>NC_138913.1:27560723-28160723 GCF_965231255.1 Vanellus vanellus | reverse complement strand
AGAAAAGACTTCAAGAGGGAGCCGTGAAGAACCCAGATGTGCAACTGCGAACCCTCAGTGTCTAAGGAGAGCCTTAAAGATGAGGCTGGGCTTGGTGGGTATGCATGAAGTGGTGAGTTTACCTCCCACGCTGTCCGAGAAGAAAGCAGTCTATGTAGCTCACCAAAGACAAGGAAAACAATGTCTCTGGTGTCCCTGCTGCCACATCCAAGCTCTGAGCACAGTGGGAGGAGCTGTTTACGTTTGGGGGTTTTTCAGTCAGCAAACCATGGACACTGCAATACTAAGAACTGATTCATATTATTCTAGTTTTATTTTCAAATTAGGTTTTAGTAGTACTTGATTATGAAGTAGCAAATCTAATTTCCTAGAAAGGGACTCAAGCATTTTCTTGGGAGTGTAATGGTTTATAAGCAGACTGCCAGATAGTGACATCTGTAAAAACTGTCTTCTTGTGGCTAAGCAGGGAATGTTTTAAATGTCTTCTGTATACACAAACTGAGGGTGGACAGAACTAAATCAAGAGTGTGTAGCTTGCCGGAAAAACATATTACCTTGTTTGACCTTCATTGTTGGAACTTGTTTAACTGATGACATAATTTCAGCTCTTCTTTACAAAGCTGCTTTAGGCAAATTTTTTAATCCCCTTGTTTCTGTTTATTTGTTTAGCTGACTTTCATTTGTAAACCTGGGATTAAAAAAAAACATTTTTACAGAATTGTAACAAACCTGTACTTTGTCTGGTTGTTGCTTTATTTAGGATATTAATAATCCTCCCATTCAGATGCTTCGCACTTTTAAAGCTGGTAAAATTGTGCTGGCTTTCTCTTACTAGTTTGTATTAACTTAGTCCAAAAAGCCTCCCTCGTGGGAGAACAGGATAAATAATGTGAGTTGTGTATCACAGGAAAGTGTAAGCGTGCAGCTTCATTTAATGTAATAGAGGGCAGAGCTGGTGGAAGGGCTCAGAAGGAGGGAAGTAATCAAGCCAGTAATCTCTACGCTGGTATTCCTGGGGTATGAGCTGGTTGTAGCGCATTTGTGGATCTTGGAGAAAAAAAAAATACAGCTTGAATGGATGCTCAGATACAGGAATTCTGGACAAGCGCTTTAACTGTGTGGTTGGACAAGGAGGACTGTGTCTTCGAGAATCTTCAGAAGTTAGGAATGGCCTGTGTTGGAGGACTTGGAGAGTTCCCAGTGGGCCGAGATTGCCTGATAGAAAGCATGAACAGCAAGCAAAAGGCTACTGATGTTCCAGAGTGATTAAAAAGGAGATAGAAGATCTTGAAATCTGGATTAAGAGCACTGTGTTAGTTCCATGCTGTTTGACCTGGTGACAGGAGACTTACACAACATTAGAGACAAAGTTTAGAGAAAATCAGTGTCCAAGATAGCTGAATTTTGTTTGCTTCAAAGATCACGCTATGAAGTACAGAGGGAGAAGAGGAAGGGGACAAGGAGGAAGCTTGGAAGGAGGGAGAATCCAATTGTCTGGGCTTTGCTGGTCTTAAAATTGCTGGGTGCGCTGTGCTTGCTTACACTAGTATTCTTCTGTAAGTGCCCATAAAGGACCATCTCACAGGAACAGAGAGGCAGTGATATTCTCAGGGTGAAGCTTGCTTATGAAACTGCCCGCTACGAGTTGTTAACAGGGTTGAAGCTGAAACTCAGATCTCCTGTCTTTGATCCCCAGGTTCTAACTCTTAAGGGATGCTGGTTTCCATAGGTATAAAACTTTGCAGGGAGAAGGCATGAGTCACATGGGCTGCACACACCAGAGTGAATCCCATTGGTATTTTGTAAGCTTGAGAGGACATTAACTTGCCTTTATGCTACTGCTTTTCAAACATTTAGGCTCACTGAAAGGGAGAATTCACCTGCCTTTTCCCCAGTCTTCAATTCTTTTTTTTCTGTCTGTGCACCACTCATTTTGCATAGGCTTCCGCTTTTTATCCTGGGGATACAAAGGAATTGCTACTGTCAAGTGATTAATTGTAACATTTTCTGTTCATAGTCTCTGATTCTGTCTCACTTTTATCCCTAGGGCTGGGAACAATGGGCCGAGGCATTGTGACATCTCTGGTTAAGGCCAACATACCTGTGGTAGCTCTTGAGCAGAATCTGGAGTATCTGAACACGGGAAGAAAAGCTGTCATGCTCCTTTTGGAACGCGAGGCTATGAAAATGGAGCAGGGAGCCCACACCCTGGATTTCCATAACCCTGCATGTCTCCAGTTCACTGTGGACTTTGATGTGTTGCGGGATGTAGATCTAGTTATTGAGGCTGTGTTTGAGAACATGGCACTCAAGAAGGAAATATTCCACAAACTATCCAGAATCTGCAAGCCAGGGGCCTTTCTGTGTACAAACACATCAGCCCTGAACATTGATGAAATAGCTTCTGCCACGAGCTGCCCACAGCAGGTCATTGGCACGCACTTCTTCTCCCCTGCTCATGTGATGAGGCTATTAGAAATAATCTATGGCCATCACACATCCCCCACCGCCATTGCCACTGCTATGCAGCTAGCCAAAGCGCTGAAAAAAGTGGGAGTGGTGGTAGGGAATTGTTTTGGGTTTGTTGGGAACCGAATGATGTTCCCATACGTTCAACAGGCAGTTTTCCTTTTAGAGGAAGGAAGCAGACCAGAAGCCGTAGATCAGGCTCTTGAAGATTTTGGGTTTAAGATAGGACCTTTCCGAATGTCTGATCTTGCTGGGCTGGATGTGGGCTGGAGGTCTCGAAAGGGCCAGGGCCTCACTGGGGCTTTACTACCTCCCGGGACACCTGCCCGCCAGCGGCATGGCCATCGCTACAGCCCACTGCCAGATCTTCTGTGTGAGAATGGCAGGTTCGGCCAGAAAACTGGAAAAGGCTGGTATCAGTACGAGAAGGCTGGGGGCAGGATAGGCAAGCCAGATCCATGGCTTCACAACTTCCTGGCTCAGTACAGAGACACCCATCACATCAAGACCCGTTTTATAGACCAGGAGGAAATCTTGGAGCGGTGTTTGTTTTCCCTTATCAATGAAGGGTTTGACATCCTGGCTGAGGGAATAGCATCAGGCCCAGAACACCTGGATGTAATTTATATCAATGGCTATGGGTGGCCAAAGCACAGGGGTGGCCCCATGTTCTATGCTTCCACCGTCGGGCTCCCTCGCGTTCTGGCTAAACTGCAGAAATACTCCGAGGTGCACCCTGATGTTCCCGGGCTACAGCCCAGTGCTTTCCTGAAAAAGCTGGTAGCTATGGGGAACCCTCCCCTCAAAGAGTGGATGTCCTACCTCGGCCGGCAGAGCAACAAGCTGTGATTTCATTGATGCCTCCTATATAAATTCAATGGAGGCTGATCTTATGAAACAGGTGCTGAAATTGCACTGTCTTTTCCAATCAAAACCAAAGTGCTACAGGCTCATAAACAATGTCACTGGCCTTCCTGAGCCTTTGCAGGGAATAATTTTGGCCGATGATTGATCTCAATCCCCCTCTTGCTGCAGGTAACCACTGCCATCACCCACCCTTTCTTCTCAGCACCAGCCTCACGCACCTTCTTTGGACATTGCTGTGTAAAGGCCTTCAGGGCTTCACAGCTGTACCTCTCTTCCAGTCTGTCTTTGTGAAAGGGAGGGAGCAGCATCCACAGCCCACAAAGCAAATCAGGGTAGGAGGCAAGAGAGAGATGGTCACTATTCACCAGAGACTGACTGGATCTACCAGATCCTACCCTAAGTCTATTTCCCAATTTGTTCAGGTCTTTCCTGTGCAGCTCACCTCCACTGGATTCCCTGGATCTCCCAAAAGACAGCCAGCTGGAGCCTGCTCCCTTCCCACTGCCACAAGGGGTGCAGTGCCTTTCAGAGGTGAAGTCAAATGAATTGGAGAGAGCAGGTTTGAGCAGAGAGCAAGGGGCAGGGCTGGTACCGTCCCTCCTCCCTGCTGCAGAGGAGATTCTAATAAATGACAGAAAAGCTGCAAACGCATTGACCTGCCTAACCTGCCCTGTGGTGTTGGCTCACCACTGGCCTTCTGCATCCTGACTCCATCCTCTGTTATCATTATCCCCACCCGGCTTTGTCCAAGCAGAAACATCTTCTGGCATCTCTTAAGTGTAGATATGTGTTGCCATCACCCCCCCATCTTGCCTGCCTATAGCTACCAGGTCTTGGGGCTCAGTGTGCTCTAATTGACCAGATTGAAGCCTGGCCTGGCACTTACCGGGTTTTCACATGGGCAGAGGACAAACTGAGAAGTAAATGGCTCAAGAGCTGTGCAGGCAGGAACATTGCTGCAAGCATGCAGGGAGGCGGCATACCTCTAGCAGAAAGCAGAGAGACAGTGAGCCAAACTTGCTCCAGGCTTGAAGCTTTGGGACAAAGCCTCCCATTTCTCATGTCTAATGAATGTGTCTTCCAGTCCAGTGTGGGAAAGAGGTTGGTCTGGGTTCCCTTCTCAGGAAGATTATCATTGGATGTCTAACTTTTGCTTTTTATTTTAATAAAAGTTCTTGGATTATCTAATGACAGATTATATTATATCATATGGAAAAGCAGACAAAGGAAAATGTGCTTGTTCTTTCTTTATATATATGTCCATCGCTTCTCTACACGATAGAATTAGATTTTCCTATTTGTGGAGGGGCTTGTGTTAGAAAAATCTGCATGCTTTTTTTCCTAAATATATCTTTTTTTGCCCTTTATCTACCCCTGTCCTTCAGTGGGTGAGTGTGCAAAACTGAGGGCAAGAAACCCTTCAGAAGTCACAAGTGCATGCTTTCAGGGAGGATTTTTCTCCAGGACCAGAGAAAAACATAACTCGAGGCCCAGCAAACTGCTGGTTTCCCCAGAATCACTTGTGTGCCGCAGATGAGAGCAATCCAGCATTTGCTCAAAGGTGAAGCGCTGCTTCCATGCAAGCAGACTCCGCGTGACATGTTACACAACAGCACTGGTGGTGCTGGCGGCTGTCATGTCATCTGCAGGACAGCTCTGGACACGATGCACTGCCCAGGCTAACATCCCCTCTCCTGTGCCTCATGCCCTGGTGTTCACCCGTCCTGGAGATGAGTTGGGAAAGGCCAATTCCCCTTGCAGCAGGCGCGGGCTGTGTAGGAGAGGGTATGCCCTTCCTCTGTAGGAGAGACAATGGTCTCAGGATATTGAGACCCACGAGCTTCTACCCTGGGGCCAAAATGCCTCTCCTCACCTGCAGCATTTTTGTGCTGGTGCATTTAATGTGCCCGTTCCCCTTCTCATCTTCCCTCACGGAAATTACTGAGAACAGAAGCTGTCCACACTAGTAATGTCTCTCCTGACAGAAGTTCATTTGTAAATTTGTATCGACCAAAGCAGCGCAGCATCGATCTGCCTGCTTTACGTCCCATCCAGCCATCAGTGACATTGTCGGCGCTTGCATTCGCAGCTCCGAGAGGGCAGGCATGAGGCTCCCCGCCGCCGGCAGCAGTGTGTGGGAGTCCCTGCCCCTTGGCTGCTCTGCTCCCAGCAGGGCGAGAGCACACCGAAGGGCAGCCACAGCTCCCTGGCCCCCAGCAGCCCGGGCTCGGCAGCCAGATTTGGAGCCCTTGGTGCCTGCTGACATGCAATCTAATGAGAAAGCACCAGCCTGTTCTGTGAGCCTCTTTGGTAAGTTGTTAAAATAACAGCCTTGCAAAGTCCCCGATGAGCTCAAATATGCAGTGCTACCAGAAATATGCTCATGAGTGAAATGTTTCTTCATTTAACAGGGAGAGAACATAGCCCCACGCAGAGGAGAACTTGTTAACCACTTGGTACAGGATTAGTTTTCCCACCTGTCCATTTAAACCAGCTAACTACTTTCACTCAGTGAGAAAATATCTGTTAAAAGTGTTTTTCAGGTAAAACCATCCCTACCAGCAAGGAATGTCCCCGGCTCTGCCCACCTGTTGCAAGTCTGACTGTTCTAAGCTATGTGAGTGTGAGCTGAGGTTGTACGGCTCTCCAGCACGGCGAGGCCTTGGTGACACACACTGCAAGCTTGCTCTAGTCCATCCTTAATCTTTGGGTCCTGCTTCTACTTTCATGTGAGTGTCTGGCTGCAGATCAACGCTTTCTGCACAGCGGGGACACTTGCTTTCAGTGCTGAGGATATTCGGTTTCAGCCCTGCAAGTACCCATGGTTTCTCCCATGCAGCTGCATAATTGTTAGATGTCTTTAATTAAGTCAGTGAACTCTGCCAGTGCAGCAGATGCCTCCATTAACTGCTCAGCCACAGGCATTTTGCAAAACAGTAAAGAATGGGAGTGCACCGAAGGAGAGAATTGCTTTAGCTTTGATCAGCGTCCCCTGCAGCACTGGGCCTTCAAAGGGAGACAAAAAGCTCCCTGCCTTATGGCGTGCTAAGAAGTGCTGTCCTGCAGCGCATGTCCGAATTGGACAGGGCACTTGAGTCTTATCAGAAGCACCTACACCCGTTTCTGTAACCCTTCCTTCACCTTCCTTCACTTTATTTCTTTTTAACAGAAAGTGATCTTGCAGCCCAGGCTGGGTCTGAGAGCAGCTCTGGAGGTGAAACAGCGGTGGAGAGGGGGAGCTTCATGCCAGTGGGTAGAAGAGGCGGTTCTCCATGGGACGGTGGTCTCGTGGGAGCTGAGCTGCATCCCCTCTTTGCTGCTGGTGGGCTCCAGGGAACAGGAGGACAAGAGGACACTGTCAAAGAAACACCTGATTTTGCAGTCAGTTTCTCCTCTGCTTGCAAACAGCTGAGCAAAGTCCTGAACGTTTGCAGATTTCAGTGGGATTTTGGCAAAACCTTTGCAGGTAAGCCTTGAGGAGTGATGCAGAAAGCACACTTTCCAGTGCAATTAACACTGGAGGCATTTAAAATTTAGAGGCCTGTGAAGCTCCCTCAGTCCTGATGACCAGTGCCGAGGAAGGCTCAAAGCCCCCTGCTCAGAGCAGCTGGGCACCCATCTCCTGCCCAGTTAGGCTGAGTTTAATGGGTCCTGTCCCTGAGGCACGGTGAAAACCTCCCTGCCATCCTCATGCCAGCTATGATTGCTTTAGTCCTAGCAATGAAAACCAACGCCAGAAACGTCCCTTTAGCCTGGTGAAAAGCTGTCTGTTGAGCCGTGGGCGAACAGCCTGCTGAGAGGGAGAGGTTGTAGCCACCACTTGCACATCCCAGGAGGCGAGGGCATAAGCTGGGACGCAGTCGTGTGTTCTCAGGGCTCACCTGGCACTGAGATGCTGCAGGAGGGAGTAAAAGACTCCCCGGAACCATGGAAAGGCAGGAAGGGCAGCAGCAGACCAGGGAGGTGCTGACTGCCCGTGTGCGCGCCAGTGAAAGGAGCTGGGTGTACGGCGGGTGAGCGTTCCAGCTCTCCCACTCTGGCGTCCGGCCCATCTGCCGAAGCAAAGCACTCGTCCCCGCTCCTAGCAACAAGGGAGGGTTCAGTTCAGAAGGGACCAGCAGAACCATTTTGTGCAGCCTCCATCGTAACACAGGCCAGAGGCTTTCCCCTGTGAGCCCCGCACATTCTGGCCAGTTAAACTCCGTCCTCCAGCGTATTTGCTTTGGGGTGGGAAGAGTGCTGTGGGTGTGCAGGTGGGGAGTGTTATGTAAATGCATATGGCAAATGGGTTTGGCAGCCTGAGCAGGGGACAGGACACTGCGCAGGGTAGGAGCTGCTCACCTGTATGTGCTGTTTTGGTGGGTCTCAGCCTTGTGCCTGGCTAAGCACCAGTGTGAGCGGTGAAACATCCCAGCAGCGCCACAGGGAGCTGGTCTGTGCTGCAAGTCAGCGATGACAGTCAGAGGTTGTTCAAAGTCTCAGTGCAACTCTGTGCTCTGCAGTTATGACCCATATCCCTTGTTTTTCCCCATGAAACACATAGCTGATCACAATGATGCACCTGCAGCTTGGTTGTTATTAAGCTCTTTTTGTTGGCAAGAAGCAAAGGATTCTCTCAGTGCATCTTCAGGAGGCTGTACAGCAGGGGAACACCTCTGGGATCTACCCCAAAGGAACTGTCTGGGAATATTCTGGAGAACACAGAAAAATAGGTAGTTTTTGACTACTTCTGACAAAGAGCTATTGGGTACTGTACAAAGATAAGTGACTATGAAAATGACCAATTTGATTTCTGTTCTAACAGAAAGCTGACTACAGCTCTGTTAGTACTGAGCAGGGGGCAGTAAAAACACAATTTACTTTCAAACATGCCAGGGAAACAAGCCCACCACTGCACTTAGGAAACCAAATAATGTAGCCACTGCTCAAAATAAATCCAAACTTTAATTTTGGCTCAACGATACGATTGTTGGAAAATAACAATGCACTTTCATATCATTATTAACAAAAATTATATCTACTGATTATTTTACAAAATGGAAGACAAAGTTTACCAGTGTTTTTAAAATAACTGCATGCTTAGAAAGAAATGGTTTTCCTGATTAGATGGCCTGAGAATAAGTAGCATGAAGATTAAAACACAAAGCAAGAACTGCCTGTGCCATGGGCCATGCATGCAAGCAGCTCAGTCTCCTTCTCCATGGACTCTGGCACTACAGGGACAATCTGTGTCCACCTGTCTCATAAAATAGCCACGAGCCACACACTGGGAGCACCCCAAATCACTTGTAATCGAGCCTGCTTGCCTCCTTCTCCCGCCCCTTGGAGGCTGCCATCCGGATGTGAGGGTGCCTGGATCCCATTTAACGGGCCCGGTGGGGCACAGAGAGGAGCTCCGCATGCCCCGTCATGGCAGGGGTGCGAGGGAGATGCTGTGGGGAGCTGGCTGGCCCCAGAGTGCCTGGCACCACTCCCCGCTGGCATGGCTCATCCCTGCTGGGAGCCAGGCTGGCTTAGACAGGGCTGGTCGCTGCTCATCCACGTGTGCTCCCGCCGCTACAATCTTGAAAATCGGTTAAATCTCATAATGGGTGGTGACCCCCCGGCGCAGGTTGCCCAGAGAAGCTGTGGCTGCCCCATCCCTGGAGGCGTTCAAGGCCAGGTTGGACGGGGCTGGGAGCAACCTGGGCTGGGGGGAGGTGTCCCTGCCCAGGGCAGGGGGGTGGGACCAGACGATCTTCAAGGTCCCTTCCAACCCAAACCATTCTATGATTCTCTGAAAATTTACGGCCGGTGCCCCTGCGCGCGGAGCCGGCGTGGCACAGCCGCGTAGGGGCCCCGCGGGGCTGACCCATCCCCGGGGGACGCCGCGACCGACCCACCACCACCCCGCTGCCGGAGCGGCTTCGCCCTCGGCTCCCCCCTGCCGCACGCCCGGCCCCGCACAGCCCCGGCCCGGCGGCGGGCGGTGCCGGAGCAGCGGCGGGGAGGAGCCGGCGGGGCGGGCGGCCGGGCCCTGCCCGCGGCGCTGTCCCCCGCGGCGCTGGGCGGGCGGGCGGTCCCCGCTGCGGCTCGGCGCCTTCTCCTCCTCCTCTTTTTCCTCCTCCTTCTCCTCCTCCTCCTCTTCCTCCTCCTCCTCCTCCTGCTGCTGGCCGCTGCGGCGCGGGGGCTGCGGGCGGAGCGGCGGGCGCCATGAGCGGGGCGGCGGCGGCGGCGAAGAGCGAGAAGCTGGACGAGGCTCAGGCGCTGGCCCGCAGCTGCGCGGGCAGACCCGACTTCCAGCCCTGCGACGGGCTCTCGCTCTGCGCCACCCACAGCCACGGCCGCTGCTTCCGCCTCCACTGGTGCTGCCACCTGGGATGGTGCCACTGTGAGTGAGGGGGAGACAGCGAGCGAGCCCCGGCCAGCGCGCGGGCGCGCGGCCCCAACCCTCTTAACGGTCCTAACGGTCCTAACGGTCCCGCGCCGCCCCGTCCGGCGGCGCGGCTGGGTGGGTGCCGGCCGGCAGCAGCCCGACCCCCGGAGCTGCCCCGGTCCCCGCGGGACCCCAAACTTGAGGGCTGGTGCCGGAGGAGGTGTGTGAACGGGGGGGAGCCGGTTGGGGCGGCGGTGGTCGGGAGAGTTACCTCAGGGCCTCCGGGCGAGGGGCGAGCTGGCTGTGGTGCTGGTAGCGGCGTGTCCTTTTCGCCGAGGAACCGGTTGTTCACCGTCTGCTCCGTTCCCGGTTCTAATTCTTCTCTTTCTACAGGCGTACGGTTTAAAAGCGGTCGAGTAGAGAAGTAAGTGCCGTAGGGTGTTTAATAGCAGATAGTTGCCGTTTCGAAACCCAGCGTCGATCCAACTCTGTTGACAAGGTGCCCGATGACTTTAATGTCTATATTCAAGATACTGATGTGTGTAATCATGGAGGCTGGGATTGAACTGTGGATGTCCAAACATAGCTGGATGAATAATTAATCGCATAGAGCCTGGAAGAGCAGGCTTTTCGAACAGCGTGTGGGTATGAGGTCGGGAAATGGTGATGGAGATGTATGCTTAGGGAGTGTTGTGTTTTGGAGATGTTAAAGCCTGGATGGCCGGGGTTAAAGCTGGACCCCTACCTGAGGGTTGCTTGGTGCTCCTGAAGGTGTCCCTTGGCTCCTGACATCCCGTTCTCTTTTTAAGTCTGTTGCCGTCTCTCCTTGTAATTTAAACTCCTGCATGGATTCCCCTCCACACACACTTTTTGGAAATTTTGCTTAATGGGGAAAAGAGCCTGCCTAGAAAGCCTTGCTTTTATTTGGAGGAAAGCTTCTGTTTGAATTAAATACACATGCTAGGAATTTTGCTTTGATTTGGGGGTTCATTTGAAATCAATTGAGAGCAAAGGTTCTTTTTCTCTCTGTGCCCTGAAATGCGTATTGTGTGGTGGCACAACTGGCTATGCAAGAAGATCCATAGTCACCTGCTGCACAGGGACAGGGATGTCTCGTTGGCATTTCATCGGTGACACAAAGACCCTCAAATTATGACCTACATGTATTCTTCTTTTCCAAAATTTCTCTGGTCTCAGTTATTTGTGGTCACCATCAAGATACATGAGCTTATAAGCACTCTGGAGTACAGGATCTGAGCTCAAGCTGGTGCTTATAAATAAACTGGAGATGTGACCTGAAATCAGTTGGGGATGGTCCTGGAGAGGGGAAGTCAAATGGGGAGCTGGGAACGCCTGGAGAAGTGACATTGTGGAGAAGGATCTGGGGATTAAGATGGATCGCAAACTGAGTGTGCGTCAGCAGCGGGAGGCCTTTGTGGTAGAAAATGCACAACCAGAACCCGAGCCTTCACTTGGGGATGCATTAACAGGGGCATTGCAAGCGTGCAATTTAATTAGGCTCTTCAGCTCAGTAATGATGAAACCAGATTGATGGGCTTAGTTCTGAGCATTGCACTTTAAAAAGCTGTAGGAGAACTGAGGAGGTTCTGGAGGAGACCACAGTGATCAGCTTAGAAAATATGATTTACAAGGGGGTGCAAAAGCAAAGGGATAGCTTGGGCGGTAAAAGGTTGATGGAGGGAGATGAGCTTTGCAAAGTATAAAGGCAGCCTTGCAAGGAAAGCTGTGTTCTAGTCCTTCGCTACACCATGAAGTACAGAGTACTTAAGGTGGTGAGGAATCGTGCTCCTTAAGGGCCTTTAAGGAAGGCTTAGACTGGTGTCTCTTAGGAGATGCACTGAGTTGATTCCCTCTTGGAAGAACTACTCCAGAGCCCATCCAACCCTTAGCTTCACTGTGGCAATCATAAGATTTAAAAATAATAATAGCTTTTGCAAGAAGTACAGACTTCCTTCTTAATTCCTTCTTTACAGCTAAGGAAACTTTGCGATACATTTGCCCCATGAAACTATGATTTTAAATGAAGGAAGTCACATACCTCATTTTCTTGTTTTATCTTCTGAAAGCCATGAAGAAGTGCTCTCCCTTCTTGCCCCTTTATTTCCTAATGCAAATTTCAGACCTAAGGACCTCTTTGTATCCTGCTCCAGCGGAATGATTTGAGTTGGACTTAAAAGGGGTAAGAATGAGGCCTATAATGGAAAATAGTATAGAGGTCAGAGATGTAATTAAACAGTAGTGGGAGTTATCTTCCATAAACGCAGTGCTGTAATACTGACTTGGGAATCCTCAGAGGATTCTTGAAAGTGGTTTTCTGTGACTCTTTAAGGGCTGTATTGGGGTACAGGAAGCTCTACATCAATTAAAATGGCCTTTGAAGTATTATTTTCCATCAGTGTCCAAGGTCCTGGAGAATGTCAATTCAGTTAAAGTGCACTTACACTGAAAAATGACAAAAACTCACCACCGCTACAATGAGTAGATTGTCTCCTCATGTGTATTCAGGATCACATCTGCTTACTTCAGTGACAGAAGCAATTTAGCGTTGCAGAGCCACTTGGCTATAGAAATAATAATTGAGAAAGAACCTAGTCTGAATTCCCCAAAGCCATTTTTGCTGGCACACTCTGAAGTGAGCAGTACTTTAAGCGCTCTCTTTACCTCCGATGTTTCTCTGTCTGTAAAATGGCAATAATAGCTGGCAGGCGAGATCACAGGGACTGTTTAGTGTATCCAAACAGCTCCGAGAACCTCAAGTGCTCTGGGTATCTGTATGACTTTTGTGTCTAAACCTGAGAGTTTGTTTCGGGTCAATTTCAGTCTGTTTTGGGCATGGTGAGGAGTAGATTTCCCTGTGAGATGGGAGGTGGTTCTGTAATGTGCCCCTGTGTCTGGGGAGCTCTGAACCCAAATAAAACCTCCATAAGCTGGCACATGTGAAATGTGCAGCACCAGTGGGCTTGGGGAGGCTGCAGATGGGAGGGGACGTTGGGTGTCACTGGAGATGCCTGGCTCGGTGGGCATGCAGGGTCCGGGAGAGCAGGCAGCACCTCATATCCTGCTGCAATAGATGTCTACAACACCCTTCCCGTGTGTGCTGCCAGACATCTGTCCATCAGTCGACTCCTGTCTCCATGTGGAAGCAGGATGAGGGCTCAAACCTTTGGCGTCCTCTTCCCTGCAGGGAAGAAGGTGTTGGCCCAAGAGGTGTCTGACTTCAGCCCCTACATTTGTCCTGTTACACATTTCTCTTGCTTGCACTGCGCCTTTCCAGTCTATCCCTGCATGCATCCCACTTGCCAAGGGTGACAGCCCCCTCTTCACCTTCCTCCCCCCCCCTCTGACAGCCTTGTAGGATTCTGTTTATTAGATGCAGGTCGAGAGCCTTAAATTACTCAGATCAACTTCTGATCAGAGAAAACATGCGCCAGAGGCAGGTCTGCAGCAAGATGCCCGCCTTCCTTTCCTCACCTCTGCGTTTCTGCTGCGGCTCTGATTTGCGCTGATGCTGTCTGCGAGGCTGCTGCCTGTGTGCTGGTACCTGCTTCTGTCAGAAGGGATCAATCACACCCTTGGGGTTACATCTCTCTTGACGGCAGGACTTTGACTGTGTTTTGCTAATTTTACTTCCTAAGAATTAGCTCACCAGAGAAAGCACCACACTTGATACAATTACAAGATTGGCTTCATCCCTGGACAATGCAAAAATAGGGTATTCTGTTGCAACTGTGTTCATTTTTTAATCTGAATATCTTGCATTATGTTGAACACCTTGCAAAACTCTCAGTACGTTATGTTGCAGTTATCAAAAATACGTTATGAATAATGGTTCCACAATACTAGTTTCAGAGCAGTTGTGTCAGTAGGTAGTAATTGTGCTACCTTGCATTAGCCTTTCTGTGATTTATTTTTTTTTGCCCTGGTTCATCATCAAAAAAACAGGCTTTTAGTTACTTAAAGCCTCTTGCATATCTTATACTGAAAAATACATGCAGCAAATAAATTTCAGTTCCACCACTTCTGCGAGATTCATCTGTTTAGACCTTTTACAAGAAAACAAACCGAGCATGGGTGAAAGCTGTGAGGTTTCCTTTAGGTGGTCAGAAAGGGAAAACAGTTGCTAGGCTCAGACATGTAAAAAGAGTGTGGTGGCAGTATAGGTTTTTAAAAAGACAAATGGTCCTCCGCCCTTGCATTTTGCTAAGTGAGTGTAACACTTGCAGGTGTGCCTTGAAATAGCTTCCTGCTCCCTGGTGTGCATCACGTAATTATGGGACTGCTATGCCCAGAGTTTGGATCCAGACCTGGCAGTTTCTGCATGAGGTCAGGCAGGCTTGGCAAGAAACCCAAGAAACCGTCATTCCTCAGCCAAGAGGAGAAAATGCGTTTATATGATGGGTGGCATGCCATGAAGGGCATGTGTTTTCTGGGTGGTTTTGGGGAGAAGGACTTACCTGATTTTGGCCATGCCAGCACACATTCTGGGGATGCAGAATCAGAGTATATTTACATTTCTTGTTCATCTGCCTGCTGAACGGGGAGACCGGGGTTTCTCTTTGCTCTCAGATCAAGCTCCATTGCTTCCTCACTGTGTCTGTTTTCCGGGTGTCTGCAGGTACCACAGAGGTGGACCAGCCAGTCACAGGTTTGGGTCTGTGGTCGGTCGCTTCTGTGTGCTTGGGCGGTGAGAGGTGATTATCTCCCACAGCTGCTGCCAGGCAATGAAGCAAATCAGCACAGTCATTGCACCTGTGTGTGTGTGTGTGTGTGTGTGTGTGTGTGTGTGTGTGTGTACGTACTCTGAGCAGGTATTTGTTTCTTACATTCTTCTCTACTTGAAATAGCAGTAGTTTTATTTTATAACATTTTTAAATAAAATAATCCATTTTCTGTCCCACAAAAGTGGTGAAAGGTCTCTGTTGAGGCCAGCCTTCATTCTACCTCTTCCCGAGAGAAAGATGTGGTGTTGTGTGTCCATCGCATCTCCTGCCCACCCTCTGGCAGTGTACACACCCTGGCCCCACGTGCCAGGTGTGGGTATTTTCCCTTGCTACCTAGTGGTGTGTGCAGCATATAAGTAGCTCTGTGTACACAAGTAGCATTTTTGTGGTGTCTCTCCCACCTCTCAAGCAACAGAAGCTATCAGCAGGGGCTCTGACAGTCTTTGAAGCCCATGTAATTATTCAGACCCCAGTCTGCCTGTGGGAACCGTAAGCGGGGAATCAGCAAGGCAGCATTTCTTTCCTGTAACAGACCACCGGTAAGTGAGCTAAAATGGTTATTGAAGGTATTCAAGCGCGCTGTGACAGAGCTTGGGGGTCTAAAGAGGAGTTGTCTGCCAGCCAGCCAGCTTCTGTTGATCCCTCCATGTTAGAGAAGCAGCTAGAGCCCTGGAGGGGGTCCTAAAATAAGCCTTGGGGTGCTCTGCAGCATCACATGCAACTGTAGATCTCCAAAAGCCTTCCTTTTGTTCTGGTGGCTACGAAACTCTTTGCTGCATCCAGGAGAGAGCCAAAGGGCAGTAGTGTACCAGTGCTTTATGTGTAAAAGGTGACACAGACTGGAGCTTACTGGAAGTAGCCAGCCTGGCACTAATGATGGCAACTTGAATTTCCAGCACTGCTGTTCCACAGGGCAAAACTATATCCTGATGGCTGAGTTGTTGGATAAACGTGAAAAGGGAGTTGCAACATACTTATGTTTTAAATTTAGAGACTGAATATTTGGAGTAGCTGATAATTTGTCTTTGTAGAAAACTGTTTAAACAGGAATGGAGCGGTGGGGCTAGGAACTCTGGGGCTGGGTGTTCTCTGAAAACACAGCTTGTTATGGTGAGATGGTGATTACAAATCCTAGGAGAAATAGGCATTCTTCACTTGCTTTTGCTGTAAAATGGATTTGAATATCCATCCAGTTTAAGTCTGTGTATCTGGACAAAATGTTTGTGCACAAGCAAGGCATTATGTTGAGCACCAGCAAGAGCCACGGAAAGGTGGATTTTTCAGCTTGTAATGGGAGAAGACTTTTAATGAGGATTTGCTGTTTGTGGCTGTGCAAGATCTTCTCTTCACCTGTATTTTGAAGAGCTGTGATATTCTAGCTTCATTTCACTAAGCTGTACACAATGAAGGAAAGAATGTCAGCTTAATATATTCTGAAGTGTAACTCTAAGGGAAGACACTTCACCACCAGTTTTTATGGGTGCACCACTCTGGATCTGGATTGCATTTTGTTGCTCTGGGTTTAGTTATAATCCGCAAATCACAGTATGAATGTATTATTGATGCTCTGTCTCAGAAAGAGAACCCACATGTGTAGATTCATCATGCCCTGTGGGAACATCAGCGCCTTTGAAAGAACTTGCTGGTGTTCATTTTGAAATCCTTACTATAATGCAGTTATGTTTAGGGACACGTATGTTCTATTATTATTCTTAGCAAAAACCCTGATACCACTTAACAGGAATAGACCACAGGAAAACCTTTGAATTCAACTTACTTGCTGTAAGTACATCTTGTAGTACGAACTCTTCTATGCCTCATATGGGATTGAATAGAAATTACTGCACTTCTTTCTCCGAAAGTCCTGAGAAAAAGGGGCCTTGTGTAGCAAAATGCTTTCTGCTGGCCAAAAACTCTTGTTTGTCATGCATGACTATGAGGCTGTTAAGTAATTTGTCTGTCCGTCTGAGGAGCGTGATTCACAAAGAATTATATCTGCTTGTCCAAAACTCAATGATCTGATGGTACGAGCCTCTCAGAGTTGCAGATTAATGACACTTCTCTGTAGCTGCTTGAAGGGTTAACCTGCTGTTCTCATGAAGCCTGCTCAGGACTAGCCTGAAATGGCGAGCCTGTAGATGTTTCCTACCGGAAACAAGTACTTCGAAGGAAAAGTTCGTTAACATTGCGTCCTTTCAGTTGGTGCTGTTGTCAGTGAATTCAGGACATTCTGAACAACTTTGTGGTGAAGGCTGAGCCCCTGCTCCTGCTTAGTGGTCTTGGTTCTGGTAAAAGGCTTCAGGCCCTTTTCTCACTGCAGAGTAACAGCTCAAAGATAAAATCTGTACCGGAGTACAATGCCTGTGGCAAGTGCATGGCTTCCTTCCTGGACTCTGCAGGTGAGGAAATCCGTTTGCCAGCTTGAATCTGCGAGCATGCTTACTCTGAGCGCCTAAATGCAAAAGTGTACAACTGCAGTGCCTTCTGACACATTATCCTTACTCTTGTGGTTGCTGATAGATATTTTGTGTGTCTTAAACTGCAGTCCATGGTCATATCCTTGAGTTGCCCTGAGACAAACTGAGTCACGAGACTGTCATTTTCATGGTTTCCATCCTGCAGAGCTGACTGTGTGCTCAGGTTTGCTTTCAGGTACTTGGCACAGGACCTCAGATTTTCCTCGCAGCACCTGTGTACTCATCAAGAATATGTTTTGTTGCTGCTCATGTGGATGCAACCAGCAGAGCTGGGCTTGTAGAGAATGGACATCCTGGGGATGTTTTTTATGTAATGGCTCTCAATTTAACCAACGCTGCCTTACACTTCATGACTCACTTCAAGCCTTGGTAACTTAGTTCTGCACGTTGATAAGGCTATACCAGAAGTTTTTGTTTCTGTAAGGGACAAAAAGCAAAATGCTTTACTCGCAAACATTGTAAGATTTTCCAGAATGTTAGCTCTGACAGTGTGGGCTTAGCTGTTGATGGATGGCACAAGCTTATACTCATGTAAAAAGCTGGTTGACAGTAGATTGGATTCCAGGTAGTGTGTATATATATGTCTCTCTCCCTATATATATATATGCAGAGAGAGATAGAGAAATACATACATATATATATATGCAGAGAGAGATAGAAATACGTATATATATGCAGAGAAAGTGACCCTCTTTTAGTGTGGTTGTCTTTCCAGCACCTTAATGAATTTATCTGTCCACAAGATACAGAGTATGTTTCCATAATGGCTTTGATTCTTCCACTAATCAATTTTTATGTAGTGACTGATCACAGAATTCAAGAAGTGCAGTTGATGCAATTTAGAGATGTTTTTTCTAATAGTTCAGTATATTCACATAGATGGAAGTCAAAAAAACTACTGGGAAAGTAAAATCTGATTGCTTGGCAACTGTGCCTTGTTTTTAATATACCCATATTTTAATTTAGGCAACGTAACAGTTGGAATTTATATACAACCTATGTTGTAAAACAATTTCAGCAAGAGGCATGCATTTGTATTCTTGCTGTCACTGGTGGCTGCAGAGCTTGAGAGCCCACGTGTGCTCGCAAAACTGCTTGTTTTGCTTGTGTGCTTGCACCCAGCCCTGAAACCTTTTCCCTGCTGCACCCAGCGAGAGCGTGCTCTGCTGTCGTCCCTCTCCCTGCGTGATGCTGGTGCTGGAGCACACCTGCAGCCCTTGCAGGCAGGGTGCTTGGCCGCTTCACGCTTCGTGCTGTGTAGCGGCCTGTGTTGTTTGGATTTCAGTGCTTTGCTCATCCTGAGCCACATTCCACTCACAAGTGCCCCTTGTCCCTGGTAAAAGGCTTGTACACCATCAGCTGTGTCAGGGTGGACTGGTCTTCTGCAGCCCACCAGCATTAGCCTGTCTGTAGGCAGGGGAGGCAAAAGGAGACACTTACCTTTTTCTTTGTTTTTTCTACCCTGTGGCACGAGATCTCAGCGCTCCCCAGCTGGTGCTGTGGGATCTTGGCCCTCTTGGTGTGAAACTGAAGGCAGTGCTTTTACCTTCCTGCCAGCGTTCGCTTACCCTGCCACAGCAGCAAGTGCTGAGTTTGCTCCCACCTGCGTCGTCCAGCTGCTCGGAGCCATTTGCCCGCAGTGGCACTGTGTGACGTGATGGCCCATCTCCTCCGCCTCCAAGGGTGGTACTTGGTCTTCTATTTTTTTGGGCAGAGCATTGCTGGATCCCACTTTCCTCTGAGGGAAGGGTTGGCATACATACCTGCACTCATCAGCTCCACGTGGTGACGTATTCTGGGCATAAGCAGGGAGAGTAGTCCTTTAAATTCTCCAGAAATGGGTTTGACAGAGGCTTGTAATAGAAATACAAAGATTGATTTGAATGAAGTATGAATGGAAACATGTGTAGATGGGTACCAGAAGAAGTGATAGGATAAGAGTTAAAAAAATGGCCTGTATTGAGAATGAGAATGCTGTTCCCAGCAATGGAGTTGACGAATGCGTTGTTTGTCAAGCCCAGAAGGATTGCGCTCTGGTAAGGCCACCGCACAGATGACTTGTCAGCAGGAGAGCCTGTACCCTGACACAGCAAGGGAGCAGCACAGGTACAGCACATCACACATGCCACTGTTTCTCCTGTCAGCCCACCGGAAAAACAGGCTGTAGCTGCAAAGAGGTGTCTGTTTCAAGCTACAAAAAACAGCCTCCTGACTCAGCTGTCCATCTAGGCTGGCTCCCGTGGGTGCAGAGTGCGGGTCTTTCTTGCATAGTACAGTCCTTTGGAGAGGACTTTCCATTCAAGAACCCACGAGCTTATTTGAGAATTCACAGAAAAACATGCCCATTGCATACAGGGGCTCATGGCTGCCCCCCCGGCAGCATGTGCTACACACCTGGGAGACAACTGTAACTTCTCTGTAGCGCCTGTGGTTTCTCTATAGCAAGAAATGCCTTCGTTTTCTAGGTAGCTTCTGACACTGATCTGTGCTTATCCTTCTTTGTTACCACATCAACTGACTGTCTGCATGAAAATGATGGGATGCCAAAGCTTGAGCAGATGGTGCACAGGGATGGTTTTGTAGAATAAATATTTAGCACTGAGCCTTTTTTTTTTTTTTTTTTTTTGCTATCTTCTTTACTGAATTTAAAAAATATCTAGTGTAAGATGGGGATAAAATTTTTCAGGGAAATGTGCAGAGTTGCTCTTCTGCCCTTTGGGGGTAGCTTTAGAAAGGGATGTTGGAAGGCAAATATCCTTAGGTTCAGAGCTTGTGTTACGATGGGCAGCACATAGCCGCTGCGCTCATGGTAAGCTGTGCTTTTGGAGGTACCTGAGACTGTCCGCTATGCTTGTCATGTCTGTGCTGTGGGGTGTGTGTTCTAACCCAGCGTGGGACGGTGCCAGGACTGGGGTTAGTCATACCTGTGATGTATGGCACTTCTCACAGGCACTGAAAGAGCTTCTTTCAGAATGCACATGTGGTGTGCATTGTTGTTTAGTGCTTTCTGGATGTCAATATTCTGTCTTTTACAATGGTTAGTAAGCAAATATGGTCCCTTTAAGAGGGTTTATGGCTCTGTCAAACATTTCTCAAGCCTCCAGGGATGCTCTTTCTTTAAGTCTGGTAAATCCATGTAAGAAATGAGAGGAAAGAGCGGGGATGATAGAAGGAAGCTTCAGGGTCTGTTTGCATTTAAGAGTTACCTGCTCTTAAGCAGATGTGCACAGAAAACCCTGAAAGGCTTAGACAACTCACAGCATGTACCGTCATGATCCTTTTTGTATTTAAAACAAATCAAGACAAAAGGGCATTAAAATACAAATTTGATGAAGAAAAACTTTCTGATTTTTTTTCCCTCTCTTTCTTGGTTTCCTGTGAAAAGCTTATGGCTCATCAAGTCAAGGGCTGTCACAGCTGTCTATACAGCAATGAGAGGGAACACCTCTCCTTCACATGAGAAGAGAATTGGCAGCTGTACAAAATTGCTGCTGGGGGAGCCACTGTAGAAACATTGCTAGACTGGCTCTTTTCCATGCTTGGATGAGGTCGGGAACGGGACAGATTTGTTAGTGCTCTGATTTAGGTGCTTCTGTGAAGGTGCTTCAGGCAGATCAGAGCCTGCTCATGTTTCCTGGTGTATTTCTAGACTGCTAAGGTCCTGCTGTATGATTTCTTTTTCTTTTATGGTGGTGGTGGGGTAACTGGTAGTCCTTTGCAGAGTTGGCTTGTGTCCTTGGAATTTCTCTTGCCATCCCTCACTGTGCCTGCTAGCTATGCCAGAAGCACTGGAAATGTGCAGGGTGCTCTGTTTGCATTCTGTTTGAACAATCTGAGTGCTTTTTAAGTTGTTTGGAAAAGCACAGGGTGAAAGCATCACTTGCATTAAGGTGTTGTGTATCTTTACGAGGCTCCTTCAACCTTGAAAAGCTTTTTAGGTATGCTCCATTATAACCACCAACGGCACAGTTCAGCTTTACTTGAGCTTGTACTGTAAATCTGACAGTGCCTCAGTGTCCTGAAATATTTTTTCTCTTCCTCTGGTGGCTTATTCCATGTCTCACATTCCCAACGCAGCCCATAATGTTTTGCCAGATACATGATGGCTATTCCTTACGATACAAAGAAATAGAAACTGGGTTAGCAGGGTTTTTTTTTTTTAGGTGCCATCTGTAGATGTACTCTGGATTTCTCCTTTCATTTGTTCTCGCCCCTCTGGAAGAGCTATTATTGTGCTCTAAGCAAAGTGTAATTTGAAGCTATTACAGTCCTTGGTGAATATTTATGGTTAGGGCAATCTTTGTTTGCAAAGGTTTGTTGTCCTAAGCTGTGCGTATAACTGGAAAGAGGAAGAAAGAGGAAGGCCAGAGGCAGTCATTTTGTCCGCTGTCGCAGCCTGCGGGGCCGGAAGGCAGCATCCCCATGTAGGCTGTTAGACCAATATCACGCTTTCAGATGCCCCTTCTACTCTGCTAAATGTTTCTGGAAAAAAAAAAAGGTGTGGTGGGTACCTTGAGGAGGCTTAGGGTGCTGAGTGCCCTTCAGTATACATCTCCAGATTGCGGGCTGCAAACTTTGCCTTAGTCTGTAACGGAGGAAAACCTTCTGTCTGCCCCAAATTTCTGCTTTTTCAGTGGTGAAATGATAGCTGGTTCCTTCCCATGCATGGGCTGGGGCAGACCACGGGCCAGTCTGTTACGGCAGAGCTGTCTGCCACCTGTGCCACCCACCGCCCCAGGGATCTTGGAGAACCAGCTGGGTGTTTGACAGTTTAGACGTTGTCCTTGGGCTACTGTGCCAATCCAGGCAGCAACACACTACTCCAGCTTGTAGCTGTCATCACCTGTGAGACAACTTCATTTAGACGTCAGAGGGGTGTGCATCCAGTCAGCTCTTCCTAAAGAGACAGACTTGTCTCTCCTGCCACACTGGTGAGAGATGAAACAAGTCCCACTGGAAGAATGCTTGGTAGCTCTCCATCTCTTGCTGTGACGAATGCCAGTGCTTGAGAAGCTGATCTCCAAGGTTTCCCCATGCAAAGAGATGTGGAAGAGTCCTTGTGTTGTCAACTCTCCTTAGACTAGTGCAGAATCCCTCCAAGCCAATACTGTCTCCTGTTACACACACATTATGAATACTTGCTTTACCGTCACTCCTGCAAAGCAGTATTTAATTAGATTTTTTTTTTCCCCAGTATTCTTCATAGTGGGACTGAGTTCCTTCCCATGTAAGCTGATTTTTTTTTTTTTTTTTTTTTTTTGGCAGGGTTGTGTGTGGCAAACAGGAGAGCCTCTCATGGCTGGAGTGAGAATCCCAGCTGACTTTGCAACCAAAGATCACTGGTGTTGTCAGAAAGGTGTAGGTTCAAGGAGAAATAAGTCACCAATGCTTAAAGAGCAGCTCTCTGCTGTTGAACCATGGGAACCAACTGCACACAGCCTTTACGTACCCTTACTTAGTGCGAACATGCAGCTGCCCAAGTGTCAGCCCATGTGCTTTGCCCTGCAGTTGCAGTCAATGCTTCAGCTTCCCTGAATCACACGTCACAGCCAAAGGCATCTTTGGTGAGACCAGAGCTGGTTGTCTTCCAGCACACCTCGGCTAGGTGCTGTCACCACAAGCACGCAGCCAGCTCGGGTGTGGGGGAGCAGTTACGAAGCTGTGCGGGTTAAATTGAGCCACGGTATGCTAAATAGTATATGGTTAGCAGGTCTTTGTTAACCCTGTCGATTTTTGGAGAGGATATGAGAATGGATTGAAGGTGTAGAAGTCTTTGCCCAAGCAGCTGCAGGGGAAAGAACACATATGAAAAAAGCTTTGTATGTTTCAGTTAAAAGGTATCTAAATGCCTTGCATGCAAACAAATATACACAGTATGTGTCACTGACTTAGGATTCTAAGATCCACAGCAATCTTACTGTTTTTTTGAAGCACATTGCCATTCATGTTGCTCTTTATTAGGAAAAAAAATCTTTCAAGGTGGCATTTTGAGAGGGCAAAATTTGAGAATTTATGAGAAACCTTACTGCTGAAAGATGGATTTATTCTTTTTTTTTTTTTTTATGCCAAGCACATTAATGAGTGTAAGAGGTAAACTAGAATGCTGGGACAAAGGGAAGTGGAGAATAAAATGTTTAAGCAGCACCTCTGCTTATTTCATGGTTAAGTTATTTTGTATTAGCCATGGAAATTGCTGCTGTGTCTGTTTGGTGAGGATGCATGCAGACTGCTCAATTAGCAAAAAATTGGAGAGAAATGACCTCGTGGCTCGCTTCTGAAGGCTTGTATTTGTTCTTTGTAAACAGGAGACACTATAATACAGCTTCCAATCAATTGACCACATAGTTCTGGTGATCAATGCACAAATAGACTTTATACGTATATATGTTATATGGAAGTGTGTGTCTACTTTTGGAGATAAAGTATTTTCCAAGTTGCACGAGTTTGAGATCTGCAGATCATGGTAGAGCTCACTGCTCTGCTGGACTCTGCCTCAGCCTGCTGGCAGGTGGCAGTGGAGGCGTGGAGCCAAGGCTTTGGTGAGCAGCATCCATCTGATTTGGCAATAAAAATCATATTTCTCTGCACAGAGAAGCAGGGAGATGAGCACTGCCCAGTACTTACCCAACTGCAAAACAACTATTCCAAATGTGTCCCAGGAGGTATCGGCTTTAGTGTGTGCTAATTCTCTGGAGGATTGGATTTTTGGCTTTCACAAGGGTCAGTTGAATAATGAAGAAACGGAAAAACAACCAGTCCTTTTTAGTTGTGCACAGACTGCTGTCAGTGTGTGACTGGGATCAGACAAAGAGGGGCAGTGTCGATGGAGGACAACACTTTGCGAGCATGGAGCAGCAGAGAGTGTAGGTACTAGTGCAGGCTTTTGGCTGTGACAAATAGTTAAGCGTAGCCTACATACCTACTTCTGAAGTCTCTCATTGTCTCGCATTCCACCATATCATCTGTTAGCGTATGGCTGTCATGGATAATTGATACTTATCAAGACAATGATTTTGTTAGAGCTTAGTTTCACACATTTCCTGTTAAGCACCCAGGAGAGGAATGGGCTCTTGTTTCCCCTGAATCCTCTTGCTGTGGTGGTGGAACTGCAGGGCCAGAACTGTGACACTTCTTCATAGCAGCTATTACAGTGTTCAAGAGCTTCCCAAACTGCTGCAAATGCAGCAAACTGCTTTTCACAGAATTTGGAGTTAGATTTTTTTTTTTTTTTTTTTTGACACGTGCAGTATTTTTCCTTCACCAAATTACTGTCTTCCGCGTAGGCAGCGGTGGCAAGTGACCCAGGAAACAACTTGCAATGCAGTGTCTACTCTGGCATCTGTATTTGTGCAAAACACTGTAATTTACAGGAGCATTCATCAGCACAGCTCAATTGCGGAGTTCTTCAAACTGACTTGGTGGGAATAAATAGATAATAAATTATGTGCTGGCATATTAAAAGTAATGTATCTGAATAGGTGCTCAAAATACTATTTTATCATAGACTTTTGCCAGCTGTTTAAAGTCAGCACAAATATTGCTGTTTATTTCAGTGGGAGTTCGATCAGATCAGGGTATATTATAAGAGAACTTGGGGACTTGTGCTTTTGGGATAATGCACTGTGAAAAAGCCATCCCTGCCAATCCTGCAAGCTGCAGGGGCGGGGGGCAATCTTATTTTTAACTTTCTGCATTTATTTTTCATAGGATGCATCACAGCTGATGCGTTTACACATGTGATGTAGGGTAAGGAGGTGTAACTGAGGCTGTAACCGCAGCTCGCTCTGTGATCCAGCCTGACAGTCCCAGCCATGAGCCACCAGCACCCTTTAAAGAGGGACCTGCTGATGTTTTTAAAACAGACATTTAATCTGTCTAAAATAAAAAAACTTGGCCCTAAAAGCAGCTGTAACTTAACAAACTTGTACTGGAATTCTAAAGGAATATAGAAATCAGTTCATGTAGAAAATTCTCTTTTTTTTCTGTTGGGCAATGCTGTGGCAGAGCTTGTCCTTGGAACATGAGGAAACAGTTTCAGCCACTGTAAGGTCACACAAATGGGGATCTGAAATCCCCTGTTAACAGAATAGCCACTGTTTTCTTCTACCCTGAAATTAGTGCCAGCAGGGCAGTTCTGAAACACGCAGAGAATTACCACATGCTGCTGCAATGGTAAAACAACTAGCTGAGCTCCCAGGTAACGCCTCATCTCCCCCTGCCGCCACCTTTTGGGGGGGGGGGGGAAGGAATCAAAGATTGATCACTTGATGTCCATGCTGTAAGCTACCCTGGCTTAAATCCCCTGCTTTCTTCTCCCAACGTCCCCCAGGCTTCTGTCAGCAGGTGGTTGCCTATTTTAAGTGGAAAACTATAGTCTTGTTGTGCAGCTACCTTTTTTCTTGATCCTGTTGAAATCTTCACCAGGGCGTTCCTTGGACACTTCAAATAGAGGTGGCACAAAATAAGAGTTAAGAATTTTTTTCACTAGTATCTGTTTTTTATCATTGGTTGTCAGTGGAACAGAATAGGAGCCCACACAGAAGCACCCCAAAATATATGAATAACTACAGTGTTGGGGTTTCAAGCGAGAGGAGGGTGATCCCACACAGCCTGCATTTCAGTTTCCACCAGCTGAATTTTATCAGACACTTCCAACCAGCAGCATGCTAACCAGTCATCTGATTGTGTTGCTTTGAAAGACAGTACCGTATTTCATGTCCACTAATTTGATAGAAGGACTTGGGAAGAACAGCAGCTGGCAGGAAGCCATGGGCCGCTGCTGTTAGAGCAGTTTGTGAAGGTAAGGTCTGCCCGCTTGCCCTGGAGAGCTCCCCAGAGAAGTTGTGTCAGGAAGATTTGAAAAATGCCTGAGACTCCATCCCTCAGCGGCTGCCAGAACCGAAATATCTGTGCTGCTGCTCCAAAGAGTGCCGGAGGAGTAAGAGCTCTGTGGTTGAAGTGTTCAGTCGTTTGATGCTAGTGCTTCGTTCCTCTGAGTCACAGCAAGTTTAGAAACTAGACCATGGTACATTAAAAAGATGGCAAGTGGAGAGGATGGCTTTGTATTTTCTACCATCCAGCCATAATCAAACAGGAGGGGAAAAAAGCTTGCTTTATTTTTACTGAGCTTTTCCAGTGGCTCTGTTAACAATTATGATTCCACAGATCATAGGAAAAAAGTGCTTGATGAGGTATTGGAGGGGAGCTGGTCAGATATAGTCACAAAATGTTCCTTTTCCCCTGCCCACCCACTGCCGCCGTCTCGCTGCTCTCAGCCTGGCTGGGTTGGTTGTTCTCTCCCATGGCACGACAAGGGTGGGCTTTTCTCTTCTGCGTGTCTGGTGCTCGTTCCTGTGAGCCTTTCTGTGTTTGCGGGCCTTGCCTTGTGCCTCCTCCCACACTCCAGCACTCCCCTCTCAGCTCCGCGCTCTTGGTGGTGTTTCCTCCGTTCTCACTGTCCTTCAGCGATGGGGTTTGAAGTCCCAGCAGAGGAGCACAGCTGACTTTCACAGGAGCCATTTCCCTTCCGATACCGACAGCGCAGCAAATGTGGGAAGAGCCTTTCCCAGCGCTAGAGGTTTCCCCTGGTGACGTACCGGAGCTGGGCTGGCAAAGCACAGCCTGTGTGCAGGCCCTGGCTCGTCGGTGCTGGCAGAGCCACTGAGCACCCCAGAGGCTGCTGCAGCCAAGAACTGGGATCTCTCAGCCCGTCCCATTGCCAGCGCTTTCAACAGGCGGCTGGGGCACCGAAAGCCATGCTGGCTGGGAACTTGTTGCAGTCAGAGCCCTTCCCACGCTGGGAAGGATTCCCAGGCTGAGGATGGGAATTTTTACTGCAGAAAGGCATGGTGGGGGAGCGAGCCTTTCCCTGGGGAGAGGAATGCCCTTCTCTCCTTTCTCTCCCGGGCCACACTCCGCCTCCGTGAGCAGAAATATAATCACTGCTCTGATTTTCCAAAGGAATGGGTAATTCAGGGGAGAAGGGCTGCACCTACCTGAGCTGCAGACACAAAAACATGTGGCAGATCTCATCACAGCACAGCCGGA
This sequence comes from Vanellus vanellus, assembly GCF_965231255.1. Classification (NCBI taxonomy): domain Eukaryota; kingdom Metazoa; phylum Chordata; class Aves; order Charadriiformes; family Charadriidae; genus Vanellus; species Vanellus vanellus. The sequence continues at coordinate 28,133,766 of NC_138913.1, read as the reverse complement.
TTCATTAATGCAGTAAGATTTCGGTGGCTTTCTGCTCCTTACCTGGAAAGCTTCAAGCATCAAAACAGTCCTTCAGTGCTTTGATACTTTTTCTGCCTTTGCAAAGCAGCATTTGCAACTCGTGCATCAAAACTCTTCCGAGAGCCCTGTGACTTGCAAGTCTTCTGGAAATTTGTGCTTTCATAGTGTATGAATCCCTAGGGAGACATGAATCTTTCAGGGGCTGCATGCAAATAAAATGCAGCATTTTACAGTCTTAGGCATAGCCTCAGGTTTTTCCTAAGTAAGTACTGATTTTCTGCTTTTATTTCTTTAAGTAAAGATTTTCAGTTCACACTTGGTTCAGTGCTATATAACAAACTTAATCCTATTTTCTTACTACTTAACCAGATAATGAAGATGCCAGAAGCATTTCTATGGCTTAGGAATTCCCTTATTTCCTGACTTAAAATTCTAATTGCAGTCATGTATGAACCTCTGGTTTATAATACAGAAAAAATGAGATTTAGTCCCTAGAAAAAAAAAAGAACATGGAAACACATGCAGGGAGACTCATTGTAATTTGGAATAATAATAATATAATAAGATTTAAATCACTGCAGCAAAGACTTAAGCTAGAACTGCTCTGTGTTCAGTGGAGGAAAAAAAAAAAAAGTCTCTCAGCATCTTTTCAGTTTTCTTTCCCCTAGAAAGGGGTGCAGGCAGACTTGCTGCCTGTCCCGCTTCTTAGCTATGGAGTTGTGCCCCTGGAGTTAATGTTCTAGAGTTAGTGATGTCCTACAGATGCCTTCGAAGGAGGGGCAGGGAGAGGAGTGGGACTGGAGTAAGGAAGGTTATGCTTACCTGCAGTATTAAGCATCAGAGAAACTGTACAGGGGAGGACTGAACACCTTGAGGCCATTGAAAACAGCGCAGCGGCTGACTGCAGGGAACCGTTGGTTATTGTTAAAGGCCAAGGGCAAGCGTCTTCTCATCTGTCTGTTTCTAACTTAAGGATAACAATCTTTAAATGCTGCTTTTCTGTTTTCCCAACAGGTAAATATGTCTATCAGCCCATGACACCCGTAGAGCAGCTTCCCAGCACTGAAATACCCATTCGCCCTCGGGAGTCTACAAACACCATCCAGATCTCCGTTTCGCTCACCGAACACTTTTTGAAGTTTGCACCTGTCTTCCAGCCCCCTCTGCCCCCCGACTCCCCACAGTTCTGCACAATTGCGGACCTCTTCATTGACAATTACCGCGTGAAATGCATCAACGGGAAGATGTGCTATGTACAGAGGCAGCCTCCCCCCGTGCCCCACAAGATAAAGCCCGAGGAAGTCCCTGTTCGCAATGCCTTAATCACAAAAGAGAGCAATACACCAAAACCAGATCACTGCTCGTCCCCTTCCAGCTCCGAGGACTCCGGAATCAATGCGGTGGGGGTTCACTACATAGAGTCGTGTGACGAGGACACGGAGGGTGTGGCTGAGCTAAGTTCAGAAGAAGATTACAGCCCGGATAGCAGCTGGGAACCAGATGAATGCCCGCTCTTGTCACCCTCGCAGTGCGAAATGGAAGTCATTGAGACTATAGAAACCACTGTGTGATCCGACAAGTTGGTATCAGATCAGTCCAGTTCCCACTCAGTAATGTTGCTTTTGTAGTATTTATATTTTCGTTTTTTCTGACAATCCCTTTTTTCCAGTGCACTTGATATTTCAGATTCCTCATGGGAGTGCAGTTATGGGACTTGCGTATTGGTGAACTAGCAGCAGCCTGAGCAACTTTAACATGTTCTCAGCCTGATCAGATCTCCCACGTCTGCACGTAAGGTAGTGATAAATCTTAAGACTTTTATAGCTGAAATAGGCCCTTTTCTTGGTCACATCATATACTACTACTCATACAAGGATGTGCCGCTCGAGACGTTTCCATCTGTCAGGATGTTTGCAGTGGGCCTTCAAAGCACAGAGGGTGAGCTGGTGCAGCATGCCTGTGAGCAGCAAAACCAAGTTGCCCTTACTCTTTCTCAAACAGCTACACGAGGTGCGGCGACAAGAGGCTCTTCCTGTCTCTGTCTGTCCTTGCGCATTGTCCATCCTTTTCTCTAGTGCTGGTGCGACCCTTCTCGAAGGCTGTTGGCACTGCTCTTCCAGCGGGTTGGTATGGCAGGCTAGAGAATGCACAAAGTGCCTCCAACTTTTCTCCAGGCTATGCAGCGAGCATCTGCTGAGTTAAGTCAGGCTCTGAAATCTCCTGAGAAGGCAACTGTTGCTCCTGGAGGGGGATCAGTTGCCTGGATCCAGCTAGTCCCTTTTTTCTATGTGGTTCTCAGAAAGGTGATTTGGCTTTTGCAGCTGGGCAGGAGGGGGAGCAGGCAGAGATGAAGTGCAGCCATCTAACCAATACCATGCTAGGCTGGGGGGTACAGTGCTAGGCGAAGGAAGCGACTACCTCCAAACACACAAGATCCCTCCTTGGCTTTGCCTGCCGCTTCCTCCCGTGCTGTTTGGTGCCGGACACATGCACTCAGGGCCTGCATTTGCCTGAAGAATAACAAAATAAAGAAAAAAAAAAAATAAAATGTTTATCAGCCACACCAATGTGTTGGCAGAGCTCGGGGACAGCGTGGAGGTGCTCATGGGAGGTGGCCCGCAGGCTCAGTAGTGTGCGTGCTTGTCAAAATACAGCCTAAGGCCATTCTAGTGGAGAGAGGAAGCTTTGGCTCCTGCTCCTTTGCCCCCAGTTCAAGAGCAGATTCTGAACAAGGGTTTCCTCACACAGCAGGTAAGAGCGACCTGTCTCGCTGGTGGTCTGGTTTCAGCCCTGCTTGATGAAACAAAAGTGTTGTTCTCAGAAGATTTCAGTCAGCTTGAATCAGTTGGAGTCAGTAATAACTGTGTTTTCAACAGCATTACTGAATTTCTTTGTGTATTTGCTGTTTACGTTTCAAAAGTCTTTGGTGAATATAAGGCTGTATAAATGTGTACAGTTTAGTGATTGATACTAGATTATAGTCTGTGTTATAGGATGGCTCATCTCTCTCACTGTATCCTGACAAGGTATTACTAATTTTATACACTTTGTAATCAGTATCTTTAGAAAATGTTTAGGCGACAGTGTGTGTATGTGCACATGCGCGTGTGCTAGGAGTTTACCATAAATGGTTATAAAGTAATACTGTACTTTTTAGACTAACACTTTCAGACAAAAATAATAGGTTTTATAGTTTTGATGACTTAAAAAGTGCAATGCTTGTTAAATGAGGAACTTGGGCCATTGCATGAACAGCTACATTCTCACAAGGCACCTGAAAATGTTCTGTTTTTCTGAGGGCATTTAAATGAAGGCCGTAGTAAAACTAAATAGGATTTTTTTTTTTTTTTTTAAGGGTGGGATTGTCTTTCTTGGTTAACTAAGGTTTCTAACAACATTTTAGTGTCTTTTGACCATTCAGACACATTCCATAGGTAGAAGCATTATGTATAAACCTACAGCATTTATTCATATTTAATCTTTGAATTGTAATCTTGAGTGGAGAGCTGAAAAAGCTCACTCTTGTGCCTGGCCTGCCTGAGCTTTCTTCCCAGGGGTGGCTTCTCTTACCCAGGAGGACGGGGTGGGCTGGCAGTTGCATCCTCCCAGGGGACTAGCAGCAGCAGGGCACCTTGCTCGAGGCCAGGGTGCTCCCCACCAGCTCTCACTGCAGACGCCAAGCCCAGGAAAGGGCACCAGGAACCTCTGCCTTGGCATGAGCTCACCTTGTTTGCAAGCAAGCAGGAGCCGCCTCCTGCTGTTAGGGGGCACCGGCTGTGAGCGTAGTGAAATTCAGTTGGGTATTTATGACCACCACTTACTGTAAGATCCTGTGGTCTTGCAGGTTCATATCACTGTCGTCAGGATACATACTCTCTTAACTGTAAGTAATTAGCAATATTCACAAGCTGTGAGTGTCTCCTACCCAGGATTTGTTCAGATGTCTTAAGCACAATAAGTTGCCTCTTCCTTCTGTTGTACCTGTAAAATGCCAGTGGAGCAGCCTGGTGGTTCAGGGCTAGTTCTGGAAGGCGTTTCAGCAGCTGGCACAGTGGCAGAGTTCTCGCTGTGCTCCATCGCGCACCCCAGTTCAGAAACACGCTCCCCACAGAAAGGTGATTTCTTTTCTTTGCACAAACACTGGCATATACATGCTGTAAGAGACATGCCCTGGGCTTGTTGCTCCACTCTGCCAGGGAGAGGTGTGTATATTTCCTCTTTAATAAAATATTGAACAACTGAAGTTGTACTTGTCCTAACTAACTGTGTATTTTCCATACTAGAGTGAAACATGCTGATATTTTCAGCAAAGGAAGAGTCACTTACGGCTTCAGATGGCGACAGCTGAAATGTGCACCCAGTGCTAGGCAGAGAAATGCAATAACCAGGTGGAGCATGCCAGGCCCAGCCCCACCTGGGTTTGGGCATCTGGTAAGTACTGGGGCTGGTGGGCAGTCTCACAGCCCCGTTCTCACTCGCCTGTAAAAGAGCTGCCCCAGTCAGGGGGGAGGATGACAGGGAGAAGAGCTGCAAGCCCGGGCTGAGATCTGGCAGCATTTAGCTGGCTGTAGCCCCTGACTTACCTCTGACCCGGTTCACATGTGGCTGCAGGCTGGAAACATCTGTCTGGGGCACCATTTGGGACACCGTTTTGTAGTTCCTAAAGCTAGTGGGAAGAAGGTGAGCATACTGGGCTCCAGGGGCACTGCTCGCCAGCCAGGTGGGCTCTGCACAACAGCTGGTGCTTCTGTGCTCCTTGGAGGCAGCAGTGCTGCCCCGTGTTCCTGCCATCCAGTGTGAGCTCCGCACAGACCAGCCCTGGCTCTGCACATTGGTTTTGTGTGCATGCAGAGCACACAGGGCCTGGTGGTATGCTCATCCTGGGAGCAGCTGGGACACTGAGTGTACGGTACCCAAACACACCCAAGTGCTGGTGACAAAACAAACAGGGGAAGAGGTGAGATAACCACCACCAGACCAGTAACACACATTATTAGGGCAGGATCTGGAACGTGTTTCACAAGCAGTACAGAAACACCACTGCTATTGGGTTGCAATGGAGTGAATAGAGTGATACAGGTGCCACAGGGAAGGGACACTGCCCAGTTTGGTATTGCAAAACAGTGAGTGAAGCTTAGTAGTGACAAACCTCTCTGACCATCACACCCATCTTCTGACCCATGCGGTCCCCAAGGGCCTGCAGCACCTTTTCACACACAAAGCAAGTGGGGAGGTTTGTGCTTTACCCGCAGTGACATGATGCATCTTTCTTTACCAGAGTTCAGTGGCAATGGTGTGAGAAAACAGCAGCCAGCAGCACTGCCAGACCAGCAGCCCTCTTACCCGCTCCCCATGTGCAGAGCTCACGCAGGAAAGTTCAACCAAGGGCCTTTTTAATGGAAGTTTGTAGGAACACACTGCGCGCAGGTTAGTTTGCTCACACATTTCATTTTCTGCATTCTTCAGCCTTTTCCACGTTTGCCTGTTCTGTGCCCTCAGAGCCCACGGCTCCTGCCATGAGAGTGGGCCAGGCCTTGGCAAAATGACTGCTTTTACTTATACTATAGTTAAAACTCAGGTGTGTTACCCATCCACAAAAATAACACAGCACTGTGAAACACAGGCTGGCTCCTTCAGTGCCGTGGAGCTGACTCAGTTATTTGGCAAAGTTATTGCCGCTGCTGAGAGCCTCCGGGTCACTGCAGGTAGCCAAGTGCTGCGTGGTGCTTCGGCACACTTGGTTTTGCCCCCAGAGTCCACAGCTTCCAGCCAGCAGCCCCATGGCTGCCTTGGTGGCAGCAGAACTGGGATATTGCCTGCTGCTACAAACCCACCAGCACCCAGTGAGATTCAATGCAGCACAGAGGGTTCTGGGAAAGGCTGCAGAGGGGGGAAAGTCCAGTGTTGCAATGCAGAGGCTTCTCAGCACCAAGACCTGAAACCAGCTAGGGCTGGAGGGCTAGTCTTCAGCCAGCGGAGGGGGTACCAGGTGCAGCTGGAAGTTCTCATTCTGGAAGACACTGCTGGTGGCCGGGTCACCATGGGAAACGCTGAGCAGCCCATGCTTTTCACCACCATGGCCGCGAGACAGTTCTGTCAGGAGAGCTAGCTGCAAGACAAAACCCATAGAGATGACTGGCAGCCTGAGCAGTCTGCTTAGCAGCACTCATGCAAGGTGCAGAAAGACAAAGTGCTCACTCGGGGGGGGCTCACCTTCTGCAGCAATTGGAAAAACCTTAACACATGTAAAGAACACATGTATGTATGGTATGTAATGACCCTACAGAGCTCAGTGCAGGACAACAGTCCTGAACTAAACGGCTTTCCAGGTGTCTTTAGGTTGTTTTAAAGTTACATAATTGAAAAACAATCCCAGAAAGAGCTGCAAGTGCCAACAACTGCAGCCAAAACAGGCAGGAGGCACAAAGGAAATGCAGGGGACAGAGGGAGCTGCGCTCTCCTTGGGACAACACAGGGGGCAGGAGGAGGGACCCTTCCATGCACTTGCAGGAGCCACACAGTGTCTGGCAGGAAGGTTATTTGCAAATCTAAAAAGAATCCAAGAAACCTCACAGCGTGGACACTTTTCAGGCCCAGCCTCAACACCAGAGGCATTTCCATGGTTTCACTGCCAGTGAATTCCCCAGCTCTGTCAGAGGCAGCGTGGCTGCCTTGTGATGTGAAACAGCCAGCCCTAAGCACACTGGACTGCCAGCACTAAACAAAACCCAAGTGAAAAGCCAAAGCCCACACTGCCAGTGCTAATATCTGGCTTGACAGCATGCAAAATACCCTTCACCAATTTAAAACCGAAAGGAAAATGGGTGGTACGTACTCTGGAGGCTCCTCGGTTGAGTCGGCAGAGTTGGTCAAAAGCTTGGATTTGCTGAGGATCCAACAGAGACTCTGAACTTGCCTGATAAAGAAAGTGAAAAGGTTACAGAAACAACACACAACAAGATGTCAAATTCATATACACAGAAATTCATCCCTGCTCCTGTCCTTGGGCCTGGAGCAGCCTGTCTGCAGCCTGTTTAGGGGGCTTTTTTAGCCATTTTTCCTCTAGCTTGAAGCCACCGTGTGCACCTTAGTTTTGGCAAAAAAAAAAAAAAAAAAATCCTATTGTTGCACAGAGGACAGAGATACCCGTACGACCACAATGCCATATTGTTGGGGGCTGTAGCTGATGGTAGGCAGACTAACAGTACTGTTACCTTTGGGGGAGGGAGAAAAAAAAAAGAAAGAAAAGAAAAAAAGAGAGGCAGAAAAAGAGAGAAAGAAAAGGGATGGGAAAACTCCCCCGCAGCCAGCAGGGAAGAGAAGTAATGGGTCTCCAGGGACGAGCAGCCTCTCATGGGCTCTTCCCCAGGCAGCAGCAGCTCCCCCCAGCCCTTTCTCCTCGTCTCCTGATAGTCTCCCCAGGCCCCACTCAGCCGCCCTATTGGGTCCTGGCACAGTGCTGGCTGCAGCATGCTGTGAGCGGGCACAGATTGTGCGTGGCTACTATAGGGAACGATTACTGTGCCAATGACTATTACCTACTAATGGTGTCTCTCCTAATCTCCTAAGATCCATCTTTTCCCCTACTAAGATGGTACAGACTAAAAGCCAGGAAATGAGGGGTGAAAAGGGGAGGGGGGGAGAGGCAAGGTAACTCACAACATCAGTGGCAACCACTTTCCCTGAGAAACTGGACACAACAGTCATTGCGGTACTGCCCAGCAAGTGTCAACGTTTGCAGGGCACGAGCAAGTTGGGTGCAAGGGTGTCACCCCAGCAGTGCTGGGGCAGTTAGGGAGTGGTAGGTGAGGGCAATCAGAATCGCAAATAGAGGGACCGCAGCCTGAAATAAGAGCATTAACGCAAGGAGGACTGCATATATACTCAAACTGCTTTAAAAGGCATCATTTACATATCCCGGGGAGAGATGACAGACCATCACAGATTCTGGTAGGTTTGTTCCATTTTAACACATCACAATGTTTCTATTTTGAATGTTTCTGCTCATATTCCAAAGCAAAAGCATCATCAAGAAACTACAACAGGAGCCAGGGAGAACAGCCTCCCTCATGAGCAGCAATCTGGCATCTGTTGTCTCTGGGGATCTATTTTTAAGGGAACATTCAATGTTCATTCTCAAATATTTTCCCCAAAATACATTTCCTGAGGGCTATTAACCCAAAATGCTGCAGTCCTACCAGCAGGTACTGACTGAAGTTGCATTTACTTTAAACTCTCTTTGGCAATGGCTCAAGCCCAACATGAAGAACTAGTATCACTGCCTTCAAGGAGTACGATCAACTGGAATTAAGGCAGAACTCCTGACCCCACAAAGGCAGAGGGGGCTTCAGCATTCCTCCAGAGCCTGGGCTGTTCCCAGCCAGGCTCAAGCCTGCTCCTCTCTGCACGTACAGCTCCTGCCGGCAGCGAGGCCCTTCTCCCCAGGCAGGCGTTCTCCTTTGGGGTTGCAGCACATGCCCAAAGTGGATGATGAGCTGCAGTCTGCAGTGGGTAAGGTCTGAGGGCAGAGAGGACAACATTTTACCAGAGATCATGCTGTCTTAGTCTTTGACTCAATTTTTAATCGCTGCCCAAGCAAAAAGGGAACCCTGCTGGCAACTGTGCAATGAAAAATCCACTGAAGCACGCAGCCTTGAAAGAAAGTTACTGTGGACAAAGCCCAGAGCACAAACAGTGGGGGGAGAGGGGTGTGCCACCACACAGAGCACCAGCACTGGCACCAGCCTAGGCTTCCCCAGGCGACACAATGCTCCCTCCCAGCAGTAGCCCACCACCCCTCCACTGGCAGGGCCTGCGGCTCCACCCGAGAGCCGTGTCGTCCCCAGACCTCAGCAAAACTCCTGGTCTGGAAATGCTTTACCCAAACCCTTGGGTTTGTCTTCTTATCCTCTCCCACAGCACCTTTACCCATCCCTCTCTTCTAGCAGCTCCTCCATCGCTTTTTCCCCTTTCTACTTGGCTCCGAGCAAAGCACAGGCAGGGCAGAATCTGGCCACCCTCCCCTCCATCATGTGAATGTCCCAGAGACAGCTCAGAGCTGACGAGCCCAGAAGTGCTCTGGGGGAAGATGCAGTGAACCCACCACCACCGTGGGCTTCCTGAAGCCAGAATCATTCCATTACTGTCCTGAAGCCACTTGCATCTTGCCTTTGATATGTTCATTAAACAGTCTGAGAAGAGAGGAACGTCCCGAGAGCAGATCGCTTATGCTGGAAGCACGTGCCCAAACTCACTTCTTCCCCCTCCAAGATATTCGTTCTATTGTAAAAAACTATTTGCTAATCACCAGTCAAGGAGCCAAATGTCCATATTCCCTGCACACATGGCACAGGCTTTGAACCAGAGAGCCAGTGAGGGTCACGTATCCACAGCTGGCAGGTTGTACAGGCACTTCCAAGGGGCACGCAGGTCATTCTCACTTGGAAAAAAAAAATGACAATAAGCAAGGAAAACCTGTCCTCCACAGTTGCTGTGGCCACAGGCATTCAAGGACGAGGAAAATGCAATATAATTGGCCTCCCCTCTTCTGCTATCTCTCTACCACGCGTATGTAACTATCAATCAGACTGTTCTCCAGGCTGATGAGCTGAAATATTGCAGGCAGTTCTTTCTGTTGTCATGGAAACAACTGCTGTCAGGCCTTTTCCTTTTTTAACCGTGTCACTAAAGGCATGTTTTCATTCAAGAACTACGGGGAGGCTCTTGGAGTCCAGCATCAGCGCTGGATTAGTGGAATCCACTCAGCTCATTCCCTCACCCTGCAACACAGCTTCAGCCTCCAGTGCTACTGTGGGGCCAGCCAGCTCGTTATTGCCTTGATTGGTAGGAAGCGGTTCAGCACCTCCAGGCCATTTGCAGCCAAATCCTTACGCCCCTTCGGAAAGGCCTCAGACTAGTTGCAGAACCCAAGAGACATAGTTTATCCCCTTGAGGATCTGGGCCAGCAAGGAGAAGAAAGGTTCCTTTTTGTTTTACAGTTCTTGCAGAGCCCACCACTCTAATGCTTATCTCCATTGCACATTTTGCTTGCACATATTCCAACCCCTCTGGTAGTCACCACACAGCCCTCCTAAGCCTGCAATTATCTTTAATTTAACAGCTACAAAATCCATCATCAGCTAGCACCTAAGCAAAGCAGATCATACAGCAGTTGTAAGCAGAAGTACCATTAATAGTCACACCAAGAGATCCATCTAAGCGCTGCCTCTCAGAGCCATACCTTCCACAGAAGATACTGCTGCATTGATTAGAGCATCAGAGCATCACATTACCCCCGGGGGGCTGCTCCATAACACAGGGCAGATGCAGCCAGAAGTCCTGGGGAAGGTTTCGGGATTCCTAGAACAAAAGCAACACCCACCTCCCTCATTTACAGAACCAAAACCACATGGACACTGAGTCCACCTTCTGCCATTCCTCCCCTACAGCTGGACACTTATTTCACCATGGCTCAAACAGCCTTACAAAAAGGTACCCAGATTCAGGTTTGTTTTTTTAATGGCAGCTAAGCCAATTAATGTAAAATTAAGTAAATCTGCTTCTCTTCTGCAGGATAGGGACCTGCTGTTTTCATGGTACTCCCAGGAACCCGAAACAATCGACCAAAAAGAGAGCAAGGCAGACAGCTGCTCTGACCCAAAGTCACCAGAATGACACTAACATTACAAAATTGTTAATGAACTTCAGAAAACCTCAGGACATCCCTCGTAGAACAAAAGCGTGCTGCTGCAAACCTCTGCAGAGCTACTGCAGAGTAATGCACCACTGCTACGGGACAGACGCAGACCGGCCGATCGCTGTGGAGGTAGAAACAGAGTCTTGCAAGTCACTCTGGGCAATGCGGCAAGTGGGCAAACCTTCACTGGGAGGAAGTCCCAGAGCCACTGTAGCTGCGCTACGGCAGCAGAACGTGCTGCTTCAAGACCAGCCCCCACAGTGTTTCACCACTAACCTCCGCTGGCGTGCATAGGAGCAAAACCCCTGGCAGCAGGCCAGGCCCTGCCTGCTCCTGCTTGGATGCAGCGGCAGCCGGTACCGCTGGGGCTGGCGGTGGCAGGCAAAGCAGGACCTGCTGTCTGCGAGTAAACTGAAGCACTGACTCACCAAAGCCCATGGCAGAGCAGCCTTCCCTCAGCACTGCTACAGCAGAGGCAATCTGTCACACAGGTCTGCGCTACAGCTCTGTCCTCTGATCTCTTCAGGAGCAGAATGGGAAAGGCAGATCTCTCTCACTTCCAGTTGAACTTAGCTGAACTGAAGAAGCAAACCTCCCACTCGAAGCAAGGGAGAAGACAGGCTTATTTGTGCTCTAATAGACTCACTGCTGCTGCAACGTGAGATACTGCAGTGACTGAGGGGAGAGGAGGAAGAACTGTCTGTATTTAATATCTAGAAACACATTGGCATACCTCCATTCTCCCTCTGCTAGCTGGTCTGTTTAGCAGCTCATACTTACACCAGGCACCGTTGGCATATTCCCTTGGACATCCGCTGATGCCCTCAGCCAAAGGAGCAATAATGCTGTTCAGGATTAATTAGATAAACACAGAAAACACATATCCTCACTGGACACTATGGCCCAGCAGATGAGACATTTATTTATAATGTAGCAGGCTTCGAGGGAAGCATGGCAGCACATGGATTAAACATTACATAAAGACAATCCACAACAGGCCTGTGCTCGGGCTGATCTCAGTTCAGTGCCTGAACCCAAGAGGACAGAAGCGTCATGCATGAGGGCAAATAATTCATTTCCTAAACTTGCGCTAAGGAGGCTGCTAAACAGCATCCCACAAGAGCCAGCCACAGAAGACTCGAGGTGTGGTGTTCTCTCGATGGTGGGAGTTTGGGGAGAGAAAGGGAAGGTAAACACACGTAGGAGAAGGAAGAAGTCCTATTTGGTATAAGAAGGATTAGTGACCCCCCCCACCAGTGACCCCAAACCCTACAGAAAACCCAAGTGGATGCCTCTGCTATCTGTCCCTTTCGTAGCTCATAACACACATGCAGCAATCTGTTACTGCTGCTTAAGAGGAAAGTTTATAACACACTTAAGAGCAACTCTGGTCCTGGGAGCTCAGCTGTAGCTGCCCAAGCCTGTCTATGCTCAATTCACATATCAACCAACAAAACATACTGTTTCCATTGTGCAACGTGATGGTAAAAGGAATGGGGATGGAGGCAGGACATGGAAACTGCAGTGTTCCATTTAAGGGATTTACAAAGGATGAATGCTCATCTGCCACCTGCATTTCTGAAAGCTGCCCTCCAGGACAGCCAGTAACACCCTTGACTACAGCAAACACCACTGAACCAGCCATAATTCCCTCTCATACTCTCCCACCTGATGACTACAAACTGAACCAAAACCACAGCTTCTCCTTATTTTGCTCCCCTCCTTCAGAGGAACATCAGAAGAAAGAAATCATCTACACCCTTCTTAACCCTTTGGCCTTTTTGGTCATTTCTCAGCTTGGAACAAGTACAAACCCTGGAGGGGAGCAGCAGTCGCCCTCTCCAGCAGCAGCAGCGAGCACAGCACCGCAGGCAGAGGTTACTGGCAGCACACCGACTCTCCAGCCTGTGCTGGGTCTGGAAAAGCAGCCTCTCCTAGCAGATGGAAAGTCACATGCTTTCTTTCCTGCCTGCGCTCCAAGGCGGATCTGCGAAGACAGACTGAAGGCTTGCAATTTCACAAGGAAGACATATGTAATGAGCTGTGCCGGTTCCTTGGAGAACAGATACATGACTGTCAAGCACTGCACTAAACTACACCTAACTACTGGCAACAGGGACTGGTGCGGTTTGTGGGAATATCAACAGGTTGCAACAGTCCAGCATCTGTCACTGTATTTAAATGAGTCTGTTCTACAGATCCTCCTAGATAGGAAATGTTTCATTAAAAGGGAGGAAATTTTCATCAAATCGTAGGAGATGTGAAGTAAAGCAAAGATTACCCACTGAAATTTTGCCATCTTTTCTCTTAACCAGGACACAACATTTCCCCAGGTTCTCCCAGGAGCACAGGACAGCCGCTCTCACTGGTCTTCGCTTTAGGCAGTTTGAAAGTCAGCTGTCTCTGCTACATGTTAGTCTCGCACGGGTCCTAGAGTGCAAGACTTTGGATTGTAGGCAGTAAAAGGAATCTGCCAGGCTACAAGTTGCTATATATGAAGGCCAATTACAAAACAATTAGAATTCAGTCTGATTTTCTAAAACAACAAAAAAAACCCCAAAAACAAACAAACAAACAAAAAACCAAACCAAAACAAACAAAAAAAAACCCAACAAACCAAAACCAACCAAACCCAAACAAACAACAAAAACTAACCCACCCACCTGGTATGAAAAGTCCAAGAGAGTCAATTTTTATTTAAAAGCTGCTAAAGGATAATTATAGTTTTGAAATTAGCCTTTTCAAATTTGTATTTTGTTTCCAGTTTTAACTTTGGTGCTAGTCCTCTTCTCACTGCTAGCTAAGACTCCCGCACTCAGTTTTCTTCTTACAAAATCACTTTTGTTTCCAATACATTACAAGAAATCTTAAAACACATATGTTCTGCTGATGAGAAGCCAATGGTACAAAGTGTCTCCAGTTCCTTCCTCACATGGATTTCCAACACATTGTTGCAGAAGTTAAGGAATCTACCACCAAAACCAACTCCAAACCTAAAGGAAATGGGTATTTTCTCAGTTAATATACATGTGGGAATATTCTCTACAGAGGAGAATGATCTTCTAACTGTATAAAGTGCTAATTATCTGCTTGGTGTCATTTGGGAGAAGAAAAATCACACCTGGATATTTTCAGAGTTATAAATTGATATTGTTGGGAGTCAAGCTAATAACTGATAGCTACTGTTGCACTGAAACCAGTAAAAATGGCTCTGTCTATTGATTGTTGGTCATGTAACATTTGTCTAGCTCTACAATAAGCTTTGGCAAAAAAAGAAAAGTCCTAAACCTTCCCTCATCCAACAGAAAGCACACAGATGTACTGCAGAGGGACATTTAACATCTCAGTTAAGTGATACAGTGTGGTACCAGCACCTCACAGGTGGGAGTGGGTCAGAAGCTCCAGGTTGGATGGAAGGCCGTGTTGTAAAGAGGGACGCTGGTGGCAGGCTGCAGAACAGAACTCAAAGGTAGAGTCTGACAAACTGGATTAACTACAGATCACATTCATGGTCCATCCTGGCGTGACTTGACAGGATTAAACTCCTGAATAAAACATATTTGCCGTCTGGACAGCTCTAACAACGGCACCCTTAGAACTCGCAGGCAGACTAAAACACAGCATAAGCAGAGCATGTCAGCTTAGGGGTTCACGGTGTTTCCTGCAGAGCTTATGGCCTGAGAGCCAAGGCTGTTCCTCTTCCCGATCCCTAGTCCGTAGGCTGGCAGAATAAATGGAAAACACAAAGTGGTTCACTGTAACAAGGTGTATGGGAGCACCCAGCCAAACCGGTTTCAGAGCACAACAGGTGAGATGCAGGGAGTTGTCATCCGACTCAGCTTCATCTCCGCCTTGCCTTGTCTATGCAGAGATAACTTGGGGGGGAGCTGCAAAACAGCTCAGCCCGGGGTTATCTCAAGATTGCATATGAAAACTGAAACCAAATGGCCCTTGACAAACAAAATGCCCTGAGTCCCACCCCACCACTATTCCCATGACTTTGAGCGCTAGACATCACAAATTGGCAACAGAGACTTGGTTATAGCACCACCAGAGATAAATATCCCAGATATCCACTTAGGCATAACCCTGCACCCTCACAAAGTCAGGAAATATAAACTGCAAGGTTTGGGGAGAAAAACGGGGAATCCTCCAACGATACAGCTGGCCTGTAGGAGATCCGTCCCCCCCCGTCCAGGACACTGTACAGGGTAACTTCCCAGGGATTGAGCGACCTTACCTGAGAGAGGGTAAGTGACTAAGAAACATACGTACAGTATATAGCATGCTTTTAATTTCGTAATTGGCACACTCGTTTAAGGTATTAATATCTAACGCGCTTGTGGTTTGTGTTGTTACTTGGGATCATTTGTAGCTTGCAATAGTGTATCCCACTAATTTCTTTTAAACTGCAATAGTGTAATTGCCATTGTACACCCAGAACTTGCAATAGTGACGTATTGGACCTGTGAGTGAAGTCCAAATAAATTGTTAATTTGAACCTCATAGTGAAGTCCTCTTTCCCGTTTCGTCACACAAGGCAAATTAGTTTTGGAGATCAGTGACTAAGATATCAGGACTATTTCACTTATGCATTTAGGCAGAAGCCCCGCTACTCTGCTTTCACCTAATAGGCCTCAGTTAACTTCAGACACCACAATGCAAAACAGCACTGCAAGTTTTAAATTGAATTAAAAAAAAAACACCACAAACATGAAGCTTTAATTTCTTTTAACACTAATTTACACTACAACATAAGGCAAGGAGGACAGGAAAGATGATCAGTTTAGACACAGAAGATTACCCTTGGGAAGACAGCAGCGTTTAGAGGATAACAGAAAAAGCACAAACTTTTGGCAGCAAAACCAGAGGAAGAGCCCCTTTGCCCTTCTCTCGCTATTCCCCTTCACTGGGGCGAACTGGCTCAAGCTCTCATCACAGCAAGGCTCCATTTAAATGAGTGCTATCACCAGATTCGGTAACAGTTCAGTGCTAGCTTGTGGCATCTCTCCACCTCCCCCAGTTCCAAGGCGACTGCCACAGAAGCCGTGCATGCAAAGCAGGGACAGAGAAAACACTGTCTGTTGGGCTGTCGTTTCGCATCTAAATCTCAACAACATTGCAAAATTCAAACTGACAGTCTTTGTTTCAACAGAGCAGAATTGGTACTATGAAATGTACTCCAGATGCTCAGTGGCATTTCTCAATATGAATCTATTCCTAATTCAAGGCTCGCTAAGAAAATAAATACCTAAACTGAAGATTTCACTATGGAAAAAACCCACACATTAGATTTTGCCAAGAGACAGACTAAGCTCTCGGCGTCTTCAAAGTGGTTGCAAAGAAATACCCTCCCCACAGATCTATACGCAAAATGTGCCCAAAGCGTCAGCGCTGGCTCCCCGGGGTCTAGGGAAGGCAGGGCTGGAAGCACAGCTGTGCTAGCGTAACCTCCCTCCAGGATTTGCTGTTCAGTGTTTGCAGAAACACCAGCTGTGGAACCAAGAGCAGATGACCATCC
This sequence comes from Vanellus vanellus, assembly GCF_965231255.1. Classification (NCBI taxonomy): domain Eukaryota; kingdom Metazoa; phylum Chordata; class Aves; order Charadriiformes; family Charadriidae; genus Vanellus; species Vanellus vanellus. Next base: position 28,117,528 of record NC_138913.1, on the reverse strand, counting down.
CAGACCTCTGGGTCTCCCTGGTGTCAGCAGGGTTGAGGGGAAACGCACAGAAGCCCTTTACCAGAGAACTGCAGCACTAAAAGGTTGAACAAACCTTGTGACAAACAGAAATAAATCCCTTCTGTGGCTGAGGTGGCACCAGAGACCAGTGACCACCGCTATATCTTGGACCCAGGCTGAGAAGGACCCTTGGGAACACCAGAATGTGGCTCAGGGTGGGGGAAGCCCTGCAAACCTCCCCTCTCCTTCAGTCCCTTTGCTTACCTGCACCTCCTCCTCCACCAGGCTAGAGAAAACGCACCTTTCAAACAGACCTCAATTCTGCACATGCCAGTGTCACGTCCAGACAAGCATGGGGAGCTTAGGTGTTTTCACGCTTAATTCTGTGCTTAAATTTACTTGAGGCTGCAGGAGACCAGACCTTGCCGTACCTGCATGTACCAGCCTGCCTGCAGCAAGTGCTGCGGTGCTCCAGGTAACCCTCCTCGCCCTTCTGCTTTTGGCTCCAGTGCAGCCAGGCAATGCACGTGTCCATCTCTGCCACTTTGCATTCCCAGCACTCTCCCCAGCAGTAAAAGTTTGTTCTGTAAGTCAGACTGCTGCCCGGCCAGGTGAATCGTTACCTCACAGGGTTAATTAACACTACTGAGCCACAATTGTTAAGCAAACAAACTTCCTGGGGAAGCTAGAGATTTTACAGTCTTTTGCCAAGTCTAAATATATTCAGTTTTTTAAATATCTGACTGCGCAACAGTTTAATCACATGCGAGTACAACAGTTAAATATTATAATTTAAATATATGAGGAACCTCACGAACTTGGAGAGGATCTGGGACATCGGGGGGAGGAGGAGGTGGCGGGGCTTGAAGCAGTGCTGTGATGAGGCAGAGCCAAGCTGTGCAGGGCCGGCTGTATGCGGAGCAGAAGCCATGGGCTGCTCTGCCAAGAGCACAGGACTGAGGCAGCAGGGGCCCATCCAGCACTCTCAGATGATCTGGCATGGCCATTCTCTAGCTAGCGATGATCCGGTGATCCGTGCTGGAACACCTTTTCTTCCCCATCCAGTCTCTCCATGTCTCCCTTTAAGCCCTGAGTCCCAGCCAGCCCCTCACTTCTGCAGATGGATCAGTTAAATAAATGGAAGCATCTTCTCCCTGCCCCGATCATTCGCGTGTCATCTGGAGCATTTTCCGCTGCTTCTGCTACGGAGTATGTCAGGACTGGTATTAGAGGGGAGACACAGGGGTTCTCTGACTGAGTAGCTCATGAGAAGCCCAAGTGATAACCAAGTTATAAGGCACTGCTATAAAATGATTAATGTAGTTTTAGTAAAGGCACTTTAATGATGAATGTAGTTTTGATACTCAAATCTGCCTTTAGCTTTTAAAGTTAAACCTGGTCTGTCACACTCACTTGCACACGTTCCTTTGGCGCAGAGGGTAAAACATGGGGCTGTTGAATCTGCCTGACCTCCGAGCTAGTATCCTTATTTCACCGGAGCAGGACAGTACACAAAATGTAAGCAGACCGATTGGACCACAGTTGATTTACAATCTCCTGGGAAAGCTTTTCTTTCTGTCACCATATAAGAAACTAACACAATTTGACTGCAAAGATTGCACTGTGCTCCATACATGCCTCAGAGATTACTTTTCCCCCAGGTCTTCCTTCAAGCAGGAAGCTTCTTTTTTTTGTTAATACAGAAGCTGATGGAAGTTGACTAATGCTGTTAGGTATCTTTTGATCGGAATTGATTTGGCAGAAATTGACATAATCTGCTAGAAGAAAACTGAAGTACTACCATAAAAACATACTCTAAGATTGAATTACTTTGGTTTCAGAAGTGGAAAAACGCCACTTTGCATGCATCTGTGCGGTGACAAACGCACAAAGTATCTCGAGGCATTCAGGAACAAACCCTCATCAGTGACCGCCTTCGGAGGAACACAAGGCAGCAGAGTTCAGCTCCCCCCGGTGCAATATCCCTAAAAGACATCCCAGCAAGCTACCTGCCATCTTTGGTTACAATCCACCATACCACACCAGGGAAAAGACAGAAACATGCATATTGAGACTGGACTTCTGTTTGAATTGGCGATGGTGAAACTTCTTGCACACAAATGCTGGCAATGAATACAAACTAATTATCTGTTCTCTTGTCCAAATCCAGCTGCATCGGTTTTGTTTAGACGCAAGCTTCTTAAAACATTGTGCAAGCGCTTAGCAAGTCAAATCAATTCCAGATCTTTTACCCAGAGCCAGGTTATCTGTTAGGAAGGTAGAACGACGGCTCCACGATCCAGCCACAAGAAACACGCCAGCTTTTAGTAAAATTTTTATATAAACACACCTATAAATATTTTGAAAGGAACTGTCCGCAGTGGCCCATCCCAGACTCTCACAAACAAGACCAAGCGGTGGATGCCCCTAGCAGGCAGTCAGCTGCCAGCTTCCAGCTTCCCCTCACACTGGCTAGCAGTTCCCAAACCTTCCGCATGAACACATTTCCATTTCTTGCCTAGCTCTGTATACCCACGCCAAAACAAAATGTAATTCATAGACGTGACTAGTTAGCTGCAGATACTGCTTGACAGTTACTGATCACGGGCTTGGCTGGAAGCAAAGCAGGACATGAGAACAAAGTGATGAAGTCTACAAGTAGTGCTCGAAGTTTACTTGGAGAGAAACCGCCTCTCAAACCTTACCTGTGCCAAGGATGCTCCACTTCCTTTTTTTAGCTCTGAGAAGTTCTCGCTCAGTTTTCCTCCCTTGTTACTTGAGTTGCATTTGTAGCACATCCACCTCATGAGGCCTTTGGTTACCATCCCACACTCTTTACTCAGCAGACACAGCGAATGGTACAAGTGGCCACAGCTGTGAAGAGAAGAGAATTCTGCTAGGCAATGCAGCCTGGCACCTCTACGCTTTGAGGGGAAATCTCTTGTCAATGGAAAACAAGGCCACTTATCTGCAAATACAGATCAGCAGTGTATATGCTCTCTTTGTACCTCCACACCCTCCAGCAGTATTTCAAGATTTGCAAAAATTACACTAGATGCCCATTTGCCAATACAGTTATGGATCATAATACTACGGTAATAATAATCTTGTCTTATTTTACAGCCACCTAGTCATCACAGACAAGAAAAACGGAGATGCCAACGGAGTACGTAGGCAGGGCTGCAATAGATCCGAGATGCACCAATACAGGCAAAAAAAACCCCGGGTGCTGCAATTGCACAAACTGCACTGCCAGGAGAGATGGCAGATAAACTGACAGCTTACTGAACGGCTCTCACGGAATTGTAAGGCAGTTCTTTCCAGCCGAGACTGAGCTGGCTGCATGCAAAGAAGGCTGGCTCTGATGGGTTTGATTAGCCAGCCCACTTACAGCGCAAGGGAGCAGGAATACATGCTCACAGGAATACATATGATTACCTGTGTAAGTCAGAGCTCGCTCTTTCTCTTTCTTTTCTTTGAAAAATATTAACACGATCACATCTGTGATCCTTAACTTTACCTGAAAACAATGATTTCATCAGCAGTTTCTTGCCTTCTTTTGTACTGCTGTAGACAAATGCAGCAGTAATCCTGCTTTGGGGTAAGCCCTCTAGTGACAGATGCTCTTAGGTTACACAGGGACCAGTGGAGATCATGGTTTAAAAGATTTGTAGTTGTCTCCAAAAGGGTCTGTGTGGAAGACAATATACAGAATAACTAAGTCATCTCCAGACTGCAGAAATTCCATACTGATCAATTCTTCATAACAAGCAGCTTAGCAGATTACTACAAGCAAAACCAACCCAATAAAGTTGCTTCTCTAAGTTTTCTAGCAACTGCCCTCAAAATACTTATCCTGTCATCACGTGTTAACGGAGGCAATACCTTTTCACTCTTAAATAGATAAGTGCTTTAATGATTTTTGTCAGAAAGAGTTAAAAGAGGCACAGTGGGCTCATTTTGTCATCTTCCATACCACACCCTCTGTTTTTTTCCCCTCTACCTGGTAAGCTACTGCTTATATTCTCCGTTTTAGTAGAAACATGCTGATAAAAATCAAAGCCCAAATGCACTATTGCAATTAAAATACAAAAAAAACACTGAACTTCTCATCTGCTAGTTCTTCCCAACTGCGGTTTCCATTTCTGAAAAGCCAAAAGCAAAATACCCTCAGTTTTTAGTGGTCAGCACTTTTCAGCAACAACAGGTGTCAGGCGTAGGTGCTCTGGTCCGTGATCTATCGATGCTCTGTAGCAGCAACTCACAAGAAGCTGCAGTTTGCACCAGTGGTTCACATCTGGCCTAGTCCAGATGTGACACACAGTCTGTACCTGACGACTGCCAGGCAATAACAGAGGACCTGTGGTGCTCAAAGCAAACCTTTACCCAGAACCCAGAGATAATGGTTCTTTATGTTCAGCCCTTTACAGTAAAGCTATTTCCCTTTTTTTTAATTGGATGCTGCTGCATGGAGGCCTGCGCAGTAGCTAGGATGGTAGTGCCACAGGGTAGGCAGAACAAGGGAGGGTGTGTTTGGAAGAAGACTATGCATTCTGTTTTGGGGAAAATGAGTTTTAGAAAACTGTTGGAGTTTAGAGATTGCCTGGGATTTGAGACTGGCCAGAGAAAGGCAGCAGTGAGATAAAGGTGAAATCTCATCAGGTGACAAAGTAGTGCAGCATCACCACTGGGAAGTGGCAAAACAGCCTGATTTAAAAAGCTCTTAAGACAGCGTAAAGAGGCAAACGATATTGGGTTTGTGCCTTTGAATCCCTAACTGCAGGATGAGCTGGAGAAAAAGCAGATGTTTGTCCTTCCAGTACATTTAACATAAAACTGAACTACAGAGGTGTTCACACCACCATGTTCCTGCCAGTCCCTTCACTTGCAATCTGTTTGTGAGCAATGCGAACTCATTTCCCATCCCCCAGTCACACAAATACACATCACTTGTGTGTCCATTTACTTTGCCCTGCAGAAAGAAATAACAAATGAGAGTAGTAGGCTAGACAGCTAAAAGTAATCCCCGTATACAGCAGTGGACAGGACAGAAATGCGTGCAACTTACTTGTTCGTAGTTAAAAGTGTCCAGCATTCCCAGGACAAGTCCTTGAATTTCTCCAAGTTTCCCTTTTCCATAAACTGGATCCTGTATGACGAAATGCAAAGCTGCAGCTGAATCAAAGGATATGACCATTCTGTTGGGTTTTTTAAATTTTTTTTTCCCTCCAGATTGGCATTGCAAACAGAAGTTATGTCTCCAGATTTAAAGATGCTGTACATGCACAAGGACAGCAGAATAATCCTATGTATTGATGGGAAAATTGGTAATTAGCAAAACTGAGTAGATGACAAGATCAATACTAATTACTGTGCTTGTGTCAAAAAACTTTAAATGTGACCTTGGAAACTTCATTCAAGAGATGCAAAGAGCTGACTGGAAAGCGTATTTGAGGAATATTGAAGAAAACAGCAGAAAACACCCTGCAGCGACACAGGAGGTGTCAACCCCGTCTGTGCTGCTGCCTGACACTGACTGCTACAGGTGTCTGCTGGTTAGCGAGCTCCTGGGCTGCCCGCAGGGCTTGGCCCCACACTGCTAGCGTGCTTCTGCCCTAGTCAGAGGGTAATTCCCTCCTCAGTCTCTGGTGATCCACCGGCCACCCCCCAGCTCACTCACCACCCCCTCAGCCGCAGGTTGAAAGCACACAGATCCAGCGGGCTGTGTAGCCATGCAGCAGTATGCAGGAATGCCAGGCAATCCTGGTCTGACATCCCAGATGACAGAACATCTAGGGAACGAGGGCCTGGGGCTCTTCTGTTGCTGCAGGGGTGATTTCCACATGCCCTGAGCAGCTTTATTTCCATGTCCCAGCAGCACAAGTGAAGGGCTGTTGTACAAGTCATAGCCCTGGTGCATCTCAATCACCTTCCTTAGGCTTGCTCTAAACCAAACATCCCCTTGTGCTCCACACCCACCCTGGCACCCCCTGAAGCATTGCTCGGTGCAGGATAGGAACCCTGGTCTAGGGTGCGTCTCCCTGTTCTGGGGTGAGCTTAGCAAGGAGCCCTGTGGGAGCTACTCTCCGTGACAGTGCATGGCATCTCAACCAGGCAGACGCACAACACACTGGAAGAGGGGAAAGACTTCTGCAACGTCCTTCCCTCCTGCCAGGCCCCATTGCACAACAAGAGACCACATCAGGAAATACCTCTGCCCAACAACCAGCACCGTGAGAGTTTGCCAACAGCTCCTAGTGGCCACAAGCACTAGCTGCCACCAGCACTAGGGTCTCCTGGGCAGAACTGACCCTGAAAGATCTCTCCGTGCAGTTGTAGAGGTGCCCTGTCCCCTACCAACACACAACATGGCATCACTTTCAACACGCACGTGCCAAGAACACAGCTTCCTCCTACTTGTCTTTGCAGCAGCAGACTAGAATGCACCACAGTGGTATTTCACTAAAGACGACACCCTGCAAGCTGTTGGTTAACTGGCTGGGATCCATAGAATCACAGAAACATTTAGGTTGGAAGGCACCTTGAAGATCACAGAGTTCCAACCCCCCTGCCATGGGCAGGGACACCTCCCACTAGACCCGGATGCTCAAAGCTCCATCCAGTCTTTGTGTATGGGAAGCAACGACAAGGGGTCAGGTTAGTGGCAGGATATGCTACTGGCTGCTGCAGCAATGTGATCCACAGCGTGCAGCACAGCTTCAGTTCTGTCTCAGTGGCCTGCACGGCCTGGTCTGCAAAAGAGCAAAAAGGTGCCCTCCCCACCGCATACTGGCAGCAGCGAGGCACACATGTGCCTCTAATCAGGACAAGTCTATTCAGGAATGCCTCGAAAGAGGATCATGGGAATTCATCTTTGCGTAACACACAATTCCCTGAGGCTGACAGACAGTCATTGAATTGGACCTGGAAAAAAGCATTTTGCCCTGCTGGGAGGCAGTGGAAGGATACTGGGGGAAGCCTGCTGGAAGCTGCAAGAAGCTGACTGGTGGAATGGACAAGACATTGGCAAAAATAGATAGACTGGTGAGATGTGAAAAGGAAACTAACCTAAAGAGTAGAAAAATGGAGACACAGTGGACACAGGAACAGAAGGAGCTGGATGAACAAGCTCTAGATGAGAAGAATGAGAAAAGGAGTAGAAGCAAGGGCGATTCCATGCTGGGACTGAGAGCGAGGCAGGGAAAGAAGGCAAAAGTGAAAAAGCAAGTTGAGGAGGATGACTAAAGTAGCATGGAAGTTCCAATTCAAGATACCCGGAGAGATCACCAAAACAGCTATAGAAAGCAAGTATTGCATTTTTGGAACAAGTCTTCAGAGGAAATACGCAGGCAGAAACACCAAGGTTCAAGCCTAAATAAAACCAGCAAACCAGCACTGAGTAATAGCACTTGAGTCAAAACCAGCTGTAGATTTGGAATATACAGAAGAGCTCGACATACTGCAGAGGCTACTTTTTTTGCTAGGTGAACAGTACAGCCTCAAACAACACTAAGTTTTCTTTCTGCATGCATAATTTAAAAGCAACACCATAGAAAGTACACTCCACTATGTCACCATATGAATTATGGAGGGCAACAGGGAACTCAGGACTTCCAATGCAGCATGTACGCGATCCATAACATAGAGCAAGTTATTTTTGTATGCAGACACTCACTTTTGTAAAGCACATATGGCCAAACAAACCCAAACAGGTAACTCTCAAACTGTACAGATGCCACCATTTACATACAGCAACTCTAACTTCCCAAGCTGCAAGTAGAGACTTTCAAAGCAACTTGTCTCTTGTCTGGATAGAAACAGAGGAAGAAGAGGAGATATGAAGAGAGAATAATAGAAGAGCCACCTACAGATCTGCAGAGGAAGAACATGAGTCTGAGGGCCAACTTTCAGCTGCTCGTTTTTTCTCAAGCTGTGCTTGATGATCTCAAAAAAAAAAAAAAAAAAAAAAAAAAAAAAAAGGCAGGTAGGAAGAGAATGGACTTTTCTCCAAAGAGGAGCCCTGTGGTCTAGCAAAGCCTCATACTGAGCCTGGCACTCAAGTGCAAACGGTGGAGTTCCTGCACCTTTCCTGCCTGCAGCCATCGGACAGTGCTGCCCAGGCCTGGGTGGCAGCCGTCTGCCTGCCTTGAGTGCGACATCCAGTGTAACTGCACTTTTCCAGCAAGCTAGAATGCTTTCTCCCGATTTGCTGGTTTCAGCCCCTGCAAAATTTACAGTCACAGGACCCTTGTGGGATCAGTTACTTTTATGGAGGAATATGTTTCATTAATTCCACTTTATAAAATTCGCCTCGGTTTGGGATTTATGCATGCTCCCAATACACTGTATGGGATGGCACATTAATAACAGTCGGTTGCACCAAGCCAGGAACAGATCACAGCTACAGTTTCCAGGCTGGTATTGCCCTGGGGACACGGCAAGCCAAAGCCAAACTCACTGCCCAGCGCTGCTACCAACAAACACATCAGGAAAAGCTGGCAGGTATCCAGATGCAAGCCAGAGGTGCTCACACAGCCTTTCAGCCAGTTCTGTCTCCTCCATTTCCACTTTCTTCCTGGGCCCAGGAAATAGCACTTTCTTTGCTAACAGCACTCACAGAACTGTGCTAATAAAAGCACTCTGAACTCAGAAAATGCATTCCCTTGCAGCCTGTCCCATCTGCAAGGGGACAGAGCAACTATTGTACATAAAACTAATCCCAGCATTGACCTCCAGGACTGGAAAGAAAAACAACCAGGCACAGCCCTAAGCAGGGACGGAAAAAGTTCAAGCAAAGGATTTTTGGATCTTTCTGCTTCCACTCTGTAACAGATTTTGAGGTTCCTTCTTCCCCACTTTGGGGTTCCTACAGGAAGATTTCAAATTTCTGGCTTCTCCAGTTCTCCATTTTGTAGGAAGCATCAGCTGCATCTACTTACAAAACATTCATGAAGGATTACAGCTTTGTAAGGGAATTAACACTCAACCTTTCAGCCCTCTTCAGACAGCACTGACATCCTTAATGACATGGAACTTTTCTTAATGCTCAAGAGGATTCCCCTAGTATCTCTCCTAATATGGATATTTCAGACTTCCTACTTAATAAGTAACTTTACAACATTATTCAAGACAAGCCAGAACATAAATATATTAATCGCTATGTCATATGACTTCAATTATAAAAAGTTAAGTCAATATTCCGTAACAGGCAGATGCCAGGAGCCTACCTATTTTCTGTGGAGTCTGGTCCCAGCCCTTTGCAAGGTGCCCTTTAGCAAAGCATTTCGGTTGCAGAGTTAACATTTGCATAAGGTATAATCTATCAGCAGTTAAGCCCAGAAGAGGAAGAAAAACAGTCCACTAAAATTGGAATACTCTAATTCCTTTTCAGAAAAGGCAAGATAATCTACCTCAGTTTATTGATGTCATCGACCTTACAAAAAATCCCTCCGTTAATTCCTGGGCAGCTGGTTCTACCTTCCGGACCTGCAGTTCCAGCACATCTATGCTCCACCACCAAGGCTTGACCTCTGCTGGAAGAGCTTTTGAGGGCATTTTCAGACAAGCACCGCTTATAATTCGGGGGTTCACAGAAATACTTTGAGGGCTTGGGAAAGGCTGTATGTTCTCCAGGGCCCAGAAGAGCTGGTTTAAGTTTTCTTACGGTCACGGTTAAAGTGGCATGTCAATAACATTTTGTAGGAAGCTCTACATACTGCTCAGAGCCAAGACAGAACTGTTTGGCACCAGGGTTTAGAATTTTACATGGCTTCAAAGAGCAATGACACAGCTTTGTGAAAGGAATACCCACCCAGGGCTAACAAAATAGACATCGTTCTAGCTGAGGAAGCTGTTGAGACAGAGTGTTCTGGGGAAACACCATGTATCCATGCCATGTTGCGATTCTTCCCTGCGGGGCACTTAAATGGCATTCCCAGATAATCCAAGGAAGCAGATGACAGCTCTCACTACACAGGGAGGCAAAAAATCCAGTGCTCCTTGCTAACACAGGGAGTGTTTCTTTCCTGATCCTGAATGTGGCAAGGGTTCCGAACCCCTGAACATTTGAGCTGGGCACCAAAAGACATGGCCACCATTCCCAACTTCATCTTCCCAGCTGATTTCAAAGCAACATTCTTCCACGGGCCAAGCTGCACACCAAAATAAAACCCAGAGAAAAATCTCCCACAGGCATCCAGTGCAAGCCCTGAAGCAATAGTTTAATACAACACAGCTACAAACAAACAAGCAGAATTGACCTAGAGCAATGCAATCCCAGAAATTCAGAAATAATGGTTGGTGTGAACACAGTGTGAATGGAAATGTGTGGTTTTAAGCACAAGGACAAAGGGTTAAATGAATGGTGTGTCTTGGTAACAAAGGATACCGTTCCCAGCTGCAAAGCTGAGGAGGGTCTCAAGCACTGAAGGCAGCAGACTGACAAGAGCCCAGACAGTTATCAGTGGTTGACCCCACGTCCTAACATGAGGAGGATGACAAGTTTGCAGAATATCACACACCATTTCTCTGTTAGCCCAACAGGAGAACATACCACAGACATGTATTTCAAATCTGGGTTCCAAACAAGGGAAAACAAAATGTGCAGCAATCTGGCCTATGATTTATAGAAGCTTAAGTGAGATTCAGAAGCAAATATCCACCTTATAACAGCCAGCAGCTTCTAAAGGATGTAACTAAACTGTCCAAACTTAAGCTTTCATCATTTATGAGAGGAACTGCAGAGATGCAGTGAGGGGCTGACACCCTCTCTACTGCGCACAGATGATCTAGGTCACATCGCTCACTGCCATACACCTTAGGTGTTTGCAAATACCTGAGTGCCACCGAGTGAATGAAATCTATAAAAGAATGAGTGTTAAGAGGAAAAGTCAACTTGTTTTGAGATCATGTAAATAAATACCACCTTCCCTTCCATAGGATCTTCTACTGAGTTTTACAACACTATTTTCCATGCACCTGTAGCTACAAGGTACCAGCTACTACTCCTATTTTATGAAGCTCTGATACTAGTGTTCTTTACCTGGAATTCAGCCCTGCCCTCTGAATGCATTTTAAGAAGTTATTATCTCTCCCCATTTTTTGCTGTAGTTGTAGAACAACATCTGCCTCTTTAAATCTCTATTTTGTCAGACTGAATTTGTAAGGCTGACCAGGGAAATGGAATGATCAGGAGCAATTTCCCCCCTGCCTCCAAACCCAGTGACCAGAGTTGCACGTGCTTTAAATACTGCCTTAAACACATCTGTCCCTAGTAAAAGTACTTTGCCTGATGCACCGTAAGCATCCCGTTATCCTTTGCAATAGTGCCATCACACCAACTGCTTCCCTGTACAACTGACAAAAACATTTCACTCATCTGTTGCCTCCAGGACATGAATGCCAGCCTCTAGAAAAGGGTTTTTCTATTTCTGCTAAAAGAATCTGTAAGAATAGAAAAGGAATGAAATATTTGACAACTGCAGACAAGAGTTTCTAGTCTTCCCAAGGGAGAACAGGATCTTCCTCCACATGGCAACACCTCCCAGCTGCTTTGCCTTCACAGTGGTCACTGGTTTGGCTCCTGCCCCATTCTGGCAATTCTCAACATAACCCAGGAAAGCCTCCCTGTCAACCTCCCCACTTACTCATTTCACAGCTTTTGTATCCTTTCCTGCCTACATTAAACATCAAACAAAGCTCAATAGGAAACTGTATTAACACCCCAGCTAAAACTAGACAAAATAAGTTATTGAAAAGGCATTAAGTGTGCTTGACACTTTCTACCTTTGAAAAAACCATATTCCATTTGATCATGCTTTCTACCTACTCTTTTGCAACGTTTTTCACTGTCTTTATGATTTTTTTTTCCAAAATTCAAGATTGTGCATAATACCAAGATCAAACTAATGGTTGCTAGAGGTGTGTGTTCACCCTGTCAAGCCCGTAAGCCCTTTTCTACATTTTCTTCTCTCATCTGGAGTAGAAACCCTGAAGAGTAACTCAGCACTTTCTCAACCCTTCAATCATTCCACTCCACAATGCAGGCAATTTCTCTAATATTTTTCCACATTTCTCAAGGTTTGCTCTTAAATCCCAACCTCATCTTTCATCTATTTTTGCAAATTAAGAAATCATATCAGCTTGTGATCACTCAACCTAAGGTCCTGTTTTGAAATCAGCTCTTCTACAAACGTTTGCTGCTCGCTAATATACATCTCTAAAATAACACATCGCACCATCAGTCAAAATGGCCCAGTCTTGGTCTTTCTCCAAAGCCTACAAACTTTGTGTTAGAGTTTTCATAACTGTCCATCCCAGAGCCTTAGCTAAATGGCTTTCAACAAATTTCATTCCAAGTTTTGAGAAATTCATAGTTGCTCTGCCGCTAGAACTGCTGAGTTTCAGTTCAAAGTAATTGCAACCTTTGAGATAATATTTTATTTGGTTTGCAGAAATTACCTCAATTATCTTCTCACAGGTCTATGTGCTCCCATGTGTCTCCTCAGAGCATCGAGTCTTCCAGGTCATTCATTCTATCAGCTTTTCCAACTTATATCTCACCAACTGAACTTTTAATGAAATACTTTGAGCCAGACAATTAGCTAATCTGATCTCCAACAACACGGAAATTGCAATTGTGTTCGGCTCTTCCCAATAACTGAGTGGCACAGCTTGATAAAAGCTGCTTCTCTTCAGAAACTCACCTGTAGAATTCTCTGCAGGATTGAAGGAAGCGCGATAAATGCGGCCATGTTGTTCAGCACTTGCATTGTCAAACTCTTCAAAGCTGAAATATCAAACAAAAGCTACCAGCAGTTCATTAGGATTCAGGGAGCACAGAGAGATCAATCATTCAGATTAAGAGCGTTTTATTTCAGTTCATGGTTTCTAGTTTGAAAAATGTTTTTTATATTTATTTCTTCTACTCATTTTGTACTAAGCACATGCAGCTTTTTGCATCAGAAAGCATATTTAAAAGTTTTCGATATCACCATGCCTCTCCGTTCCCCTCCCACACCCAACCTACAGTAAATGTTCATATTTGGAGACTTACTTTGTAGCACTGTCATTCACTTTTCCTACTGCTACCAAAACCCAATTTGGACGCCTTATCCATGTTATAGTCCCACAGACTCCAAAACTTCCTAGCATTAGGAAGTTCTTCAGTCCTCAGTTCCCCAAAGTAAGAGCCAATATAGCGATATGCACGGACCCAGCAATTCAGCTTCTTTGTGGGGATAATTAGCTAGTTAGAACAGTTTGGGAAGTATGCATGTTAGTAATGAAAATAAAATAGATATGCAGGATCCCAGTGTATTATCCTCTCATCATTTCTGGTATCACTTCAGATGATTACTTTTCTGCAGGCATTAGCTCCCAAAAATGGATAATCTGGGGAACATTCTGAATTTAGAGGAAAAGATGAGTTGAGGAAAGAGAGGTGATTTATTATTTTTGGGTTACTGATCTCTGCAAGACAATCCTCAGGAGTCCAGATATAACTAATAGTCACTGGAAGGAAAGAAAGGAAAAGGAAAGAGGGAGGATGGACAGCATGATCACCACCACGCTTACTTGTAATATGTTGCGATCCTTAAACACGCACAACTACAATTACTGTGGAGCACAAGGCTGGAATGTACCAAAAGACGTTATTCTGTCCCAAGCGCCTCTTTAACTAGTCTTAAGTCTCCCATAAAGGGAGGCTTTTCAAGATGTGCTGCTGCCACCCACAACAGATTCAGGGCACTAGAACTGGAGTAGAGAATTCAGCAGGTATGTTCAAGTTCTACTGATTTTATACACAATAGACACGTGCAGGGATAAGCATACAGAAAGGCTAGGCAGGCATGGAAGATGACAGTGTATTACGTCAGAAGTTCCCAAAGTGCAGACTGCAACCTACTTCCAACCCAGAAAGCCTTTGCACACGCTGTGCACCCTGACTTTTTTATAGAGACAATCCTCAATGGAACCAACTTACGAGCGGAGCATGTGGTAGGCTTCCTACTCCACTCAGGACTTAAAAAAGTACCTGACAGCTGCAGCCTACCAAACACCCAACCTGAGCTCAATCTGACAGCCACTGCAGTTCACGTCTACTGCAGGAGCAGTGAATTTCAGAACTGAGTAACAAAACTGCTTTTCTTCTACTCATTCAGTAGAGGAGGAGAGACAGCACAAAGATTTTTATTAATATTTGGGGTCACAAAGGCCAAAATACTTACATTCAGAGTATCGACATTGCGAAGAACCAGATAATTTCTGTGGGGACATCATGGCCTCCAGCAGGGGAAACCAGAGGGCCTGAAATAAATGAATGTGAGGAAAAAAAAAACCCACAGCAGTAAGAACATGGCAGTACTAAAAATGAGCTGTGACCAATGTCGGAGTCTACTTCCAAAGACTCACTTCCACGTTCTGAAGAACAGAACTACATTTCTTATGACTGCAATGGAACAGAACTGAAACACATTAAAACAACCTCAGAGCACGGCACTTTGGGATCTGCACTCAGTCTAGATTGCTCATATCTTAGACTAAGATACTATTTCATTGGGGTCTGAGCACGGAAGATCTTTGGCTCCTGTTGCTCCCTCTTCTCCATTCTCACCTGTTTCTCTACTGGAATTGTAACAACGTAAGAAATATACTTCTACTTCATTCAGTCCCCAACTACTTCTCCGCATGAGATGCAAACTGTCTGGTGCAGAGGCTGCTTACGTAGCAGGTAGCACAGTAAACGCATCCCAGCTGGAAAGGGGCATCTAAATTCTCCAGCAGCATACAGGAGTTGTGAAAATTCACAGAACACTGTATTGGTGACCACCATCAAATCTTACTTGGGCATCAACAAAAAAATTCCAGCAAGTGGAACAGGGCCCAGATTGAGAGCAAACACTAACCCAAATTATCCAATTAGGCAGGCAGGCTGAAAGAACTCGGGGTGTTCACGCAGACACCCCTTCAGTAAAACACAGCAGCTCTCTGTTGCAGAATAAGATCATTTTAGAGAAGAAACCAAGTAGGTCACCTCATACACTGGACAGCCCTCGGAAGAAATTATAGAATTCTTGACTTCCAGACATGCCACCTCTTCAGACACAGGAAAAAAGTTCTCAGTTTTGAGTTCAGTTACGCAAGTTATGCATAATCTTAGGACTAAAGATGCCTTCTATGTCACTGACGTTGGCAAAATAGAAATGATCCTCAGTACAAGGAGACAGACAAACCCAGTTCTCTCCACAAGAGCTCAAGCAAGCTGTGTTGTCTCCACCCCTCAAAGACCAGGCTGACATTAAATTCAGGATTTGTGAACATATTCAGAACAGCAATATTCTGCAGCTGCAGTGACAACAGCATCAGCTTTGTGCCACCATACAGTTGGCTCGAATCTTATTATGCCTTCCTTAGTGTCTGATTGACATTCAAGCCAAAATTTCAACTGGATCTAAAAATGGGGGAAAGGATGTTGTCTCATCTGCCTCTCCACTGCTGATTTGCACTTTATTTTGTGCCTCACCCTTACAAGTGAGGATTTCTCTCTTGTGGGTCTAAAACCCAAACCACTGCAAGAAGAACATGTGGCAGAGGAGAACAATGACTGCTTGAGACATATCAGTATCCAACAGGTGGGGAAGAGAAGCAGCATGTGAAGACAGAGTTTTGGGAGATGTAGCGGCCTTTGTTGATTTTAGTGATACGTTTTTTTTACTACCTTCCTTACCTCTCGCTGTTGCTGGTCTAAATTGTGGGAATTTCTCTGGCAAAGGGCAATTGTTTTCATTAAGGTATCTTCAATGTTTTCTAGCAAGGGTGGTTCAGCCGAGCCTGTTTTTGGGGAAAAAACAAATTGCAATTATAAAAAAAACCTGTTAGATATGTTAACTCCCAATCATTCTGCAAAATAAAATCATACTGTTCATCTAAAGTCTGTTCACTACAGTAAGCAACTACATTATAAAGACGTGCCAAAAATCAGGACCTTTTTCCTGAATAGCACAATAAATCGGGCACATAAAACATTTCACATAATCAAATAAGCTGTGGTTTAGGATGCAATTAAGTAAAAAATATGGTCAGTGCATTTAATTAGGTGCCCATGACTCCTTGGGCTAGTGAAAAGTGCACTTGTGCATATACTCATTTTCTATAGGCAGAACATTCTTACTTTTCGGAGAAGTTTGCTTCAAAAATGTCTCTCATCACTGTTCACATATAATGCCTGCTAATGCTCAGTAATGAGTTTGAATGAATTCTAACACAGGAACTGTGTCTGGTAGGGCAGTAAAAGTACCAGTCACAATCAGAAAAGCTACCAGGGCAGATGACCACACACACAAAAAAACCCCCACACCCATCACAGCTTGTTCCAGATCTCTAGCAAGATCAGAGTAACAGAGTAAGGAAGTGTCAGCAGAATAACTACCACAGCCACATGAATATAAGTTTAAAAAATGTCACCGTAACACCTCGAAATCTGAAATAGGATCTCATTATGCCAGGTGCCAGGCATATGCACTTTACATTTTTGTGTTTATCTCTTTTTAATAGAAAATGGGATTTAACTTCATAACTCTTACTTTCATCATCTTGCGTAAGCATCAGCAACTTGCTCTGCAATCGCTGAAACAAAAGAGAGAACTCAGAACAGCAAAACAGCAGAATCTCAATAGAAGTGTTTCTAAAAGATATGGTTACAAAGGCTGACTCTCCTTTTCTTCCCCAGTATGACTAACGTAGCATAAATGTCTTTCCCAATATGGAAAGGAAAACAGGATCTGAAAGATGATTTTTGCTTAAGAAAAACAAATTTGAGCACCTATTATCTACTAGATGTTTGAAGACATGCCAGAAAAACATACTGATTTGCTGAGTCTGCAGACAACTCAACATACTGTTATTTGACAGAAGGTAAACGTTTCCATGGATTCTAGTGGGAAACAAATTGAGAAGCAATGACAACATCAAACCTAAACATAGACCATCATGCTGATCGCATGTCATGCCACACTGGCATGGCAAAAATGCCGCATTCAGGATTTCAGTGTCCTGTACCTCAAGCATAACCAGAAAGGCACCATGGATATCTCCCTTCTTCTCCAGTAAATACGAAGAAGCTTCATGGAGCTGATGTTTCTGGGTTATCTGAGTTAAAAGGAAAAAAACCCAAAAGTTAATGTCTATCTTAAGAAATCTGCCAGTGTTTGTTTATTCCACAAGACAATGACAACCAGATGGTCAGAAAGGACTGTGTCTCCATGTGTTCACAGGCACGTTACCCAGCCTGAGCAGCACTCCTGCTTCTCCCCACCACAAGCTACGCTGCTTTTATTTCTCAGCTTGCGCTATTGCCACCACCAGCATTAAAATATTTTTAAAAAACTAAATCTATAAATCAAGATTAAGGACAGATTGTTAAAATTTTCATAAAGGGAAGAAACAGTCGCTCTCCCAGCACTACTTAAATTTTGGCAGCATTGCTTTCCAAAAACCCCAGGCCCGTGATTTCATATACCTTCAACATATTAATCAACATTAACACAGCCAGTCTCTATTCTGCAGTTACTCAGTAGCTTCAGAGCACTGAAGGCTTCTTTCTTATTAGCCCTGAGACTAAACTCAGAATCAGTATATTAAATATAGCTAACTATGCTGCAGGAAAGCAGTTTAGCAGCTCAAGGGGGCAAACAGTGTTAAAAATGGATTGGAAGAGTATCCAGGAACTAATCAACAAACTAAGCTAAAATACTTTTACAGCATTTTAAAGAGGTAAGAGCTGATCTGAATGCTTCACCTAGCCCCCGTCCTTATACGTGTCTTTCCTACCTGGATGGTTTCTTCCAGTCTGCAGTATTCCAGAACTTTAAGGGTCTCCAAAACCTGGTCTGGGCTGTACTGACACAGCAGCTCAATGAACTGCTCAGTGATGCAGGGTGGTAAGTGTATCAGGTCTTGGTTAATGCCTTCTCTGGAATGAAAAAAGGCACAGAAGACTCAAGTTAAATTCTAGCCCAGAAACTGGGATGGAAAGAAGAATTTCTTATTCAATTGTGTGTTGCCTTTTATCTGTAATACAGAAGTTAAAAATCTGGTTTTAAGAGAAAAATCATGTTGTTTCTACTAGTTACTGATGCTAGAGGTCTGTTAGTAGGCTTTTAATTTGTTTCAAAACATATTCTACTGATGCCTCAGGATAAATTAGCCTATCAAAGACCCCTGGTGAAGAAAGGTACTGTAACAGACACATCTTCAGCAAATCTCTGGCAAAGAGGCGCAAAGAACTCACCTAATTTCTTCAATGAAACCTTATGGTCTCTGACTGGTCTTTTTAGATGCTGATTGCCTATTTGTCCTATAGACCTTCTCTGCATGCATTTGAAGAAATATTTTGTTGCTTTTTGCTTATTGTTCCTGAAATTCTTCTTTGGCTTCCTTTATCACATTTTAATGTTTCATCTGCTAGAAAATGATCCCTTTCATCTACCTCATTGAGATACAAACTCACGCTTCTTTTAGGGAAACATACCCATTTTTATTTATTTCCTCTTAGACAGAGCAAAACTGTTAAACTGAGTTTTGCTCTTGCAGAGGCAATAATTCTGTGCATTTTATGGTCATTGGTAGAGCAGATTGCCAACTGTAAGGTCTTTGAACCAGACTCTGCATATCATTCAGCCAAAGGCTGCATCCTCGCTCAAGGGTTTTGCAACCAGCTGCACTGCAGAAGCATATTCAGCTGGAACAAAAGACATCTGCCTCATCTCCCAGCATGGGACCTGCTCAATCCAATACAGGTAGGTGAAGTCTCCAAACTCTGCTGTGCTTCCCGCCCTTGTTATCTCCCTGACCTCCTCTGACCGGGCACAAGCAACACAGCCATGCTGGGCAGGCACTCAGCAGTGCACACTGGGCACTCTTCTGGGCAGGGCCCAAGACATCCAGGAGGCCAAACTAGGGCTTCCCTTCTGATTCTAGCCCAGGTAATTCCTGCAGGTGAAGCTCAGAGTACAATTAAACTAATTTAATAAAGACATCTCTGTAAAAAGGATTTCTCCAATTGCTTCCCAGCAGCAGCTGCTGGCACCGCAGTGGTTTCTGCAGTGGCCATTTTCTAATCCCTTGGCTTATTTTTAGTATATTTCCCCCCAACGTGGGGGAAACAAAACAGAACAGAATTACATGCAGTGCCCATGACTGTCCCTGTGTCCTGACTGTTTTCTACTGATCTTGTTTTTAAAAAGAGCAACATGAAGCAACTTCAATGAGTTAGGGTGGAAAGGATGATACTTTCCTAGAAATAGATATAGGACCTGCAACCCTTCAAAATGAACAGCAGTTCACCACCACCACTGTAAGTTAAAACTTCACGTGGCAGTTCTAGGATTGATGCATCATACAGAGAAACAGCAGAAGTTTATCCTGGCTAGGAAACAGGGTTCTTAACCTGTTCTGAAGCTCCTGCTAGGAAAGAAAACAGATCAAGGTATGTATTTAGTTTTGTTACCTTTCTGAACAGAAATTCCTAATCAGGAGAAGTTGCACTGATGTGCAAACCCTACAGCCATGGGATGGAAAAGGTCTGATATACAATATGAGCCTGTATTTCCTGGGAACTACAGGAGCTGACAGGATTATCATCATCCAAGAAAGGCCAGGAGAATGCTTTGCCCCTAGCAAGCCAAAAGCTTGCTGTGATTACAATGTCAATCACTTGATTATAAATTGTATTTGCTCATAATTGATTATAAATTTGTATTTGTATAAGCCTCACACAAGTACTGATCAGCGTCCAAAGTACGCACACAGTTGTACAAAAACTGGTATCCAAACTATTGTGTTCCGACACCGAGTAAAGAATGGACTTTTGAAGGACAAAACAAGAAGCCTCCTGCATTCACCATTCCCTCCTCCCACAACACACACCCTATAAACTCCCTCAGTGCCTGTACGGGAGTGAGTCTTCTATTCTTTTTGCAACTAGACTAAAATGAAGCAGCGCTTTCTAGCTAAAGTGATCTGTGTCTACCAAAATGGGAAAAATGGCAAGTCATACATTTTTAGTGTACAAGAACAAACTCCTGGTCTGGAAATAACTCTGGCACTTAGTATTCATGACTTCGTGAGCAAGCCAACCTTTTCCTCAACCGTTTCACTTAAGACACGCAGATAAGAGAGAATGGAAAGCAAGCTGGACTTTGATAATGTTAAAAGCTAAGCAACAGCCTTGGGACTTGCAGGTCCTGCTCAGCTCAGTGTGAGATCAGTTCATCTTCAATACAACCATGCCAAACATCCTCCCTGCCATACGCTATGCAGTCTTTCCTAAATGGACGAGATAATCACTGGTTTCTCACAAAACCTGGCACAAGTGAGCCTTGTGAGTGTCACATATAGCTGTTCAGCGAGGAGAGCCATTGTAACAGAACCTAGAAGTTTAGGTATCAATATACTTATAGACTGGACTGGGAGCACTGTATTGCTAAATAAGTTAGTATTGTTGGTATAATGCTGCTAACAGACACATTTAACTGTGATGTGGTGGGTTTTTTTTAGAGGAATAAACTTGGGAGTTTAAAATGTAAATGTAGCAAAGGCTGTGATTAATGAGCTGAGCAATACACACTATGTTGTCCTTTTTCTGTGGCTGCTTATAAGATACAAACATACGGACATTTGGTTTTAATTTCCCCAGGCAATTTCTGTTAACCCTGTTTCCTCCCTTCCCCCTTTTACCTCCTTCAAAATAAATCTCTAGCTAAATTAAATGGGCCAAATTAATCCCTAATGCAATTCCACCAACTAGGATAGTTATACTAGCATGATGAGTCTTGTCCCCATACAATCAAGCAATCATTCGTATTCAGGACATTAAAAGCTCATTTACTGCTCTAAGAGTCTTTATTTTAATAAGAATTTTGTTTAAAAAAAAGTATATAAACATTTAGATTGGCTGAAAAGAGACAGATGTTTTCAGAAGAACCTAATCACTGTTTCATGTATAGATATACTACAAAATATAGGTATATCTGCAGATTAGGTCTTGCACAGCAAGGTTTCTCCCTCCTTCCCCACCTCCCTCAGAATACAGTTCAGCTCATTTCGCTAGGTCTTAGAAGCAGGCGACCTCGCAGCACTGCAACCAGACCACAGGACCTTGAGTGTTATTAAAAAAAAAAAAAGCAACCGAAAAAACAACCCTCCAGCAATCTGGGATCTCTACAGAACACTTCTTACTGACAACATAGTTTATTAACAGTAGGTTAAACCTTGGGCTTCCAGACTTTCTGCTTTACGGTCAGTCACTAGCACACACGAATCCAAATTATTTAGGAGCATTTTGTCCATTTTTCTGCATAACTGTCCCACTTATCTTTGGCTTATTGAGTATTCTAGCAACAACAATCCAGTCAGTACCCAGTTTATCTCCATTACTTGGGATGCTGAACATCTTACTGCAGAGAGTGAGTGGACTTTGGAACACAGAGGGGAAAAGGAACTGTACATAAGCTTTCCGAAGGGACAGAGGGCACAGTGGGACAAGCCACGCAGCCTCATGCTCCTTGCTGCACATCAGCCTTGGAGGGAAAAGCAGAGATCTTTTGAAAGGTCAGATACAGAAAGTTGCTTCCTATTGCTGGTTTGAACACATCATGTGTTGCTTTTGATTAGAAGATAAATACAGGAGGAATAGTTGTATTTAGCTCTAATTACGGTAGAGCTAAATTAGATACAATTATTACTCTGAGATTATGAAATTAAAATCCAGGTTAATTACCACCTTCATTGAGTCTCGCTGCAAGTGGTATCACAGCACAAAGAAAGTCCTACTTAACATCCAGTTGGGCATCATTTTTGCTTAACTATTCAATTTTTTTTAAATTATTCATTTATTAACTAATTCTAATTTCTCACCTATAAAACCCAACCAAGATATTTTCTTGGAAAAATACTGATTTTATGTTGACTTCTAAGAAACAAAGTAGCTATGGAAGTTCACATCTTCCATAGAAACATGGCTGTAAAACTCAGGGGGAAAAAAAAGGACATGTTTTGTTTATTATTAATTTACATCCCAACAAAATCCAGAGTTATTAATTCCAGATTCTAGCTTCCAAAGCAAGCTTTTTATTCAACTTCAAGAAAAACTGGAACATTGACACTTGAATTTAGATAATTTTACCTTTTCCTACTCCTCATCCTCCCTCATAAAGCACAATTAATTTGTAGCTAATTTACAAAACAAGATCTTGCCTTAAACCGCATTAACAATTGCTTGAAGGCAATTGGAGCTGTGCATATATAAATGTCTTACAAATTAAATAAATAAAATGAAAGTCTTGTAGCATTTGAAACCAATTCAACAGAAAGAGAATGCTCAGTGCTGAAATACTGAAAAGAACAGGAGCAGATGGAGCAAGCAAGTAGTTAAAGAGTTTGCAGTGAAATATACAGCAGCGATTCTGAAATACGACAGAAATGAAAATGCCAACAGACCAAAACGCTTTTCTATTTATGTTAAACTTGGGCACCTTGGTCAAGTAATCAATCGGTGGGTTGAGAACACAAACTCCGTGACAGGGTAACCACTTCACAGCCTTCTCAAAGAAGCTGTAACAGCAATGCTCAAACTCCCACCAGCGTGGGGGAGGTGTCACATTGCACATACTGGAACCCGCACCACTTCCCAGCTGGGAAACAGCATGGGCTCTGCCAAAGGACACTCCCCAGAACACTTATTTCTGTGCAATCCTTCTCAACTCTGTACGGTTTGAAGAGCGAGTCACCTTTTCCAAGCCCTAAACTCAGCTGTAGGCTGCGTTTAGGAATTTATTTTAACCCATATTTTCAAGCTCTAGTTTGTGAATGGCCTAATTTTCTTACATACCTCGGATCAAGGAGACTCTTCAGAAACTGGAAGAGTAAAAACTGGTCCTGTACAACAGGAGGAGACAGAGTATTACTATTTTAAATAACATGCTATAAACCAGTGATTCCTGAACTATATCCATGGAAGAAAATACTGTTCGTGGCTGGTGCCTGCTGAAAAAGTTGGTTTAGGCATTTGTCTTGAGTAAATATTCAGAGGGTATGTTTGCTGATGTCCTAGTTTGAGGTAAAACAGGACCAATTTTGTTCAGTAAGTTTACTTTTTAGCTAGGCCTAAACCATGACAGCTGACAACAGCTCTGTCTGATCTCTGAGTTCAAGCCATACTGAACTCCAAACTGAAAACTGCGTTACCAAGCGATGCAACCAGCATCTCTGAGATCATATATTTTTATGGCCAGAACTCTACAAGCAGGCTGAACAATTTGAACATAGCAATCCCTGCAGCTGAGTAACTATCAAGCTACTTTTCTTTCAGTTATGGCACAGCAACAACTTACCATTGCTCTTAGCAATCACTTCTTACAGGAATGGCAACCCCACTGCAAAGCAGCGCCAACATCAATGAAGTTTGACACTTTACCTGAAGGTTTGCAATGATGCTCTCAATCTGCTCACTGAAGTGAATGGATACCAAGTCGGCTGCTTTACACGGGCTCAGCAACAGCAGCTCCTTTGGAGAGGGAAACACAACGAAAACAATTACTTTTAATTTCATAGGCAATATAATTATGCAGTTTCACTGAGCCCATTCATATTGTAACTGCGTCTTTGCCCAGATGAAAGCTGTAAAATGATGAATACCATTGCACAAAGTGATTCTGAAAAAAAAAAAATAGAATGAAGGGTAGTTTGTAAAAAGACATTTTTGAAAGTTGATGATTTTACTACACAACAGGCCTTATAAGAACGCAAAACTCTTCACACTGACAAGACCGCAGCTCAGTCCTAAGGCGAGAAAATTATTTCATCAGGTTTTCTGACAACTGCCTTTTCACCTCTGCCAACAAGACCAATTAGTGCCAAAGAGAAGCCAGCAGTAGAGAGGACACAAAGCCATTAATTGACCCTAGGGAATTTCTCCAGTGTTTAACTGGCTTGAACTGAACCAAACCAGAGGTTTAAAAGCAGGTTTCCTGTAACTGGTAACTGTAATTGATACCTGTCCAGACCTGAAAAAAAGTGAATAATTTCTTTACTGTAATAAAAGGAAAAACTTCTTTAAGATGGCTGTGGGTTTGCATCCTGTCGACCTTGATCTAAAAGGCTTCCTATCACAGAAGTTTACACAACCCAGAATGTGAGGTTTTTTGCTCCTAATGCTTCCAAATGCGTCCATGCTTCCCAACAAATGAGAAGCAACTGCTTCAAATCAATATTCTGTACCTGGTAACCCTTCCCAAAAGCCTCTGCTAAGCCTACAAAAGAGACAACATTGATTTACACTAAATAAAAACAACTATTATAGTGGTAAAGAAAGAAAAATTACATAAACATACATCTGGAAGAAAAGAAAAAAGTCTGAAAAAGTTACTTAGCACTAGCTAAGACAGACCTAGCAGCCATCAAATACAGCCAACGCCAGCAACAGACCAGAGTGAAGGGGAGAAGAAGTAACAAGGAAGAGTGTAACTGCTCCACGAGCTCCTTAAAGAAGAACTATCATAGAAGATGCCTTTTGTGAGGTTTCCAAAGCAAAATTTATTTGCCTACCATATTGTATGTAAAGCACCTCTGTGGTGTTTGCCCCCTCCTCCCCCCCCAGCTTTACTGCAGGAGCCACAGGTTTTAGTTGCTTCCCCTGCACTCAGGAGCACGACCCCTTCATCTCACAAACCCAGGCAATCCAAAGCTCCCAGAAGACCTTAAAGCAGCACAGCAGTGCAGAGGAATGCAGAAAGGATGTAGCATGCCTGCATTTGTTTCTCTCTCTCTGGACAAACCCTCCCTGGGAGTCTTCAGGACTGCTGAAGATAGGACTGACTGGCTGGAAGGAAATGGCCCAGCCTCCCAGTAACTGACTGTAGCTCTCTGATCAGTGTGACCTTCACTGCCTACTCCCAGGCAAGAGGTTTTGGACATGGGTTTTCATCCTCTCCCAGGTTTGAGAGATTGGCAAACATGGTACTTCTTAGGCAGGCAGCCCTCGAGGAGACAGCACTGACACAAGGCACATGGATCTAAGGACAGAAAGTGACCACCACAAATAGCACTCTATGGAGAGAAGCCTTAGGCTTTATTTTCAAGACAAACATCAAGGAACAACAAGTATGTAGGATGATGGCAAAAATAAGAAGTGGCACTGATCACAAACACCACTTTTTGTCGTATGATCACCAGGAACACCTCTCTAGACACTGCTGGTTTCAAGTGAAGAGGCTGGTTTGCTACTTTCATACCTCAGCAGATGAAAGGACAGTTGTTCAAAGACCTGAAAGCACAGCACCACCCTAGTAAAATGTTATTTACTATTTTAAGTCTTCTGAATGTCTGACAGCGGGATTATTATAATGGAAAAAACCAAAACCCCATAGCAGCAAATAAGCTGTTAAGCCACATGAAATTGTGTATATGGTTCACCAATCCTGGGAAACAGAAGATGCTGAAAGGGAAAAGGGAGTTGATCTCAGTAACAGCACCCAATAAAGGTGACCTAAAGAACCGATCATCTGCACAGCAGCTTTCTGGAGGAAGCTGCAAAAAGCATAGGTAAAAGTAGCTGGCCGTTATCTACAAGGCTGGTGGAATAGCGCAAGAAACCCTGCTTTTAAGGATGGCCATAGACAAGTTGAGACGAATGTTTTCTGTTGTGTGCCAATTTCAGAAAAGTACGCAGCTCTGACAAGCTGAGCACTGGGCACTTCTGACACTGTACAATAATCAGGAAGTAGCTCCAGACTGAGAAAACACAGCCAAACTCAATATGAAAGGCTTACAGAGGGAGGCTAACTCACTCATAATGCCAAACAATTTGGGCAGAGACGAGGGATGCAGTAGAAGAATGAAGCAGACATAAGGAAGCAGCAAAGTAGACAGCATTTTGCTCAACTTGGGAAGCCCTGCGTGGACTACAGTTGCTCTGACAAGGTCGAAATGAGCCAGGCCCGCCCAGCCACAGCACAACCATCACCACCAATTCCCATAAGCTCTGAAAGTGCCTCTGGAGAGCGGGTGTGAGCTCAACAAGCGGCATGTCATACAGCTGGATTCACAGCATTTCTTTGTTTATTGTCTTCCCTCTTGGTCCATTTTCTCATTAGTCACGCACTACTTGCAGATGCTGGTAGGGACTAGAAGTATTCTGTATCTTTCAAATGTACCTAGTGCTTTTTTGTTCACCTCAGAAGACACAGAATACTGTGCCCATTTTCTGCTAAGTAGTCTGGGCAAGTGCGTGACTGCTTGTTTTATAGACACAGTTATTTTCCTAGCTTATCTCCAGATCACCCTGGAAGGGACTGACACCACCTTGTAGGAACTAGAGATATTATGGATTCCCCGTGTCTACTGACGGCACAGTTATTTCAGACACATCTCCATCCCCTGAAGCAAAGAGAGATTGCAGAGATGGGAAAAGTTATTAGCTAGAGAAGTCTAGCAGCAGTCTGTGTCATACAGCAGAAGTCATGACCCCATCTTCCCACAGGTTAGGAGTGGCAGGGTACCAAGGCTGAACACTATTACCATTGTAAGATGAGGAATGTGATACCACAGACTATGAGGTCAGTGACGTCAGTGTCCTGACCTTGCTGCTGCAGCAAGCTCAGGAGATGAAAGACTTGCTAACGGATCCCTTCCCTGCTACCCAACACTTGCCAGCCATCATCCCTGATAAGGTCCCGTTGTCCAGAGAGCAATACTTGAAACCAGGGAGGCCAGCCTGAATCTAAGAGATGCGCTTATAATAATGTTTGAGACTACTAAACCTTAAAGTCAGAGCTTCCTAAACAGTTGCGGTTTGACATCGTGACACTCCTACTTACAGAACAGCACTACGCAGATCCAACAGGAGTTAGCAGTAGCTCAGGTACTGTGGGTTTAGCATACACTGTACCTCTATGTGTTCCAAAGCTTTCTGCCACACTGACTGCTTTTCTTCAGCACTGTAGCCAGGCATGGACAGGATGTTGTGAATATAGTTGAAAACTTCTTCCTGTAAGGCACAAAACCATAAATGGTATAGTATGTTCTGCAGCACTGCTAACAACATTACATTTTGGTAAGGGAGAGCATTTCAGTCTTAGGATGACCTCAGGGCTAGTCCTCTCTTAGCAAGCCAGGGTAAGTTATCTGCAGGCGAGATTATATGTCCCTAAATAGTTCCTTACAAACTGCCAGGAAAAAAAAAAAAAAAATAATCAAGAGGAATAGGAGTGATGCT
Source organism: Vanellus vanellus (assembly GCF_965231255.1). Taxonomy (NCBI): domain Eukaryota; kingdom Metazoa; phylum Chordata; class Aves; order Charadriiformes; family Charadriidae; genus Vanellus; species Vanellus vanellus. The sequence continues at coordinate 28,090,257 of NC_138913.1, read as the reverse complement.
AAACGTGTTAAGCACTGAGCTCAAAAAGAATTGTTCTTCCACTATTAGAAATGTCCCCCTGTTGCTCACAGAGAAAAAGGACATTGTTCTTTAGCTAGGAGCACAAGTAAAGAAAAGAGCGTTCTACCAGAGGGTAGGTCAGTTTTCCCAGCATATTCCTGAATTCCTCTTCGACATCAGCCTCTCCCCCAGGTTCTCCTGCACTGTCCTCAGCTCAGATGCTCTCCCGTACCATATTTTTTGACCTTCTCACTATCATAACCTATCTCTTCTGACTCCTTCACCCACTCAACTTTCAGCACAGTGGTTTCATAAAGAGCTCATGAGATCACATTTGCCAGACTCTCCTCCCAACTTCTGTTGGTGGTAGAGAAGAGAATACCTCAAAAACTGTGGCAGATATGCAACTTACAGACATGCAGAAGGTAACTGCAAAGAGATAGTAAGGGCAGAGAGACTCTGTCTGGGGGGAGAAAAGAGGGGACTGATAGCAGAAACAAAGTATTGCAGCAATATTTGCAATAAATGCCTCCTTGCACTCAGGTTTCATGTATTTGCACTGTTTAAATTTAAAAAGAAACCAAAAAAACCCTGAAGCTTTAAAAAAAAAAATAATCAACTCCTCTCCAACACACACACAAACACAAAAAGCCTTGACTATAACAAAGAAAACTCAGCTGTGAAGGGGGACACTATTTAAGATAGAGAAGCATGAGAGAAGAGCAGGGTTGTGCCCATTCTCACTCTGGCCAGCAGGACAGGCTGCGCTGCTACGAAGAAGAAAGGCCAGAAGCACCAGATTGACTCACCTTTCTCACTGGATCACGCAGGTAACAGCCAATTATTTTGTCATAGCGAAGCTCTCGTTCATACATGAACTCGCAAATCTGATAGCTAAAATGAAAAATACTTTCCACGTTAGGAAAACCACACTCGCTCAGCTGAGTCAGCAGAATAGAAGTAGGTAGCTCAGATCCAGCACAGTTTGGCAGCACTCAAAATACAGCATGTTTTACAAAAAGCATTTGGAAGTATCTTACATGAAGGTTTTCAGCACACAGTTTAGGTGGCTCCAGTTTACATATGCCATTTAGTATCAGCCACAGGCCAATTAGCCTATCAATCACCCTCTTTTTGGGAAGTTATCATACAGAACAGAGAAAACCAGAGTTACTAAGGTGAGAGGCAAGGGACAGGGGACAAAAATCCTGCAAAAATCAGGTTTCACAGGTTCTGCTGTTCATAGATCATCTTCCTTATTTCTGTAACACACACAGCTCTAAGCTAGGCCAATCCACAATACTAATTTGAAGAAATACGCTGAACATGACTCAATAACGTGTTATGACACAGCTTCCTACCTTCAGATTTTAATAAACATTAGATAAAAACAAATGTAACTGAGGCAAAACAAATGAAAAGTCTGGTAAACAACATTACACTATAGGGCTTTTAGCTCTGATGGAAGTGGCTGAGCTGGCAGTTCTGGCTGTCCAACTCTGAAGCAAGGAGAAAAAAAAATGCATTTCTTGAGTCTGAAAAATTTGCTTGAGTAACTCCTCCTAAGACACGCAGGAAAACAGGCATGGCATACCCCACCACTGCACTTCTATCCCTCTGGTCCTTTGTAGTAGGGTGGGTTAATTCACATAACATCCAGATTCCAGACGTGGATGAATGTGACCCTCCCCTGGCTGACCGCTCAGGCATGACAGACTCCTTCTGGAAGTGTAAAGCAACTAAAGGAGATGGTGGAAATTTTCAGTCTTTCCAGACACTGTGGTTGTCTCCTACTCAATTCTAAAATGAGTACCATGGGGGTGGCTTCAGACCCCTTCGTGCTTTTAAATCCACCTGTGGGTCTCACCCCAACGAGTCATCTCCATCTGTCAGCAGTAGAGCATTCAAATATACAACTATACCTTTGAACAAAGCCTGGGCCCTAGGATGGGAAGTGCCAAAACTCGTCAAGGCCCACAGGGTTTCACGCTGAAGGGTTTCCACAGCTCTACCCCCCTCATCTTAACAATGCTTTTTGTAAGAACACTCTGTAAAGATAGAAAGACTGGGACTAAATATGAACATATTAAATGAAGCATATGTGAATACATAGGAAAAATAATCCCAAACACAGATGCAAAGTAGGAACAAGAAATGTGGAGGAAAAAAGCTTTGGAGGACATTCAAAGGCAGTATTTATATATTGTACGCGACAACTTACAATTCTGCTTTTTCTGCCATTTGGATAAGACGGGTCTCTTCAAACTGTACAATCCCTCCTGCCTGGAGCAACTCTAAAAGGACCTGCAGATATTGAAGACCAGTTATTTATATCACAGTAGTAGCTGGACAGCCAGCACTATTCAAAAGTACACTCTTCCTGCTCCATTAAACTGCCTTAACGCAGAGCTTATTTTACAGATTTTTTTTTTTTTTAATTGATTGTCCATTAACTATGAAGGTCATGCACTTATCCAGGACTTTTCCTGCTTCTGTTTTTACTGCTGTCAAACCTCTCCTGCGGGCAATGGTGGGGTAGGATCCTCCTTCACTCCTGCTGTGTACAGCACTGCCCGATTCTTCCATGTTGGCCACCATTCCTATGCTAGGTGACTGCTTTAGCACGTGACCTTTGGCCAGCATAACTTCCCAATGAGGCTGAACTTTGCTCCACACTCTGGTCGTACCTGGCGCTTAAAGAAATGTTCCCTTGAAGGCCGTTACCTGTTGCCTCTCCGAATGGCGGGAGTCATCATCCGGACTGCACAGAAATTCAAGGACCTGTGCAAGGACGTAGAGGGAAGCGTTAGCATAAACCTAACAAGCAGGTTGTGAGCACCAATAACGGCAACAGCAAATCAGAACACAACTGTACAATTTGAATGTACTGTTCATCTGTGAGTTACTGTCTACTTCATCCTATAACTAAGGACACTTAAGAATACTGGAGTAACCAACAACTGCTAAAAGACTCCAGGGAGGGAACCCCGTGACTCCACACCAGGATCTAGAACCAAACTCTGGGAAACTGAGGGAATATAGAACTCGGGGGACCCGCTGACCCTGCCTTAAACCACCCACCAAACAGCTGGAACCCTGACGCTGACCCCTTCGACTTCTCTCCTGAACTGACTGTGCCATCTCTCCCAGAAAGACAGGAAATCATGTAATTCATAAAATTCAATACATGTGTAATTAAATCCAAATCCATTTAGCCTCCACAGACTTCTTCAGTCTTAATTTATGACAAAGGACATATAGTTTCTAACCCGTTTTTTATTAGTGTTCGTATACCCATACTATCATCGAAGTGCAACTGCCGCAGCCATTGAAGCCGCCTCCTCAGTCCCAGGAATTTCTGGGACTTAAATGGGGATATAAACTTAACCCATGCAAGCTTTAAGGCATGCATCGGTGCTTATCAGCCTATTTCAAGCTGCAGAGAAGGATGGCGGCCATGCAAACTAGAAATTACCAGCTGTATATACAAGCTCTGTAAGCTCGCTAGCATCATTTTAGTTGGCAACCTGTATCTCCCTGTCTTGGTATCTTCACATACAAGTGACAACAGAGCCACCAAAATTCTCGCTGGGGCCTAAATATAAACAGCTTGGTTCTGGTCCTTATGGGCCTTTGCTTTCCCTCTCCTAACACACCAGTGACCACAGGAATCTGCCATTCCACAGAGAGGAGCAGAGGCTGCTGCATCTCCTGGGACCTGACCCTATTTCTCACACAATTCCAGCAGACAAGCTGAAATATGGAGATTACTGTGCTTCTGTGGTTTCTCCTACTCTGTTTCTTCGAAACCACAACAAAGCCCCAGCAAGATGCTACCTGTTTCATAATGCACCAGTCCTTCCAGAATCGCTTCAGTCCACAGCACTAGCCACACTTTCTGCAGTGCTGCGCCCTGTTTGGGACTTTTTCCACTCCACACAAAGGAATGCTTGCCTGGTCAAAAAGTGTCCTGTTCACAAACAATGTGTTGTTGGGCTTGGCAAGCTGACGGGCAAGGAAGGTAAAGAGACAGCCAACCTGCGATGGGGTGAAGTCCGAATTCTCTACCATGACCTGAGAAGCATTAGAGAGAAAAGGGAAAAATAAGAACACAAGCGATTAATTCTGCAGCTGCCTTTGGCAAAGCAACCAGGACAGTGCAACAAGAAACCCCTGTACAGCCATCAAGTCTCCTCCTACCCCAAATATCCCCACAATCCCCTGGTGCTAGTCCATCCTGAAGGTCAAAAGATAAGCCACCTTCCGTGACATTTAACTGTGTCACCTGAAGACACAGACAGGTAGTGTGTCTTCGCTAAATCACATCTGTCCTAAAGCTGAAGAGGCTCGACCTCTCTGCCCTATACTCAAGGGAAGTGTTCTTGCACGTCCCTGATTTTTGGGTGTGAGGGGGCTCCAAACCCACATTTATCTCCATCTCTGTAGTCTGTGCTGATCATTGGACATGTAACAGAGCTTCTGGCCAGAGAAATGTAGTCACATGAGGAAAAAAATATGAAATTAATAATTACAGGAGAAAAAAAATATATTTGACTTTAAGCCCCAGGCACTCACCATTTCAGTCGTGGCATGCAGAACCAATCAAATGACTGAGAAACAACTGTAGGTTTGGGGAAGTTTCTTTTCTCACATTAAATTAGCCGTTAGTCTACGAATATTTTGAGAAACTTGTGGCTGTGCTGACTTGACTTGAAATTACAGAAAAACAGAATATCTAAGAGTCACTGCAAAAGGGATTTGAAACCTGAGAAGCGCTTGTCGCCTGTCTGGCATACAAAAAATGAGCATAATGTGTCCTGACTTGGTATCTCATGCTTCTAAAAAAATCCTAAATGCTAAAGGAAAGTTAAATGCCCCTATTTGAAGAGTCCCCCTCTAAGAGCAGTGGGTTTAGTTGGGAGGAAATCCATTACCTGAACAACTCTCTCAGCTAACATCTAAGAATTGCTCTAGCAAAGCCCAGACATGAAGCATCTCACAGTTTATAACCTCATTCAGTCTAAGCTTGGGAGATAAAATTGATTTCTTAAAGTGACCTGGAGTTCCAGATCCCCATGAGATGCTAATCTCGCACAAGTGGAGTCAGACAGGTAAGACAGAGTTCTGCTTCAAACATCAGCTAATGCTATCATACTTTTTAAATTTTCATTTTCCATGTAAAAAGACTATTTTATACAGGAGCCTAGTCAGAATGGTGTTAGCTAACAGCATTAAAAAGTATGTCTCACTAAAACAACAGGGGTGTTTCTTTCATTTTGGCTTTGTTTTTCACAAACTGGGTCCTCGTCAGTCCATGTGAAGGTGGCCATACTGTACCTCCGAAACAGAGCAACCTTACAGAGGTTGCAGGCCAACCATGTGGACTTTCTAAAAGACAATATGTTTGGCACAGATTAAATCAGCATTAACAGAATGTCTACGTTCAAACTATTTTAAAAGTGCAGCTATTTCCTAAGTGAATTTTTTTGCCAATGATAAATTCAAATAAAGTTCTAAGATTTTTTTTTTTCATTTTTATCCAAAAGAAGAGCAGATTCCAGACCAAGGGACTGACAGTTCTCATAACACCAAATCGTTTCTGCAGTTCTCACAACTGCCCTACTTTTCCCCCTTGAAGGGCAGGGTTGAATTCTGTTGTGGTGGACATTTGCTACGTGGCCAGCAGCACTGAGCAGGGCTGTACACAGCTCGATCCAGCGTATGCTGTGCCACAGGAACACATCCCACAGTAGCTGCAGAACACAGTTGCAGTGTGCCACCTCCTGCTGACAGCAGCTAAAGACACAAAAAAGCATGGCCTAACCCAGCACAGGGCAAACTAACATCCTTACAGCAACGTCCTATTCGGGCAGGCTCACAAAAGTGTCCCCACAGTGGCATTATCTCAGTCACTCCACCACAGCCTACTGCAGCAGCACTGTCACTGAATTCACTCACTGGTGCCCTTGCTCTCATCTATCAATGATGACAGTGACAGGGAAACGCTACTTATGATATGTTTATACATAAACAGCTTCCAAGTGGAGTTACTCATTATTAATGCTGACAGCTTTGAAGGGGAAAGCAAACGGCATTTGGCAGCGATAGCTTTTAATGAGAACATTCATTGTTAGGGAACACAGTCTGCAGATGACAAGTGATTTCTAGAGCACCAGGCTGATAACTCTGACATTCCTCTTCTCTCCCATTTACTAAAGATAGGCCTGTCATTCTGGGTATGTTACATCCCAAACACAGCATTTACAGACACAGGGAGCAGGGTTTTATCAGAAGAGCGCTGGCACCCTGCCAAGCACAGGATTCTTGGGACCGACCTCCCCCCCCCCCCCCCCCCAGAAGGAATCAGAGAGTGGAATCAATGAGAAGCAGATAAAAATAAACTCAACAGTGCAGAGAGGAGAAATCTGACAACAAAGTACCACCCAGGTGTAATCACAGACAGGAAAGGAGACCTCTCTGTCACCATATTTAATGTGCATGAAGCATCACTTCCGAATATCCAACCGACAGCCTTGGCTGAGGTGAATCCATGCCCCAACCCACCACCTTCTCAGAGGTGTCATCCAGGGCAGGACTGGAAACACCTCATCCAAATTACAGGTTTTACTGCACAGTGGTGTATATCATCAGACAGAGGTAAACACAGAGGTTAATTTTCAGGTGCACTCACTTTCAGAAGTATGTCCACAATTCTCTGTTGATATTCCACCGCTTGCTTGTCATTCTTAAAGTCTTCAAAAGTCTGCATGAGGCAAAACACTGACACCTTGAAAAGAATGCTCTCCACTGCCAACGCCAGAAATACAAGCAAACACAAAGAAGCAGCCATATCACAAAGGTAACAATGCTTTTAAGTCCTTTCTGCGTACATCACCTAAACAGCAGTTTCCAAGATACAATTTGGTCTTTTGTAACTATCAAAATGGTTCTTACGTATTCAGATAAAGGTAGCAGGTCCAAACAGAGAAAATTCAGGAATATTGGAAAGGAAGAAAAATTAATCTTTTTGCAGGAGAAAGATGTAGGTACTAAAACACTCATTACAAATACAGTATTCTTCTTTTACCTGTGCTTTAAAGATGGCCTCTGTTACCAGAGTCTTCACTGTATAATGTCACTTTCATGAATTATATTTAGGGACATAAAGGACTATTACGATCTCTTCTGACATCTTATAAAAACACACATCAAAACTGTTCCTGCATCAAAGCCAGTAACTACCAGTTTAGCTAAAGCATGAACTATTTAATAGGAATCTTACAGATCATGCAGCTGTGACATAGATGACAGAAGAACTGGCATTGCATTTTTTTCTGTGAGGAGAGCAGCAACCTCTTACCAGAGCAAGAACATTAAGGAATTCCCGAGTGTCAAAGTGCAGCAAGGTACGAACATAAGGGTAAACCTCTTCATCCACAGATCCCTCAGTTGAATGCAGCCGGATGAGAAATTCAAAGACCTGCAATGAAAATTCAAACAAACATAGCAGATTTCCTATGGATTTCAGATAACGGATAGCACAAGCAGATGGGAAAGCAGCATTGCTACCTGCTTTGCGCTAAGCTTTAAAGCTCCTTAGGAGTCCATCAGTGTTCTTACTTGAATGATATTTTCTACTGCTTGTTAGTAGGAAAAAAATTCCCCCTCCTTAGACTTGCCAACCAACTTAAGATCCAGCAAAATTTAAGATCAAGCAAAAACTAAGGCTTATACTTGCAGACCAAAGCTCGTAGATAACTCCCTCCCCTTCCTGGCAGCTCTCCTGAGAAGCTGCGCAACTCCTCCTTATCCAGGGCACAGCTCCTCTCCTTGTCAGCAGTTCCCTTGGGAAGAGCCAGTCAATCTGCCCCTCACTTTGAGGCACAAAGCTTCTGGCACTGCAAAGACTGACTTAGGTGCTATTCCACTGTCTAGTTCCTGAAATCTGAGCATGTCTTTCAAAATGAAGGCAACTCCCTTTATTGAACCACTGACAGAGGTGTCCAGACCCTCCCAAGGAACGAACAGGGCAGCGATAGCTCCAGTTGTCTCAAACACACTCACAGCAGATGTGGCTACCAGCAGAAAGAGAGCAGACTGCCGCAGACTGGCCAGCGCTCTGAAGCACGTGTTAAGATACACACTGGGATCCCACGGAGAATTGACAGGCAATGCACTCTCAGAATCATCCTCAGGAAATGCCACGTTCTCTCATTTACTCCCGTTCTGAGTTAATTTTCCTGTCACCACAGTGGCAGTGAAGCCAGGAGGAGTTAGCAGCTTCACTTGCAGACCCACAACCTTCCCTGTTGCCCTCCTTGAACCTGATACCCACCTGCCAGCTAGGAACTCGTAACAAAACGAAAAAACCCAGACCGTAGCTAGACTGGATTCAAGCATCCAGACAGAAAGGTGTTACTTAAGTCAAGCTCTCAGGAACCCAATCAGAGGTCATAAAAAGGAGTCCTCCCCAGAGCTACTGCTGTTGGTTGGGCTATCAACTTCCCCTCAGACCTTGAGCCACAGTCTGTTGCTGTGCCACCTCTAGTGTGTGCAGGGGACAACTTGATACGAACCAAGGGACAGGGCAACAGCCTAGTGCTTGATCCAGCAAAGGGGAGCACACGGTTTGCACAACCTGTGAGGAAAGGGTTTGCAGTAAACCCAGAGCTACCATGTACATATAGCTACAGGCTCTGCATTAGCAAAAACAAAACCGAAACCACCAAAAAACCCCACCTCACCATCAAAAAAATAACTGTTTCATTCTACTGCAAAGGGAAAGTGCAAAACAGAAAGCACCTCCCCTTACTGAAACCCTGAAACTAAAGCAAAACACTAGAGACTCCAAAAATGTTTGCGGTAAAACTGGACAGAGATTCAGGAATGAGTTTTATGAGCACAAAATGATGATCAGGAACATGTTCTCTTTTAAGAAATTGTTAGAGATGACTTGTAAGGAGTTAAGCTTTGCCTAGGCCAAGCTTCAGTCACAGCTTAAAGAAAAAGAAATAGTCAGCTTGAGGACTCTGATGGAAATAATGAATAAGGAAAGGAGATTGACTTGGCAGTGACCAAGCCAACATTCATTACGTGTAACCTGCATGTCTAGTCATACTTTTGGCATAAGTTCACTGTGATTTGAGCTAGGTACTCGCTCCCTACAATGAAACCATTAAGAAAATGCTCACACCTGTCCTGAACAAATGTATAAGGTACATGCAATAGTGCTAGTTGCTTTGAAACAACCTGCCAATCTCTTGGGCATTCCAGATGGGAAAGGCTGTTTCTCCTGATATGAAAGCTACCGTTGCAGACTCAGAATACCGTGATGAATCTGGTCAGCCACAGATGGTCCACTGAACAGGGCAGCAAAGAACAACAGGAAGAGATGCAGCTCAAGAATCAAACCTTGTCCCAAAGGAGGACAGTAGGATAAGCCTGCACTGTCACAGGGCAACAGCAGCACACAAAAACCTTAAGGCATCTGCTGCTGCTCCTGAAGTGCCCTGGGAAGATGATTTGGATGTTAGGTCACAGTTCTTGCTACACGGACTAGGCAGAAGAACAAAAGAATGAGAGATGGGTAGTCAACACGTGCTCATAGCCTACAGGGTGTAAAACAAGCAGCTTCAGAGCCCATAAAAATAGGTATAGACTTTTCTGAAGCAGCTAAGATCCTGCCTTACAAGCAGAATGGGTGGACAAGCTCTACAAAACTAAGGATGACAGAGATGGGTAGATGAAGAGGAATGTAGTACCACTGTAGAGCTGGTACAACCCAAAGATTCCCCTGCAGAGATCTGGAATAGCATCAACTGGAATCAAATGCTAGGATACAGGAGTTTAAGTTCAGAACTGACAGCATGCTCCTTTCTCTCCAAGTACCAAAAGACATCTACTGTTAAACCCCTTCCCTGCTCTGAGACCCCCAGAACCTCCTTCCTGCCAAAGGAGGCTCTCAAGAGGGGTTCCTGAGATAAGCCAAAGGAGAGATGCGTTGCAGCACTCTGAACCTATTAAGCAGCTCTGGCAAGCAATTGCCCACATATGACTACATGAAGTGGCAGAGGCGCAGCCACCACTGAAACAGGTAGCTGGCTGACCCCGCAAGCCAGGGGTACAAGGATGCAGTTTGGAGCTCTTGGTTCCAATGCGCTCTTGACCTCAGCTGAATACCTGCAGTTATCACAAAGCCGGAAATTTATCTTCAGCAAATACGACATCTTGATGAGCAGAGACGAGCATGAACACGCACTAATATAATCAAGACCATAAAATCAAAAGCCTCAGAGAAACCTGCCACCAAGAGCTACTCAGTAGAGACACTTCTACCTACTGAACACTACCTAGTAGCACCCAACTCAGCAGTCATGGCTCACTCCACCTCATCCACCCATTTACTATGTATCTGTGGATATGGCAGGAGGAGTGATCCAGATTTAAGTGGCAGGGCATATATGTTCACCCTGTGCATGGGAATTACACCTAGAGGACCGATGTCCTGTATACCTGAGACAGGATAAGGCTCAGAGGTGAAGATATGGTGACAGGACATGAGGGCAAAGACTGACAGAAATGCATCTAATGGGACCTTCATCATGGAAAACAACTGTACTGAACTTAACACTTTGCTGTGCAAAGAGGCCAGAGGCGTGATATCTGAGGCAGGAAAACTCCAACACAAACTAAAGTTTTAGCAACAGCCAAACAGAGGAAGGAATATTTAGTTAATATTCTTTGATGTCATGTCACTTTCTTCTCCTTTCAATCCTGTGTTACATGCATTTGTAGCTCTGAGGAGAAGGATCTGGGGGTTGTGGTAGACAGTAAATTATCCATGGCCCAGCAATGTGCCCTTGTTGCCAAAAAGGCCAATGGAATCCTGGGCTGCATAGGGAAGAGTGTGGCTAGTAGGTCGAAGGAGGTCATTCTCCCCCCTCTACTCTGCACTGGTGAGGCCACAACTGGAATACTGTGTCCAGTTTTGGGCTCCCCAGTTCAAGAGGGACAGGGAACTGCTGGAGCGAGTCCAGCGAAGGGCAACTAAGATGATTAAGGGATTGGAGCATCCCCCTTATGAGGAAAGGCTGAGACAGCTGGGAGAAGAGAGAGCTGAGAGAGCCTGGAGAAGAGAAGGCTGAGGGGAGACCTTATCATGGCGTACAAGTATCTAAAGGGTGGGTTGAAGGAGGATGGAGCCAGGCTCTTTTCATTGGTTCCAAGTGACAGGACGAGGGGCAATGGGCACAAGTTAGAACACAGAAAGTTCCGTTCAAATACACGGAAACACTTCTTTACGGTGAGGGTGACAGAGCACTGGCACAGGCTGCCCAGGGAGGTTGTGGAGTCCCCTTCTCTGGAGATTTTCAAGACCCGCCTGGATGCAGTCCTGAGTAGTGTGCTCTGGGCAATCCTGCTTTAGCAGGGGAGTTGGACTAGATGATCTCTAGAGGTCCCTTCCAACTCTGAAAATTCCGTGAAAACAGGGAAGATCCTCCCATATTTGACAAGTCATAGTAAAGTTTAGAAAGAAGAGACAGCTACAAATTTCTGGTAACTTTGTAGTACAGAATAAGAAAAAAAAACTAATCAAAATTAGTGCCACTAAGAACTCTATGTTCCCACACCCCAATTTACAGTTGAAAAAAAAAATATTAAGTTTAAATGTTCAGATTGCAACAGCTGTGCAATTTCATTCTTTAAAAAATTTATTTGGTATTTACAGTGGTATATACTCATATCACAAGGATACAGCTATCAGATTGATAATAGTTTTCTGTCAGAAACCCATGAAATAAGTCATACGCAGCTTCTTCTAAAAACTTCATATGGGAAAGTTTCCTTTCGAAAGGTTGCTCACCTGATTTTTAACCAGAGGTACCAGATCTTCAGGAATATCACCCAGTGGATATGCACGGCCTGCCAAACAGCAGCTATAGAAAAGGAGAGGAAAGGCATCTTTAATACGTCCTGACATTAAACAGATTAACTCAAAAAGTAAACTGTTCTCACTCTTCAGGACACTCTTAAAACAAGCCAAACAAATTTATTTTGTAAATCATGAGAGCAAGCATTGCAGAGAGCACTGCTGTTAATACACAATAAGCCAATGCACTGCATGAATTTGGATCTGAGGTATGCCATTCCGCAGGAGAAAAGTAGTGAGGAAACTCAGTATTGCTCACAAAAATCTTTACTCTTGCATTTTAGGAAGCAGGAGTAATGCAGAATCTAGTGTTCACGATCTTGAACAGATTCCAGAAATAGGAATTCCCTAATTAATTGCTACTATGCAATCCCAGAATGACCTCCTGCAAATGACAGGCAACTCAGTAAGTAGCAACTGCGCACAGCTGTTGGGGCTACAAGCTCCTTGTTCAAGGAGCACTGTGTCACACACAGGACAAAGAACTCACTCGAACCAAATTCTACAGATAAAGACATGGTCTCGGCATATCAGCAATAACTTGAGCTCTAAGTCTCCAACTTTATCCTACCTATCCACTCACACGACGTGTAACAAGAAGCCACTGGAACTTTAGGTCAGCTGTACAAAGCAGCCATTGCTATTTTACACCACAGCAGACCTTGAAATACACTATAAGATTATGCAACTATAGTGAGTTAGAAATCTGGTGCCATCACTAGGCAACACCTCACACACTTTTGAAAGTACCTTACCTTATATATACAAGCAGCTTGTTGCCCATTACCACTTGCTCATCTACAAAACAAAAATTGTTTGTCACCTTTTCTTCAAAAGACAACGTACAGAGATGCAATTCTTTCTCCCAGCTGTGAGTAAAACATCTCATCTTGCACACAAGCAGAGTTTTACATGCAGTAAGTTGAGCAGCTTTACATATAGTAAATAGTACTAGAATACTTTTCCGTTCTCCAAGACCCTTCTATTGGGTACGTATTTCCTTTTTTGCATCCCTCTGTTGGAAGTGACTAGAGATATTCAAAACATCAAATATCAAAACTAGAAACCTGTAAAGCAAAAGAATTCTGTACCTGTGAGAGACTTCCCAGCATTCAGTGGAGGAGCAATGACTTTGAACAGCTTCTGTAATAAGAAAGCAAGCAGTGCTCAAGCAGCTGGAAAAGCTCAAAGCAAAAAATCTGCATGGTTTTAAAGCAGAGATCAGTGGGGCATCTTGCCCACAAACTCTGCTTTCTCACCATGCCTTACAATTAAAAGGTGCAAAGGATGCTTTACCCAGCTGATGTTATGACATATGAAAAAACAGCCTTGATTCAATCAGATCTAACGCTAAACACAGGCCACGCTAAGAAAAGCATTGTTCAGTATTGTCAGAAGTAACCGTCAGAGCATAACTGAACAGCCCCGCTTCCAGTTCCTGAATTTTCTGCCACCAGAGATTACGCAAACCTCCAGCATACCTAGCAGCAGCAGCAGAGAGCCTTCACTTTGGGTATGTAGAATGGGGACTCATCTAAATACTTAGCTCTAGAAAGCAGAAAAAGATATTTGTACTCATACAGCTAGTGCTAGGTTTCCAGAAGCCCTTTTTAAAATCAGGACCACATAAAGAGTCTCCTTCCTGGTAAAAATCAAATGAGATAACTGCTAAAAATTGGGCAGTTTAAGATTTTCACACTCAAATAGACCCAGATGTCTATTTCAGCACTAGTGAGAAAATACCAGCAGTGCTTCCATAACAAAACATAGAATCATAGAATGGTTTAGGTTGGAAAGGACCTTGAAGATCATCGAGTTCCAACCCCCCTGCTATAGGCATCTTGATGTTACAGCTATAGGCTTCTAGAGCAATTGGTGTATCAGGCACATCTTCAGGAATTACCTGTGGTAGCATCAACAGAGCCTTCAGTTACAGCATTAGACCGAGTCCTGTGCTTACTGCTGACAGGCAATAGATCACATCCAATGTTAAGAACAAAGCCCGCCCCAATACAAGGACTGTTTCTAGATTTTTTTTCTGCATTCCATTCACGCTTTGTTTCCATTACTCTTTAATACACATTAGTATACTATTGTACACATTAGCAGAGAAAGGACAACATGAAGGAAAAAAAGAATGAGGTGTTCATGGAAACTCTCACGCCTACACCCCCATTAATCCCACTGCGCAGAAAGCTGATGCATTCTCAGCACATCAGACCACACAGTCCAGGCTTATCACCAGCGACAAAGCTGTTAGCAGACAGTTTTGCAACGCAGGCTCCTTAAGTCACCATGTTACTCTCTTCTGTTGCTTTTGCTTTTTATTTATTTTATTAACACGGCTATATTTCCTGCTCTTTTCTGAGCATTGCTACCTCAGCAGGGAAATCTTGTGTTCTAAAGCACAGTAATTACAAATTACTTTTCTCCTCTACTGCACCTAGTAAAATAAACTGCATATCTCGTACATGGTTTCTCCTGTGAAGTGAAAAAGAAGAACATGTGCACACTGAATGAGAAGATAATGCATTGGGTTGGAAATGCTGTTTATCAGAAAGACCGTGCACTGAACACACAAATAACAACTGACTACACTGAGCATCTTTCCTACCTCCATGGGACTAATGAAGTCATTCATCCCACTGTTGTAGACATAGATCATGGCATCATAGAGATGGTTTTCCCAGCACAGAAGAACTACCTGCAAGGCAAACAAAGCGCAATGTAGATATACAGCTGCTCCTACCTCACAGTCTTCTTATTCCCCAGTCTCTCAAATACAATCTCTGTCCTTGCATTTGCATCATCCAGCAGTATGACTTAAAGTAGAATGAGAATCTCCACTTGCAGAACTAGTCTCTGCAGACCCCATATCCTCAAAAGGAATATCCACCTTATCGCTCAAGCAACAAACACGGAATCTAACTGTTTAGATTCTAACATTCATAACCTGCATGAGGTTAAGGAATAAAAATACCAGTTCTTCAAAGCCCTTGATTGCACTAGTTTGCCTTTTGGTTGGGTTAGTGAATCATTTTATCTAGTTGCCAAGCAGTTCCCTCCTTGGGATGGAAAGTTATTTTGTGGGAATAAAAACCGGCCAAGGAAAACAGGGCTACCCAGCAGGAACACCTCCTTGCTCCACTAACTTTGTCACACAAGAGCGAGCACCTGAGCAGAGCAGGCTGGCAGGCACCAAACTGACAAATGCAACTTTGGTTTTTAGTGCCTTTCATCTTAGGTGAGGTACTCCAAACAGTAAAGACTGATTGTGAATATCAGACTAATCCTGACAGATTAGTAGTTTCCGACATATTTGGCTCCTGATACATTCACCAATCCCAGGACACAAACTGGGGGAGCCAAATATGTTTATAGGAGCATGCACATTACCAGCCACACTAAATAATTCCCACATTCATTGAATTTGAGCCCAGGGACACAGAGCTAAGTTCTGTTACATATTAGTGACCAAAAGGCATGAATGGTTTGGACTACACAAGTCTTGTCTGTTGAAAGGTGACACCTTGTTTTACACATGCTATGCTGCGCTTAAAAGCACAAGAAGTTCGCATCAGTGACTAGGGCATCCTGTCATTTATTCAGAAGAACTCAAAACAGTATGCAGTACAATAGCTCACCTGCTGTATGTCTAAGCTGGTGATATCCATATGTACAATGCAGGCTTCCATATTTTCCAACCTGTTCTTGTCTTGGAAGTGAAGCAGCAAGTCTTTCATCACTTGAGCTGTGATTCCCATCAGCTTATCGCTCAAGATATATGGCTCTAAGCACTCCAGAAAGATGCCTTTAGCCACAGAATTCTCACTCATCTTATCATATATCTGGTTAAACAAGAGATCCCTAGGAGGAAAGAAATGTTTAGTTATCAGATAATCTTGCTAAAATCCACTGACTTATCTACTTTCTGAGGGCTCCAAATTAAACTCCATTTTCTCTGTTATTTCTCAAACTCAGGAGCTGAATGCCCTGTCCAGCTCCTATACTGATGCAAGTTCCAGGCAGCTACACAGAATAAATCGGCTATGGATGCTGCAGCAAAAAAAAACCCCTGCTGTTAGAGGGGAAATGATGATTACAAGAAAATCTATCAAGGCAGCTTCTTTTCTTAAAGGGATGGTGTGGGGGAAATGGTGTGAAGCAAATATTTCTTCCTCAACAGAACAATGAAAATTTAAGACACTTCTCTTTGAGTACTGAGTAACATGACTTTATATCAGTTTTCAAGCATTCCTTTAAGCTGTGATGCGATATATACGACATGACGATGATATGATACAATTCCTCTAAACCATGTGATATTATAGGACACAGCACTCAGCGCTACATGTGGTGGTGGTGCACCTTGGGAGACAGGCTTGCAAACTGACTTACGTGCGCTGGAGTAAGAGACAGTAATCAACTATGACAGGCACCACGTCCTGTGGAAGAAACATAAAAAAAGCTGTAGAGACCAGCAAAAATCCTGCAGAGCACAAAGTGAAGCCTGGCCAATACAGAGCAGAATCAAACAGTTATCTGAGTCAGCTGGTAGCTGGCACAGTTACAGGTTTTCCCCGTATGCTGTTTCATACAGAGAAAACTCCAGTCACGTTTCTGCAGAGGACAGAGTTACAGTTAGGTGGCAGAGCAGAACCTGTACACCAAGTCCTGATTTCATTAGTGCACACAACAGAGGTGAGAGTTCAGATGAACCACAGCAATATTTTTCAAAAACACAGAGATGTAATTTTTGCAGCAAAGCAAAGTTTGATTAAAAAATTCAAAAGAGATATACCAAAGAGTCCTCTGGAGCACCATACCTGAAAATGTTGCTCCATAACTTGGATTTTTCCTTGCTCAGGACATTTCTTCAAAGTGCGGTCAGCGTAATGGAGAAGGATTTCAACCATCTGAATTACAATAAACAAGAAAATTCACTCACATCCTACACTAGAGGCCCTACTTGGCAGTACATTTAATAGACTGGCTTGGGGTTCGGCAGCACTGTAAACTCTGTTGCCCCATTTTGGGTACGAAATACTGTGGGCAGGAAAGAGAAGAGGGAAGTGGCTGCCAAGAGGCAATGGCATGACATGGCATAGAAGTGGCCCAGTTGGATACCAAAGGCCTACACTAACTTTAACTGACAGAGAAGCTGGGCAGCCAGTCTGCCAGCAAACCTTCAGGCCAATGAACATGTCCTGAAGCACAAGGCTCACCTGGGCCATGGTTTTTACCCAAAGCTTAAGTTATAGTATCTTAAACAGCAATACTTGTTTACCTGCAAATAAAATACGCATGAAGAACAAAGTACAGGTGAATAATTATTGCAATAATTATGTATTTTAAATACACCCTTCCCAGAAACAGGTTCCTGTAACAACTGAATAGGATCAGTCAAAGTTTATTCCATGTCCACGTATACGTGGACCAAAGTTTTCACCCTGAGAGTCAGCAAGTTACATACTAATGGATACTTGCCAACCAGAGGTCAGGAAAGTCTGGAGTTACCTACAAAAAAGACTTCTCTCCACTGTGAGGGAACCGGAGATCTCAAGGCCCGGATGATAATGTCACACTTTGCATTACTAATGCTGCAGATTTTATCACCACCTTTACCCAAAAGGTATTTCTAAGTCTAAAGGCTAAGTCTAAGTCTAAATTCTGCTCACAATCTTAGCAAGAGGCACGTGTACAGTTTCTAGAGTTAGTAGGACTAACTTCTGGAGGACAGAAGCCACTCCTTGCAGGAATACAGTTAGTATCGCATCAGCATACATGGAACTCCACTTAGGAAGAGATCAATGACTCACTCGGTCTGCAATGACTGCTTTCCGCTTGCTCGTGTCCCCAGACAAGCCTAGAAAGAACGAGGGGGGCGGGGGAAAGGGAAAGAAGGTTTTCTCATCTCAGCTACAAGCGGACATAAAAATCCCACAGTTCAAATGTTAACACCGCTACCCCCGAGACACAGAGGTCAAGATATCTAAATACACAATTTTGTGATCTACTTTTAGCCCACTCTTCTTTTGAAGAGCTTATTCTCCAACGTAGAGACTGTTCCAGCACAGGAAAGGCAAGAACAGATCTGAGTGCTGTTTAACATTGAGAGAACAAATAATAGAGGGCTGTCAAAGACTGTGTACGTGAGGCTAATTGCTGGAGGATGCCCTGACGCAAAGCAGCTGAATTAAATGCACTATAAAAGCAAACAATTCTTAAATGCCAACTCAAAAAGAGTAATTCTTTTGAATACTGAAAAACAAGCTGCTTAATTGCTTTATATTTGGGCATTAAAACAAGACATGTCTGGCAAATTCACAGTAGGAGGATCTTATCCTGAGAACTTGAGCCTCATCTGTCAAAACCATCAAAAGTTACTTACGGAAAATGCAGTGTGTCCAGTCCAAATCAGACTGTTCAAGTAGCAGTTTCTGGCTTAATTAATGTGTTTATCAGAACAAGCTAAGTGCACACAAAGCACCCTCCTTTACAGGTGCCAAAACCCAGCAGTGCTTTCAGTCAGCTGTATAGTCAGAGGAGACCTGAATGAAAGTACCTCCTTGGCAGAGCAGACAGAACATCACCCTGAAGATTACCTACAGCTCAAGCATGACCTTCAGGAATATTCTAGCACCTGGATCCACCTCCCTCATGGCAAAGTGCCAACAGATAGGAGTCAGAACACAGACCAAGTCTGATTCTCATTTGAAAAGAGCAGGCTGCTAAAGGGACTATGACGCAAAAAAAGCCAAATCAGCCCATATCAAAGGTGTTGTTTCTGCTAAACCCAACCCTACTTTCTCTTCTTCAATTTAATTCTCTTCCTTTTTGTTTTTTCCCCTGAAACAGTGATTTTAGTACAGGCATAGGTTTGAAACCTTCCCTAGTGGTTTCAATTAAAAACAGAACAAAACAAACCAGCAAAACTTACCTACTACAGCCTTTGCTTTACCTTCATAGAAAGACCAAGCTAGAGCCAGGGCATCAGTGAGGCGCTCTTGTTTCAAAAGGTGATCCACTCTCTAAAATAACAAGTCATATTGGACCTTAGTATTACAGAAAAGATGATCCCCTTACATTTAAGATCAGCATTTCCCAGTAGTAGGTCGTGATCCCTGACAGCAAGGGGACAGGAAACCTCAGAAGATCCCAACACATTGCAGTAAATGCCAGTATCTCAAAAAGATTCTCTCATGCGTACATTTTCTGCTGGACAGTTAAAAAATACTAAGAAATGTCCAGCTCCAGTACATTAAGTCCCTCTGGGCTACGTTTTAGGCCAGATGCTTGATGGATGGAGACCCACAGCATCAGCGAGTGTCTGCAATAGCTATCAAAATTTTCCATTCCCTATCCTTGCCTCATCATTTAGAGCACAACAAACACTGCCATGTTTTCAGCATACTCATCCTACCTTTTATTTTCTTCTGAGCTCACAGTCAACAAGGACTGAATTAGGTCACGAGTACTTTCCACTTTAAGGAATCATTAGCACACAAGGTCAAGCGCCACCAGTCTTGGTATGCTAGGTCAAAATGTTAAAGTATTGTTTGAGAGAAGAGAGATTCTGAGTCTCAAACCAGCATTGTGTACTGCAGCAAGAACTAACTCTCAGCCTCACACCCTAGCACCTCACATACTCGATTATAGCTCTTGAGTAAATCCCCTACAATAATGAGGCCTCCAGCACAACAGAAACCATATACTATTAGAAGGAGGTTGGCTCAGAGCATGGAAGTTGTGACTGAATTCTAGGAAAACCACTACATTAAATCATGGGTCAAAGCAAGACTTCTCATTAACAGTTTACTGAGCCAAAGTCAGTAGTGAATGGCTGGAGGAAAAACGAGCAGAGGAAAGTGATCTTGGTAACCAAAAGCAGCAACTGTATCAAAGTTCAATATGGCTGAACTGTTCATATTCATGTGATACAGTGTCACATGGAGGAGTTTATAATCCTGGATGAGTACAAGAGCCATAAAGCAGGTAAGAGGGAAAAATGGTGAAGGCCACTGCTTCAAGGAGAAATATGAGACTGGAAAGAAATTACTATTGGGGAGTTCCTTGAGAATCAGCCTTGAAGCCCCCTTCTACATAATGATTTGGTCAAATAACTTGGCATACGGTGAATTTACTAATGAAGTTTGCTGATTACCAACTCTCAACATGTAATGTGAGACAGCAGACCAGAAAGACAGAAACAACAGGATGACCCCTAAAGCTGGGTAATAGAAGTAGGATGCAATCCAATGGTAGAAGCAACTTACAGCAGAAATCAGAGTTTGGCTATGGGGTACTGGTCAATTTCCAGAGTGCCAGAAGCCACAGACATAATGTATCCAAAGAAACAGCAAAATGAGACCCAGGGATGTATGAGGAATGACATATCTAGTAGAGACAGTGAAGAACAGGTGACATTGTGCATGGCACTTGGAAGACCCTACCCAGAGTAACATGTGCCAAAGCATTCACCTAAATTCAAGAAACCAAGCACAAAGGAGGTGCAGAGAACAGTGACTATGAAAAAAGAAAGGAATGGGAAGGTAATCTTAGAAGAGGATGATGAAAGCTTCGCTTAGCCTTGCAAAACAAAGTCAGAGAGAACATGCAATACATTGAATAAACAGACTGCAAAGTGATGATCCAGAAAGGAAAAACTGCTGTTTAACTCAAGTGAAAAGAACAACACAGGAACAAATAGACAAAAATAGATCACCAAGAACTTTAGTGTGGAACTTGATAGGGTTTCAGCTGTCAGAATAAAAATGTTAAAAAAAAATAAATCTTCTACCAACAGAAACAAGGATCTAAAATCCAACTGTCTAGGTAGTCTTTGATGGATTTTATAATGTGCTCCTGCAGTAGCTGGAGACAAAACATAGCAAACCAGATTTGCTTCCACTCCTGTTTGCTTATCTGGCAGATAGAAGGCTTATATTTACAAAGTCCTTCTGTTAACAGAAGCTGAAACACGGCAAGGCATTATGTCTTGCTTGGGAGAACAAGGTCTCCATTCAGCCTACAAGTTTATGCAAGCAGGAGTCCCACCGCGTCCCACCATGGAAAGCAGTGTACCTACGGTGCTGGCTGTGCGTAGCAATCAGGGATTGTGAACACAGCGCTCAGAATATGCTTCACAAATGCTCCCTCCCTCCTCTCAAGCTATATTTAAGCAATTTGAACCTACTAAGCTGTACAGTTTTCCTCTCAACGTACCTCTCTCCAGCTTCGCAATGTCATGACATGAACAGACTAGAAAAGGAAAAAAAAAATTATTTACTTACAGTTGCTCATGCAGCCTGTGTTTTTCCACAGGCCCACCAGAGCATGATGGTACTATGAAGCTTAGACGAAGCTAAGTAAAGCAATCCTCAAGCTTGGCATAGCAGGAATAAATTGGATGCTTATTTAAGAGAAAACATCATTTACATGGCCTTACAACCCATCTGCTCCAAGAAACCATCCCTCACTTCTTCCCCCTGCCATGCTATAGGCCACCTCTCTTTGCCTTTTCACAGACAGCATGGACTGCAGGACAGGAAAAGCGAATAGGATATTCCTTTTATCATTCCATGCAACAGAGTTTAGTTTTCCCTACTGTCTTATTTTCTTCTGCTTACTCACTAGCACATTTAGGACAGAGGTGATGTCAGTAAAGTAATGCTAAGTCTACTCTGAAGCAACATGAACCAGGATACTGTGCAACCGACAGTGTGTTACTTAGCCCATACCTTGGCTAAAACCAAATTATTGCATGTTTCTTTAATCCCACAACATACATGCACAAAGAACCCATCCCTGATTCACATCTCCACAAAATAAAAAATTGCCCTTCTCCAGAAGATGAGCTACCATCAACAGTGAATGCCCTGTATTTTTATGAAAAACTCCACACATTTACCTTAGTTCCAAGGTAAAAGATCTGACCACCACAGCTGCTGATGGACTGATAACAAGCTTTCTCTCCAACCAATGCCTACAGGGAGAAAAATTACATGCAAGTAAAACTGCTTTTTGCTTTTGTAAAATTTCCCAAGAAACATATATACACTTGAACTTTAGAGACACTTTGTAATTCAGGAGTCAAAATGAGGGTTGGGAGAGAACACTGCAGACTGCTGAGCAGTAGTAAGTGAAAAAGTTCTGCTGTTCCTCCTTCCTTCTTGTCCTTGACTTGATGGCTCTGGAATAGGTTGCCTTGTAATTCCTACTGAAATGCAAGGAAGGAGACTGCCTGTTTCATATCCTCAGTATTTCAAAATGGCATTATAGACTTCAGATCTCGTCTGCCACTGACAGTCTGTGAATTAAGTAGGGGTCTTTCCTGGACACACAGTAGCATTTCAACAGGCAGTACTTCTTTGGGCCCACCAGTTTTTCAAGCCACATCTCTCTGGCTTTAATAATAATCACCAGAAGTCCTCACAGGGCACTGCAGAGTTTCTGGAATGGAGTGAAAGGCTATGAATAATGACATACCCTAGCAAGGAGAGCTCATATACCACCTTAGTGCTAATCTCTAGCTACGTTCTGTGAGGTTGTGCCTGGCAATTCCAGATCACATGGAAAGCAGTACGTAAGCTAACTGAGACGACTCCACCTTCTGACTCTTTCTTCCTTGGCATGCACCTGCAGCAGAAAGAACGACAGCAATGCTAGCAGTGCGAAGCAGATAAAGCACTGAAAGCCAGATAAGCAGCAGCTATGTAGCTCTAAAGGCTGCAAAGACAGATCTGGCTGGAAGAAGAATTCTGTTCCTTGGTGCTCAAAAAGAACCACGACAGAGGTGTTTTTTTACAAAATCCTGCCATCCTGCGTTGAAGGCCCTTCTCCTTGGGCTTCTGGAGCTGAGACATGACCATATGCTGGGCTTGAAATTGCTGATCCAATCTACAGACCCACATGAGCCTTCTGCCAGTTTTTTGGGCCAGCAAGTCTCACAGGACTACAGCAGAATTGAATAGGAACTGTATCGTCCAGCTGTGGAACTTCAGAACCCCTGGGCTGTCTCTGGTGAAGCATTGGGAGGCTGAAATGCAAGGGTGGAAGACTCTTTCCTTACACACACTCTTGGAAAACTGTCTCCAAAACAGAGAAACTGATTTTCTACTGAACGCAATAACTTGTCCCACAACCACGGCTTTAAAATAACTCTCACAATGCTATGGCAATGCACATACCACATCAAAGTGAGTCTGCTGCAGAGGGCACAGGTTGGTCACAGGAGCTATCAGGAGCCACTGAAATTAACACCTACTTCAGGAATAAAACATGTCCAGACCCCACACAGACCAGTATCCAAAAAAAATATATAAGCATGAAAGTCAAAATAAAAGAAAGGGGTTGGACTAGATGATCTCCAGAGGTCCCCTGCAACCCTGACCATTCTGTGATTCTGTGAAAGACAAATAAATAGAAGAGGAAAAAGTAGAAAACACAATGTTTGATTTGTTGCAACTTTCACTAGCATGGATGGGCTTGGTTTTTACTTCAAACAAGAAAGAAGCGTAGTACCTACAAGCACAGGTACTGTTTCATCCTCTCTCTCCCTGCATGACAATCTCTGAGACAAAGGCAGGGAATGCATGTACTGCACAGGCACTGCTACAGCACAGTATTTGTGGCGTATGAAGTAGAAAAACCTATAGGAATCTCTTGAAGAATAAAGCACATCAGCTTTTTTCCTGTACAGAGTATTCCAAAGCTTGGTAACTTAAGAGCAGGTCCTAAAAACACCAACACACAAAAGGAACTATGAACTGTCAGTTGGCCACATCAACACCATGTATAATTTCTGAGATGCTTCAAAAAGGCTTTTTTTCCAAAGCTCCAGGCTTCCACATTGGGCATATCTGAAACGGAGTTCGTGAACACAAGCAGGTAATTTGTGCCTACCAGGGCTTCACTGACGTTGCCTCCCGTAGCCAGCGATTTGAAGTGGCTGCTGTTGTAGACTAGCTGAACTTCCGAAATCTCTATGGTCTCCAGCTCCTCCTGTGTCTGACGATCTATAACATGCAGCTTCTCCACACTGTCCAGAAGCACTGCTGTCCGTGAGTTTATCCACTGAAAAAGCAGCAAATTGCAGATTTCAGCAATGCATACATAAGTAGAGGTCAACTAAGCAGGCTCTGGACATATCCTCGAGTATCAATACTGGAAGTTCTAGGATGGCTAGTAGCGTTGTTACTATACACGGTCACTTCACAACAGCACCCACACATAACTCCAAAGGTAAAGATAGGGAGGATCCTTCTGGAGAATCAGCTTCAACACTGAGAAAAAGGAACCTTCTTCACAGAAAACACATGTAGACAAATGGCAATCCACCAGAGTTCTTGTTCTCTTGGTGCACTATTTCTGCTCTAGCATACTTTCTATCCAAGTCTAAAAAATATGACTACTACAACGCCTGTTCTCAAATATCTTAGGAGGTAAATATGGCATCTAGAGGCATTAGAAAGAGAAATAGTACACGTAAGTTTAACTCAAAGCTTGTCATCCATATTCTGTGGCTTCTACTTTTATGTCAAAACCCCAGCAAATAAAAAGGCTTTTTTTCACTGCTTTTACAATTTTATTTTTTTTTAAACAACCAAGCGTATGTATTAACAAACTTCAAATTCCAGCTGACGTGGATATCCATCTTGGTATAGCCTTTCATGTTTTATTGTCTGTATTCTGTAAATGTGTTTTAGAGTTCAGCAATTTTTTTTTATTCAAAGCATCAAACAATTACACTGCTTTAGGACGCACTTGTATGTGATAACACTAGAATTTTCCTGAGCCAATTACAGAGAAGTTTGCTTTCTTTTGTAAAACTAGAGAATAAAAACCTTTCTTGCAACATTCTCTCTAGCTCTGGAAAATATTTCCTCAACAAGGCTACCTCCCTTCCCAGAAAAGGTCAGTATTGTTGCCTGCATGCTACTAATTTTTACCCTTTAGCTACTACTTGTTATTTCACTTGTGTCGGGTTTTCACTGAGTCCCAAGTTTAAGGACACTTTCAGTTAAGTGAACTCCAGATAAACACAGCCAGTTCTTATCTTATACTAAATTTGTAAAACTAATAGTACGGAACTAAGAGCTATTAAGATCCATTTACAGGAAAACTAGTGCAATAAAAAAATAATTAACCATTCTATAGTATAGAGACTTACAGTAAAGTTGATGAGGTCATAGTGTAGATGAAGCTGCCTCTGCTTCGTGACATGTATTGCACCAGTATCATCTCTCTTTACCTAAAAGAGAAATCGGACAAGGCTGACTTAAACTCAAAGACTTTCTTCAGCTCAACCTCTCTGTTCCCAGAGAACATCACACCAACTCCAGGAGCCCAAAGCTCCCCTCAGACAAGAACGCTGAGCATGCAGTAGCAGCACACATGCTTCTCAAATGCAGTGTAATGTCTCACTTTCAAAAGCATTCATGTAAGTGAGGAAACAAGATTCTGAGCAAGGGGTAGTAAAAATATATGCCCTCTGCTGAATCAATTTGAAATCATTATTTGTACTACAAGAGTTATATGTCACAAACAAGCTGGCACCACATGTGTTCAGGGGGTTGTTCCCTGCCTCTTATATTATATAAGGCAATTCAGTTTCTAAAAGGAGTGCAAAACTCCAGCATTCAGACAGAGAGCACCAAAGGAGGACTGATTCTCATTTGCTGACTCCCAAGGGGCTCAGCCCCACTGGAATACTGAATTGAATGGAGACATTGCATGACAGCTCCCAGTCAAGAGTTGTCTCTCATCCCAGGCAGGAACTACTGTACTTTCTGCTCATAAGAGTCAGAACTACAGAATGCTAATGTAAAATTGGCTTTAATTCAATATTATTAAAACAAACAAACAAACAAAAAGCATTCTGCAAAGAAAAATAAGGTTTTTGACAATCTGAAGTACAGGAAGAGGGACGTGAATTCAGGTAACATGGCTGCTGTTTAGTAACCTATAGGCAGAGCAGCACCAGTGGCCACAGATGAGCTGAGCACCTGTGCAGAGGCTTGTGCTATTGCATGCACAGATATCTCCAGCAAGACAGGCTTAAACGTACCCCCTTTTCTTTATTCTCAAGTTCACCAAGAGAGAAGATAGAGGAGAAAGAGGATTCAATCCAGACAACAGAATGTCTGAGTGCTCAAGCAAAGCTTAAGGTCCAGGATGATAGCAAAGCTGGAAAACAAACTTAGCACTCTAAAGCCAAAATGCCAGGTTTTCTGAAGCCTGGGTACTGCTCTCATACTGAAATCAGACACCAAATCACCTTCAAACAACCATATCTGCACGTGTAACTTCTGCAGATCTAAACAGGACAAGCAGCATACCCTAAAGTCACACGCCAACAGGACCTGAAAGCTGTTGTCTCTTGGTTTATACAAGTTTTTTCCAGACTTGTGTTTTAAAGCAAAAAATAAAATGGTATCTCAAATTCACATGATCTCCCTGAAAACAATCTACATTTTTCTATCTCGAGTACAAACGAGATAAGCTGCAAATCAACACTTCTGCAATGCATAAAGCTCATGCCTCCAGATTCTCAGGGAAGGGCACTGCTGCTTGCTGAAAAGCAAAGACCAACAGGTTTGTTTTCCCAAGACCATTGCAAGCTGCAGACATCCCTAGTGTGCACAGATATCATACTTTCACTGAGACAGAGGCTCAGTAAACTGAGTATGTGAATAAGACACGGCTATCTGAAAAGCAGCATAAAACATCCAAGGCTTACCAGAAGAAAATGAACAACATCTCCTCGACAAAATGCAAGCATGGGGTTCACAGAGTTCTGTACAGCCACAAAGTGCCACGCCAGAAGAGGGACACTAGAAGGGTCCATCTGTTAGACAAAAAGCACAGCCATTATTTAAGATACACAAGGCAGAACCACAGTTCCAGGACACATGCTGTTCATCAGCTGCCACTCACTGACTTTGCCATGTACACACGCAGGCCGTAAAGCAATTTCCTGGTCTGCTGGCAGCTGAGCAGCAACTTGTGCTCTTTGGTCCAGCCACATGGTTTAGGGGCAATATGTGCCTCTTGGGAAAGCGGACGGACAGTCAGAACAAAACTTCTGTCCTAGCTGCTTAACGTAGATCCAGTCTCACACGGATTGATGGACTACGACAAGCTGCAGCATGCTAGCAGCCTTGTCTCTATTCTCCCAATCTAACATACCTCACATCTTCCCCCAGCTGCTTTTCCAACAGGAATTATACCAGCAATAGTGAAAGCAAACAATCAAGAGTTTAGAAGACTGTTTAGTAGCCATCATCACGTCAACGTCCTATCTGTGGGTGTGACCAGGATGCAGCAGGGAATACGAGAAGCTGAGGGGCTCCCGAGTTCCTACCTTCCTACTTATTGGACAAATTCAGCATTTTCACATAGGCACAACTGAAAGCAGCCTTTTCACCTCCTCTCCGCCCACAATCTGCACACATCAGACCAACAGATTATCACTGCAGTTCCACAGTGCAGTTTTCTGCATGCTGATAAACTAGCGATACCAAACATCTGGTCCTAATCTCATCCTCTTCACTTTAGGTTTGTAGCCATAATCCAAAAAGAAACTGTTTGTCTTTGTTACTCACACGACCGTAGGGAAAAGTCATCCACACCTTCAGAGATGGTTTCAGGCCAATAACCAGTATCTTCAAGAAAAACAAAAAGGCAAAATAAAGTGTTTAAGTATGTGCCAGAAAACTCCTTTTTGATTTCTCACACAAAGCCTTCCACAAGCAGCAATTTACCTTTGTCAGAGAGGCCATAGCCAGCAGGGAATACTGGGTGATAGGATGGTCTCTCAGCTCAACTTTTGCATGTAATGGTTCAATACAGCAAACTTCCCCTTTTGAGCCACTGAAGAGACATCGAGATTCACATGTTCTCACTCCCATAACTCTCCTGCAAAGAAAAGAAATCAGCTTGGCAGCCAGCTATTAAGAAGAGATCAGCCCAACAATCTCATGACATCTCAAGAGTGATCCTTCCTAAATACTGTTTTTAGAAAGCCCTTTACACAGCTCCAGGGATCACTTTTAGTGTGTCACTGAAGCAGTTCCATACAGTTGTTCAGATACGAACGAGAATTCCTTAAGACCTTATTTAACAGTAAAGTTTTGGAAAATCCTGGACATGATGAGACTCACTAGGCTGTCAATCCTTCCTCCTCATTTCTCCTCCTCTTGAAGAGGCCAAGAAGAAAATGAGCAGTTAGTGCAGGGCAGCTCTCACTAATGAAACAAGGAAAACCAAGATGCAGCACTTTTATGAAAACTACCCAAAGCCCACAAGGAATGCCAGGATTCTGGACAATACATTGATACGTTAATAACTTAGGCTATTCTTTGACTATTACACTGCCAGACAGGATCTTGCTTCAGCTGTGAAATTATACTGCAGCCCTAAATGACACCTTCAACATTCAGACAGTAGCTTTATTAGTTCCAATGGGGTTTTTTGCTTAAGTTTTAGAAGCTATGACCCAGCATTACTGTCTTGTACTTTCTATGAGTACTTAAGACTTATTTTCTTACTTAAATGACAGTTCAAACACGGAGCCTCCACTGTCATTGCAAATTGCAAGCGTCGGGTCATCTGTAAACTGAGCAGATAATTAGATTAAAAGTGGCACTAAGAAATAACCTACAATAAAAAGATAGAAAAACATATGCTATGTCATTATTAACAGCACACAAAAGCACAAGCATTGTACCTACCAGAAAGACACCTTTAACATACAGAATTGAGACAATTACTGGCTTTTTTTATGATGTATAAGAAAAAAACCCAAGTTTTTGTGTTTCATCTTCACCCCTCCAGCCAACCCCAAGCTAGATTTTGTTACCAAAGTCCCATCACTTTCTATTGCAGCTCAGAACTACAGCATACCAAAACCAGTGTTACCACTAGAACTGCTCACAGCCCACAAGTTGGTGCCAGAGCTGGTGAATGGGCTGCAGTCACACAAAATCAGAAAGATCCAGAACAACTAACGATACCAAATAATCAAGATAAGAAAGGGTCACAAGACAAAGCTGAGGGACCCTTCTGGAGGACTGTGGAGCCCATCTAGCAGCACAAGCATCTGGCCTGTATAGCAGTGCCTGACTACTCTTCAATGCTGGTACTGTCATCAGATCATGAGCTAGTGAAGGGGCCAATAGGAGCAGAAGATCTGGCACAGGGGAATCCTAATGCACAGGGCAAAGATTGCAGAGACGGAAGCGTGGAAGATGCAGCAGTAAGGGGTACCTTCACACCCACAAAATATTTTTGGTTAGCCAGGTCAGACCAACCAGTACATGAGAACCTGTCCTTAACCAACGTGCCCCCTCAGACCCACTACACCAGTTCCACGTGTGACACTGAATGGGTCTGGGATGTCTCAGCAAGGTCCAGGAAAGAAGAACAGAGAAAAGAGTTTGGGTGATGCACCAAAGTTACTGCTCTGACCAGGTTGGCAAGGAGCATTATGGTCTGGTAGGAGAGGTCCACATAAAACAAAGCCATGCACAAAATTAGATATGAGTTTCTGTGTCTGATGACAACACTAGGTTGAACAAGAAGCCATAGATGATTTATCTTTCAACCCAAACATTCCCAACAAATTATCTGAAAAACTGCAGACAGAAGCTACTTTCTACACTTCAGACTCTTAAGTTTACAGTTGGCAAATCATGTATCCAGCTCAAACCACTGCAAGTTTTAGAGAAATGTATTCTAGCAACTAATTCTTCATAGATTTTGGCATCAGAGAGAGAAGTTATAACAGACAACCACCATTGTTTGTTATAGTACAACTCACAGCCGATACTATTATTTCAGCTCTCAAAATACTCAGTTTCTTTCTTAAATATAATTTCTCCTCGTTTTTCTCACCTCTGGATAATATCACCATATAGCTCCCAGGTAGCTGGTCTCATCTGTAAATCTAAAAGTACTACACTAGGAAAGTCAACACATCTGACTGAACACAAGTGCGTTTTAAAGAAAAAATAAGAGGTAGTACACAAGGAGTACAGGTAGTGTTTGTTACCTTGATGTGCAAAATGGCTGTTCCTGGTGGGTGGGCATCTGTTATTGATCGTAGCAGCTTCCCACTGGCCAGATCCCACATTGTGATCTGCAAGCAGATTGTTCTCAGTACATGTTTACTGCCAAGGGGTTCTCTCCACCAACTTGTGTGTTAGTACATCAATAAGTTTCTATATTCCCAGTATCATCCTGGATTATTCATATCAAAGAATACCTGAAATCTGTTCCTACTCTGTTTTTACAAGCAGTTTACTTATCTGCTTACGCTATCGTTGACAACATTAGAGTTACCTTCACAACTCTGAATCATATCCTTTTGGCAAGCTCTCACCACCTGCCCAAACTCACTCACCTCACAGCCATCTGCCTGATAACACAATTAAAGAACGTAAGACAACTTTGCTACCACACAACACTGTTCAAAAGTGACTCAAGGCATTTCTCTCTCACAGAATCAGTGAACAGTTGAAAAATCTCTCACCCGTTAGCAAAACTCAAGAATCTCCATGGCTACCATGAACCTTGTCACTCCTCTCCTGTGTTTGCTCAGCATGACAGGTCAGGTACGAGCACACAGGTTGGCTTGTGCTTGGATATTAAACTCAGGTAATTCCCCAACTAAGAAGCAGGAATTCCCAAACCACTTACCGCATAACTGTGGAATATTTAGCCTGGAAGAGCTCAGGTTACAATTTGCATCAAAATTTTTATTGGAAAACTATTTTATATGGTTCCATAAACCATCTATCAAAGCTCTGTAGACCAGATGTTTCAGAACTGCTTCTCCAAAATATTTGATCTGAGTACCATTGAAAACTGGCCACTGCTCTGCATGGATCAAGTCCATTTCCACATGCTCTGGATCAGTCTGTCATTTAGCCCTATCATAGACACCGGAGTGTGTTTTATCTAGAATAAAGGTGAAAGCCAAAGGAGCAAAGGGAATTTAAACTAAGCAGAAACACAAAGCAGCCTTCTTTGTATTCCATGGACCTGAAAATTTTACCAAGTTAACTTCTATCCATTTTGGTTTAGTTTTAGTCTTAGAACTTTTGTTCAGGAACGGCTTTCTCTCTTTAGGTTCAGAGAAGGGCATAAAAATAACAGCAGCAGACTCAAAACCCTTTTCGCCCTGCATTCCAAAGCTATGCTGCTTTCATTATACAATAGAAATAAGGCATTAGTAAAACTGAACCTTGGGGCTAGATATGAGTTTCAAGAATTGCAAGTCATCACCACAGTAAAAACTACCTTTAATTACAAAGCATAGATCTTGTGCAAAGTGTCCTAGAAAGACGAAGCTGGTTGTCCTGGTGTGCCATTGCACATTTCAGTTTATCAGGAGCAGGGCTTAGGTCACAACAAGCCATGATTAACTGAACCCTTCACTACGTTCTGTATTACTTATTTCTTCCACAGAAACTTACCCCAAACAATCCAAGTTAACTCACTGGATGCAGGAATTGGCTGGCCAAAAAAGCTCTGGGCAGATCAAGCCATACACACTGCTTCTCAGCACAAAAACTACTAACAAACAGCTATATATTGAGTGTGCTTAGCTTGGAGCTATTGTCACCTCTGGATAGTCCCTCAGTAACAGTCTGCAGAAGGACAGAGCACTGGATCATCTCATCCTACGGGAATTACCTGTCCTTTCGCAAAGCCACACAGGAGCCTCGAACAGTCGTTGTTGATACTGAGAGCAGAGATAGCCCCATACTGGGCCCCAACAGCAGTGCTGCCCAGACACAGCCGAAGAGCCTGGTTTTGATCTAGAGAAGAACAATTAGTAAGAAATTAAAGAGAAAGAAAGAGCGATGATTAAAATTAACATCATGAAATTATTTGCATATACAACTCACTTGTGGTGCATTAACAATTCACAGGCTTACAGTTAAGTTCTTAAAAAGAGTTAACAAGATAAGAGCACAAGTTAGTACAGAGATAGTGGGACACTCTTGCATGGAAATGAAAAAATATTTTTAAAAGTACAAAACAGACACAGGGAATATGGAAGTGCAGAGGTATTACTAACTGAAGAAGAAGCTACTAGAAAAAAAAAAAAATCAAAGCAACATCTAGCTTTTCTTTTACTATTCTGCAGTGGTGCTTAAGTTGTAGCAAGGAAGATGACAGAAAATTAATTCTATTTTCCGAGCTTTATACTTCTTTATGTTGATTTGAATATCAACTACAAATCCCCAACACAGACTTTTGGTAAGTGCAGCTTTATGTAACTTTTTCCTTGTTTTGTTGATAAAGACCAGAAGCTGCAGGGAAAATGAACTCGTGCCCCTAAGCTGCACAGTTAAAATGCTTTATGAGTTCTAGTGCACATAGCTCTTACTTTCTGAGGAAACAGTAATGATCACCACGCTGTGAGAGAACTTCCTTTCCTGAGACACAGGCTACTGCAAAGGAGGTACGAATGGCTGCACAGCCTCCTCAGGGACTGGGCTGCTGCATGGCCATGCCCCGTCTGCCCCTACAGACAGCAAACAACAGGCACCCCCTGTTTGCACTAAGTTCTTGTATGCTTCCACCACAAGAGAATAAAAATTGCTTTATAAGTTCTTGCATTGCAGGCATTATGCATGAAAACCCTCTACCTGTCTTTGGAGCATTGCTCTTAAAAGCTAAGAAAACGGATGTTCTGGATCTGTTTTTTCCACCTCCCTTCATTTGCTTCCTGCTTTTGAGCAGGGGAGGCAGAAGAGATGCTTTGTGGGGACCGTTGGAATGAAGACCAGAGATCTGAAATACATCAGAAGCACCACAATAACACTGCATGAAGGATTTCACCTTGAGCAAGGAAGGGAAAGGACAGTATCCAGGGGAACAGACAGCAGCTGAGCACCAGAATTCCCCTGGAAGAACTGCCCAAGGCACGAGACATTTCTCCAAGTTGCAGCACCGTTAGCAATGTGCTAGAAGTGAAACAGAGCATGGATGTAGCTCTCTTTTCTTCCCCGATACAAAGTGATGTATTCAATCAATTTGCGCAGACAGATTGATGGCTGAGCACACACACAGTGGGAGTCACCATTCAAATTCTACCAGTATGAAGAGGCATTAGTGGGAGGTCCAAAACAAACACTAGCAAGAAGAATACCCGAACTCATGGATTACTCTAAAGCACTGTTTATGTAGAGGAGAAAGAGGCTAGGGCCAAGTTCAAATACTTTTTCCACTATATTCCTTGTTTTCCTGCATCTACCTCAATAAACTTGTCTGCTGTAGTGGCCCAAAACAAAGTAAAAAATTCCATTTCCTGCAAAATCTGGATAGTGCTAGCAGAGAGGTAGGGATAGAGAGGGTGTCACCAACACCACTTGTTCTGCACACCAAGTGCAACAGGGCCTGGGAGAGATGGAAGGGTCATGCTCTGTCTTGCAAATGCACAAAGGCTCAGGTATTATAGAAAACTGTCAGTTTTGATCTAAAACATGATGAAAGTAGTGGTCAAGAGGACACCGTATGTTACGGGTGCTCAGAAACATCAGGATTCTTGTGAAGGTTAAAGAGCTCTGTTCTTGAAATCTGTGGGAGGGAAAACCAAAGGTGCCTTTGGTTGACTACATCAATGAAAGTCATCATCTCTTCATCAGGTGACGAGCAGCCCAGGTAGTTCTGGAGAAGGCTACCTGTCCTTCATGTACTACTTCTGCTCTGCTGCGCCTGCCAGCACAACACCTGATGCTGCATCTCCCCTTTCTTCCTCTGCAGTCTGGCTTAGGCCAAACACAGAACAAGGGAGTTCCATCTTCACATGAGAACTGACGTTTGCTCCTTGACACCTAAATACATTTCATAAAGACACTGTTTCTGCTGTAAGAGATGTTCAGTTAAACTACAGGTAGATGAAGATTATTTTTCACTGTTAGATAATCAGAAACTATATATAAAATGCTATTTTTCCATTAGTTTTCCAAATTAACATGACATTATTCAAGATGTCTCTGAAAGCCAAGGGGAACATGAGGGTTCAAATTGGCTAAACCTACATGTACAGAAGGACCTCTGAAAGCTCTGACAGTCACACAAGTTACTGTTTAAATAGAGATCTAAGTTTTATAAGACTTGCCACACGTTTAACTAAACAAAGGATGTATACAATTCCAGTGATTACACTGCAAACTACTGCCCTTATGCAATATGTAAGAGGAACATAGAGCGAAAATTACTTCTGTATCGCAATAGCAAAAATTTAGAAAAGCAACATGCAATGCATTGCATCTGCCACTCAAGCACAACGCAGAGCACTCCTGAAGGTCAGGCTGATACCAGCGAGCCACAGCAAACCACAGCACCTTCTGCTCCAGGGCCAGGCAGGGTGTTTCAGCCACCACCTCTATCACCAAGCATAAGGCAGCGGAAATGCTTCAAATCTATGGCCATTGCTCTGCACGCAGCTCTCCTTATTAGGATAAGCTGAAAGCAGAATCCATGTGATGGAAATAAAAATCATCTTTTGCCATGCTACTAGAAAACACCTTGACGTCACTGTGACAACAGTGTACATGGCATAGATCAGAACAGGTCAAAGAAAAAGAAGAAAAAACATGGAAGATTTCCACAGAAGCTCAGAGAACACAGAGCTACATACAGCTGGAAAACAAGTTTCCCAGAGAGGTATTCTCCAAATGGTGTCCTTCAATACCCAAATTCCTCTTCCAGAGGTCTGGAAATACAGTCCAGTTTATTTATAAAAAGACCATCTGCTAACCATAGAAATATGTTTAAAAATAAGGTGAATACTGCAGCTCTTGCTATTAAAGGCAAATTGCATTCTGTTCCTTCAGCTTAAACCTGTAAGTCAATCAATAACCTGTTTCCTGTAAGGCATGAAAAAGGAGAATCTTTCACAGCTTCCTCTGAGAAGGGCAGCAGTTTCAGAATCACTACTGCTTTCAATCCAGCTTTACAACTTTATATGAACTTTCCAATCCATTTTCTTCTTCCCTCACCCACAATGTCAATTCAAAATAAGCAAGACACCCACGCCACCCCAAAATTAAATGCTTTGTATGACTCAAGTTACTCCTTCCTAAGAAGGAAGTGCCCATTATTTGCCAGAGATGCGTTTTCAGAGCTGAGAAATGATGATCACTTGGAAAGCTAACCCCAGAGAAAGCCATGCCAGTATTTGTTCTTGTTTCCAGCCAGTCAAAAGATGACACACAAGGAAGAGCCATTAGGTGAGATTTTTTTAAAAAACCTAACTACAGATAAGATGGACAAAATTGCTTCCAAAGCAAAGCAAGACACCCGAATCAATGAGCTCCTATTAATCAACTGGCAGAGTAATAAAAATGGATAAAATCAGAAGGTTATAAAAGCTGATCTGTTGATTTGCCAGACCAATACTATCAACTTTGAATTGAGGCACATTTAGGATTAAGCATAAAAAGTTTTTTTCCAAATGCTTGAAACAAAGTTGGCTATCAACTGTCATAAAAAGTTTTTAATTTTGCAGTTTACACACAGCAATTCTTCATCTGAAACATTTCTGGCAGTAACTATTTGTGTTGCTCTCAAAGTCTGAAGTCAAAATGAGATGGCACTTTGACACAGCTCTACAAGTAAAGAACAAGTTTGTGAATAAGAAAAAAAAGTAACTTTCCAGACCAAAGGCATAAGCATAGCACTCCAGGAGTTATTACTTCTCAGATCACCAGGTTTTCACCAACATCTTTTCCTTGAGCCGTGATTTTCCCAAGTAGGAAAGGCTTGCTTTACGTCCCACAGAATTTCTCAAATATTACGAACTTTACAAATAGGTCCTGTCCTCCCACCTTTACTAGGCACAGTACCAGTAAACGCTCTCCCAGGAGGTATATCCCCCTTGGGCCTGGGGATGAGGAGGACAATCAATGGTGAGCTACTACACAACGGCTGTCCCCTAAACCCACGCATGCTGAACCCTCCTCCCCATCCCCTGCCTTCCACTTAAGCTAGTAAAATGCTTACTCAGAGCAGGGGTTAAGTCAGCCCACCACATCATAGCTACCACATCAGGAACCCACTGCTCCCTCCTCAGCTCCGTAACCGGCACGTGAGCTGGGCTTTCAGAAGTTGCTGTCCGCTTGTGTGGGTTTCACAGACTTTCTGGCTCTTGGCTCTTTCAGTTAGGTTCCTACTCCATAGTGTTCCCCACCTGACAGCTCTCGGGCAGAAACGGATGGTGATCTCATGGAAGACTCTTTGTCCTGCCCTGAAATAATGCCTTTACAAACAGCTATGGACCTTCTGCCCTAAAAAATAGCACATTTACCTGCTCCTCTGCTCTTCTTGCCTGGAGAATTTTAAGTGTACAATGCACATGCATGCGATAACCAATTCCCAGACTGGCCAGCAGTATTATCCACTGACTGGTTACTGCACTGCTTTACTTGCTGCTTATCTGACATCTTAAATTCTGGCACAGACAGCATGCAAACTGGACAAGACAGGAGTTGTTCATGCAGGGTACGTGCACAGTGCAGTGTTACTGTACCTTTTCCTTTTCAGTCCACACAGAAAGGGCCAAAATAGGAAAGAAAAAGCCGGAAATCAATATAAAAGAGTGAATTAATGAACAGCATATATGTCATAATCTTCAAAGACAGAGAGAACCTTCAGATTTCGCTGATAGTGTTTCCTTTTGTTAACATTTCCCCTTTTGATTTATTCAAGTAACCGAGAAGATGTTGTGATAGCTACTGTTTTAAAACCAGGCGGTTTAAAAAGTGTATGGAATCACTTAAAAAAAGAAGTTTATAAATTTGGACTTCATTATATTGAAAACCAAAAAAAAAAAAAAAAAAAAAAGAAATCTGAGAGGAAATAAAACTGGAAGTTCACAGTGACTTAACTGGTAAAACTATTTTCAACAGTTACCACCAGCTAGGTGATCAACTCCCCATTAAATTCAAAAAGCAACCAAGGACAACAGTCCCCAAAATCTGTTTTTAATGCTGTCTTTAGGTACTTACACTACCTGCTCTCTCAAGATATCATACTACCCCACACCTCAACAAAGACGCAGGACTCTAACCATAAGTTTTACAGCCAACACAGAAAATAAATGGTTCAGCACTAATCAAAACAAAGTTTAGCTACATAGAAATTTTATGCCCGGAACCTAAAGTCTCCAAGAAATATAACACATATCACCGAGTTCTTTTTAAGGGCTAGTTTTTGAGTAGTGTAAAAACCTCTTAGGTCTTCTAGAAAGATGGAGACAAAACAATCTCTAAAGATTATTTGTGTATTTTTACAGGCTTGCTGGGACAGCACTTCTCCACTCCAGCTAGCAATCCTCATGAAAAATCATGGCACACAGTATAACTGTTCATTTGCTCAATGCTCACAACTCCAAACAAGTTCCAGAAAGAATTTGGCAAAAGGATGGCACTCACTTATCTTAAATAAAAAAAAAAAAAAATAAAAAAATCCCCCAAATGAGCACTGCACTATGTGTCATACTCTTAATGTGCAAAAAACTATCATTATCCAAGTGTGGTAACAAAGCGTCAAACAGAAGATAAACTACCTGAAAGAGAGGTAAAAAATGAGAGCACCAAACTCTTCTCAGTAATGTTAGATCATGAAACAAAGAGCAAATACCAGAAATGGTAGACTGAGAGGTTTAGATGGGTTGTTAAGAACTACCCCCTCCTCCCCCGCCCCCAAAGATTATGTGCCCTGGAGCAGGTTACCAGAGGAGTGTGTGCACACACATTTTCCTGTTGGGCAGTATTTTCCATTCATAAAGAGTTTTTCAAGACTTGGCCCGACAAAGCCAGGGCTGCCCCGACCCACTTACTGCTGACAGTCCTGCACCAAACAGGGGGTGACTACAGGCCTCCAGACATCCCTTCCTACCAACACTTACAGGGTGTCAAACCTTACCCAACTCTAATCCACAAGAAAAATACTACTTTTCAAAGATTAGGTGCACAATCAAGAACTGTCCTGTGATAATTTTTCAAGAACCAACAGAAACATTCAAAAAAGCAGAATGAATAACCAAGTCTTCTGTAACAAGGACAAAGCAGACAAGTTCAGAGGTACAGGTGGAGTTAGGAGGAGACAAACAAAATAGCTACATAAAGTCAAATATATGAAAGAAAAAATAAAGAGTTAAAAAATTTGCTAGTGACACAAAACTATTCAGAGAAATATTCAGCTGTGGAGGTCTCTGCCCAGCCCTGCTGCTCCAAGCAAAGTCAACGAGATCAGCTTGCTCAGGGTCTTGCTGAGTTTTGAATATCCACAGGGAAAGAGATTCCACAACCTCTTTCAGCCCTTACCTAATGCTTCAGTACCCTCATGGTGAAAAATTTAATCAGAGGTTCCCATGTTGCAACTTGGGTCCACTGCCTCGTATCTAACACCACGGACCTTTGAGTAGGGGCTGACTCTCTCTTCTCTCTACCTCTCCATTATGTAGTAGAAGACAGCAACATGATGTCCCCCTAGCCACCTTCTCTCCATGCAGAAGAAATCAAATTCTCTCAGCCTCTCGTCATGCATCATGTGCTTCAGCCCTGTAATCATCTTGGTAAACCCCCACTGGGCTCACTGCAGTAAATCCACATCTATGCTGTACTGAGCAGCCCAAAACTGGACACAGTACTTCAGATGTGATCTCACAACTGTAGAATAGAGGAGAGTAATAATTTTCCTCAGCCTGCTGAATGCACTTGTGATTATACAGCCCAGTATGTGGCTGTATAAACAATAACTTTGTATGTTTCAGTAGATCAGAAAGCTTGAAAGGCCCTGTTGCAAGCATGTCAAGTTGTTCAAAGCACTGACATTTATTTCAATAAAAGCCAATTAGTTGAAAGCTGGCATTATGCCATGTTTCCTAAAGGCCACAAAATGAACTAAATAACTACAGACTACACAGCCTTGCAACAGTAACAGTAAACACGGTGGTCCACAGTAATCAACAGCATAACAAAGAAAACTTTGCTTAAACACACTTGCATTGAGCAAAACAAACAAACCAACCTTACAAAATACATCAACTGAAATACCATAGCACACTAAGCATCTTAGGCATTCAGTGCTCCATCCTCTTAAATGGGACTTGATGCAGAAATAATCCAGACAAAGGTGAGAAGGACCCTTCCTCTTTGCATGCTTATATAGAGCCCTAGAGCCTCTTCTGGACTGTAAAATGCTAAAAATAATATGTCTCTATTATGACACTTGCAGAGAACAGCTTCCTGTTTAAAAGCTTACTGACTTCATTGTGTCTGCATATAGACAGCTCAACAGGAAAATCAGAGTAAAAATGTGTTCCATAATAGTGAAATTGGAGATCTCTACATACTAGACAAATTTTAGAAAAACCACAAAGATCTTCTACTAAAAACTCAGTAAGATCATATGTTGACTGTAGCAGATAAGAAGTTATCTATATTCAGATTAAGCACATCCTGTAATCGTTCCAATACTAGATTTAGCAAATGCCATCAAATAGTTTCATGCCTAAATACCCAGGAAGATGAGTCTTACACTGTTACAGTCTTTCCCATCCTTTTGTTGTACCCTGTCCCCCATAACTTTTGGTCCTTTGAATAATTTCAGCCAACTCCAAAGAAAAGTAAGGAAGATAATGAAATGTCTAAAATTGTTAAGAATGTAGCGCTGCATAGACAAAAGGCACCAAAAAAAAAAAAAAAAAAAAAAAACCAAAAACGATGTGAATGGGAGCAATTCAAGAGCTG
This sequence comes from Vanellus vanellus, assembly GCF_965231255.1. Lineage (NCBI taxonomy): Eukaryota > Metazoa > Chordata > Aves > Charadriiformes > Charadriidae > Vanellus > Vanellus vanellus. The sequence goes on along the minus strand of NC_138913.1, from coordinate 28,050,555 downwards.
TTCTTGCCCAGCTGGTAAGCTGGATAAACAGAGGCACAAGCTCAGAAACTTTCTTTAAAAAGTTTAGTGATAAGAGGAAGGAAGGTGACTGGTGCAGGGGAAGGTCAGGGAAGGAGAAACCTATGAGGCAAGCCTGCAGGCAGGCATGGGTCAGAAGGTCCACTTTCTGAAGAACATACTTTAATTTCCCTAATTCTGGCAGCTATTACGTGATAGGAGAGAAGGAGATTAATACTTTATGAGCTCATGGTTGTACACAGGGTCTGGTTTCCTCCACATGAAAACAGAGTAATTTAAATGTAGAAAAGGCTCTTTAGACAATTGCCACAGGGCTAAATTTCTCAATATCAATGTGCCAATCTCCAACAAAGCAGAAGAAATATGTGAATAAGGACAACTAAAATATTACTTGTGCTTTATTGCTTCACTGAAAGAAAATCACATTTAGCACAAACAGAACAAATCCACCCTGCAGTTCTAATTCAGGTTGGGGTTTTTATGCTTGTGTGTGTTTGGGTTGTTTGGGTTTTAAGATCATTAAAACACTAAAAACTCAAAACTTTATTTTTAACTTACCAAATATCAGCGCTAACCCATGGGAAGTCCCCACTGCTATCAGATTTGATGCTGCCTGAAATAGTCATGCAGAAAAGATTGAAAGTTAGTCACAAATCCACCACTTAAAACTCTCACTACACTCATGCAAAGTTGGCCAATAGGGGAAGATTTAGAAGATTACAGATATAACCATTTTCTAATTTATAAGTGACAGTCAATTCCTATGTGAAAGCTAGAGAAGCATTACACGTGAACACAGATTTTCTCAGGTTCAGAGGGCTGCCTTCTCCTCTGCTGCTTGAAATTCAAATGCTCAGAGTGGTACCCACAGCAAAATTCCTTCCCAGTAAAGACAACATCATTCTTTTGGTATGGTAGCTGAGCATAAGTACTCAAGAGGGTTATTCTCACTCAGCTGCTACATCCAGATGTGAACTCTTTTACAACCCTGGGCAGTGCTGGTCCCCTGAGGGGACAGTCCACAGCAAGCCCAGAGACTCCAGCTTCCTTCCATGGGGAATTAAACATAGCTCCAAGACTCTACACACTAGCAAACCCGTACCCAATTAAATAAAACTTAATAGAAATCACATAATGCTGTAGGTGTATTAATGTTGTTCGACTTTTTATTTTTTTAGCAAGCGTAAGTCAGATTGAAAAATTAAGTGCTTTAACATCTGGAGTATGTAAGTACAGGTTTTTTATCCTACGTGCATGAGTCACAGCACGCTTCAAATTTTTCTGTGCAACCTTTTACCTTAGATGGGACTACGGGCATTTTTTCCTTTTTAAACAAAAGTATAATTTCTTACAGATTGCTGCTACTACAGTCAAAGCAACCAAGCACATCTTTAGTTTCTTCATAAAACATTAAAACTTATTTCACAAGGGCAGAACAAATACTTTCTGTACTTCACCTCTTTAAAATGTTTCTCTTCTCCTTTAACTACAGGCAGCTTCACTTCTGACTTATTTTAATTAGCACGCTTGACTTGAAGTTTAATGCAAATTGCTAAGCAGGAGTATCTTTCAGACAGACTTTTAGTGAAATTTTATATTTTAAGGTCATATTTCAGTTACATCAGAGCCATAGAGATTTTGAACCCATCATTTTATGAACACTTCAGTTAACAGTTTTTTTTTAAAGAAACTTAAAGACTCAAAGCAATAACTGGCAAAGAAGAAATAGCTAGGGAAATTCAATGTGTTCAACAGATGAACACTTACCTTACGAGGAAAGGTTAGGTCTCAACTAATAAGCCCTGGTGATGACACGAAAAAGGGGAAAGCATGGGGCTTGATAAGCAGAGGGGCAGCTGGGCAGTTAAGAAAGGTTGAACTCTGCCCCCCAGGAGCTAGATCCTTCATACTCCTTCTCCCATCCCTCGTATTTGAAAATTCTTAGTAAGGATAAGAAGGGCGATGCATTTATCAGCTCTCTTAAATTACTGCTTTAACAAACTTGCATGAAAACGCACCATACAGTACTTGAAAATTGTTGAAGTACTCACAATTGCAGTTGGCAAGCCAGCATCCACTTTGTCCTAGAAAAAGAGGACAAGTCATGAGTAAGAGAGACAGAACTCCCAGCTCTGTGCACGTCTCTAATAATTAGAACTACAACACACAGAAAGATCAACACAAGTTGCATTTTAATAATCCCACCAGCGCAGAAAGTGCTGAGGGAACCACTGGCTAGAAATACCCAGAAGGGACCCTGGTAACACAGCCACCACAAACACACTCATGGATAAGTCACCTGTATTTTATTCTAACAAGCCTACCTTGCATGCTTCAGAAATCACACACTGTATAAATCAGCAACTTAGCTCAGATGCTAAGTTTCGCCTGGCAGTACAATCTATAGACCAGTTCTAATGCACCCGTGCCCAAAGTGCAGTCACAGATGCAGGAACATGCAAACCTGCTCCTCGCTCTGCTCAGAACAATAAGTGTTCTGTGCCTGCTGCAGGCACTCAGCAAACCTGCTTCCAGCATCTTCAAGCAAGCAGAACAATAGCACCGCTATCATTTTATATTAACATTTCCCACCAGGTTTGATGACATCTAGCAACACAAAGAGGACCTACCATATTGCTGCTGCAGCAAGTCAGCTAATACCTGATTCACTACCGGCTAGGGATTACTATTTAGTAGTTTCTGTACCAAACGTGTTAGTATTATCCAGAACTAATAGTAGTAGGAGGAAAGAGATCACACATACACTTCTCCACACTAGCAGAGGTTCATATTTTTCTTAATGGATGTGACCGGGGGAAAAAGACACTTACTGCTGCAGATACTATTTGGGCAGAAATTCCTTTCAGAAGCGAGAGCCGTATAACTGATCCATGGAGTGAGAGAGAATCTGGGAGTTTTTTCTTCCTAAGGAAACAGGAAATAAATAAAATGCATTAGAGCAGAATAAAAGTTTGGAATTTTGCCTAATTCACAGCTAAACCAGCAGGTAAATTCTGCATGCACCCCTAAGTCATACAGCTTCCATTTGTGTTCTTTGGGCCTACATACACACAATGAAATGGACATGAGATTAGTAACAAAGCCTGTACCACTGTGCCTGCATAAAATTTGTTTTTAACTCATCCCCAGCTAAAAAAACAAACAAACAAACAAACACAAAAACAAAAAACCCAACAAATACACACAGAGCCCTTCAAACAAATTGTCAGTTTCAAGCATGTATCTGCAAGCTTTAGAACTTATTAATAAAGCCTGAAAGCAACACTTTTGCTCTTTAATTAGTTTTACAGTGAGCCAGGAAGTTTCAGCCTTTAAAGGTGAAAGTCTAAGGAAAATAATTGAAAAAGGCTCATTAGCAGAATACAAACCCCAAGGAAAACTGGATGTATACTTAAAGAATAACATTCAATTAAAACACAGCTGATCTGATATGAAAGGTAAGTGCTTCTGTTCATGGAGAAAGTGTCTTTAAATGTAACAAGTGTACAGGGGACAGCTGTTTCTAAAGAACACCGGTATAGTGTAGCATACACAGTAGAGGAAAAATCCTCAGGAAAGGTGCACTTTTGTTGCCAAGCTCACCCCACCAGAAAGCCCAATTTCCAAAACTAACATGGAAACATTGGGTTCTTCTCTTTCCAGAGTCACACAAATGGGTATCTCGCATGTAGGCTGAAGGAACATGTTCTTAAGAGCTTATATTATGGCTAAGGACCCATAGACATGGCAACCAGCTTCACCCAAAGATGACAATAACACTTCCAAGTTTTTCTGCCCATTCTGTACTGAAAAACGTTTAAGCCGCTCCTGGTAACATTTCACTCAATACAAACCACCTTATTTGAAAACGAAGGGACAGCGAGCCTGTACACCACCATATGCCACCATAAGCCATCAGACCTGGAGTGTTTATATCCCATCCCATTGCTTATGCAGCAATCACGACTTCTTATGGCACATAAGGCGGCCATTGGAATGGCTCAGGATGAAGGATCAGGTCATCATTTGAGTAGTTAATAAGTCAGCAGTATTATAGCTAATTATCACATTCCAGGCCGCTTTTAGATGTCAAGATTAGCATTCCATTTACAGGAGTGACAGCAGTTCACTTGCCTTTTAAAAATAACTACCAGCTGCTTACAGACTCTGGAAGTCATCAGATACACCTTTGAAAGATTTTCTTTAAAGCCATCATGCTTCAGCGTTTTAAAGATTCCACTAAAATTCACAGAAATGTAAACACTCCATCTCCCATAAAATGCACTTATTGCTCAAACAGGCTAGCCCTCTGTCCTGGTTTGAGTGCAAAAACAAATTCCATCTTTGCCTACTTGATCTTGCAGGAATAACAATGTTCTGTCAAAAGCAGCTTCACCGAAGTCCCTGCAGCGTCCCCCTGGGACTTCAGCACTAGGATATGAGAGCAGGAGACAAAATCCACACACGCAGTTAAGGGTTCCTACCCACGTAACAGGCAAATTGCACGCTCACAGCAAAGCTCAGGGAAGGGGCAGCAGGAGGTTGTCTTAAGAAGTTTCAACTGTTCTTAGCTTTGGATTGTCCTTCTACCCACTCAAAAAAAGGAGAATTTGTTTTTAATGGATATAAACAGTGCTCCTTCAAAAATCATGTAACCTCCCAGGGTATGAGCCCTGCAGTACCTTTTCAGGTGTGTCCGGTCCCCACTGTCAGAGCTTGCTACAGAAGAGGTGTCGTAGGAGTGTGTATCCGTGTTATCAATGTTCAAGAGGAAGGGATCCTCCAAAATGAAAGACTCTTCTTCATCATCAGTCTGAAGGAAGAGAATCTCCACAGCTTACTAAACGTTGAAAACACAACACTAACTGAAACATTAGCAAAATTGCATCAAGAGAAATAGCAAGCAGCAAAATCAAGGAGAGGACAAGATAGTCTCATACGTAAAAAAAACAGAATTGCATATAATTTTACTAGACTGATTCTGTGAAAGAACTGGTTTCCAGAATTCACAATAATCACAGAAGTGGGCTGGAGAGAAAGTTATTCAACTAATCTTTCTTCCCCAGATATTATGTACTCCATCAAAACTTTAACAGACCTTTAATTAACCTGTTCTCAAAAGTCTCCAATTGCAGAGAGAAGGCCTAGAGGAATTACCACCTACCAAGTGGTGGCTAAGAATCTAGCAGTCCCTCCGGCTGCTGCGAGGGTTGATTTTGCTCTTCTCTGTACTTTTCTGCTGGTGATATATCTCTCTCTTCTCTAAGGCTTAGCCTGGATTTTTTTAGTAGTACTTTTTAAACAGCCATTTTCCCTGATGTCTTCTGAATTCAGTACAGTTCACGTTGTTCTTGAAGCACAGAGCCAGAGAGAACAAACACGATACCCCCACCTCATGCCAAACAAGCAGAGAATAGAGCAGGTGTTCCTCATTTGCCTTACAGCTGGCAGTCCTTTGCCCATTAAGTGTCTCTTTCTCCGGCACAGCTGCATACCTTTTTGGCTCAGTCAGGTCATCCTCCACTAAAATCCTTTTCAGAAGATGCTTTGCCAGTCAGTCCCATCCAGTATGTACCGAGATAAATATCACTGGAGTAAGACTTTGTATTTGGCTGCACTGAACTACGCTTTCTTCATGATTACCTCTCAAGTTTAAGGCTCAGATTCTACTCCTCTGATATGGATGTGTCCACATCTCCCTATAGTTTGCTATCACTCAAATTTAGTAAGTTCCCTCTGCTTTCATCACCCAAGGCATCAACAGAAACAGGACACACCTCTGCACACTACCCCTTCTACTATTCCTCTCATTCCTAGACTGTATCTGTATAGGACACCTTATACCTGTATCTTTAATACAGCTTTTTAAAAGAACTGTCACCTCTCCCAGGCTCCTTTTCCTTTTATACTGGCATCCTAGGAAGTTCAACCACTGATTTCCTTAGTTTGTTAAAATGCTTGTTTTCTTGGAATTTACCTTTACTTCCATACCCTTCCTTTCCTTTCTAAGTGTTGTGCACTCACGTGGCTATTGTAAAAAATGCACCGAACTGGATATTAACAAGACAAAGTCAGTTCTCCCCTGAAAGATACTACAGGCAACATCAGATGTTTAGACAGTTCATTACTCCTGCCAGAGTGCTATATACATGAAATGTACAATATAAACAAAGTTGTTAAGAATTTAGTTCTCATCTCCTCCCACACCTTAAGAACTACTCAGAATTCTCTGCATTCATTTTTAGCTAAAAAAAAAAAAAGTTGTTTGATGGCCCTGACCTTTAATGGACTGTCCAAATCCACAGGTGAACATGCTTAAATTTGATGGAAACCCTTCATGTTTCAGCTGTGGATATTTTAAGTGAAAAACAAAATTCTGTAATACACACCATACAGCAATTACTCAACTAAGCACGTGCTTTGTCAGCTATCACTACCAAGAAACTACGAAGTTCGACAATTTTATTTCCCAGGAAAAACACAATATGAGAAGAGCCAAAGGCGTATGTGCTGCCTCATCATAGCTCCCCCCTGTACTGGAGCTGGCTGCACGTCCGATGCATCGCTCACCTCATTTAAGATGCTCTCCAGTGTTGGAGGGGTATCAACTTGAGGAATGTCGAATTCTTTGTCATCGATCTGTACATCAGAAACCATAGACTGAGTTTAGGTTGCCTACTCCACCTTCCAGACTTTTTTTTTTTAGCTAAAGGAGAAAAAACAGCAGCAGCTACGCATGCACTCTTTCCAACCTGCCACTGCCCAGAAAAGCACCATATATACCACAATTCCTCCCGTTCAAAACGCATTCTCTGAAACTTGGCATTGCAGGACAGAAGAGGAGGTGTTTACTATCAAAAATATAAAACAGGTCTCAGGCCTGTGCCCAGATCTGAAATTTCAAATGCCTTTTTTTTTCCTTTCCTAAATTTTATTTCTAAAGATCACGACCAATGTTACACTGCCTTCCTAATACAGATACACACCAAATACACAAGATCTTTTTTTCCCTGACTAATGGGGGGGAAAAAACAGAGTTTTCTTAAAAACAAAGATATTTTATTATCTGAGACTTGCACCACTAAGACCGAGCTCTGCCACAGCAGGAAGGCCGACCCCGGCCTGTGCCCTGCGACCCACCCAACGGCCCCCCGTCCCCTCACCGCCTCCCTCTCCCCTCACAGGGACTTAAACCGGGCGGAATTCAGGACGGAGGCCCGACACGGGGACGCACGTAGGTCCTCCATCACCTGGTCCTCCAGCAACCGCACGGCACCCGCCGGCCCCTCACGGAGAGCGGGGCGCCCCCGAGCTCCGAGGGAAGGGTCAGAGGGCGGGAGCCGCCCGCGGGATCAGTGTCAGGCTACGGCAAGGCACCGGCGCGACGAGCGCCACAGACCGACATGACGGGACAGCAGCGGGTTCCCGCCACACCGACCCTCCCCTCACGGCCGCCTGAGGGGCCCACGGCGCTGAGAGGACCGGCGCAGGCACCGCGGCCCGGCCGTGCCCGCCGCCCTCGGGCCGCCTCACCCCGAGGGAGGGAGCGGCGCCCGGGCAGAGTTTCGCGACGTACCAGCTCGCTGCGGGAGTCCAGCTCACGGTCGAGCTCCGCCACGCTCAGCCGGTGCGCGGGTGGCTCCGGGCAAGGCTCGGCCTCTGCTGCCGCCGGGCAGGCGCCGTGCTCCGGGGTCGCCTCCATGGCCGGGTTCGCGGGGCGCCGCGGCGGCCGCCGCACCAGGCCGGCAACGGCGGGACTCGAACCCGCGGCCCGGAGACGCCCCCGCCCCGCGCAGGCGCAGCCCGGGCACGGCCGACCTCCCCCCCCCCCCGCCGGCCTTAAAGGGGCCGCGGCGCCTCCGATGGGGAGAAACCCTTTTATTTAACGGGAAACCCCACTCCCATTCCCATCGACGGCGGCTGGGAAAGGGGGCCCGGGACCTACAGAGTCGTGCGTTAGCCTCCAAAGGAAGAAAAAGGGAGAAAAAAAAAAAATTAGTAATAGGTAAAGAAATGAGAGACGAGAGCAACATGTGTTGCCCCCTTTCCTGGACCCACAGCACCGTAGCGACAGCCAAGTGGGTTTTGCCACAATTCCCAGGAATTCGCCAGTCTGCAGCTGCGTCCCAGCAGCGCCAAAAAAAAATGTCACTATAGGTTAGAGACAGGGTGAGAGACAAAAGCCTTTGGGTATATGTGGCTATTTTAGACAGGGCAAGAGCCCGTGTAACAAGATTTGGTTTTTCTCTTTAAAACCAGCCGGAAAAGTCGAACGGCGTTCGCAGGTCATTCCGTATCTCAGTTATTTGAGACAGAAGAAAGCCCCGTGGGATTTCCAGGAGCCCTCACCAAGCTAGGAGGCAAGGGTCAGCAGTGAACAACATGAAATAAAACACAGGTCGGACGGAGAAATCTTACAGTTTAATGATGTCGGACACCCAAGCGACCCTGGTCTCCTATCTGTGCCTACGTCCACTGTTTCAAGGCAACACCGTGCTGTGTGCCAACCCGTCGGAGATCGGGGGAAGAGCCCACGTTGTGCCCATTTGGAGGAATGGCCCTTCTGGTGACCGAGAAGCGGCAGCAGCTGAGGCATCGTTCGGGGTTCCAGCTTTAGCAAAGGCACATACTAAGGGCACAGAGAGCATCCTACAGCCGGCCTGCCTTACCTATTCCGCCTTCTCCTTGTTGTCCCTGAAGAGCAGCCGTGTTTCCCTCCTCTTTGGAGAAGGCTCGGTCTTGTACCTAGCAGCAAGAGCACATGGATGAGCAGGGAATGTCCTGAGTGTCCTCTGACCCTCCAAGTGAGCATCTGCCAGGCTGGTCCCTATTTTCCACCTCAGCAGGAACCAGTCCTCCCGCTGTCCTTGGGGCTAGGCTCAGCTCGGCAGTGAGAGAGGACCGACCCCTGTCCGGGGTCACCTTCTGAGCTCTGAATCAGCTCCGAATCAGCAAAAACTGGGGAAAACGCATTCACAGAAACAGGCCAGCCAACATCACCAGAGAGCGCTGCTCAGCGGAGGGAGCTTGCAGTTACCAACACACCATCATCTACGTTTCTTGAAGATGCCTGAGACAGATGAGCAGAGCTCCGCAAGAGGCTCCAAGGCAGAGAGCCACAGTATCAGCCACAGCAAGAAACAAAAGTGACTAAGATTGCAATGAACTGTCCCCCACCACAGCCTGAGAAATGCCGTCACAGAGACCTGCTAGAGGTCCTGGAGTTAGAAGCCGAGTAGGAAGGTAGCTTTAAAGAATAAAATAAGTGCTTAGGGCAGGTGAACAGGTCAAGAGAAGTCACAGCAGAGTTTCTCTTTCATCCTGCAGAGTTGGATGATTTATACTGCTTTTCCTCTCATCAAGAGGACAGAGGTTTTGAAGAACACAATCACCCCCTTCCAGCTTCCTCCATCTAAGTAGGCTCCACAGGCCTGTGGACACTGAAGCAGCATGCTAGCCAAATTTCACAGTCAGTCCTGACAAAAGGACAGGATTTTTGTGAGGAAGTAACTCTGCTTTAGAGCCATGCTGGCACTGGGGAGCTGAACCTTTCCTCTGGTGTGCACATCTACAGGTATTTAACGATTTAGTGACTGATTACCACCACACGCTCTCCTCCGTGTTCTAAAACCTTCTTTTCCACTGCCAGCTGTTCCAGGATGGTCTTCTGCAGCAATGGTGCATTTGCTCCTCTTACAACAGCTACTAATTCTCCACCCTGAAAGGTGGGAAAAGCAAACCAGTGAGTAAGTGCGCACACAGTGCCCTCTGGACTCTGGAAATCACCACCAGCAGCACATCAGGTATTGTACCAGGCCCTCCTCCCCAACAGAGCTGCTGGGCTCCAGAACAAGAGGGGAACTTTGGGACAACCGTTGTCTTTCCTGACCAGCCTTAGGATGAACCAAAGCAGCTGGTGAGAGGAGGCAGGTCCTGCAGTAGCAGGAGGCTGAATGTGAAGACCCCACTGGGCAACACGCATGCCCATGTGTTACCATGGTGTGAACACTGCGCACATGGACTCAGCCAGCCAGAAGACCCTGCGGACACACACGTGTTGCCGTAAGTCCCAGGGATCCCTGGGCGTGAGTCATGGGGATTTTCATGGCTAAGCTCGGGGAAAGGGCCATGAAACATAGCCATCCATCAGAGGCTACATGGGCCTCCCCCCAGGTGAAAAACCAGCTCAACAATCTCTGGCTAGAGAGTTCCTGTAACTTTGTGCACTGTCTGCCTTTCACCCACCTGCACAATTTAAACTGTTTTAATTCATTTATACCTTAATCTCTCTTTTTTTTTTTTTAATTAAACAAAATTGCATTATTCTGTTTCCTGGCAGTAAAGCAGAACATATTTAAATGTAAATTCCACCTGTATATTCTTATCTCTGCAGCACTTGATCACCAGTAGATACCGGCAGATACAGAGCAAACACAATTGTCCTGTCACACATGAAAGAAAAAGAACATCCCTCAAAAAGGACAGTTGTTCCCACCAGCAAGTCACATTTATTGCTATACAACTACCATAAAAATATTTTCACTCACTGCATAAAACAGAAAGACAGGCTCGCATTTTCCTCTGTATTTTTCCAGAGCATCAATGGAATCAACTTCAGCCTAAAAGGAATGTAACATAGAATAGGTGTTTCTAGAAAAGCATTTCTACTTCGGTGGAATACATGTGCAACTGCCTGAAGTCAGACACCCTCAGCTGGCTGGGACTCATCCCCTACGTACAGCAAACACCTCTGGGTCCCAGTTCAAGGGGACAAAACGACACAGGGCCACAACCAACTCGCAGCTCAGTAGCAGCGACCTGAGAAGCAGGTGGATCTCACCCGCAGGAGTTGGAACAGCAGCACTTGTGGGGCAGGGATATCTATCTCACAGCAGCTTGCCTGAGTGACTCCCAGAGAAAAAAAAGCCTGAAAAAAATGAAATCAGGGCCTCTTGTCTATAAGGAGTGAGAGAGGTGACAGGAGGTGGTGTGGTGGTGGCAGCAGCAGAGGCAGCAGCAGGCTGCGAGGAGTGCTGAGCAGGGGCTTCCACAAGAAACCTCAGTGCTGTCAGCTCTGCCAGCGATGGAGAGCTGGCCTTCAGCCAGGAAAGGCATTTAAATACAGAATCTCAGCACGACTGAGATAGGGAGGGACTTCTGAAGGGCTCTAGTCCAAGACCCTGCCCACAGCAGGGCTAGTCTCAATGTTATAGGGGGTTGCTCAAGGCTGCGTGAGTTTTTAGCATCTTCAAGAATCAGCACTCCACAGCCCCTCTGGGAGCTTGTCCCAGTGTCAAACCACTCCTACGCTGAATACTTTTTCCTTCTATCTGCTTGGATTTTTCCCTACTGCAACTTGATCCCATTGTCTGTTGTTCTTTTACTGTGTACTACTGAGAAATGCCTGTCTCTGCCTTCTCTATTAATCCCCCACTAGACATCTGTCCCTTTGTCTTCTCCAAAGTGAAGAAACGCAGCTCCTTCAGACTCTCCCAGTACATCTGAGGGACAACATATGTTAATGATTCTGTCTAGCGTTACTTGCTTAAGCAGAAATCTGAAATGTACGGAACAGTTGAAGCCTGAAAATTCTTAATGACAGGAGTTCTTAGTGATGTAACCAAGTGTCTGTATTTGGCAGGCTCATTCACACAAGCTGGAACGCCTGGACTGTTATGATTTTGGCTGAATATTGGAAAGATAAATGACTTCAGCCTTTAGTTCCCTGCTAATTCCAGGGGACTGTATATTTTAAGTAGTGCCAAATTAGATCTTACCACAGCAAAATGCAGGAGATCACTGCCAACTGCGTTCCTTATTTTTCGGAAAAGATCCACTACGGTTTTGCATGGACCACACCAGGCTTGAAACGCGTCAACAACTGCAAGTAGGAAAATGAACAAGAATGAGGTCAAAACGGGTCAGTTTAGACACAAACCAATAGGTTGGTTTGTGCATTTTTCCACTATGCAGCATAATCATTTGGAAGGGGACTGCAAAAGGATGCTAGTACAATAAGAAGAATCTTGAAAACCTCTGAGGACTGAGGTCTCTTCCTCTGGTGACCTCTGCAGCACCACCCTGGGGAAGGAGGTTTGCCTTATGTCCAACCAGAACTTCCCAAGCTGCAACTTGTGGCTGTTACTCCCATGTTCTGTCTGGAGTGTGGCAGGACTCGGACTGAGCACTAGAAGGGCTACGGATTCAATTCTGAAGTAGAAACTACCAGACTCTTTCAAGGGTTTAAATGCTAGATCAGAGGATGAAATCACATTGTAAAATAATGAGCTCATAACAAGGTTATGGAGGAGTCTTTAGAAGAAACATTGACATGGCTGTGACCTTGGAGGTACCAGATCTTCTCAGGAAAACTGCTGCACAGAGGTAGAGCACATGAGGCTTACCTAACAGCCCTCTAACCTCCACCCTTGGGGACCAGGGCTATTCCTTGCACTGGAAACAGTCCTGCTCCAAGGGGGTGGCTGGACTGGAGACTCCAGAAATTCCTGCTCCAGCACTGCTTTATCGCATGATAACTGTCCCATCTAAATGAAGACAACTACAACCTCCAGCTAGCCTCACCTCTGTTAGCATATTTCTTTCTTCCATTCAGGGCAAGAAGAATGGAGGGACTGACTGAACAACCGTAGCAGTAGTAATTGATTCCTAACAGTACTGATGTCCTTTTAACACAGAACAAACGCGATCTCATATGTTGACCAAACCCTTACCAATGAGTCCTTTGAGACACAGCATTTCTTCCCAAAGCTCCTGGCTATTGATGGTAATCTGTGTGAAAATTTAAAAACACAGTAAAAGCAACAGTGAGTCATCAGGTACTACCCGGTGGCTGCAAACATACTGACAAATCACTTCATGCCTGCGCTTAAGATGGACTCAGGAAACTCTTAACTGCGATCCTCTCACCTCCGACCAGCTGGGCAGGGCCAAGCTGTGCTCACACATGGGTCGAAGACCTCAGAAAAAGACAGCTGGAGTCACATATCCTCACTCCTGAACTCTCATTCCTTCCCACAAGCACTTGCTACTACCCGATGCCAGCTCTGAGACCCCTCGGCCAACCAGCCGCAGAAAAACTTCTCGGATTAGAGACTCTTGTTGTCTCACAAGAAGCATTGAAAGGCAGATGGAAAGGGTAGTAACGTCCAGCCAAGAGCAAGCCCTCCTCTGTTTAGTGGCAGCAACTACTTGGAACAGTCTGACTGCTTGGAGACCCCCGGTTCAGTCTGCAGGGAGACCAGCAGTTGTTCTGGGGGGTGACTGAGGACACGGTCCCCTGACTGACCAGAGCCCTCGCTGAACCTACCCGGCTGTGTCATTTATGGCGCAAGGCAGGAGGTCCATGAAATACCTGTACAACTTCAGGTTTTTCCTGGCACTCTCCTACTTTTATGGCAACACAACTCCTTGTGGGGCCACACAACAAGATCCGGGAGCAGGGAAGGGCTCCAGAGGTTCCTCCTGTGCCTTGGCTTACCATACAGCCCTGCATGTGCGTGGGTACCGGGAAGAGCAGCAGGCATGAGGGACCCTGAGCTCCTGCTATAGAAGAAACACAAAGAGCTACCTTGCTTTCACTTAAATGGAAGCCAGATATGTAATGATGCTTTAACACAGGCTAGCAGCTAAAACAGTTAAGAGCCACTGGCAGATAACTGACTGGACTGGTTCTCTGCAGGCTGCCTGAACCACAGCACAAGCAGCACGGCCTTGAAGGAGAGCCACACGCACAGTGACACTCGCTAGGTCCCAGTTCAGCAGGGACCTCCCATCAGAGCCAGCGCAGCGCTCAAAAGCAGCAGTGAGGTGGTGATCTGGGCTGATCTGAAGCATCCAGAGTGCTGCTTCAACACGTTCCTCTCCAGCACGCATCCTCCTTTCCTCACACCTATTTCAGACCCAGCCCTCACCAAATTTATAAGCCAGATGCTTCTCCACCGGCAGTTTCTCAACTTGCCTGCACACAAGCTATACTATGTTAAGACGTTTCAGTCTTGATAAAATAAACTAGTAAATACACAGCTTTCATGATGTCTGGGCACTAGAAGGTGGTCTGAGCCCAGCATGTCCTTACCCAAATTACCAGCTGCTATCTAAAGACTTCCAAAACATGGTGAACAAGAAAGAGCAAAGAAAGATCTAGGTTGGGAGGCATCTGTGGAGCCCTCAGTCTAATCCCCTGCTCAAAGCTCAGTGTTAGACCAGGTTGCTCAAGAGACTTATGCAGTCAAGGATGCACTACACAATTCCATACATTGTGCCATGCGCTGTATTATCCCACACTCCAATACTGTTGTTAGAAAGGAAAATGTCTTTAGCATCTCCCCATCTTACACTACTTGCCCCTCAGTATGTACTGCAGAAAACACAGTAAATTAAAAAAAAAGGCTTCTTGAGAAATGTAAGATCTGTTTTGGTTTATTCTGAACAATGAAGATACCTAATAACTTTCTCAGTTGGTATTATTAATGCCAACTACATTTAGTCTGCACTGGAAGACAGTAAGCTGCAATAAGGCCAGCTATTTTACAATAATTAACATCAACAGGCATTAAAGGGCTGCTAAGATCGCAAAGTCAAGAATTCCAAGAGTAGAAACACCGGTGCAAATTAAATGGCCTCTTAACAGATTTTCAGACATGTCACTGGAGGTCACACAGTACAGTTTCTCCAGGACCCTGCCTCACTCAGAAAGAACGGGGAGTTGTTCAAACACCTCCCTCTCTTCTCCGGTTCAGCACATGATCTCAAGCCCAATTCTTTCAGAGAACACCTGCAGAATTAAGAAATGTAATTACACCAGTTATCACAAGTGCTAGGACCATCTTTACAGTGTTGCACAGCATGTTAATGAGTTCAAAGGATTTACAATAATAATTTGTGATAATAAGTTCAGCCATGAGTTCAACTGATGGACTCAAAGTAATGCCAGCACCCTTCAAAGTGCTTTGCTAATTTGGATGCCCCAAGACTGCTAGGACTTGGCTTTTCATTAATATAGCCAGAACTTTTCTAGGACACCACATCACGTCCTACATGAGGTTCAGCTTTCATCGGCAGATGTGAACAATTACATTTTTTGCAGATCTAGACCCAGCTTTCCCTTAGTTGCCAAAGGTGCAAGGTCTGGTCCATGTAATTTTCCCCATCGCACAGGAACACAGTTGGACAAGTAGCAGCAGAAACCATTTTTACCTTAATAAAGTGATCTTCTTTCTCTTTTATAAACATCCACATTTTCACTCCTTGCTTTCCAATTTTAACAGTGAATAAACAAGGTTAGAGAGCCCATAATCTCCTTCAGTACTTCTCTCTTGTGAAGACTGAATTTGAAAGTAATCTTAATAACCTACTTTGGGTTTTTCAATGGTTTTGCACACTAAACTGCTCTCAGAAACACTCTCGTCTATGCAGGTAGTTATAAAGCGTCATTAGGTCACTTGCGCAGTGTAAATAGGGAAAAATTCCTCTACGCATCATTGTGCAATACGTTTTTCAGCCTTTGAATTTTTCTTGTGCCTCCTAACTTTTCCACCTTTACTCCAATCTTCCTAAATACGTTAACGAGTCAGAAATATTCAGTGACACTTCCCATTCAGGAGAAACCCACCCTTCCCCAGTTCCCGGCTTCTAAATGTCCTCTGAACAATTGCCCCACAAAACACAGATGCATTGTGACCTATGAAAGCAGCCAAACCCATACCAGCTCCTAACAGCTCAAACCCAACCTGCAGCCCACAGCACTGACTTTGGGGGACAGATTTCACCTGCCATCCTTTCTACCTGCCTTCAGGAATGCTTTCCCACCCCAAGGACCCCACAGCAGGGCTTTGCCAGCAGAAGCTGAGATACCTCAAGACTGAACTTCACCCTTTGCACTTACTGCGAGTTTAAAAGGTATTTTAAAAGCCTAGCTCGTACTGACCTGCAGTACCACCTCCTTTTTCTTGGCAGCCATCCTTCTGCAGGAACGAGGGTCCCTTGAGCAGCCGTCCCAAGTGCAAAGCGCTGCAGATATCCTCCAATTACACGAATCCAACTGCTGGGGCCAACCTACACCACAGAAAAAGCCTTTTACCCGTCTTTGCTCCTCCACGCAGGACATACTGCCTACAGCGGCATTCCTGCCCTCTTGGAGGGAGCGGGATTAGCTCAGCAGTGCCCAGAGCCCGGACGTGGCTCTGCTTTGCACCCTTTTCACAGCGGTGAGGTGCTGCCGCAGAGGCTTGAATTGCTCCTCACTTTTAGAGACACGGCAGCCTGTCCCCCCTCACCCCACAAGGGTGGCAGAAGCGAACCGTTGCCAGCCAGGGCCTGGCGGTACCCATGCGGTGGCTGGCAGCACCCCAAGGCTGCCATGGCACCAGCCCAAGGCTGCCATGGCATCCCCGGGGACGCGCAGCAGCCCAGCCCGCCCCGCTCCCTTCTCCGTGTCGGCAGCAGACAGCGAGTTCAGCTCTGTCTCCTCCCTTACTCCCCTTCGAGCAGCGGCAGCTGGAGCCCTTCTGCCTGCTCTTCACCTGCTGAACCTGCCCAATTCCCACCCCCAGCCCACCGCACACTCCCTTGGCTCCAGTTCCCCCCCCCATCCCTCCCCAAACCAGGGGCCGCAAAACAAGGCACGGGATCCAGACATGACCTCCCCAGTGCCGCGCAGAAGGGATAAGCTGCTGGCCCCACTCCAAACGCAGCTGGATTTTTGCAGGTTGGTTGGTTGGGGCTTTTTTTTCCCCTCATTTGCAGTGAGCACAGCATGCCCATGCCCAGCACCCCCTCCCCGGGTGATGCCCATTCAGGCAGGGCTGCCGCTCATCCCGTCCTTTCCCACGCCTGGGGTCACTGGGCTCCAGCTGCAGACCTTGGTGGTGCTACTGCTTCTTGTCACACAGCACATGATGTCTGCCCACCTGGTCCTCCAGCTGGTCAAGGTCCCTCCTGGCTGAGGATTTGGCTTTTGGCACATCAGGTCCCCTTGTGTCCCTGGTGACCCAAGGGGACACTGTCCAGTGCCTCCAGGGGACATGGTGGGGCCTCCTTCCAGCACCAGCTCAGCAAACTGCACCCCTGGATGCCCCCAGAAACTGTCTGGTTTTGTAGAAATAAGCCTCCAGTAAAGTCCTGGTGATTTTAACCACCACCGAAATTTCACATGTTTACACCCATCACATTTTAGGATTACAAAAGACAGTCCTGTTAAACCCATCTTCTCTTCTTCAGCAATCTAATCTCATGCACCTCAATCATTCTTTTGCCTGCTGTGCCACTCTTTCAGCGCTCTCATGGAGGTGCAGCATCTCCTGCAATAGCTAACATCTGCAAAAATAAATTTAAAAAAAATCTGAGATGTTTGCCTTAAGAATACACTGGCACAAGATGCTTTTGAGCAGGTCACTTGGCTTCTTTCACTATCACAATGCAAATCTGTGACTGGAACAGCAGCCAAATTATAAGTCTCATTTGACTGCCTGTGTGGGAGAAACTCCTGCTCCAAACATGGACTGGAGGAGGTGGGGAGGAACCAAGTGTACCACCTGTCTGAGAACCGGCATGCCAAACTCCATGCAGAACTACGCACTTTTTGACACATGTAACCTTTGAGAGAAGGACTACCATGGCTGCACCCAGATATAAAGAGTGGATGTACTTATCAAAATTCATTAGGACTGCTTTTCAGAAGAGAAACGGCTCGAGAACAGCAGAAAGCCTGCTGGTGATTTGTATCATGTCCAGACAAACTCTAGACTTGCTTTGGTTCTGCAAGCAACCTTGTAATTCACAGGACGCTGCTCCCTAAATAAAGCTGGTGAAGATCCGGCTGACCAGCAAACAAGTTTGTTCCCACTGCAAGTCTCAGGCTGGCAACTGTCGGTCTGTAGGGAAGCTGGCACAGAAAGCTGAGACTTCTCCATCAAGCTGAGAAAAATCTAGATGTTCTGGTAAAGTTCTTTTTATTTACAGTATTCTTCTTTTTGTACATACCTATAGCAACATCAAAAATTGTTCACAAAGCTTAACTGAATGTAAAAATGTTCTCATCCAACAGTTTGTCCTATCAATATCTGTGGAAAATGTCAACTGTTCTCATGCAGCGACAAGATTGTCTGAGCATTGGTTTTTAGTTTTTCTGGTAGAATTTTAAGAAACCATCTCAAAACACATACACAGATACTTACTCACCTTTTTTCTGAACACCTTTAGGCACCGAAGTTTTATAGAATCAAACTCAGATTTGCTTTTAGAAATGTGAATCGGGGGAAGACGAGAAGAGATATGTAAGAACTTGATCTAAACGTACATAGCAGGAGTGCACATTTAGAACTCGGATGCTGTACAGTTTTGCATTTACAGTACCTGCCTCAGAACTTTTTTCTTCATTCAAGCAAAAATATATTTGATTGAATTTTATAAATAAGACTTTGCTTCTGAGGTACTGATATTTATCAAGTTCTCACATATTTTTACCTTCCCTTTTGTTCAGCCCCTGAAGTCCATTGTGAAAAATTTGCAGAAGGACATTAAAAAACTGCCAGTCACTTACTGCAATGCCTGGGGAAAAAGTGTCAGGTGCTCACTTTTATTTGTCTTTCAAGAGTGGAAGAAGTTACATGAAGTGTATATATTCTCCTTTGCAACCAAGTGATAACAGTTAATCTGATACATAGCACATTCAAATTCCAGGCCAAACTGCGGTCACATTTTCTGACACAAGTAGTTACCTTGGAAAAAAGTAAGGCTATCACAATTTGACCTTCTGATTAGAAATAAAAGATTAAGATACTTATCAAAATTGGTTAGCAAAGTTACAGACCTCTCTTCTTGCTGCAGCCTTCCTGAAGTTCAATGTTAACAGAAGAAAGATTTGGTTTAAGACATTGGCTGCAATCTTTAGTGTGCCCGTTAGTGCTATGTAAATATAGTGTTTGGAGGTTCTGACTATTAAAACTATGGTTAAACTGAAATCAGAAAGTAGACACAGGAAGAAAGCAAGAACCTTGAACTGCATGAAGGAGAGCTCCTTGCTGCCCTCGTTTGTTTCTATGCGTATTTGACCGTGAAGCCACTGGGGTCTCACGTTCCAGCCTAACCTTACACAGTCATCTTCATTTGTACTTGTATTTTTTCCTCCACACTTACAGGCACAACTTCAGGAGCTTATGGACAGTCTAGGCTTCCAAACACAATAAAATCCCATCGCTTATTATCCAGGAATCCAAATCCATGCAAGTGTGTATATCTGTCTATATACACAAAATCTGTAGCAATATTACCGTGCTAAGGAAAAAAAAACCAAACAACTCAAACCCCCAGTTTTTCCATCCCTTCCCCAACTTAATGCACCCAGCTGATCTTTCGTGGAAATAATTTGTAAGCCACTTAACTATATCTGGAGGTAAAGGATGCAAAACAAAAGCAATCCCTTAAGTCACTGCTTGCCAGCTCCTTCTGGTCTCTTGAAATTATAACTTCTGCAACATACTGTTTGCGCGACTGATAACAGTGATCAGCAAATACTTATCACCAGTGAAATAAGCTAATCCTTCAGCACTTATCTGAGCAAGTTCTTGGCTACTAACACAATAGCTTATGCCTGCTGATATTGCAGCCACCTGTTCCTTTCCAAAAAAGTCAACAGTCATGCTAACTCTGAAGTATGAGCTTTTCTTCTAAAAACATAAAGAAATCCAAAACAATGCAGTCGACCCATTCCATGGATTTGAGCGTGTCATCAGTACCAGGTGACCTTGTATGGTGGTAAAAAAAACTCTTCGACCTTGTCAGTACAGAACGCGCTGCTTGTAATTTGGGGTCTACTGTCTCCCTCTATTTTTCTCTTTAAAAAGGAAGTATAATGTAAGTTAAGCTGAAGTTCAGAAATGCATATATTTTACTTAAAAACATTCATCTGTTCAAAATTCAAAATAAACTTTATGGGATACAACAGTTTGGTTTTTTTTTTTAAATAACATTTCATTCAAACTGTATATAATTCATTGAAGTATTCGTACAGCAAACAATGGTTAACCCTTGAAAACCTGTAGAAAAAGATTTTCACACAAAAAAAGGAAAACCAAAATTGAGGTATCACACCCACACGCATTCACCCGAGCACGCGCACACACTCGAGCACACCCGCACACATCCACACACGCAGGCTGCAGCAAAAGCAGAAAATTGTAGGCCCAAAAGGAAAATGATGACTGATTGTTCTATCTGAAAGTCCAGGTAGCTCAGGAAAAAAAAACAAACAAAACAAAAAACAAAAACAAACAAAAAGCCAAAACAACCCCCCAAGAGTCCTCTGAGTAAAGAAACTACCTCAAGAAAATTCTCAAGTGCACTGGAGACCTGATCATTTAAACTGTTTCTGCAAAGCAGCTCCCTGCACCTGAGAAAAATGCAGCCCAAGGTGACTTGTGCAAATATAAGGAGTCAGGAGTATCTCCTGCTATTCCTTAAGTAGACATGAGGGGTGTCCATAGATTCAATTAGTCTTTGATCATGCAAGATACTGCTGGAGTGCTGTCTTCGCCCTGCAATAAAGAAACAGCCTGTTAATTACTGGGGTTTGGCTTTATCATCAACTGCTTCGTGTAGACTACACATTGTGGCAGCAAGAGAGGGAGGATGAAGGAGTGAGGCCAAAGGAAGCCCAGTGGCTGGCGCTCCTTCAGTTTGGAAGAATCTAGTCCACGGTACAGAAGTGCTATGTGTGGGCTGTGACAATTTAAGAACCCACCGCACGTAAGAATAGGATGATCTAACCACGTATATTAGAGGCTCAGCATAAACTGAGCAACTTTCAAGTACGGTGGGGCTCGAGATGTACATTGAACCTTATTATCAACACACCTTATAAAAAACCCTTAAGAGCAATAATTGTGAAAAGCATTTACTTTTCTGTAATCCAGATGCAATGAAAAGCAGGTATTTGAGCTGAGAAATGAAAAAAGTGTCATAACTCAGAACATACTAGAAGCACATTAGTCCTGTCGGGAATACCAGCCCTACTGAAAACATACAATGGGGTGAGAGGGAGCCAGTGTAATACTGGAATTTATGTCATCTAACATCATGCAACATTTTTATGAAGAAAAAAACACGTCCCAGAAGTCTAGGGTTACAGTTTCATCATCACTTCAGCTAATTCAGTGTTTCCTACCACCTGAAGTGAGCTTTGCTCTTCATTTGTCCCCAACACTTCCCAATCATGCTGTCATGACCTTCACAGACTTTTCCAACATCCAGTACAACTCAGCAACCCAGAGGAAGATTTTTTTTTTCTTCCAGTCTTCCTGCTATGTTCACAAGTCATACGAGCTCGTTCAGGGGGCTGATAAGGCAGAGTTGGGATAGGGTAAACAGTGGGAGCAGGTGGCCAGAAGAAACAGGAGGGACCGTGACTTGCAACAGTGCTAAGCACAATCTGCTCCCTCTCTCTTAAAATCAAGGCTGAAGTGTTGAGAAGCAAGACCCATTTACCAGAAAGTATTTTACTGGTGTAAGTTTTATTTCTATTTCTCACTGTTTGAAACCCTATTTAGCTTTTCCGCAATTTTCTTATTGATATCTATATTTTCCCAGTTACCACCTTCAATACTCATACTTTGGCATAGATTTTAAAGAGAAGTCCTAACTTCACTACTAAAGTTCTAAGAACACCAGAATATCTTTCACAAAAACAAGAAACCCAAATTTAACGCTTTTTAAAACACTGCACAGTTTTGAGTTGTGTTGTCTGTGTATGACCTCTTCCAAAATTATGATCATCTCCTTTAGCTCATGAAAGAAATATGGGTTGTTACTAACTGTAGGTGGGATAATTGCAAAAAGTTATCATGAAAAAAAAAAAAACAGAAACTGTAATTAGCTATTTTGGTTATATGTGTTTGTGAAGCAGCCAGATGATCTGTGTAGATACTGCAATATGAGTAACACAACAGGTATGTGAAAAGTTACTGTTGGTCTTAATTAGTTTAAAAGAACTTAAGAATAGTGGTGATCCTGTATTATCTTTTTAATTCCTAGTGTTACGTGACGGTTTACCGTTGTTCCAATCCTCTGGAACTTTGTTAGCAATCCAAGGTTTACACAAATATTTGTCTATCAGTGAGATTTCAGAAAGGACCCTCTACTGGTTTAGAATATCTTAAGTGTAGTTACTTTATACTATTGGGAACTTCAGTAAAATTTGTTACTCCTGAGCAATACAAGACCTGCTCTTTAAATAAGTGTTCGTCACAATTTCTTTATACACAGTAAAACTCCATGCAGTGGTAGACAGTTTTTCTGGGGAATTTTTCTATAATCAAAAGATTTCAAAAAAAGACACTTTTTTTAATAAAAGGCAAAGATTTCCCTCTAATCTTCTTTTTGGATTTTTCTTTATACTCACTTGTCACACAGATTTGGATCCGATGACTGACTCAATTTATGTAAAATATCTACTATTCCCATGTCTCGTAGTTTATCTTGCCGTTCTTGTGAACCTACAACAATAAATCACATTGTTGGGAATACCACCAAAAATAAATGTCTGCAGAAGAGAAGAAAGGGGTGGTAGCAGAAACCAGCTTAAAGGAGGGGTGTGGAAGACAGTTATGTTAGATCCCAGCAACAGGAACACTCCCTCAGTCGTGACTACTTCCCAAGGGAGCTCAAGTTTTTTTTTTTGTACTCCGTGTGCATATGCATAAAAAAGAAATTTTTGAAGGCAAAAATCTGAACATATTTTATCCTATAGCAAGAAGCTTGACTTCAGTTGGTTTATTTTCATCTCTCTGCTTTGGAGGCAGAGAACATTTAACTGGAGGTGTGTTTCTGGGTCTGACTTGTGGCACCATCTAACACCACTATAATGAGTAGAAAGCAACCAGGAGCATAGCCAACTGTCACACACTGAGTGAAGTTCTGTGATCTGAGATATGTGGAATAAGTTACACAGCAGGGTAAAAAAAAAAAAAAAAAAAAAAAAAAAAAAATCCAAGTAGAGACACTGATTTCTTTGCTGAAGAGCAGCGTGGTCAACTTGAGGGTCTGTAAATCATCCAAGACAGACCTCCTCCCAGCCCCACCATTCCTCAAAGCACACCACCTCCCACCACTCCTTCCCTTGCCATTTCTTCCAGCTCTACACTGCTGCCTCCATCTGCCCTCTCCACCCCTCAACACAAACAGACATTTTTCTGCACGGCAGCATCCTTCAGCTCCCTCCTGGTTACCTTCCACTGTCCCATGCCATGACTTTTCTTACCATTCCTTCCAGTTCCACCCACAAGTCCTTTGACTGGTTTCAAGAGGAAAATTTCATTGCAACAAATCCCCTTTCTAATCCATTTCTCCTCCCCAGTGAACCTGTTCCCTCCAACAATGAGTTTCCACAACCTCCTTAAGACTCGGAAGCTCTCTTACTAGGATTCTCTTTCACTCCAATTGTTTACAGATCTTACAGAAATGCTACAGGTGAAAACCTCCCACCGTGTGACTCTCCTCAACTCCTATTTATTGACACTGTCTTCTCATCTCTCCACCTCCTGCCCCGGAACAGCTCTCTACACTTTCCTCGATGTCCTCCTGACCACTCTCACTTATTTCGTATTACACCTGTAATGATGGTTTGGATCCCACTGTGCTATGCATTGCAAATATCAATCACTATGCAACATTAGCCTTTTGATCAGGAGAGTAACTTGTATATGCAGTAATAGTGAGGCTTTCTTACCTTCTTCTTCATTCCATATGAGATTAGATATACAGAACATGGCAGCAAGCTGAAGTTTAGCATTTGAATGACTCTAAATAGAGAAAAATAGTACTAAAGTTTAGAAGAAATCCAGAAATTCTCAGAATTACATTTTGGCACTCATCCTGTAATAAACAAGGTAGCAAAGTTGGGGCTATTTCTTATCTACAATTTCTCTCAAAGATAGTGCCATAACATAAGGCACTCAAGTAGAGTTCAATCACTTCCAAATATTTATTGAGGTCTAACAAGATATGCCTTTTTCAAGATCATGAAATATTTTCCACGCAGATTTGTTACAGGTATTACTTAAGTCACTTATTTCTTATGGGAAATCAACACTGGATTTTCCTTTTAATCAGATCCTCAGTACACCTCTGCCACATAGAACTGTACTACATGATTTCTTAAACACAACTGGGTATATGACAGTTACATGCATGATACTGAATAATTTACAGACCAAAATGCTGAAGTACTCCCTTTTAATTCCAGCAGAAGACCAACATAAAACATTTAAGATTACTTCTCCATACCATGTAGTATTTGATTTTCTGCAGGATGTCATCATTGGTCATAATCAATTCTTTTGCTGTCGTTCCATCTGCTATATTGGCAAGTATACATAATGTCTGAAAGAGACAAAATTTTTTTAAGTTATTTGGCCCCAGATCACATCCCATGATTTATACAGTTCCCTTGACAGCTTTGAACTTGTGACAAACAATTTCTGTAATTAATTTTATTATCTTTAATCTGGAGTTTCCAGCTTGCTTACATCTGGGGCCAATGCCAAAGAGTCAACAGCTGTGGATGAACAGCCCTGGCAAAAAAAACAGTCGTTGCCATTTTAAAATAAAAAGCAACATTGATTAATTCATTTCAATGAGTAAAATCTTAAGTTTCTCATGGAAATATGCAGCATATAGAAGAGATTAAATACACTGGAAAATAAAGCAGTCTATTCTGCATCAGTGCTAGGGAAAAACACCAAAACCCAAACATATCCATCTAGTTCTTGAGGCGAGGAAAAGGAAAGACAGAGGCTTATCTGCTGATCTAGCAGAGTAATAATTTATCTTCAACAAGTCTAATCACATATCTTACCTGCAGAGATAACTCAAACCACTAATGCATCTACTTATTTCTTGCAAATTAGAGAAGCCAACCTACAGAATAACCCTGAAGCATCTAGGCCCATGTTGGCACTACATGCACGTAGCATTAAGACTTGCCCAGGCAGCTTTCCTGGTTCTCAGGAGGCACCAGGAGATGCTCTACAAATTCTTTCCCAAAGAGCTGTGTTTAACCATCTTTTCTTCACATGCAGGGATGACTACAAGAGGACACCGGAGAATGATCAGCACTTGCATGATGCCTGCGTCTAAGCTGCACTGAATTCATGTCAGCAGTTGCAGAGATTTATTATTTCCAAGCTGCTAATTACATACTGATGAGCGAGTCAGTGACAGAGATTAGCACTGTCCTGCCAGAAGTGTGGGCTCTCGTGTGCAAATAGGCAGTACTGGATGCATGACTTGATTCTGAAATAAAAGCAAGCTGCTGATCACACCACAGGGACAAAGAAAATGCTCTGTGTATAAAAGCCCCAAGCCCTAAAGGCTTTTCCAACCCTAGTCTACTAGCCCTTTCCAAGAGTATTTCTCAGGTATGCGGACTCTCCTCTAAAATAATTCTGAGCAGCTTGGCAAGGTAAATAACCTTCTGTTGCAATTAAAGCCATTCCTGTCACTAGAGCTTTATCAGGAAGAACTATTTAAGAGAGACACAACTGGTTAATCCTCGGCAGTTTCAGAACCCTGGTTTCACTAAACTTGCTATCTATTAAGAGTCTTTGGGTTTGTTTTTTTTTGCTAATTTTGCGCTTAAATAGACAGAAAAGGCCTGTTTGCCTTCAGCCCATTCTTCACTGAGCAGAGATTTAGATCAATCTGGATTTAGCAGTATTTTTACCCTCACTTGTCATACTGTTTGCTACCAATATCTATGCTAAGCCAAAGCAATCCTCTGGAATCTCCCACAGCTTCTCGCTGCCCCCAGTCTTCATCACCACGTGCCCTGTATGAGGAAGAAACAGCGTTCTCCAACCGTCTTGTCTATCAAAAAGAGTTAGTCAGCCAAATTCTGCCTATCTATCCTTTTACTTTTGCTTTAGCATCTCCGCAGCAGGTATCCTGGTACGTTGGCCCTCTTAAGCTGCCACCAAGCCAGGGATGCTTTTCGACTACTGGCCATCTCCTCTTTCCTTCTCTTTCCTCTTGCATATTGCTTTTCTTAAGTTTTAATTTCTCAGGGCATATCCCTCCCCACTTTTTCCTGGGCGAAAACAGCATGCTCTTTTCCCTGCCAGTGCCTTTCCTCCTCTAATCGCTGCTGGCTCCTGCAGGCACCCAAGAACAGCTGAGTTACCACATCACCCAGGAGAACACGTATTACTGCTGCCAGCAAGGCAGGAGATGATGTTATTCTTCATTACTGACTGCTCCAATGGCTGCCATAGGAGCAAATAACCACGATGCTTTCCCCAGTGTGAAATACTGGCTTCTTTCTCTTTCCTTGTTCCTACTGTCCCCCTTCTGCCATGCAATTGCCTTCGATTTAATTCTTCTGCTCTCACATACAGTGCCTTCCTCTTTACCACACCTACATTTAAAAAAACATTCTGAATTCAATTAAAACTCATTTGTAGTAATTCACTAGAAAGAAGAGCATTCTTGTAGGTAATAAAGTTATTAAACTGACAGACCTCCATAAAATGTTCACAGCACATTATAATCCCAAACAAAAAAGACATGTTGAGAAGAGTAAGCATTCTTAGCTGTTTCTTAAGTTTTATTCTGCCAAGACAACATGAAACAAAAAAGGGTACCTGCTCTTTGACTTCTATATTGTGCTCCCCTTCCAGAATGAGGGTCACTGCTTGCATGATTTGCTTCCCATGAGTGCTCATTATATGGTCTATGTGCTGCCAAAGCAATGATGAAATACAATCAGTGTAGCGTTCCAGACAAAGAAGAGGCATTCCTACTTGAATTACTCTAAGTAAAGAGTAGCAACATTGCAAAAAGACCCTAGCTCCTAGCGAGGTCTCCCAAAACCAAGAACTTATCACAGCAGAAACACTTCATAATATTCCTCTTCATTTGAAGCCTGGTCTTGTTTGAGAGAGCATGATATGTATGGGCCTTGGTTCTGATTTCACTGTCACCTGTAGAAAGGACACTGGTTTCCCAGTTGCACAGAGGCCAGCCTGAAGACTGAATGCTCTAAGTGTGATGCTGCAGTTAGAAAGAACCACTTCTCTTCTGATAACAGGGGGATATCAGAGAGGGGTAAGAAAATGGAGGTTTCTTATCTGGTATTTGCTACTCTTACTGGAACACTACGACCAGGTCCGATATCCGCATTTCAAAAGTCTGAAGGGGTTCAGAGAAATAAGCAAAATACATTACTTATGGTATAGGAAAACTGTCTCAAGAGACTTACAGGTAAAAGGGCATTTGATCACATACTACAATACCTATACTAGAATAAAATTGATCATTAGGAATAACAGAAAAAGGTGAAACTAGATCTACTGGATTAACCGATATCAAAACTCAAGAGTGACATCAAACAGCCACCAGAGATTACCAGCACATGGCACACCACAATTTTTTTAAGATGTTAGGGATTCTTGTAGGACTTCTTAAAATTGCTAATAACGAGACTTCATTCGAAAGCTGCTGGATGAGTTATTCTGGAGTGAGTTTTGGGTAGAGATGAGAATGGTTGGTTCTGGCTCTAAAACATACTACAGAAAGTAGGTGAAGCTGGGACATAGTTTCAGATGAAGAACACCTTAAGTGATAATGAGACTCTGCTGTCAAGAGCTCAGGGTGAATTTAATGAATGACTGGTTATTAAATATCTTTTCACATTAAGACAACTAATTTTCTATGAAGCTTATTGAGACTCAACGAGTACAAATATCAGAAGATTTTTTGCAGTGACCTTTTTATGGTAGAAACACAATACGTGATAAATGCACAGTAGAGGCTTCGTGGTTTTTTTCCCCCACAAAAATGTTGGCTTGCCAAATGTTTGCTGCATGTTTTCCCTCTCTTCTTCACAGGGGATTACCCCTTTCTTTTCCTCCACCAATATCTCTTTCTCCCTGTCAAAAACAATTCATGGGCTTACATTTTCAAACCATTTTATTTCAGTGTGTAAAATGAACGTATGCATTTTGTAAGTGCACAGTCCCACAGTCAAATTCAAAAAGCCAGTAGTATCTATATAGTTGGATAAGAACAAAAATGTTTCAGGTGTCAAGAAAGAAGAAACACAGGTATCCTTAAGACATGTACCTCTCTACACATTGACTTAACAGCACAACCCTCTTATTGTTGTTCTGGACAAGTTTCACGGAAAGACTGTTTGGAAAATAATTTTGCTGAAAGCTAAATGCAATGGAATTGAACATTAAATGTAACTGTCTGGCTCTGTATTTGATAATAATTACAAAGTTTCAGTGGATATAGAGAATTCTTTCAAATGTTTTCTTACACTAAATTTGTCCATTTGGTTACAGATACTTGGATAAATCCAAAGGCCTCA
Source organism: Vanellus vanellus (assembly GCF_965231255.1). NCBI lineage: Eukaryota > Metazoa > Chordata > Aves > Charadriiformes > Charadriidae > Vanellus > Vanellus vanellus. Next base: position 28,022,156 of record NC_138913.1, on the reverse strand, counting down.
GTTTTAGCAATATATCGAACATTAATCTTAAACAGAAAAATAAATTCTCTTACAAAAAGGATTAAGAATTAATTTGTACTGTCTGCATGTTTGATCAGCTTTCAGAAGGTCTGTTTGCAGCTCTACTTACTGGTCGAGTAGACAGAAGATTCCTGAGCAGTCCCAACGTTTTCATCAGAACATTTACGTCAGAATCAGAAAGCAACTGGAATAACTGCTCTGTACTCAGACCTCGTAAGATGTCTGATTTGATCTTCTGTTCCGCTTGAAATGCCATATTCTGAAAGAGACAAATTTTTTGTTTGATTTTTTTACCTTAAACTTGGGCTTTCACTCTTTTAGTTTGTGTTCATGGGTTACATGAACTGCTGAAGAAAAGAAAGCTATTCCCCTCTGAGTTTCAGGAAAGAGGCAAGCATATATCCTTGCTAAAATTAATCTCAAAGGTTATAATTTATGAGGAACTGCTACACACCGAATTCAATTTCCACACGGTCTTACAGCTGATGTGGTTATTACTTGCTTTTATTTGTCCCCTGGCATGCTACTGACACCACTTAATAGTTCCCCTGAATGATCTTGGCAGCCAAACTGGTATCAGAACTGAAAAGTTTATTTCATTTTATGGACTAAATGATTAAGTGTTTCAGGCTGATACTGTTTTCCTTCTGTAGTAAGGTGGAAAGACAAGCCAGATTTCAGCTACATCATTTTTTAGTAACAACTGATGTGTTCTTTAAGTTACATTCACAAACTTTTTAAGAAGCAAAATCACAAGTGGTATTTAATCAGTGGGGTCTACTTACCATTAAAGCCCAAATGCCATTCACTCGCAAGGCAAGATTTTCACTCTGTGTTAAACTACATAGAAGTTCTATGGCTCCTGATTCTAAAATAGGCTAAAGTGAAGAGGGGAAAAAATATTCTTTAAAACACTACTTAGACCAATTAGACATATATACAAATGTAAATATAATACAAAAAACCCCCTTGCTTATATCTTATTCTTGAGTTTACAGGGTGTCCAGTCCGCTCACATGAACTGGCCATGTCATACTCTATATTCATGAGCACTAAAAGGTAGGTTTTTATAAAAAAAAAAAAAGTCAGGTCAAGATGGCTTTATTCTCATGTGTATCTGTGTATGTACACACATGTATATACACAGTCATACACGTGTGTATGTATGTATACACACACACAGCTGTGTATATATGTATATATACACACAGATATGTGTGTATACACATATATATACAGACACACACACACATGTGTATATATATGTATCTATTTGTAGACACACACCCACACTTGCCACATTCACACCAGCAAATAGGTTTTCCCCAACAACTTTCAGCCTGGGGCTGCTCTCCAAAAGCAGTCTTCCTTGACCCTTTTTGGTTCTCAAGTTGGACAAATGTAATGAAAGTTAAGTTTGGAACAACCGCTTTCAACTTGAACTGAATTTGAAGTACTAGTTTTATTTAAGACCTAAAGAGCTCATACGCTAAAAAGATTCATGCAACAACTTAGGCTGCTCTTGTTTGTAAGGCATTCGTTTCTTCCAGAAGTTACAGGTTCAAAAGCAGTGAAGAACTGAACATACCTCAGTTTGGGGGAAGTTGTGTGTTTTTTAACCCGCTTAAGAGCTGAATTAATGAGAAAAGAGGAATGTTTGGAAAAGGCTGCACTTTGTAGGAACTGGCCCATCTTACTGGATCGCAGCAAGACCATAACAGAACCAGGCAGCAGCAGTTTGTGCCAAAGTTCACCTGGTCCCAGGCGCTTGCGCACTGCGATAAGCTGCCAGTGATTTTGCCAGGGGCTGGGCAGCTGGCCGGCTCCTAGGGACTTCTGCACAGCCACAGCAGGTGGGAGACGTTCCAAAATTGGGTTTGACTCAGCTCTCTTACAGGATAAAATACAGATCCACTTCAGCTTTGTTTGTTTACTTAAATGATTGGCAGTTTACAATTTTCAAAATACTGTGTAGAGAAAAGGTGATGTATGAAATGAAGATCAGATGGCTTATAGATGCTTTCAAATCTAACATTTCTAAGTACTCCTGCATTTTACATAAGCAGTGGGTTTTTTTTTGGCAAGGATGCTTTTTTACATGAACAATGTGTCCCAATAGAAAATTCAGTATTTCAATCCAATTTGAAGTGGAAACACTACACTGACTGCGACCGGCAGTATGAACAAGAAAGCCCATGGGCCGGTGAACTCTGCTTGGTGTCATTTCAGTTAATTTTCTGTCTCGCAGACACGACTAAAACTGCCCAAGATCAATTGATCAAACTAAGGTAATCCAAAGTGCCCTGTAGGAGCCCATGTATACCACAGTCTTGCAAGCATTTTCTGTAATTAACAAATACTTAAAACTTAGGGAATTTTTCCATTGCTATAAAGTACTGATATGTACGTATGATCTGTACAAAATACAGATGTTGCAGAACTCAAGACCAGATATCCTGTATCATTCACAATCAAAACCACAAGACTCGGCTGTGCCAGCATTTTCAAGATTACAGCAGTAATTCTTTAAGACAATGGATCATACTGCCAATTATTATGATAATGCTTTACAAGTAAAAAAACCCCAAATTGCATGTCTACTTTTTAGATACTACATTTAACTATATTTAACTGTCACAGCACTGCAAACAGATGATTTTTTATTTATTCACAAGCTATCAGTGATACAGTGTGCCTAACATTACACCTCTATAATGCCGCACAAGCAGCGGATACCAAGTAAGATACCTTTATGCTTATTGAACTGTTGTATCATGTAACTTTTGTCTATTACCTCTTCTTGTTTCTGGGTAAATACTAACCTCCTTGCTTGGAGAGAATTCCAGAAGAAGATTGCATAGCGTGGAAGATGCTACTACAAGAATTTCATTTGGAGCATTCTGTAAAACCTGCAGTCACAAAGGGCAGAGTGAGGAATCTCCATTAACCAGCAGGATAAAGAAGGGATCATTTTGAAATGGAATACCTGTAATTATGCTGCACTTTGATACTCTGTACTTCAGGAGATGCTTTGACGCTAGCAGTGCAGATCCATACAGTGCTCACTCAGCTCAATGTGACGATACACATTACATGACAAGCTGGAGCAATGTGAAGTTATTTCGCAGAAGCCAGATTTGAGAGCTTTTAGGTCCAAATTAAAAGAAATCAGTGGGAACAGATCTCCGCTCTGCAAAGCGTACATGTGCTGGCAGTTGGAATTTAGCTCTGCGGCCATTCTCTCCAGAGAGCAAGTTATGTCCTGCAGACCTCCACTATGTCATGGTTTACAGGAAAGTGGAGGAAACTCCAGGAGGAGCCTCCTCAACACTCCTGTACCTTGAGCAAAGCACAACATGGCGAATTTCCTCATGACCGTCCTTTCAGACAAGCAAGTCTGGAACAAGTTATACTCTCTCTTACCTGTGCCTGGATCTCCAGGGGGCCCAATACATGCTGTTCTTAAACAGAGCACCTCTCTTGCATGTTCTGAGAAAACTCAGTGAGGAAATAGGCATGGAGGACACAACTGCTCCTCCAGCAGAGAAAGGGGGAATGGAGGGGTTGTTCTGTATCACCCTTTATTTCACAGCAGTAAGCAAATTGCAAACATTCAGGTAGAGGGTAGATTTAGAATAGATATTAGAAAGAAATTTTTCACTCTGAGGGTGGTGAGGCACTGGAACAGGCTGTCCAGAAAAGCTGTGGCTGCCCCATCCCTGGAGGTGTTCAAGGCCAGGTTGGACGGGGCTTGGAGCAACCTGGTCTAGTGGGAGGTGTCCCTGCCCAGGGCAGGGGGTTGGAACCAGATGGTCCCTTCTAATCTAAACCATTCTATGACTCTATGATTAACAATTACTGCATTTAAGCAGCTTGTACTGAAGTACATATATGTAAGTCCTATAATTTTAGACATTATTCTTCCATGGCTTACACAGCTATACATGCTAGGGGAGAGTGAAAGGACTTATATAGTTGTTATTAATCTAGACTTAAAATTAATACATTTTTATTTAATATTACTACTATTTTTCTATGAAGAATAATCCTTGATGTTTTGGAATGAACATTAAAGTTTCTGACTTCAGCTTATTTAATACAAATCAAAATGAACAACTGCCAGCAGCTGCATTTACAGAGAAGTCTGAAAACTGTATTTTTTTTTTCCACGTGGCTCTCCTTTTATGCTAGTTGTGCTTCTTCAAGCAACCCTGTAGTTTGTGTGTTTTACATTTCTAAAGGTTTGATGCTTTCATGTTTGGCCTTTTGCAGACTCTTAGAATATTCAAACCATTCCCTGAGCCCCTTCAGGCGATGATCAGGAGTCCTGAATCATAGGATATATCATGCTACAGTGATAGCACAAAACTTGCATGATCAAATCTCCCTTGACCTCCCAACAAGACTAATGAATTAGACATCCATGGATTAGTATCACAACTCAAACACCCAAAGGATGAATGCTTAACTTGTAATAAGTGTATTGCGTATACTCTCAGAAAATAATTTCCCTGTCTTTATTTATATTGAAACTGTACAAAAAAGTAGGCCCATACTTTAGGGCCTCTAATTAATGCAACTTAAAAGGCTGAGAAAGTTTCTTGGCCTGCAGCCAACAAGATGGTCAGAGAGTGTAGTATAACTAGTGAGTTGAGTTCTCTTAAGTCTGTAACTTGTGAGAATTAGAACATCAGCAAAGCAGAGAAAGTCAGGCCTGAATAAACGTCAGTGAGTAGCACGTCCAACAGGCATCTATCTTGTATTGAAACATCACTAGCAATAAGTGAGGGATCTCCTGATCCTTTACTTCCTTCCAGGCTCTTCCTTCACTCTTGAGCTTTTGGACAGTCAGCTCACATAACTGCCTCGTTATCAAGCTCATCAGCTTATTTTTGCTGACAACACTTTCTCTGGTCTGGCTACTTTACTTCTGAACAGAGAGTCAAGCTCACTGCAGGTGATTCTCATGGGTGTTAATGCTGCCCAAGCTTGCCAGCTTCTCGCTAGCAGACTTCGTTCCCCATTTTCAAGGTCTAAAAGACACTGAAACTGAGAAACCAGTTTATTTATCTGCACAGTCACATTACAGAATGAGATGATGATATATACCTTACACACTTTGTTCTGATTTAATCTTGTGGATAATTGCATTATATTAAAATGTGCCTTTTTAAAGGTCCTGCTGACCTCTTTGGCTTCAGTTTTAAAATCTGCAACGAGATCTAAGATGTAGAGAATTACAGGAGAAAACGCAGACCTAAATTCTCTTGTAGGGCTTATAGACCAAGTCTGAACTCTGCCATCTAGTCTGAGCCTGAAAGTAAGGGATATATAGTCCTCCTAGTGCCCTCTGTTAACATTAGGGATAACATAGCCTCCCTCACTGATCACCCAAAAAAAAAAAAAATCACCCCAAACAAACAAAAAACAACCAACCAAAAATCAAGCACAGACCACAGTCCTTTTTGCTGCTGCTTGGCTTTTCTTGATTTGCAACCCTCTTAGGTGGTCATGGAATTTTGATTTCCAAGTAATTTTTATTATGATTCTACAGAAACACATGCAAATTGAACAGACACTATATCCTGCTTTAATGGAACAGAACACTTCAGTAGTTGAGACTTGCTTTTCTCTACGTACCTTCATTAAAGGTTTCCATACAGCATGATCCTGAAAACTTGTCCTGAGCTGCTGTACAGAACGAGACAAACTGTGCAAACACCTATAACAGAAAAGAAACCTTCACTGTGAAACGCACACACTCATGCGTACACTACTATAATGCAGACATCGCTTCTACACAAAGATTCAGCTTAGAATTTGTTAAGTAGTAGACTGTAAATAGCAAAAAGTAAATATCGTACTAGTCCGGGATAACTCCCTGCCTCCCCCAATAAATTTTCCAGCAGTAGAAATGACTTTAGATTAGCTTATGAAAAATTATCAGAAATTCTAACGAGTACAGCATCAGATGTTGATAAGACAAAAGTATTTGTACGAATCAGAAAAGCCTCCTACCTGACTGCAGCTAACCGCACCTTGATACTAGATTCAGACAAGCCATTAACAATTCGGTCCATCATATTTTCAGTCTCAATGATCTGGAGCAAAAAGGAAATAGGAAAAAGGAAACCGTAGCTAAAACCAGCAAGCCATATTCTCTTCCCAGATTAAGTGGGAAGTAGTGTGAATCTGCATACAATTTAGAAAAAAAATTCCATATTCTACACTCCACTACTGCTTTCAAAATGATTTTATTAATCATCAAGGAACAAGAGGGTTATATATACATATATATGAATTAGCCTTAACGTCATATTAAAACAAAAGAGTGCACGCCTGAGTGCACACAATATATACAAACTACAGATTACAGACATCTTGTAGAGCTACCCAGAAAAAAAAATAGTAGTAATTCATGTGCCATATTTAGACGTGGCCAGAGCAAGCACTTAAGACTAGGATAAAAGGGAGTTAATACCGAGATGAAAGAGGAGTTTTGTATAATAAAATCAACTTTGTCATGTACACACCCACCACTTATTTTAAACAATGCTTTGATATGTAAAAGAAGGTTTGTTACTGTTAACTAAAGAAGTTCAACCTGCAACGAAAGAGAAGTTTATGGGTTTGAATTCTGGAGATCCTGATGACAAATCTTCCTGCTAGTTATCTTTTCAACACACTGTTTTCCTGCCTCCTTCCTGTGCACATCTTTCTTCCTTCTGTTTTTCCCCTTTAACCAGCAAATAAACTCAGAAAATTCTCCAGCCTCCTGTACGTGCCACGTTTGACATAGCAACTCCATGCTTAAATTTAAAAATGGTGCTTTTAATCATTCATTGTTTAATTTCCCTCCACTTTCCACACGTAACTTTTTAACTATGACTGCTCCATCATCCAATCTGTTTCCTGTAATGTTTTAATAGAATTTGTCCTTCTTCACACCAACTGCTTTGTTATGACAGTGCAAACCCCCTCGGTCACTTCAGAATCATGGCACAAATTTTGACTTTGTTTCCCAATATGACTAGACATTCCGGGGTTTATTTTTTGGGGAAAAAACAAACAAACAAACAAAAAAAACCCAAAAAACCCTCACACCCCCAAATCCCCCACATTTGTTTTATAATAGGATACAAACAACAGAGGTATATTCTATCCCTCAGAACATAGGTTTCAGAAATTACTCATATGCCCCAACAATATTCCTGCACAGCTTATGAGTAGCAATGACCACAACACGTTGAAAGACGTTGTGAGAATCTAGCTCATCACTCTGAAGATACCGACATAAATCAACGTTACTGTCATATTTTGTTACGTCAAGGCATGAATTTTTGTTCAAATCCCATGCAATGAAAGTGCAATCTGAAAGTTTATATCAACGCAATGGAAAGAGAGCCTTCTCATTTCAACCTATTTACATCACAACAGGAAAAAAAAAAAAAAAAAAGAGCTGGAAGAGTGTAAATACTTGCATTGCCTTTCAGCCTAACTTTTAGCTGCATCTTTGCCAGATTGCTAACATTTTTCACAGGCTCACCTTTTTTCGGATATCTTCATCATTTGCTCCCAGGGAAGCATAGAGCTTGAAAGCAGCCTGGCGGAGTTCATGGGCGTGCTTCAAATCATGGTCAAGCTATATTTAAATAAAGCACAGATTTAGACACTAAAAAAATTACAGACGTGATATTCTTCTTTGTTGTAAACTAGTGCTTATCTACTGGGGTTTTCTCCACCGCACCAAGGGCGGCCAGAAACACAAATTAACTGCTGTTCCATTAGCTGATGTCCACATTTATGAACTGAACACAACAACTGAAGTTAAGAATATGGTTAATTTATCTGCTGAGTTACAGACAGGTCAACCGGAACAATTTGAGGCCAAAACACTTTCTATAAAGTTATGACTCTATCCAGACCATACTCAGGCAAAGGCTACTCTTATTTACCCAACAGAAACTTACAGGAACAAGCCAGGAGAAGTGAAAAAATTAGGACAGAATCAAAGGAAGTTTTATCAGAAGTGAAGCAAAAGTGGGAATGGAAGACAATCTTAAATCGCACGACCTCCATCTTAAGGTGTATTTTAACTCCAGTCTTCTGCTGTAAAGGCAACAAAGCAGGGTGCAAGCTGTCTATGTGGCTTCTGGAGGGCAACTTCTCAATGCAGGTGCAGAGGGGTGAATTAGGGTAATGCACCACAGGATATGCTGTTCACAAATCGGGAGAAACTGCTTGGGGGCATGATAAGCAATGGGAGCACCAGCTATAGGGATCATAAGATTGTGGTGGTCAAGTTCCTGCGAGGCACGAGAAAGGCATGGAGCAGAACACAGAGTCCTGACTTCAGGAGAGCAGACCTGGAGGAGCAGATGGGGTGTACCCTGGCTTGTTCAGCCAGGAGAAGAGAAGGCTGAGTGGAGATCTAAGAGCAGCCCTCCACTACCTACAAGGAGAACGTGGAGCCAGTCTTTACAGCGGTGCCCAGCAAAAGGAGAGACAATAGTCAAACTGAAAAACAGGGGAGGTTCTTACTGAATATAAGAAATAAAAATTCATTATTAGAACAGTCAAATTTTGGAACAGATTGCTCAGAGAGGCTGTTTAACCTCCATTCTTAGCAGTTTTCAAGAGCCAATTGTACAAAGCCTTGAGCAACCTCACCTGAGCTCAGCACGGACCCTGCTTTGAACAGGAAATTAAGACTTTCAGACCTCCTCACGTTCTTTCCAATGAGAATAATTCCATGATTCTGACTGCCCTCAAAATTCTGTACCAAAGGGTTCCACAAAACAATGCAATATTTAAAGTCTACACAAAATACCAGAAAAATGTTAGCGTTAAGCAGCAAAGCGCTGCAGTAAAAGAAGCGTCAAAAATTACGCTGTACAAGTAATTCTTTCTGATGTAGCTGTATTAGAGCAGAATGTATTATCTCATTGTTAAAAATATTTAAAACAGACAAGTAATCTGTTTGGCAGAGTCCTCAACTCACACATTTTTTTACCTTACAGGGTGTAATTCAAAGCATTTTTTAAACAAAGTAAGCACCCCGGCTTCCCAGCTGACTGTTTTTACAGACTTTCTGAACACTCAGAGGAATGTCATAATATTTATAACTGCCCCACTCACACTTGGAACCTAATCATTTTTTGATGCTACAGCTAACATCCATTACTCCCCAATCAGCTGCCAAACTTCCTTCTGCTCATTTAAATTTATACTGCAACTATTTTTTTTATATTTAATTTGCATTTTTACATAGAATTCAAGGCAGCTCTATATGCAGAATGAATCCCATTCTATAAAAGCCTGAGAAGTGAGTATACCTCTTGGACTATTTTCAGAGAAAAACCAAGGCTCTGTAATCCTGTTTTTTAGGGACCTTTCTAAGAATCAGACTCAGTAAGAGGGGAAGGGAATAGGGAATGGATATTTCCCTATGCAGAATATCAAAAACAACCGTGCTTCTGAGGTTGATTGACCCATGAGTGCTTTGATTGATCCACTAGTGCTTTGGAAAATGTATGCAAATCTGTAAAAAAAAAAAAAGTGCTCATGGACGAGAACTCCTGGTACAACACCTATGATACTAACTCCTCAAGGTGTATCTGGTCTCTGTTTATCCAACCTCTTACAAGTGTGGGTAACTCCTAATAGGAAATACTACAAGAAATCCACATGCTTTTCTGCTTAAACAGAACAGAGCCATCCCTGAACTTAACATTTTTCACAAACCTGACCTAAGAACTTAAATCGATTTCTCATCATATGGACTATTATCTCTATCACTGGTAAGTCTTTTCAACTCTGCAAAAGGAGAAACATGACAGATGCCTTAGTCTGCTACTTCACTGCTATCTCTGGAAAACGTAATGAAACTTGTATGGTGAAGCTATATTAAACTACCCATAGCTCATCTCTCTATCTTTGGCATAGAAGAACGGCAGCAGCCTTCTTACAAGAGTCCAGATATACACAGTGATTTTAGTTTGGATCATTAAGTCTCCAGAAAAAGCAGTGAGTGAGCAAAGACTTGGGGACTATATACATCAGGAATGCAGTCCTGCTGGACGTCTGGTCATCCTTCTATTGAAGAACTCGGACATAACGTTTAAATAGAATAAAAAAAATACCCTGTGCCCATTTATTATTGTTTTTGCACATTTTCCAAGCTTCAGAACTGGGTAAGGAAACGTACCCTCTTGATATCAGTGATTGCACTCACTGAGCTGGGATACTTGAAGTAGTCAGCAAGCATGACAATGAGGTGGTCGGTAATGCTGGCAATTCTCTGGAGTTCTACATCTGTTTCAATCAAGTAGGCCAGTGTTTCCGCTCCTTCTACTCGCTCCTCCAGCAGTCTTTCCTTACTACACATTCGAACCAAACATGGCAGAGTCTGAAAAGTTAGGGGAAAAAAAAAAAAAAAAAAAAAAACAAACAGAAAAGAAAACCACCGTTGTTTAGTGCAGCTACGTTCACAAAGCAGCTCACAAAAAAAAAAAAAAAAAAACAAAAACAACCCAAACAGCTATCCTAGAGCAATTCTCAACAATGTTCTTTAGATCAGTACCTTTAGACAAAAAAATTTTAGTGGTTTTAAAGTCTACAAACAGAAAGAAATTGTTCAGGCATTGCTAAGTATACAGTAGGCTACTTTCAACCAACTTCTCATGCAGTCAAAATTAGTCCATGTGAATGCAACATTTAGAAGTGATCGCGGTCCAAGTTTCGCAAAAGCTTAAAAAAAAATACCAACCAACCCTCAAGAGTTCATATTTGCACAGGTTTATTCTTACTACACATAAGAACCAAAAGTACCCAAGCTGCCCTCAGGAAGCACTTGACCCCTCCTGTGCCTTTGCAAGCTAGGATTGACTGAGGACAATGGAGTAAAAAATAATCTCAGGGCTTCTTTGAGCCACGCTGGCTGCCAGGAGCAGTAGGGGAAGGGAGGACTCCTAAGGTGTATTTGGTCAACCAGAAATGAAGTCCACTTGGAATCCAGGTCCATTCTGCCTTACTCTGATACACCCTCCTACCTTGATTACAGGCATATGGCAACACTTTTGTCATACTTTCTCTACTTTAAATATTCAAAAAAATCCAATCTTCCTTTACCTGAATCTCAGTGAAAGGCACTGGAAAGACCAATTCTCCAATGGCTGGGACTCAACATGTGCACTCAAGCCTCACCAAACAGAAGTATGAAAATAGATGAGGAAAAACATCAAGTTTTTTTGCTTGTGTTACTCAATTGACTTCAACAGAATTATGCTAGTAGAAAATGTTTCTGAGTGTTATGTTTTTGGGGACATGAAATAAAATTTAACCATTGACTGTTCAAATGATTAAATAGATAAGTATCTCCATTCTACAGTTAAGGAAGTAGAGTTACAGGACTTGCCTACATTTATTTAAAAAGCAGATGCTAACACAAGGATTACTATCTAATTCTGCACCTAATCCAGGGAGCCAAAGCACCTCCTCCCTGTGTATCCGTCACTTAAAACACCAGATAAGACTTTCGGCCTGAACAGTTGAAAACTGGTTCCAATAGCACAGACACACCAAAGGACCCTCTGCTTCCTTAGGAAGTTATGCGGAACTCTCTTAAAGATAAAACAGCTGCTGAGGGTTGGTAAATTTAAGCAGCCCTCAGAAATCAGCTAATTCCAAAGGTGAGATTGCATTTCCCAATTCTTTCCATGGTCAAATAGCCTGAAATGAGCTATTTCTTGGAATTCAAGGGCTCGATACTGTTAGGTTACTGGCTGCAAGCACCCAAGAAACACAAATCTCATACCTTTCCACTTTTAGCAATTCCATCTGTTTAAAATTAAACAAAATCAAGAATTCCAAAGGACACATTTTAACCGTTCCATTAGACTTATGGGTCAGCACGGCATAATTAATGCAGAGGAGTAGGGGACTGTATCAGAGGTGTAAAACGAAGAGCCACAAAACACACCCGACCTTTCCTGGCCAGCAGATAAAAGTCTGAAAATGGACTTTAAAGATAGAATACTTAATTCACATGGTATCGCTGGGATGCACCCGGGTTATCTGGACAAATGGTCGCTTTTGTTATTAGGATTCCAGGAAAATCATTTCCCTTCCAAGCAAATCCATTATTTACCAGCCTCCTCTGCCTTCTCCCAACCCCAACTGATTTTACTCTTTCACATGTTACAGGTCAACCCACTACTCAAACTGAGCAAAGAAAATAAATCAAAACCATTTTGGATACACACATCCCTGCATGTTTCCTGAAGAACTGAAGAAAGTTTGATCGCAAAGGGTCAAAGTTCTCTTCAATAACTTCTGAAAACCAAAGAGGGTATTGCTTTGTTCTAGTTCACCAGAGGTCAAACAATTTGACTGGATTTACCACAGACGGAGACAGTGTGTTATCTTAAAACTATGAGCTCCTGGAGCGACCCCAGAAGAAAAGAAGAAACTACGGGAGTTGTTTGAACAAGAGGGCCAGGTTCTATACCTTCCTTCTGTCCTCACTCTTTTGTCTACTCTCAAGTATTACAGCAAGTTTTAGCCCGAAGTTTAAAACGCTTATTTGCACAGAAGCAGCTTCCATGAAAAAAAGTGTTCCTATCGCTGTAGGCTGGCAGGCACATCAGCTCACAACGGTTTGAAAGGACTGCAGTTATCCATCTGGCCCACGTGGCAGAGCCTGCGTAGCTCCACACAGTCAGCAGCCAGCGATCAGCAGTAACCTGCCTTTGCCTACAGCAAATGTTTTCTTAATGCAGTGTTACAGTAATACTTCAACATCTCAGAGAAAAAAGCGGTGTTAGCATTATCTGATGTCTGGCTGATATGCTTGCTCATCAACAGCTTTTTTGTTTTTTGACTAGCTATAGAAGTGTGACTGTTAAGAGATTACATTCCTGCAGTATTTAATAAAGTTTCCTTTACTAAATTTCCTTATAAAGTCACGTGCAGTATAAAAATCAAATTCAGTATTTCAACATGACAGTTTCTTCTTTTTTTTTTAATAACAAATTTCCCTAGCCAAAGTATGAAGCAGACAAACATACAAAAATACTGTGAAACCTGAGAAATCATCTGCTCGTGACAGACTCCACGTATAGATTGTGATAGTATTCTGACTGTAGTCTTGTGAAATAAGCTGTTGAAAAGCAAACCAGTGTCTTGTTCAAATACATAGAGCAAGGCAACTTCCACGTTACTTACAAATGGTTACTGAAGTGATTACAAGCCTCAAATAGATGCGTGTCAAACTCCGGCATATTTATTCCTGGATTATTGACCTTTTAGTACAATTCTTTCTTTAAAATTTCTTTAAAAAGTCATGTCACTATAAATGCTTAAAGACACAAAGGGAAACTAGGGAACTAACTTTTTAAATAAGAAAATCAGGACAACTTGGTACTTTGAAATTTTCAGTGTAACAGACTTTGCGCTACTTCTTCTAAGAGACAAATAAAATCAGGATAGCCCTCCATGAGAAAAACATTTTAAACAGAAAACTGTTTAACTACAGCTCACCTTAAGAACGATGCAAGAATCGTCTGTCCGTATTGCTCCAGCTCTGCACATGGAAGTAAGGCTGTAACAACATAACAACATGCATTCACCTATCATTGGGTTTTTTATGCATTAAAGTAAGACGTTGCAGAACAGCCAACTAATGTACTCCCCTTTGTTCTACCGTTGATTTAAATATATTTGTGCTTATAGACTTGGGCACATGAACAAACTACTTCAGGCGTACTTTTAAGCAGACTTCTAGCACAGGACATCTTGCTGGATCAATACATACACTGCAAATCGGTCAAAAAAGGTCTAACCATCAAACTCCATTGATCCACAAACCTCTTCGACCAACAAAAACCCCCCAAAGGAACAACTTGCATTAAGATAAAAGTGCAATATACATAGATCTGTCCTCTGCTGCACACAGCATGGGAAAGCACTTAAAAGAATCAGGAGATAATCAACATAGGGTTGGTAGTCTGACAGCTTAGTCAGGAACCATTCAAGCTTTGCACTAGCCTAGGAGATGCGCTATCACTGTGATGCTTGTCCATGGGCATGTCTTACCACTCTGCTGGAATAAGCACATCCTTGCTAATAGTGAATCCAATTAAGTCTCTGACACTGAACCAAACCACCATTTGTTCTTTATCAGACAACAGCTTAGACAGTGGCTATGACAACTCCAAGGTCTCAAACTACAATGCTGACATACAACATCAGACAAATGCATAAGTTGCTTTGTTAATTTACCCGTACACGTGCTCCAAGCTACCAGAAATACAAAGTAGTTCACCCACCAATAAAAGTGGTTTTGGTTCATAGTTTTTACCCGCTGTGCTACAAGGAAGCAGAATGAAGCTGGAGGATCACTGCTCTGCATTCAGTGCAGGAACAGTCAAGTACCTTTTGTTTCATCTTTTGAACTAAGCTATTGTAATGGGCTTTTATCAAGCCACAGTTGAGGTTAAAAAAATAACTAAATTTTAGTAAAGATGACTTAAAACTAACATGTTTCAACTCTCAATTGGTCAGGTTAAAAGTGTACATACAGTCAATTATTATTGCTCAGCTAAGGAGCAGTAACATGCCAACATACACTAACCATATCACGTTTCACTGCATTCCTGAGCAATTTCCAAGTGCCTAAAGAAAGTTCTTTCACCTCTTAAAAGGGAAGACCACTGATCCAGTTCTAAATATCTACCTGTGACAGACATATATAAAAAGACTTCTGATTATGGGATTTTAGCTATTATTTCTTGGAAGTGAAAAGACAAGACTTGACTGTTAGCATAGAGATCATGTCAGCATAGCGATCATTTTATAAACTTTTACTGTCCAAGCCTTGCAGCCGAAAGCAGGAAATACTGATTTTCACACCTGAACAGTCAGGAGGAAAGCACTCGTCTTGCAGCTGCCATTCAGTCCAGCTAGACCCTATTTGCCAGACAAAGTAGTTCTATTTCTAACACGAAGTAAGTGAAAGTATTTTTACTTCAGGTAGAATAGGCTTGGATCAGTTGGAAGCGATTTTGGTAATTTGAGGAGAAGAGGTTACTGCTCCACTTGTAGCTGCAAATCACTCTCCCAAGAGGCACTCTTCCCTCTGTGCCAACGCTGCTGCTCATGTGAAGGATCCTTACTCCATTCCAAGCAACAGGTATTAACTCATGTCTTTCAGGTCCACTTCAGTTGTTGAAAAACAAAGGAAACTTCTTAAGATAGCCCTGTATGCCAGTATAGATTCAAATACAAATTTAACAAAAGGCTTCACAAATGCATGAAAAACCCCTTCTACATCTGCATTCCAAGGACTCTACTAATAAATCAGAGAGGAACTGCAGATTAATTGACCAGAGCTGGCAAGCCAGAAGCGAAGTCTAATTTAGAAGCCACAAAAGAGAGGACCGGTGACTATTTCACCTATTACTCTCACTAAAAAAAAAAAAGAAAGGAGGGATAGGCTGACTTGGAGAGAATCAAGTAGGGAGTGGACTTAGAAGAAAAGACAGTAGAGGTCTTTGCAAGCTCCGAGGACTGTCTTGAAACTGAGACCTTAAGTGTCCTGCTAAGAAGGATGACTGCCACCCATGGACTAATCAGAAACTCGATCTGAAACTCAAGGTACTGGTTTGTCTTCTATTTTCCTGCAATTTTCTTTTTTTGCTTTTCACTGCATCATTTTCTTCCACGCTTTCAAAAGTCCACTTGAGCCAAAGCACTGCAAAGCAACAGCAAAAGGTGGGATTGTCTACCCAACTCCTTCCAATTTGAAGTGGATTAGTAAAGAACTCCAATAGACATGGGAGCATTCATCCCAGAACAAGGAGACAGTCCAGAGCCAGAACAATTCTTGTAACTCCAGCCTGCCTTCATGACTTAAACTGCCTTATATCTCAACATCAGTTAAAAAAAAAAAAAAAATCTAATACTTAATTCTCTATGTATTCTCTGAATTACCGAAGAAACACAAATCAATCAGAACCAAGTGTGCTACAATGCAGTTAATTTAACTGGCCTTCTTCACCAAGAGCTACCTAACAAAACCAGTAAAACCAGATCCCATACAGATCAATCGCGGTTGGAAGGGAACATGGGAGGTCCCCAGACAGACCTCCCACGTGGAGCAGGATTACCTAAGAGAACCCCACACACATACACACCTTTATAACTGCTTTCAGTCATCATAACCTGGCAACATTACAAAAGAGGCCATCCTACCTACCCCACTTGTTCCTCATCCAGCATCTCGAGACCTTGCACCGAGACAAGCGTCAGTGAAATTGTTTGGTGAACTGAATCAGAAAACTCACTGATCCAGGTCAGAAATAAACTATCAAAATCTACAAGAATAATCAAACAGTACATCATTGACCAAACTCTTGAGTTACACTTAATTTTAGTAGTTTATAGTGATGGGTAATCTTATCTCTTCAAACTCCTAAAGTAATTTATTCATTATTATCAACACAATAAAAGGAAAAAGGTCCTAAAGGGAGTCAACTCCCAGCTTAACCCTAGTGTTGCTGTTACGGAACTTGGTCACATTTTGTCACAGTGTAGAAAGTCATTATGAATATGAACACACAGAGATGTGCCTGCACCAAAAGGGAAAGTTTGATTTGAACAATAAAATTAATTAATAACATTAATTCTGCTGCGTGAGCACATGAAGCTTAAAGAATAGTCTATTTTAATTAAAAACAGTTGGGAAGAGGGAGTAGCTCTGCTCTCTCATCATCTTAATGCATACAGTTCTCAACACACCACAGCCCCCGACATCTGCATGAGTGCTCTGAACAGTGGTGCAAGAAGGCCATTAACCTGTACCACATGATGATATTTCAGTATTATACTTTGTAAGGACATACAATCGACCATAGCCTATTCAAAGTAAAACTCAGCATAAAATCCAAGCTACTTGTGAAAACTGCAGTTCAACTTAGGACAATCCAAATGTCTGAATACACGTTCCTGACAAAACTACTGCCCAGCAACATTTTTTCCTGTTTATGTACAGCAAAGAGTGAAAGTTATGCTAAGAGATTATTAGGCGAGAACCACTTCTCCAAGGATTTAGATAATGCAAATAATATTTATAATTATTCCTAAGATTTTTAGATCACATACTACTTTGCAACAAGCAAATATGGAACAGTTAAAAAGTATTAAATTGCATACTATTTCATTCTAATTCTTGATGAAAGTTACCATTTGGCTGATGTGAGCTGCATTTCAATGGGCTTGTCCCTTTGTAACATCTTCACAAAAATTTGCGGTAACAATTCTCCATCAACCGACACTGCAAGCAATGAAAGAGAACTCCAAGTAATTCTAATTCAGCCAGTCCATAAAATGGGTGTCAAATAAGCAACAGCAGCATTATACTTACCATTTACAAGAGTCATTGACACCTGTGGGTTTTCAAAGGCTAGAACTGAGAAGCATTTCAATGCTTGCATTCGAACCTGTGTAAAAACGTAATATATATAAGTATAAATGTAAATGCTAACTTAAAAGCAAAATTGGTCTATACTGTTGTATAGGTTTGTGAAAAATAATTCCGTATAACCAGTAAGAAATGTAAATGATGAATAAAAAGCAGATGGAAACATCTAACTCACACCTTAACTCCTGTGATCTCCCTGTTGGAATTATCCTTCTATGCTGTGAACTATTTGTGAAAAAGACAAGCAAGGATAAAACTTGGGAACTAGGCGGTCAGACATACTGGTCTTACTTGTGATGCCTCACAAACATGCAAACAACAAAAGAATGGAAGTATCATAACAACAGTATTTTTTCTTTCCAGGACTCATAAGTATGTAACAGATCAGAAATACCGCTAGTTGAGATTTGTATTTCGGAAGCCTTTAAAGGCGAGTTTAATAACATGTCTAACCATCCAGTTGAAGTGATTCTAAACTCATCTTAAAAACAAATACATACAATAAGTTTTACTGCCATTACACAGCCTCAGGTATCATCTTTACAAAAAGGATTCACAAAATGCTTCATGCTGGATCTTCTTCTTCCTGTCCAAAGCCATGTCTTGGTTTAATCAAACAGTATTTCATGGTTGCCTAGTCACGCTAGGCTATGAGGTCTTTATAGCCTCTTTTTTCACACAGGGAGTCCAACCATTATCTTCCCAGATGAAGAGTCTAACACAGTTCAGACATTAGTTTTCGACTTCACCTTCTACAAGTTGCACATATTTAAATTGTGTCCATGTCTTTCCATATTTCTGTTATGACATTCTTAGTGTGAAAACAAAGCAAAAGGAGCAAGATTTTGACCTAAAGAATCCCGTCACTGCAGAAAACACTCACTGCAAGTTAAATTTAGGTCCACCCTACCCTCTTCGACAAAAAGTCTTAGAAACATGGAAGTCCAAGGGTAGACAACAAGAAAGGCAATCACACTTTTGTGCATTAATTTTATAATATCTAATCACAGCCATGGTTAAGATCTCTTCTCATCAGCAGTAGTGAACTCTTAGCCAAGAGGAACAGACAGCAGGCTACCTGCCCTCAGAACAAAAGCCTTGTTTGACATTTGTCATTTACTTTTCAGACAATCTAATGAATACAGCGTACACTTCAAAGTAGCAGGAAGCAGAGATTGTTTATCGAAAAAGCACTGAGAATAGTCAAACCCACAGCTCAAAAGCTGTATTCCTGCCAGAAGGAAGTCAGGGGCAGGGGTGTGTGTGTGTAAATGTTCTCATGAGAACAACTGAAGTCTAGGTGGAAGTTAACTATTTTATATAATATTGCTCTATTAATTACAGATATTCAAATCACTATGATGACTACTTTCTTTGCTAGTAATGTCTACTTAAGGGTAATTCGTTCGATAATTACATGAGAAATAGGGAATGCAAGCATTTGGAAAAACACATAAATATAATCTTGAAACCATTATCTGTAATGCCACTGTAAAAGCTGTAGTCCCTCTTACCAGTAGTGAAGACGCACACTTGAAACGACATGCCATATGGGAATGATACTCAGAATCAGCTGGCTATGGGACAATCCCAAAACCAAAAGGAAGAGAGTTTACTGAAAAATGACAGGGAATTATCTTGGCAGTCCTTGACAAGCTCTTCTCATGGGGATTGAAATCCCATTTTGAGGGTTTCTGCTGTTTATTGATGTGTTCCTATTGCCTAAATCATCTGAGGTACCCTGCTGGCCTTTACTGTAAATATTGAAAAACAGGCAAAGTTTTTAAATGCTGTCTTTTCCTGTTAAGTTCTTGTTTGGCTGAATATTAAGAAACTGGATGGAGAAATAAGAGAATGAGATGGCTCGTCTTCTACAAAAACATATTGGTAGCATTAGAAGTCTGAGAATTTCTAATAACTGCGGAACACTAAGAAGCAACTAAGACCACAACAAAGCTGTTAATCCCAGGAGTATTAACAGAGGAAAGTGTATGAAGAGCAGTTTGGTACGTACACCTGGAATTTAAAGGCCTGACCAAACCAGAAAAGAAGGAAATAGAGACTACTTTACACATCTCCCCAGTAAGGTAGGACTAAATACAAGTATTTTAATGCAACGCTACATGTATCTTGTTGGTGACAAAGCAACATGAAAACTTTATCTCTCTTCAATTTCTTTATTTTAAAGCAGCCCTTTGAAAAAATTAGGGAAGGTTCAAAGCCATTAGAAAAGGTTCCGAGCCAAACATAGCTTGGAAAATTCACCTTACAATACAGGATAAAAAAGTTCAGCTAATGGGAGAAAGAGCTAAATGTTGCCTGATCATGGTGAAAACTAATTTGTACAGAAAGATAGAAAAAAGAAGTTTATCAGTCTCAGTAAGAAAATATTGAAGACCACATACTTCTTACTGGGTTTATAAAAAAAAAAAAAACAAAACCAAACAAAAAGCACCACACATAAGATTAACAAGCCCCAGGAACAGAGCACCAAATTTCCCTTCACTAGAAATTCCCATTTAAGGATTGGTTTTCCTGCTGAAAGATACTTTTGTGAGAATATTCCGCATTAGGCAGGAGATCAAAATAGACAAGCACAATTAACTGATTAATGGTATTTTAACTTTACAGAGCACTCCAATAGGTCTCGTTTTGATAGAAATCCATAGGACAAGTAAAAGCCACTGTTATTTTAGAAATATACGTTATACCTGTTCATAGTTTTAGTTCATCTGCATAGACATAGTTTTTGTTATCTTCATTTGGATTCCTTTCATAAATACATGTAAAACACGGAATAATTTTAATGTCTTACTTTGTAGGAGGTGGAGACTAACAGATGTGCGATATTCTGAACAGCTCCATGGTTAAATAAGATTGTCTGGTGATCTGGACCCTTCAAAGGAAAACAAAAACCACAATTTATTTTTTTAAAAGAACATGTAAGAGGTTTCCACTATCTGCAACTTATTGTTAAGTATTAAAGGTAGATTTGCTAACATTTACTTTGTAATCACCTGGCATATCAACTTTTCGTTTTTTAAATAAACAAGTCCAACTCTTATTTTTACAGCATTTGTCCCTTTCCAGTAATCATTTCCACTCTTTTCTTCAATAGGCAATGAAATTAGTTTTCACAAATGAAGAAACATGGATAGAGTACTCATGTCTCTCTTCTTCATACTGGAAACAAGCAAAAGCTCCTGATTTTCTCTATAAATCATATAAAAGATCCCCACTTACTAATGTCTTCTTCACTGGTAATATTAAGCATTTTCAACAATTCTAACTTCAGAAGAGAGGGAATTAATTCTGAAACTGTTTCCAGACAGAATGTGACAGTGCTTTGAGAACAAATTCACATTTTCCTGCTACTTTCTTTCAGTTTCAACCATATTTAGCCATAAATCTAGTCAGCCATCACCCATTTATTCCCTTCAAGATCTAAGTCGGCAATGGCTGATACGTCAATATTTTCCCAAGATTTAAAAAGCGTTTGGAATTAAACACAAATACTGATTTCTGGAGTAGAAAGTTCTCAGAACTCCTGTAGTATGACGAGGCTTGATGAGGTTGCAAAAGACAACGTGAAATCTCAACGGGGCCTGCAACCCTCAACAGTCTCTTGTGAAATCTGATCTGTGACTTACAATCATCTCTTTACAAGCGGATTCATGACTCTAGTAATCTTTGCATTAAGCACGGGCTATGCACAGTTTAAACTCAGCTTTTACAATGTGACAGCATTTATCGTACCTCGCTGCATTTTCTTGACTAATCTGCAAGTGAAGAAAGTATCTTCACTCCTTAATCTTTTGTTCAAACCCAGCTGAGTTCATGGGCACATCTGTACACCCTGGTATGCGTGAGCGATGCTTTATTTTCACATTTGAGATACAGCTGTAATCAGATTCCTCGTATATTCAAAATAACATTTTTAGAATATTCCTTACCTCTAAGAAAAAAAGCATAAAGTTACTTTTAGATGTAACATATCTGGTGCTTTAAGAGATGCTTCAGCTGCTACTGCCACCAAGAGCTTTCTACCAAAAAATGCAATTAAAACGGCATGGTTGAAGTAGGAAAACAACTTACATTGGCACACAGAAGTGGCTGAGGCAATGATTTAAAGCCGCAGCTATGCCAGTGTTGAAGCTGAAGAACAGATATTAAAATATGTGAAAAAAATGAATGAAATCAAAGTAAAAGAAATCATATTGACCTAGATAGTTTTAGTAATTCACAAGTATTAGTGATTTTTCCATGAGATGCAGATGGTAAATTCTGTGCAAACAGGACAAACGCATGTACAGAGGTGACATTCTTAGTTGCATAACGTACATGAAAATATCTCATCTGTACACATTGTGTTTGCATACACCAATCTGGCCAGTTCAATGCACAATCAGGTTAAGCACAAACCCATAAAGAGGGACAGTTTCAAATATAAATGTGAAAACCTGAGAGTATAACGTATAATTTCCCAGCAGCTCAGGCACAAGTTTAATAGCGAGGCCTTCTGCTTTTGATTCTCTTTGGGTACAGCAACAGAGTTCCAAGAGGCAGTCCTACTACAGTGATCTTTTTCTCCAAATATGATCGAACGACATAATATTTCAGGAATAGAAATCACACTTGTGGCATGATTTTCCATCATAAAATGTCAATTTTCAAAAAAGTAGTAGGAGAGAACAATGTAAGAATTCATTCCACAATGAAATGTTAAAAGCAGACATCTAAATGCAAATGTACCTTGGTTCAGGGATCCCGCACCAGGCCTAAGATCACATAGGAAAACATTCTCAGAATGGGCTGGGGAGGAAGCTGCCTTGATTACAGGCTTTATCCTGGATCTTTTCCAGACAGAAGATTTTAATTTTCAACTGGTGGTGAAATTATTACTTATGCAGAGATGTCACCACATTCAAATGTAAATTCCAGAACTCGCTTTTCAAATTATTCATGCAACCATGTGTTTCCAAATGCATACCTTATATTTTCAATTTGACCATTAAGAACGGTAAAGCTTACCTATTCACATCAATTTTCTGGAAACAAATCAACTGCGATAGAGAGAATCTTAAAAAGTAAATTTTGACTTGCACTTTAGCATAGCATGGACATCAACCTGATTTTAGTTTACTTATATGTTGATAGAATTCTGGCTCCGTATGTTAATAACTGCATCTGCTCCCCCTGTAAATCAGCACTTTCCCTTGCTTAGGATGGCTCTTCTCCAGGGTCAATGTTTTCCATCGGTTAATTTTAACTCTAAAAACGCAGTGAGAAGCAGTAAAAGCAAGCAGTAAAAGCAGAAAGCAGCAGCAATGTGCTAGGAACCTGAATTAAGGACTTCCTAGCTCAAGAGAACAGGTCTGAGCTTCTCCAGGGAAATTTGAGCAGGCAAGAAAGAAAGAAACCTGAGAGACCCAACCAAACAAGACTCTGGCAAGGAAGAGAAAGAAAAATGGATGCACAAGGTCTAAGCAAAGAACAGTATGCAGGAGGGTAGGAGCAACGATATGTCACTATTAGTTTAATTAATACATCTACTGAGATGAGGAAAAAGGGAAATAAAAGCATCAATACCTCTTATAATATATGCTAAGCCTTACCTAAATACAAAAGCTTATAGTAACTTATTTCTTCGGGAAAAAATTAGAAGGGTTCTCTCACTCGTGGCCTTTTCGGGAGGGAAGATGGAGTCTTCATTAAAAATGTAGTGAATACTGAAAATTTCAGGTTGTTTTTTTTTTTTAATTGTAAGAATGTACTTTGCCTATCCATATAAATCAGAAAATCCCCTGCAAATTCTGCTGTATTTTTTTGTCTGAAAATACAGTAATTCACCTTAGTCAGACCTAAAACCCAAGAACTAAACTAAAAAAGAAAGAAGGGGGCATTTTAGATTTTTGCTGAACAGCTGCATTTGCCCGGGCAAGACAGAAACGAGTTCTTGATCAATTAAACATTTGTGATGATCTGTTTACTCAACCGCAAACATTTTTCTTTGTTATGCATCTAATGTTTATTTTGTAAATGCAACTATTTCCTAATTACCATACTCATCACTCTGCTTTTCTTGTACATTCATGTTTCTATCTGTTCACGCAATCAACTTTTTTCTTTCCAAAAACTTGGATTTTTCAGAACATTCACTGTAAAAGTTGTTGTTTGAGAGAGATTTGGGGGATGGAGGAGGCATTGAAAACAGTATAGTGAGTTCGTAAGACCTTCCTTACTCTACTCTTGTTAAGTGACTGGGCACTTGCTTTGTTAACAAAATATCTGATATATAAGTTACCAGGAGTTAATGGAGCTACAAGGAAGTAACTCATTTAGAAGAGATGACAATAAGTGTTTTCATGTTGGATTGATTACCTGAAGTCACTCAGCAGTTCTCACACAGCCAACAGGGTTTGTATCACTACAGAGCTAACCCCTGGCTGTATAAACTGACTTCTATACTACCCTATAATCAGTCCCATGTTATTTTTCTTGTAAGCCAACACGGCCTGATTTTTCACCCGTTCAAGCTACTCAGCCTATTAAGGGCCACTTAGACATGAGATGCCTCACTCGTGCATTTTTTTTTTTCTTAAAATGCCAAATTCTTTTTCCAATATTAGCTACAGATCTGAACTTCCACAGTCCAGTGTAGGATTTTGTCTTGATGTTTTCTTTAAACAGTTCTACAAATATTAGCAGCTGAGTTATATTTTTATATCACATTAACTGTACAGTTTTCAGTCCTCAGTTTCACTTAACAGAAGAAATACAATTGGATGAATGTTCATCAATAACAGTTAAGGTAGAGAAAAATACATTTTTAACAAAGAAATAATTCAGAGTTCCAAAAGACCGACTGATATAAGGTAGAAAGATATTCTTCTGAGGCAAATACTTACAAATTCATAAATTTTGGAACAGTTTCATTTGTTACTATGGGGGATAAATAGCATCTATGAGCTTTTAAACTGTTTCTAAAAGGGAAAGATCCTGTACAAATCTGATTTCCTACAGTGACTTATTTTGATACAGTTACTGTATAACCCATGGGTACAGTAACTACCCAAAAAATGCAACAATAATATAAAAAACTGTGTGGAAACCTGGGGGAGGGGGAAGGAAAAACAAAAACCTCTGTGTTTGGGGTGGGGTTGCTGCTGTTTTTAAATTAGTTTTCCCGTATCAAGAGAATTGCATTATATAGCAGGAATGAACACGTATCTGGATAAACCTATAACTAGTAGAGCTCAGCTGAGAAGAGCAATTTTCTTCCTCTAACCTACAGAACCTCTTTGAAAACATTCTCTAAGTTTAAAACAGCTGTCTGCAAAGCACGTGCAAGACCTCTGCAAAGAGATGCTCACACTCTCTTGAGACTACTAGGGAAAAAAATAAGTCTTCCAAGATTTAAGCTGATCGTAGTGAGGACTGATATTTGCCTATACTGTTAACTTTGTTTAGTAGCCAAAAGGTATAAATATAGATACACACCCTATAAAAAAAAAGCACTTATTTGCATATTTTGTTTTACTGTAGAGAAACATGTATCAACCCCAATAAATCTGTCAGCAAATCCAGAGCAAAAACAGTTCAGTAATTACTGTTCTAGTGTTCCGGCCACAAAAGGCAGTATCATCTTACAGTTTCTTATATGCCAGAAAGACAGTAAATTGCATAAAGAACATGTATTCTCTTTCTTACTTTGCAGCAATGTGAGAAGATCTGACATATGTATTCTTGTGTATATCGAGACCTACTGAGCAGTGCCATGAGGTGGGAGATAACTGTAGCATCCTGGAAACAAGTCAGAAAAGAAAAAAGTATTACCACTATAATTCAGCATAGCTTGTTCACAGCTTGTTACTTTAAGAGTACTCCTGATTCTGCAGCGTTCTCCTTTCCACTGAAACTTGTATGGACAAGACCATTAAAGTAGTACAGGGCAGACGTCAAGGCATGAGTGACAGTTCTGAGACAAAACCTCATAGAAAAAAAAATAAAAAGGTCAATGCTAGTTAGGTATGAAACTTCTGGGATTTGTCTCCAGAATCTTTCCTTTGTGAGAAAACAATCAAGAAATGGGAAAAACAAACAAACAACACACTGACTGCAAACATGGTCACTGAAAGAAATTACTCCAGGAGTTGTCTTCACATTTTCTTACTACAAGTGTGATTTACTTACCTCTTCATTTCAGCTCCGAGTAGAAATGAGCAGGGAGGGGAACAAGGTGCTAGACTGAATGATGCACAGTCCACCTTGAATTCTGTGGCACTCACCTTCTAACTGATTAATGAGGGGTAATAATTTCCTTTGTCTTTGAGTCAAACACACACTAGGGATCTATTAGTACACGTGATGACAGAGAATTCCAAATAAATCAGCAAAAGAAAATCATTATACTGAAGTTCCATTCTGAAAATGCATCCAGTTACTTAAGCTCTGTGGTAAGTTACAAAATTACAACATTTTAAAGCTTTCCTGTTACTTTCACCAGTACATTTTGGTGACAGCAACTGCAGTAATGTTAAAAGAAAACGCTGGTCATTTCAGTTTGGAAAGGTGGTAAACTAAATGACTTTCATGAGATAAAGGATGCTGAACAGGGGAGACGAAAGACTGGATGAGTCTTCTTTTCCAAAGAAATTATGCTATATCGACCCTACACAAGTAAGTCAGACTCTTCCTTTTACCTGCAGGAGAATGATGAATCTCAACCCTCTGATTACGGAGAGAGGTGGATTAAAACTAGAGCAAAATCTTCATGATTCTCAGCTACTTTTACAGTAATGAAAGTAGCGCCAACTCAGTTGTTTTAATGACTGCAGCTTCAGAGATACTGTTTATGAAAAGCTTTATTTCCCAATTAGTTGGGAAATTTCCAATCACTTTTTTATATTAGCCAAACAAACATGTATAAGTCTCTCCTATTTGTATATACATTTGAGATTAGGCAAAGCTTTGCAATATTTATTTTTGCTATTTTTAATATTTATATATATATTTTAAAAATACATATAATTTAGCAGACTTATTTTAGAAAGCTTTGCTGCCAACAATGTAGCCTTCTTGTTCTCCACAGAAAACAATAGGACAACAGAGCCAAGAGACACACTGAGAATAAAAACAACTTCTGTTTCTAGTGCTTGTTTGTCGATAACTAGAGAGGATCACTGTGCAACAGCCTCATTTGCCATTTCAGCATCCTACAGAGAGAAAGTTACTTACTAGAAACTGAAGTTCTCCTAGACACACCAGCCATATATTGCATGCTTGTGTGCATAGGAAAAGCAAGGGACAAACTACTGTAAGCAGTATTCTTAGAGCCACTGTTGACCAGACCCTATCTGACATTCCGCCTTTACACATGGCATCTAAACACGCACATCTATTTCTCCACAACTTCAGAACCCAAGGGCCTGCAAGGGACTGGTTTGGTTGCAGGGCAATAGTGGACATTAAATCCACAAGTATGTTGTAATAGCGCTGATGGTCATAACCATAACGAAGTGCCCCTCGACTCTCCCTGACAGAGGGAAGCCTGCAGTGGTGCGTAAACTAAGTGGGGTTTGGGCACATGCCAAGCAGAGCAGCAAATGTCCATGAGAAACCAAACAGAAGCAGCTAACAGGCTAACCTTGCTCTGAAGAAAAACATGTTACAATCTTACAAAGTCATAGCAGGCCCCCAAAACTTCTAAGCATCTCCTTCTTTGAGTTAAATCAAAACAGACAATATACCCAGGATTCCTCTGTGGTTTAACACATTTGACCCGTTAAAACAGATTCTTGTCATTTTCTGTAA
Organism: Vanellus vanellus; assembly: GCF_965231255.1. NCBI lineage: Eukaryota > Metazoa > Chordata > Aves > Charadriiformes > Charadriidae > Vanellus > Vanellus vanellus. Next base: position 27,994,843 of record NC_138913.1, on the reverse strand, counting down.
ATCTTAGGCAGCTGAAGATACCAAGCCACATTAGTGTTCAACACAACATATATATATACATGCTAAGAGGCTTAGCAGTGGTAAAGCGCACCTTAGAGAAAACAATCAAGAAGTCAGGAGGGCAGTGTGGAGAGAAGAGACACACCTCAGGGTTCAGAGGCAGTAAAGATTAAAAAAAGAAGGTTCAAAATGTAAGATGCAAGACCTGACATTTTCTGCAGGGAAATCACTATGTCATCTGGCTTATTTCAAAAACTGCAACCAGAAAGATGTAAACATTGGTCTAAAAGTTAAAGTCTAATGAAATCGACAGAGATGGTGTGTTTGCCAAAGAGAAGAGGCCCAAAAATTCACAACTAAAGAAATTTATGCAGAGTGAGCTGAGCGAACAAATCTGCACCAGCTCAGTGATCCTTGGCCAGAGGAGATCCCCATGAGCTGCAAAGGATTCAAACTGCCACTATTAAAGAAGCATAGACACAGTGTTCCCTAATGTTAGTAACATATGGTTTTCTAACTACATGATCTAGAAAACCATACAACATTGCAAACTTTGGGGATGTCAGCAGGCAGAAAACCTAGATTGGGGGCAGCAAAGGGAAGAAAACATCCTTGTCCTGTTTTGGTCTCTTCCCCCAAATAGGTTGCGTTCTAATTTATAAGCATCTACTATTATATATTGCTTCAAAACTGTGTTTGTCCTTACCTTAAATTTGGTTTTCTCTCAGTCTAACCAGGAAATTCCAGATAAGAATTTATAGGTGTCAGTATCTATTCAGGTTCTTGGGGAGAAAAAGAAAGCCAGGAGAGTAGCAACTAATTTATTTGCTAAATCATAGGTGATGAGCCCACAACCAGATTTGACCCTCGCATCAATCTGGCAACTCTTATGGACCGCCCTGTGCGGCTGTCTTGTCTACAGAGAGATACTGGCCGGTACAGACCTGCATTTTTGTCAGGCAATGACTACAATTCACTCACATGATCTGTCACCTTTATCGCATGACCAACGCACGTCTGGATACTGAGTAATGCTGCCAGCTCTGAAGCGGTCCTATAAAAGGCTATGAGACTTTCTCTCCTTCTCTCAAGCTGGTGAAAAGGTTTGGCATCATGTTTTATTTTTAAACGTGAAGTGGTGGAATTGCTTCTGAAAATCAGATTTCAGTGAAAATACACAAGAATAACAACATTTAGATTATTATTCATTAACTAAGGGCATTAACATGCACTTGAAATCTTTAAAAAGTGCGAGGTGGCAACCTGGTACATCAGGAGCCACTGGAAATCAACCTGAAGCTAGAGAAGTGAAGATTTCTGATGCTACTTTTCACAGATTCTACTAGAACATATCTTCCCATATCCTTGCTTTTATCTCCCAAACTATGAATAAAAACATATCACTTTCATCTTTGAATAAAATAATTATTCCATTAAACTCTTTTATTCAACACAGAGGAATGCATAACATCTCTCTACCTGCCTCTAACACCAGGCGAGGAACGAACAAACTTTTATCTCACATCCTAGCCAGTGACACCCCCATGCAAAGTTCAGTTTCACCTAGAACTTCAACAGTGTTGATCACACAAATATTTTTGGCTGCAGTTTGATAGATTGGAGAGTTTTGGTAAAGATGTAAGTGGACAGAAATCAAGCTTCTAAGCATTTGGAAGCTCTACCGTAGAGTTATAGAACTGGGAACAGAATGGCACACAGCTGATTTACGTAAGATAACATTTTACTGACCAGTGCAACATCACGGCCCAATGGTAAGTGTCTGGATAGGGAAGTGTTCATATTGGATCATGAAAAGCATTTTAATTGTGCGTTTGTGGACTGGTCTGTTCCGATACCAAACATTCTGACAGGGCATTTCTGGTGTCACTGTGACCCCAGTGATGATGTTGTATATATGATAAGGGTTAATGAACCCTCGCAATCAACAGATTAAGAGTTCCCTGTATTATTAGATATTCTGGACTATAAAACGATATGTTTGAGAAGCGATTCTTTGGAGATATCTTTTATACACTTTCTCAGTTTATTACACCAAATCAGAAATGTTGTGGGTGTGAAAAGGTTACAAACTCTTGGGAAGTTGCAAGAGCACTTCCTTAATGCTTGTGAGAAAGTTATGTTAATTTTGCCCCTGGATTCCGCTAAAATAGATCCCAACTTCTATAATAATTTTGGTATGTTTATCAGAAAAGAATCTAGAAAGAATAAAGAGATGTGTGGATATTACTGACTTCCAACTAAATGCGAATAGTGATTATGCATCAATATGAGGACACATCATTTCACCTTTTTTCGTATTAATATCTAGGTATCAAAGGATCTTTCTAGCAACCTTAGCAAGCGACATTGAGTCTCCACTCATAATTTGCAGTTAAAACAATGAGATTCACAAATCCATTAAAATGTCTGTTCCAGGCAACTTAGGACAAGTAACTATACATCACGTGTATTGTAACAAAATTACTGACCAAACAGAATTCAGAAAGAGAGAATTAAGAGTTGCATTTACCTGCTCGGATCCCAATACCTACCTACTTTCTTCATATTCCTTTTTAACATTAAAACAAAAATTGCAAGACCTATTCTTAAAACATTTCTTTGTAACAGAGGATTTCTTTTTCCCCAGCAAACTGAAAATTCTTATATTCATCCAAATAACTTAAACTCAAGCTCTCTAAGCTAGAATTCATCATTTTACAGTTCCCATTTTTAGGAAACGGTTCCGATTAGAGAACGTTAAGCCTTGCTGCATGGGCTCAGCCAACACAAACAGGAGGCATGAAAGGAGTAAGGCATTAGAAGATGACCTGGATTCCTTCTTTAGTAGTTACACATCACTGAGCCACGGTGGAACACGTGTACATTTGCAGTGTGGTTTCATTGCTCGTTGAATACACGGTTGTTAATCAGTGTAACATATCCTGCTCGGTCCTGCTCCCCTTGTCCTCCGAATTGCTCCTCCTCCCCTTCATCGAGCCTGGTCGATCACCAGGTGACGTTAGGTTTTCCATCTCAAATCTGAACAGTAAGGAGGAATGCCTTTCACTTAATGCTACCAGCTCACCTAAGCTGGAAAAGGCTTCTAAGTTTCCTAAAAGTTTTCTAAAACTTCATTCCTCGTTGACTCAACAGCAGGGAGAAAGTCATCCTGTGCGGTGCCTTAGTTCTCCAACCTTCCTGTAAGGACAGACTGCTTCACAGCAGAGGACATACCTGCTACCTGCCTCTTCCTTCAAGGCCAGCATAGTAGCCACATCTAGCAATTTCTGAATAAAATTGTATCTGGGCCCCACTGAGGAAGGAAAATGGGATCACTGCTGAGAACATCTGTAAGGAAACATTCAGAACACCTTCACAGACTGGAAAGAGTTTCTGGCACTGAAACCATTCTTTTTTTTTTTTTTTTTTTTTAAATAGAATAGCAAGAGATGAAGCAACAGGCTATGAGTCAAACTGTATTTGACCTGGTGCTTGAATCTATTCAGCAAGCCAAAACACACCTAGCTATGTTGAGCTGGCTAGTTCAGATGTACAAAACACCTCCAAATATAATTTTACAATTTAATTAAAAAAAAACAAGTCTGCACATACATTTGCATTTCAACAGATCTCTCACCCTGGGACTCCATGTCATTCCTCATTTCCATTTGCAGGATGGTCACTAAATCCGTCTCAGCACCAGCGGCTGCACCCTTCCAGTGAAAGAAGACTCCGCAAGATGCGTTTACCTGGCACAGCATGTCTGCATACAACTTACTGCTCTGCAGCAAACTTGTAGTAAGATCTTGGTATCAGACACCAAAAGCCTGGCCTTTTTGAGAGCTCAGTATTCGTTCAGCTCAACACACGCATAGATGGGTCTTCACATTTTCTCAGCACAGATCCTAAGTTCCTAAAGGGAACAGCCCAAATGTTTCCACCTCTGAAGAACTATTTTGTCTTTGGAACTGAATATAATTGCTCAAAACTGCCAGCAGTTTCTCTTTCAAGCTCCTGTTTATAAGCAAAGGTTCAAGACGAAAGATGTAGTTTGTGACACCCAGCATTTCTGCTGAGAGGAATATCCAGGTTACTGTGGATGGCATGGTTTTGTTTTTTTTTTTAAATGAGATTTTATGTTTATTCTCTCCCAAACCTATTACAAATAGAAAGAAATATTTTAAGCCACTCTCCTTAAAGCACTTGTGCATCCTGTACCTTAACTGAGAGGTCCTCTGAAACCTCTAGAGTGAGTGTAACATCCTTGGAGACATTGAATTAAAACATAATATCTTGTCTTGGAAATAGTCCTGGCCAAGGTTTGAGAGAGAGCATTCCTCCATGCAGTCAAACCACGAATAAATTCTGGGAAAAGTTTCCATCTTAGATACAACTCAGGAACCAGCTTTTCAGAAGTCTTCTCCAGAGCTGCTGGGCAAGAATGAAAAAATCACTGACAAACTTAGTCTCTTTGCTTCCAAAACAGGATCTGGTAAAGGCAGAACTTGAGAGGCTGCTGAATAAGCTCTTTCATTCCTTCAAGGTCTGAACCTATATGGAAATGGTGATGGTCTCCCTGGAGCTGTTGTGATCAGAAACAAAGAGGAAGCGGGGTAGCTAAACAAGAACTCTAATTTCTTCCCGTTATTCTCAATGTCAGAAAAGTGGAGTGTCTGCCATAAAGTGTTGATTAGGACCATAATTATTTCTTTAATTGCAAAGACAACTTCTCAACTGCTGCCTTGTAAAATGCAGCCTGCAGCAGTGGGGGCTGTGGCTGTAACTTCCAACAGATAGGAAAAATATCTCTTCTTTTCAAAGGACCTGCATTCATTACTTTTGAAAGCATGTGTTTGGGTATCCCCACAAGACAAGCAAGAAAAGAAGCTCCTTTGCAGAAATAGGACCTTAAGTACAGTCATAAAATATTTAACTTTCAGGTGCCCAACTGGAATGGAAGATTGGAAAATGGGTTTTGCAGCTGAAACTAAAGAACAAGGGCACCCTCACCAGATGATCACTTTCTGTAGCTATGGTTAATTAAGGGACATCACATTTGCCTGAATAAGGAATGGGGTAGCAGAGTTCCGATGTCACTGTTGTGCAGTAGAAAAAGCAAAGGATGAAAGACAAAATCCAGTATCTTGGGCATATTGTTCCCACAACATTAGTGGCAATTTATGTGCTAATGCTGGTTCTTTCACATTTCTGTGCACACTCTTCCACTTCCTCTCCCTTCAAGATATCAAATCTCTCCTCCAAAGAGGGAGCAATTAATAGTCTCTGTTGAGCACTGATCCCCAGGAAGAAGTATAGATTGTTAATGGAGATGATCATCTTAAGCCCTGGTTGGATGCTGAGAGCAGGAAGCAAATGCCCCTGCAATTATGAACTCTTCAAGCCTGACTTGGGGGAATCTGGGAGCATGAAGTGGAGTCAAAGGAAGGAAGAGAGACACAAAGAGGAAACTCTCAGATCACACAGGAGAGGTGACTTCAGTGGTGCCACGTACAACTTGACTTGAGGGTTTCCTTGCTGAACAATCAAAAAATCAACTAGAAAAAAAGGCAGTGAACAGTGGAGGACAAAGCTGGCTGACTATCTACACGTACTAAATACAAAGGCAAGATGTGAAGAGCTGCAGAAAAATTTCATGAGGTGGACTAATTAGAAAATGAAATTCGGAATCACTGCACTTTAAAATTGAGGTCATGGAAAACAAGCGCTGCCTTCAGAGAGGGCTCCGCATCGATGGCTTTGCCCAGTCACCTTACCAAGGTCAGCACTAAGAGCCTCATTGCTCACATGCGCCAAGCTGAAATCAAGATTATAGCAATGGTGGAGGACATTTTCTATCCTCCTGTCAGTTAAGTTAACACGTATGTTAACTAAAAGCAGAGAAATTTTGGAGGTAAAACTCTTCCATATGAAGTGCAAAAACTAGTCAAGAACCATCATATCTGGTGCAGGACGAGTGTTGGATAAAATTTTAAGTTTCAGAAACTTTGCCAATACAGCTGTGATAATGGTGTCCGTAAATATCATTTAGAGACAGTTTTTACTCCTTAAGATTGCACAGAAGCCTGAAAATTTTAATTTTTTTCTTTATCAGTGTGCTACCTCGTCAACCATCTCATAGCAAATAATGCTATAATGTTAGGTGAGCCAGATGCCTTAAACGTAGGTGAGGAATGTTAACAGTGTTGGTCAAACAAGTCCTCATTACTGCTGCAGGCAACAAGACCTTCCACTCCAACCAACTCCATAGGTTTTAAAAGGACATCATAACCTGCATCAACTCACTGTGTATAGTAGATCCTCTGGAGTTACAGGACTGATGAAAATGGTACGGAGACATCGCAGGCAAGCTTCAATAAACTTCAAATCTGGTGAAAGTAATCCTATAAATATAGACAAAAACTACTATTCAGTTTCATTATCTTTGCTTATTTGAGTACTTTGGGAACATTTAGTAACATAGATCCATTAACGGAAAAGTACCTTGCAATAACGCTGGGATAATATGGCAGTCTAGAAGGGATTTGACATTATTCTCTGTACCCATTGCAAGGCTTCCCAGGACCACTGCGCATTCTGTTCTCAGTTCTGTGCTGGAGGATTCTTGCTGAAGTAAATACAGCAACCTGGAAATAGAATTATTTTTAGAGGAAAATTCAGATGGAAGAGAAAATTTAAGTCTAGTAAAAAAAAAAAAATCTGAATCCTGCTATATAAAGAAGATGAAGTCGTTAATGGAAAGATGAAGACTGAACAAAAGAGTAAAATGAACACTTTATTCATAAGAACCTTTTCACACTGTGTGTTCCTACACAGGTTTTACTTGCTATTACAGTAGAAAGACACCACACTGTTTTTCCTAAAAATTGTAGTGTCATAGTATTGATATCCGGGATGAGGTCTTTCAGGATACCAGGAAGATCCCAAATTTCAATTAAAGGAAACAAATCTGCAGTTTGACGTCAACAGGAAAGGGAACCTCATGCATCTTCCCTAACACCTAGGGACATGATTACCGCTATCATGCTGGCTGTTTTCTCTGGCAGTGATTTCTTCTGGGTCATGGTTGAAAAATAATTCCATCATCAAGCACAAGTATGGGGGCTGAGCGTAACCCGAGTTTCAAACACTGAGATGTTATCATATACGAACATAAAGAAAGCCCATAAGTTTTATGTGCAGGAAGGCAGCTGAATTGTAGCTAACCAGGATCACTTCAAGCCTAAAACTTGCCAAATATGTAAAATCTTGCCAAATGTGTACCCTGGGTCTCAGTCAATCTGGATTCTTTACACAGTATCAAGATAACTAGGAACCCCTTTGAACGTATTTTAAATTACATCAGTAGCACCTGAATCACAGCAGAGGTCACCGAACACTTTCAGTCTAAATTGAGTCATACAAAGAGCCCAGATAGCAACCAGATTCCTATCTCGCATCAGTACAGAAGATAATCGCTTGAAGAGTCACATGGTTTATAAGCTTAAGATGAAAACCGTTTAACTAAGGGTTCCCGCTCTACATACAAGTCTGAGCAGAACTGTAATAGGTAAGGTGACTTGGACACTGAGATACAATTCTCTCTGTATATGCAACTTACAGTCACTTTTCTAGATGCACCGAGCTAAGACAGAAATACGCTCAATTTAGTAACACACTACTCTGCCTAGTGTGAAAAGGTCTCTCCTAAAGCCAGGCATTACCTGAAGCCTTCTCTAGGAACAAAAAGGAACCAAAAGCCAGCATCTACCCCACTGCTGAAGAGGACAGAAGTAGTTACCTGGGTTAACAAATCCCTGAACAAAGTGCACCAAAAGCTGAGTTCCTAAATCAAAGGGAAAAAATAACTGGAAACACAGTAGCTAATTTAGGAATACAGGACCAGAAAAGCCCACCGAGGGAAGTGCAAGCAGCCCGACAACAGACAGTAACACAGAAGAGTAACTTTAACACACACTCAGTATTTCCAACTTACATCTGGCAGAGATTGCTTCTTAGAATCCCCTACATTTGAAACCTAAAGTAAAAGGCCAACAGACATAACTATGGCGTGTCGCTGGAAGAGAGCTATGAGATCAAAGGTCTCTTCAATACCTATAAGCAGCACATTCATTACATAAAATTCAGACTATCCCAGGCAGCAGGTAATTTACCAAGCTCTTGGAGAAGGAGAACAGCAAAATGAACCCCCAATATTCCCTAACAATTCATTTGGATGAAAGTTTTCTGACTGGGAATTTGCTGTGACATCTGCGTTGCTCTAGATGCAGGTTTGACACCAGCCAGAAAGCAGAGGTATGCTGGTACCACCCAAAGCACTTGTGTACCCTTTTTGAGACAGCTAATCTCATGGTGGAAAAAAAGCTCCAAAACGCAAACTCTTACTATGAAGATTAAATATAATTTCTTCCTGAACACAAACAAAACAGTTGCGGCAGAAAATTAACATGCAAGATGCAAACAACCCCAAAAGCACAGATATCTTTTCTCCTTTCAAGTTCCTCCGGATTCAAAGGATCAGACTGGCCATTGAGAATGGCATAGATTTCCAGAATCGTGGCTGTTTTCTTTACTCCACTCCTTCCACAAACTTAGCAAAGGCGTCCAGATTCTTTGTCCCCGCTTATCTGTTTTCTCTGAAAGGCCATTTATTCCTGATGTTTAGAAACCTCTTCTAATTTATTGTATAAACTTATTCCTGACTAATTTAAATCCATTTGATATTGCATACATATTATCCTTTATTTTGGGAAATTCTTCTCATTTCTTACAGTAACCAGCTAATGGTCCTGAGGCACTTTGGCCCAGCCTGCCCACATGACTCAGTGGAGCTGATTTGCCGTTTATTTTTCATTTTACTGTAGGCCCCTTTAATATTGACAGAGCAAGGTATATAAAAAAGGCTCCGATTACCAGTTGTTTCACAAAAGCGCGTTTCACACATCAACTGTGCAAATGCAAAATTAACCTTACCTATATTATTGGCTTCTGGAAAACGAATAAAAAAAGGAATAAAAATTATACTTAAGGCAATTAAATTACATGTTTCTAAAGCTACAAATTCTGGTACTGTATTCTTTTAAGTATCAGCTGCACTATATTCAAGGTAAAGACTAGCACTGTTTCTGAAAGACCACAAAAGAAGCAAAATACATAATCAATGTTATGTAAAAAAAGAATAAAAGCATTCCAATTCCAGCCTGAATGGGACAGAATAGCCTTGCATGAGTACTACTTAAAAAAAAAAAAAAAAAAAAAAAAAAAAAAAAAAAAAAATCGACAGCTGGTTTTGTATTCTGCCTTCTAGATCAGGTAAGGCAGCAGAAGCCTCGAACCAAGAAATAAAAATCCCAAGAAAAGAATCAAGACTAAACCCACCCTTTCACTAATTATTTTCTATCAAGCTTAGCAAGCCATTCAACAAGCTTTTCAGGTTGTCTGGGGAATGCTAGGAGACTCCTCTGATGTAAGCATTGGTAAATATGGACCTAATTACTAATTTAAAACTGCCAGTAAGTCACCTTTTTTTTTTTAAAAAAAAAAAAAAAAAGCTTTCAATAACCCAGACATCAATTTAGAAATGAAGAATATTTCCTTCCATTTTCACTATGAAGCCCTGAAAACCTCCTCCGAGATGCATCTTCCCTGTACAGATCACACCAATAACCTTCTCTGAGCATTAAGGACTTCAATAAATAACCTGTTCCTTGTAACCAGAAATGTTCAGTCATAGAATCACAGGATAGAATCATACAATCGTTTAGGTTGGAAAAGACTAAGAACATTGAGCTCAGCCATTAACCTAGCATTGCCCAGTCCACCACTACACCATGTCCCTCAGCACCACATCTACACATCTTTTGAAGACCTGCAGGGATGGCGACTCCACCACTTCCCCGGGCAGACTGTTCTGCTGTTTGATAACCCTTTCAGAAAAGAAATGTTTCCTAATATTCATCCTAAACCTCACCTGGTGCAACTTGAGGCCATTTCCTCTCGTGCTATCGCTTGTTCCTTGGGAGAAGAAACCGACATCCCCTTGCTCCAACCTCCCTTCAGGTAGTTGTAGAGAGAGATAAGGTCTCCCCTCAGCCCCCTTTTCTTCAGGCTGAATACCCCCAGTTCCCTCAGCTGCTCCTCATAGGCATTGTTCTCCAGACCCCTCACCAGCTTTGTTGCCCTTCTCTGGACACGCTCCAGCCCCTCAATGTCATGTCCTAAAATACCTTTTTTTTTTTTTTTTTTTTTTTTTTTTTAAAAGGAATGTTTGAAAAATCCAAAAGCACCCTAAATTCTGAGGGTGGTTTACTTCCAAAGAAAATAATTGCTATTTTCTTTCCCATTAACACTCCGCGCTTCGACAAGCTATGTTAGAGAGTGAAAATGAAACATGCTGACTATAGTCTATAGTCTTCCTATGTGTTTAAAATAGAAATCCTTAAGTAAGCTTTGTAAGTAGTGAAGAGGAAAATTTAAGTTCAGATTTTACATACATGAAGTTTTTGAATTATTACTCACATCCTTTTCTAGGTCTTTCAAATATGCTTTTGTTTCAGATCAGGTTTTGCAGGGAGCTAGATGTCCATATTATAACATTTTCTGTTTGTTTCTTGAAAAGAGACAACTGACATCAAGTAACATTGAAAATTAAGTAGTTAAATGACAAACTATAAAATTATGAAAAGTTTCAAGTGAGGAGAACCCATGTAATTGGTAAAGATGAAATTGTGCATTAATAAACTACTATTAAACATTAATGACAAAGACCACATCCTTCTATTGTCACAAGGAACACGGGGTTAGCACACTAATGTACATCCTGGACTGGTTTGTTGTTTCCAGGGTTTGGCATAGACAAATTCGGCACAGATGTTTGTAATACATTCCTCCCATGTATTAATATTAAAAGGATAAAAATGCAGAAAAACGGCATGTGCATGCAGGGGATAAAAGGGAATGTCATAATTTGGATTTTGGAAATTAAAAAAAAAAAATTACTAAGGTTTATAGTCCACATTTTTTAAGTACACAATGTCCCTGCTTAACCTGGATCCCTTACCTCCAGCCTTATCAGCCAGCCATTCAACTTCTACTAAACCTGCAGAAATACTGGAACAAGGCCCTGCTAGAACCACCATACTCACTTCTGTAGAGCCCGAGAGCTTCAGAAGATACCAAAACCACAGAACAGATATTCTAAAACAACAAAAAGATGCCAATATTCTTGTTGACCCACTCTTCAGCCTGTGATCCCGCAGTAAAGCTCATTACAACGAGACAGGAAATTAAATAAAGCTAATGGAAAGATCCTGCAACATCTTCATGAACATTAATCCAAGGTTTGATGCTAATTAGTTTAAAATGCAATATTTGGACTTTTTCAAGCTTCTAGAAGGCTTCCCTAAGATCTTTTCCTCTAATGTTTATACAGAATACAATTTCTTCCACTTGTCCCTGCTCTTCTAAGAGCAATTAACTGATTAAAGCCTCTTTCTCAGATGTCAGTAATGGTATCCAGGCAATCATATCTAAATGAGGTAGGACAGCAAATCCACCCAGAGAGATACTTCAATGAACTCCAGGAACAACTATGCCTAGAAACCAAAAATAAGGTCAGCCGGAGGCGTGATGTATTTTGAACAACTGATAGGGGTTCATCTAGGAAAACCACGCAATATTCTAGATAAAGTAGAAGACTTTCAAGGAAAGTAGCTGCTGAACAAAGGGTAACTACAGTGGCTTAGCAAGGAAGATAAAACAGTTCAGTTTTCCTTTCTTTTGAAGATCATTGAGATGGGTGTGGTGCATCAGAGTTGTGCACTATAAGACGGACTTGCATGATTTAGACCTCAGTCTGAACACAGACCTCACAGTTTGCTAAAAATAACAGAAATTTACTTTTTGACATTCCATCCCACCTACAAGTTGTCACAAAAAAAAAAAATCTCTGAAGTTCTTAAAATACCTGGGAAGGAGATGAAACTCAGCTGTTAGTAAAAGAACATTTTCAGTACTTCAACAAGCCCCATAAGCAGGGGGGTGGAAAGAGAGCTCAGGGTAACAACTCAAATTAGAGTACCATGGATCTTAAGGTACCTTTTATTAAAGTATATCAATAAATAAAAGCTTTAATTCCATCATGATTATCTGAATATTTACTACTACTCCCCTTGCAAACAGATGAATGCACCATTTGCTGGAATAATCATGATTTCTTATACACCTTGGAAGATGCGATGAATATACAGACAAAGGTACTACTGAGGCATATGATTTGCTGTTGCCTTACAGAATACTGAATAAAAAGTTAACACATGTGTAGAGGTTGACCTCCGAACACATGGGAAGTCCCAGTGAGCATCAACCCCAAACTGTAAACTGAATTAAAGTAGCAGAGTAGACCAAACAAGATAGGACAACATACACATTTTTCAAAAACTGTTCCTTTTAATGGATTTTAAGCATTACTTTTCAAACAGAATAACAGGAAGCAATCACTGGCCACAGAATTTTCCAAAGCAAGAACTAAATATGATTTTAAAAGTACAGAATAATTTCTGTAAAATATCTGAAGTGACAAATTAAATAGTTATGGATTCTTACACACAAGGATGCAAAAATGAGTGATTCTTATTGACAGTTAGTCAAAGAAATGTATCCTAAATTGAGATGTCACAGTCCCACTTTCGAAAGCAACAAGTTAATTAAAAAAAATCTCCAAAAGCTAGATCTAAGGGGCCTGGGCTAACTCTACTACCAAGCTAAGAAAACCTACAAAGTAAAGATAACTGCTTCTGAAAATTTTCATGCAAAGGAAATAGTACCTGACAGTTTTTTAAAAAAAACCAATTTGAGAAATGTGATGGTAGGGCTCAGCTTTGAACTATACTACTGAAAATGTTCCAACTACTTAAATGTCTGTAAAGAAGACTAACACAAACACTCCACTGATGTGGATTACAGAGAAAAACATCCTTCTACTTCTACAGTATTATAGTCCTGCAAGCAGTAAGGAAGTAAGCAGTAAAGAAAGATTTTCCTTTAGAAACAAAACAAGGAGTCTCAGTTTACAGCCCTAGTAATTTATTCTAATCCTCAGACTTAGTCACTTACATTGATATGCTATGATTTGTTCTATATACATCACATAACTTGCATCCAATCTGATTTTTATTCACTTAACTAAATCCAGTGTTGGAGCATTACAGTATCTTCTGAGCTGTAAGAATTCTGAATTAAAGAAAAAAAAAAAACCCACCATAACTTTTTCATGTCAAAGTAAACAAAGACTATACTGAACTTCTTCCTCGCCTTTCTCTTTAATGATCAGTTTCATTTGAAAGTAATTCTTGCTACTCTACATTGAGCCATTGCAGTCTGATTGAACTTTTTATAACATAAATACTTTCATTCAGCGTGTAACACTCTGCTAACCCTCTTCCCAGTTCTCACCCCAAGGTGTTACCAGCTCTCTAAAGCTGCTCACATGCACGCGCTTTTAGAGTGACTTGAAGGATACTGAAGTTGCTACAGTACGGCCTCTCCTTTTTGTTACTAGATAAACATGTTCACATCCAAGTCCATTAGCACTGTCAAATCTGCAGTCTGTATGACCTAAATGTATTCTATTTCCCCCCTCCAAGACCACAAGCCATTTAACAAAAAATAAATACACCCTTTCTTTGCAGCCATTTACACGAGAATATGTGGGATCAACACACAACCCCTGAAGCCCAACGGAAGTGAATTTACACTAACACTACTCAAACCTTTTAACTTCCACAGTGAATTACACTGATTCAGTTTAGCATTATTTTAAAGTGTAATACAGGCTCAAATATTTTAGAGGATTAGGACTGTTGCCTTCAAAGTAAGGCTATTTTTGAGATGATACAAGCTTTTTGTTTTACAAGAAATGTGTTAATAGGCATTTATAAAGCAACTTCTTCGTCCAGTCTTGCTTCAACCGTCTTACCACTTTGCTCAAGACTGATGTCTTATGTGTAAGATCATCGTTGAACTGTTCATTCCATTTACCTTTATAAACTACTAACATGCAAACTTTATTTGAAGTCTTCCAGAAATTCCTCCATGGAAATACTTTTTCCATATTAAAACATCAGTGAATCAGACTATGACCACCATCTGAAAAACTACTGTTCATTTAGACAAACCTATTTTAAAAGGTTTTTGTCTGAGAATGCTAAGCAACCTTAAAACAAAAACCAAGCTATGTTCCGACTTCCCATTCCCCCGCATTTTGAAATTCTCCATTGTATACAAAGTGGCTACACTATATTCCTACTCTTTGACATCACCACCCAACATTCAGTATCTGCACAGGAAAGAGAACGTCAAGAATATATTTTTGAATACTTTTTTTTTTTTTTCCAGACCTGACTCTTACAGCTCCTTAGGAACAGATACCATGAAATATCATAAAGCTACCTTTTTCATTCTGTTTTTAAAACTGCAACTTAAAATTCTAATAAAAATACACACTTTAAAAGGTGCCATTAGAAGTACAGCTTATACCAACAACTTCCTTTTTGCTAACAGAAAAGGCACTTTAGAGATAGAGGGCTGCACAGCTTTTAAACAAAAACAGCTCTAATGTAATTCTAATACAAGTATTTGCCTTGACTCACCTGTATGCATAGCTGGGTTAGAACAATACCTTGTTCCAGTTATACATAACCCTCATGATGAGGGTTATTCCTCATAAAGAGACATAGAATTATGTAAACAGGCCTTGACTCTTGACTTGCTTTGGAGAAAAAAAAAAAAAAAAAAAAAAGGCAAGGAGAACCACAGGAGGCCTGTTAGACCCTCTGCTCTCCACCTCTTTCACCACTCTAGAGCAAAGGAAGCCTTTAAAAATACTACCATCGCAGATAAAGCTCCTTCACCTAAGCGCACAAACCACTATGTTTGGGCACAGATCCCTACCCTACGGAGTACAGGACACAGAAAATCCCAATGTGAAGCGCAGCCAGGAACAGAACAAGGCATCAGGAAACAACTGTGTCTTGCTGTTTTAAGGATGACCATGAAAGTTAGACATAACACTTCACTAATGTGCAATGACAGACCTGGTAATACTATGTCCAAATGTACCATCCAAGTTCTTGAAAGGAAGATGGTAACATGCCAGAGATGATGAATGTTTCAAAAGATGTGCATAATTGGTAACTAGTATACTTATTAACACCACCTGCAGTGGTCCTGCAGTACAAGTTGATCTGAACACCTCACAACTTCTGCCCAGTCAGGAGGTCGATTAGGTGGGCACTAAGGATCACAGAATCGGAGCTGTAAGGAATCTTGACAGATCCTCTAGTCGCTGACCTTGCTCCAAGGCAGGATCATCAATCATTAAGTCCTTGGAAGTTAGTGTCTTGCATGTTTTTCAATACTTTCATCAGTGGAGATGCATCACATTGTCCCCACCAGCAGCACTTCAGCACCACAAGGCGTAGATGTACATACATTTCTCTACTACTACGGGGCAGTCTCACTCTCACCTATGTTTGTGCTCATTTGTCACCTTTTTTTAACTCAACAGAACACTTGCCTTCTTGTGAATGTCTGCTTTTCTGTGATTATTGAGCTGCAGCCGTTTTCTGTGCAGTCACACAAACATCAACACAAGAATCGGTAGCAGGATATGACCAGAAGCATAGAGGGGTGGTTCTGTGACATAACCCTCTGTGATAAGAGACCTGTTAAATCAACTTGGCTTTTCACCTGCACCTTTATATACTCTGCCTGGGTCAGAGCCACCAAAGGCATTTTCAGTAGTGTAACAAAGTCCTAATCCCAAGGCAACAGAAAGAGGAGATGAAAGCTATAGAAGCTGCACTTCTAACAACAAAGGTTTTCAGACAAAGGAAGGCAAGAAAGGAGTTGCTACTGAGCACTGAGGAATTAGGGACAAGATTACTCCAAGAAATACTAATTTCAGAGAAGAAAGATGCTAAGCAAAAATAAAGAAAAAGCTCAAAACACACTCATGAAGCTTGAAGGCCCATTTGAGTCTAAGTCATCACCTCATCAAATTATGTTTAAAAAGGAAGGTGGCACTGGGACAAGAAGGTGTTTGCATGTTGGTATTCAGCAACCCTTCTCTAAGCAATAAACTTCCACCTGCAAAAAAAAAAACCAAACCAAAACAAAAAAAAAACAACCAACCCCATCTCATGTTTGTGCTGTGTATCCAAATGGTTTCCCTCTGAAAAAGACCAAGTTGAAGATGTACAAATACTGGAAGGCAAACTGGAGATCAGAACTGGAGTAGATCCCAATATTTTCTGGCTTTGGACACAACCTCTGCCAAAAACTACCTTATAAAAGATGTAACAAGCTAAAAAGATTGTAATTATTTTGTGCATCGCTCAGCACACCATGTCTCTCTTCCGGAGAAGAGATATATAACACACTTTCTTCTGCAGTTAAGAGACATCTAGTGCCAAAACAATTCATATGATGATTACTGATAGACCTATGGTTTTGTTAGAACAATCAAACCAACTCTTCTTCAAAATAGTAGTTTCCAGATTTAAAATGTTTTTGTTCCCCAGAGTATCAACTGACCAAGGTAAGCTTAACAGATTCCTAGCCTTCTGCAAAATGCAACTTTTCTATCCTAAAAAAAAACCCAAAAAACAAACACAACACCAAAAAACCCCACGCTATACCACTTTGATCCCTTTATTGGTAAGAATTTAAAATCTAGGAAAAAAGTTACAACACCTAAATCTGATACTCAAAATTGGCATAGTTCTTTTGTAGCTTAAATTATTTATGGCTTTTTTTTCTTTTTATGCCTTCCAGCTTGATTTCTGAACACTGCTCATTCCTGCTAGAAAAACAGATCCTGTCACACATATTAGGACAAGTTACCTGGCATATCAAAGTCCAGCTTATCACCCAAAACACAAAAAATACTAATATTGCCAGCTTCATACCTGTCATTGCACTAACATTTCTAGAGTTGCTCTTTCTCTAGGCCTCAAATTATAAATCTTTCTCCATGTCTGCAGGAGCGACTGCAGGCATGCTTCACCCCCTTGTGTTTAAGAATGGTTCATGTTTTATACTCTTTTTAACAAATGGTGTTGCACAGACAAATTAGACGTGAAGGACGAGGTTTCTTCTCCCTCTTCCACGTCATGAAAGTAATTGCCCATTCCCTTTTCCTCAAAGGAAAGCGTGTGTGGTGAATCTAGAAATCCCCCAAAGGTGCAGTTCTTCATGTTTTTATTACTGTACTGAATCCTGGGGTTGTATGATTCATCAGAACTGGCAACCCTGCAATATTCTTCATCCTTTATCTAGAGAAACAATACCCAGCTACTAAGGATTTTTTACCTTTTTAGAATTAACAAAGAAACTGAGAAAATAAACCATCGGATACAAAAACAGTCAACAGCAGATATCATTTACCGTCAGTCACTCGGATAATAAATAAAAAACCACATAGAAGTTAAGTATTTCTCATGCCAGTTTCCACCATTCACTGGCCCTTTCCACTTCACAATACCAGAACTTTTCCAATAAGATAACTCTTTTTTGGTGGTTACTTTAAGATCAGAAACTCGAAAACATTCAAGAAATTATCTGCTGTCATTGCTAAACCTAACCAGATCTGTCTAGTAACCCAGCCTTAGACTGTAGGGAAAACTGATGGCTAAGTTTGTTCTCTGAAGCAGTTCAACAGCTTTACTGCCCCAGGTACAAAGAAGAAAAAGTCATGGCGATCTATACAAGTTAACTCCAAATCTGTGACTGTGGTATTTCTTCTTCAACAAAATTCAGTATCAGGTCCGTGGATCGGTGCATACCTCCATAGGTGGTTTAGAGAATCTTTGTCTAAAACCATTTTGGGATAGCACTGGCTTGAATACTGCTATGTCTAATCTTAATCAGCCAGTAATTAGAGATTTGCACGACCGTGTGCACCAAGCACAACACACATACGCACAAATACATCTTTCGTGCATAATTTCAGCATATAAAGTTAAATTAAAAAAATTAAGACTTCCATTGAAACCATACCCTCACTCATGAGGGATCGTTTCGTTATACTAGCTAACGATGCGTTTGGAGCTGAATACTCAGGCAAGTGCTAATACATCCTGTCTGTACAGGAGATGGTTCTGTGAAGCATCCCTACAGTTAAAGGATGGCCAGTCCGTTAGGAGTAGCATTATAAAAGACACTAATTAAAAGAACTTCTAGAGCGAGTGCCTGAATTCAAGGATAACCCCAAGGAACAACTAGACATATAATAAAGGCAGTTCTTCATTAAATCAGATTACAGAATCACAGAATAGATGATGCTGGAGGGGACCTCTGGAGGTCATGTAGTCCATCCTCAAAGCAGGATCAGATAGAGCAGGTTGCTCAATATTCCAGCCATGAGGCCAAGCTTTCCAGGACACAAACTAACAGACATACTTCCTTGGTGTTAAACTAAAGTCGTACTGGCTACATGCACAAGCCTCTTTATTCCTAAATATCCAAACACAGGGAGTTTGTTGCTTATCTTCTACAGTAAATGAGTTGTTTAACTAAGAACGTTATGGGACAAGCTGAAAGCAACAGGGTGGGTTTTTTCACCCCACAGCCCTACAGCTGTCCTCACAACAGTCAGCATCCCAGTATGAAAGTATTCGGTACGTAAGGGTGCTCTTCTGCTAAGCTCCATGCAGGATCAAGTATCAACATCATGGGTCATTTACAAATTTGTAATACCATGCATTTAAACAGAGAATTGATCAGGATACTTGTGAGCTATGCAAAACCATCCTGTTTAAGTTTTCTTTTTAAATCTTGAAACAAAAGGAACACACACTCAAACTTTTCAAACACTATCAAAGATATGTGAATTCCTCTACTTACTTATCAGTACATCAGTTTTAATTTTCCAGTATTTGCCAGCCAATACTGCACGCAAAATCTTCTTTACAGATACTTTTCTTATGTTCAATGTAGACACTAGCCTATATAAAATCCTTTTCCTTAGCTGGCAGACTTTGGGATGTAACAGAACCTTCTACTTGAGAGGTATCTTCTCATTTTATTAGTAGGTTACACAGTTATTGAAGCAGCAGTCTTAATTTTTGGCAAACTCTAAAAGAACACGGCCTGTAGGAATTTGATTATGTTTAACAATAAACTGGAACATAAAATATCACAGGTGTCCATGTTGGTGTGCTCACAGCCCTAGAAACCAGTTAAAGCCCCAGCAAATTCTTACTAGTTTTCACTTCCACAAACAACCTGACAGTATGCTTCGCAGAATTCAAATTTCAAGTAATGGAATGGATAAGAGTTCATCAGCTGTTCTCATGTCATTTAAAATGTGCTCCAAAGAAATTAAAAAATAATCAAAAAACCCCAATAGTTAGACAGAACCCCTAATAAACAACTTAGGGAAAGGTGAGGTGCACCTACCTAGAAATAGGTCTTTAGCTTTGGGAAGAAGTACACTACCACGTTACAGCTCCAAACAACTGACTTTACGCCTTAAGACTTTGGAGAACAATCAGCTGGAAGTTAAAAAATCAGTTTTGGTAAGTGACAAGAATGATTTAGTGTTTTTGTTAAAGGTCTTGGATGGTTAGGTTTAAGATTTGATTTTAAAAACTCTGTATTCATTTTGCAGCAAAGGAATAACTGACGCTCTCAATGAGAAACTTGCTCTTAAGTGGATTAGACTTTAAATATTAAACTCTCAGTAATGATTAGACAAGTAATAACTTGATTCAGCTAACATTTTTGACAAAATAGCACAGGTCAGAGCTTTAACGGGTAATCACAACATACAAGAAGACAAAGCTATGCTCTGCTGACTGGAATTTAACATTGCCTTCTCTACACTCTGCCGTCTACCAGAAGATGGAAGAGGAAGAGGGAAATACATCACAGGCTTGAAAGGCCCCATCGTTGACTGGATTACAAACCACTCAATGCCGTACCTTTCAGGGTACCAGAAAGCGGTCCACAGACCACTCTGCAAAACAGAGTTATCAAAAACTTACTCACATGTTCATTTCATTGAATGTTTTTCTTTTCCAATTCCATCTCAGTAAGCCAGAGGCTTTAGACTGTTTACTGCAGAATTCAGAAAGAGCTTGAGAGCAATAATTTCTGCCTACAAGAGAACCTAACCTACTCACTAATTCAGTGGCCTTAAAACACAGCTGATATGCAGTTTGTGGGTAAGTGTATAAAGGAGGCCTCAAGTTACCACAGAGCAGGGAGGGAAAGACTACTTAGATTCTGAAGTTCTGTCAAAGAATGGCAAGATACCTGCGTGGTCCTGGCAACCACTTAAGTGAGAGTCTTTAGTTTCTCTACGCCTCAGGTGTTATTAAGTGGCTATGAATACAATGACAATACGATTGTCAATTCAGACTCCACAATAAACAAGCATTTTTCCGGGCTCTATTACAAACTCCACCAGAAAGGGGCGTTGATTACAACTCAGAGGATTGGGAGCCAGCCGCACTGCAGACTAACTGCTACTAAATGAACATTGTTTCGTTAAGTCAGAAGTCCTATGAAGATGACTTAGAAAAGAACAATTTACATTTGAATGGAGGACTCAACATTTTCCTGAGATTATGGAGGTAAGACCGACTGACAAAAAGCTTGGACTCTGAAGAGGTGTCTAAAAGTTGATAGGCACGAGAGCCGCAGTATTTGTTCTTATAAAACTGTCAACTGACAGAGCACACCAATAATTAGTATGGACCTCCTCATTTTCTGCTAGTGCTTACATGGGGTAGAAGGAAAAAAAAAAAAACCCTAGAAAGTGTAAGGACAGTACAAGTAGTAAACCATTTTTAGGCAAAGCTGACCTTTTGGTTTAAGTTGGCCTGCCACTGAAAGAACTTGGGTTTACGGCATTAAAATACCACCCCCCACCCCCTCGAACTTTAGACATTTTATTTCATGGGACTGCTAATAAAAAGTAACAGTTTCAAAAAGTAAAATTTCTGCAGTCCTGACAGAGGTGCCTGAGGCCATCATTTCATGAGAATGTAAAGGAGTAGATTCTGTAGAGAGGAAGAGACACAGAAAATCTTTTCTTAAGAAACAAAATCCACATACAGGCTGGCTATATGTATACTCTTACTACCTAGGACCATGTTTGTGTACACATTTGTATAATACTTAATACTTCATAGTTCTTAAGTCCAGACACAGCAATTCTACAAGCTTTCTTCAATCAACTTTGTTTTTTTGAGCACCCTCTTCAGAACAAATGGACAAGAAGTGACCATAGGTCAGACCGAACTTCAAAGGGACAAAAAAAATAAATCATTTAAGGTGTAGATATCTCCCTTTCTAAAGATGACACCACTAAGCAGTCAGCTCATGGACTCAAGAGGCCACTGGCGTAGAAATGACAGTGATTCAACCATTCTTCCCCAACATTTTTTTCCTGTACGGAAATCTTCACAGGACTTTGCATTTCTTTCCAACCAAGCATTTCTTTCCAACCAAGCAGCAGTCTAAATATTTTAAAATAATACAGTTACTTCATACCTACCGGTAGTATTTGGCCCAACTTCAAACAAAAGATATCTCCTAGACTTTTCTCCAAACCTCCTATGAGTCTGTTCTAATATTTGAACATACTGTTTTCTTTTCCACTAAGTGACAGAAATCTGAAGGGGTTCTTTGGGTCTAAAGGGTCTCTTCTGCCAGCTTGCTGGAGGAATACTTGGGGAAGAAGAGAGAAGCAAGAAATGAGTAAAGAAGCAGCTGAACTACAGGACAAAGCAGCAGCAGCAGAATTCTAACAATCCCCATGCCATTACAGAAAAGAATCAACTTCCCTTGGGAGGCTGCAATCTAACTCTGAAAAGAAAACTGTTCTCTTCGTTGACTTTGCAGAGGAGACTCAAAACAAAGAATGCTAATTTGCTTACCCCTGTTCTTACTGAGGGAAGTGTTTGACTTTGCAGATTGGAATTCCAAAGGTTTCCATACTCTAACAGCTTCAGTGGCCATTTCATGAATTAGAAGGCATGTCAAAAAAGCCAATGAATTCCCATCACCTTGTTAGAAAGAACGATAGAAGTTCTCTAATCCAAATGGTCTATAATCTATTTAAGTCTGTCTGCAACACCTTGAAGAAATTCTAGAGCCTTCAGAAAGGCATTTGAGGGTAGATGATGCCACTTAAGTTTTCGCCAGCGAGAATCCTCTTTTCTCACAATAATCCAGCCAATTTACCTTCATATATACCTCTAGTCTGAAAAGCCTTGACATTAGATTTGCTGTGATTTGAGGATAACTTGTACTGAAGTGAGGACAAGCGTGACAGTTTACCTTTGAAGGCATCCAGTCATTTATTTGCAGTTATTGGTTAACCACATAATTTACTTGGGCAGCCAGAAGGCATTAACAACAGAAAAAAACCAAACTTATAGATTTTCATTGCTGGGCACAGAACAAGTAACAGCAGAAAGGGGGATAACTGAAGGAACATGAAGTCCTACAAAATTTAAGAACAGGCAGATTCTAGATGTGAAAGTTGGATCTTCTGTCACTTTGAAAATGAGAACCACAAGAATTAACAGCAGTTGCAAGAATCCTTTAGGGCCTCTTGCTAAAAAAAAAAAAAAAAAACAAAACACCACAAACCAAAAAAACCACCTTAAACTTTGCATAATCTTCAAGAAATGTCCACTTCAATCTTTTCATCTCATGTGAAATCTTCTCTTCGTCTGTATATTTGGTCAAAATGGAAGATAATTCAGTAGGATTTGTAGGGGGTGCTTCTCAACAGCTAATCCCTAGAGAGTTTAAAGGGCTAGCCTTGACACAAACTCAATCTCTAAATGAGAAGATATTCCCTGCAAATAAAACAAGTTTTTTGACAAACCAGAAGAGACTTTCTCAAGCAGGACAATTTGGGACCTAATTGCTCTTTAAGTGAAAGGATCATAGTTTGGTAACATACTGCTAGCACAGGTAATGCAATGTTCAATGTTTTCCTTCTCCATTGCTGTAAATCGTGGCTGAAAGAAAGCTGGAGGAGAAGAGGGGTGAAATGAAAGCTGAAGTGAGCAATCCAGCCGCTCAAATTACCTGTTAAATTTGTACTAGTAGAATGAGGATCCAGAAAATGTTAACATCAGCTGAAGCAGTAATTCAGCAATAAAATACGATCAATGTTTTTTTAATTGTCTGAAGCAGGTGGAGAAGACAAGCAAACTATGTGAGATTTTGTTAATTTTAAAATTATATTTTTAACATAAACTTACACATTTTCACTTGTGAACTCACCAGGCAATTGGCTGAAGAACAGTAATGAGATACAACCACTTTCATCCGTCATTAATATCAATGTCATAAATTAATTTCATTCCTGAGCTGGTAAAGTTTAATAAAAATCACCAAGACTGCTTTAGAGAATTCTATGAAATTCTAAATTAAAAGCATTACTCAACAGCCTGTTCTGTAATACACGAGTTTAACAGATATTTCAAGTCTCTCTCAGTTACATTAAAGAAAGTATGCAGTCAACTACAATCACAGTTAAAAAAGGTGCCTTTGATCTAAGGATCATTATTCCAGACCTGTTGTGAATCAGTGAAAAGGAGAGTAGCAAAGGACATACCTTGGAACTGCTCCCAAAACAATCAAGTTGGCTTTTTGTTTGTTGTTTCCAATTACAGCATTTTTCATATCTCTGTAAATCCAGAAAGAAAAACAAACCCTGGTAAATTATGCTGAGGTACTGAGGGCTTAATCTATAGAATTCACTATTTCCATGTAGGCTTATCTAGTCTTCCACATGTCCATGCTGCACCTAAAGGACTGAGTAGCACTCCAGGGCACGGTTTCCACAGCCCACAGAGCTCTGGGATTCCATTACATCCCAGCTTATGCAAGTAAGCAAAAACCCAAACTCTCTCACATGCACACCAGACATGAAAGTCTCATTATTGAGGGAAACTAGATATACTCATTTTTTGTGCCTATATATTCACTAGATTTCTAAAAGGAAAAAAAAAACAAAAACAAAAACAACACAAAACAGCACTATTTGTTGGGAAATCAAACATTGGTAATCTAAAGTATTAACCGAATATTCTACTGGGTGCAGGAAAACACAAGCAGGGGCGGGGAAGGAAAAAAGGTAAAAAAAAAAAAAAGGAAAGAAAAAAGGAACAAGGAACTATCACCAGTCTCCAGAGACCAGACTTTCACTCTCCTCTCCACCACATGCTTGCTTTTGTGAATTTCAGCAGGACACCTAAACATCTGTATATCAAAATCCCAGGAATAAAGTGGAAACAAAAGTATTTTCCTGTCTGAGAGTTACTGCAAGATTAAATACAATAAAGGCATTCATACTATGGTAAAGAAACAAGGGAAGCATTTTGGAAAGAGGACACTGGTTGCACACACTAAGAAGTCCTATGAAAATGTGTGGTTTGCAACCTTGTTGTTCAGAAAATTGCTACTAAATCCTAAAAAACATCACCACCTTTTAAAGATTTTTCTTCTTCTTTGTATGAACATATTGAACATACATGAACATCCAGAGAATTTGAAAGAAAGGTAGCAACTTATGACCAGTTTCAGAAAATCTAGATGACACATTTCTAGGAAACTTCCAAGTTTTAGGGACCTTCATAAGAGCAGAGAACAAAACCAGTCCAAATTCAGATAATTCTTCATCAGCAAAGCCCAAACCTACATTGGTTATAGTGTTAATAGTTGCAAATCTGATAAATTAATCACTGGCTAACTATGCCCATAATTAATTCAAATAATTCAGGATTTTTAGTGGTTGTTTTAAGTTAGCACATTTTCTTGCTACTACATCACTCTTTCACTTGCGATCTGCAAATTTTAAGAGATTCAGAGTAGCCCTGTTCTTTATGGTCTTTATGATCCACCCTGACCTTCATGAACAGTCCTTACGTACCCACTGAACATGCAACTCCACTGCAATAAGCAGTTGTCCCAAGTGTTAAATTCACTTCATTAGATGTATAAAAAACTTCTTAGCCAATTAGATGTATAAAAAACTTCTTAGCCAATTAGATGTATAAAAAACTTCTTAGCCAAGGCAGGCAATATCTGGACTGGCATAAACAGAACCTTTATAAACTTCAATTAGTAAAAGGTAATTACGCCTTCTTCATGAAGTGTTTTTCCATGTGACTCACTCTCCCGTTGCATAGTTATCCAGCCACAGAAGAGTGCTCTAGGAATTTCAAGCAAATGGAGACTAACTTCTCAAGTTTGGCTCGTGATCTTGGAGCTCCAACAAGGGAGCAGCATTAAAAGCAGCTGAACTGCAATTCTGTGTATCTCTTAACACAGGCAGAGTCAGGAAACCACTTCACTCATCAAGTGAGCCATTACTTAGCAGGAATCTGCCTACCCAGCACACAGTTTTACACTGTTGAGTATTAGCAGAAAACGCTGGACCTTTCTCTTGTATCTCCTGTAAGTTTGGTAACTTTACACCACAAGACAGGAGTGAGGAGAAAGAACAAGATCAGAAGACAGGCTTAGCTGGAAGCCCAAGAAAACTTAAGGAATGGACTTGAAGATTTCACTAAACTTAGAAACAGTCCTTCAGTGGTTTCTATGCTGAACGCTTGATATGAAAGTATCCCAGCAATTTTTCAAGTTTTTTAAAATACAAGAGTCAGTCCAAAACAGTGGCAGAAGCAATGATCAGAGGTCTCAAAGGAAACTGTACCAACAGGTGTGCTAGGCTCAGGTACTAAACTGCTCAGGCCACTCTACGACTTCTGAAAAGGCTACTCTCCCTGTTCTCCTTCGGCACCAGCTCTCAAAGTCACCAGAAAGGCTCCATCGTACCACATATCTACAAAGGCATCTTGAGAACCTAAAGAGAAGGTACTTGCCAAGCACTCTGAAGAATTAATAAACAGATTCTGGTGACGTTTTATTGCTCTGCTCAGGTGATTTTACAACATTATTTTGGTGTTTTTTTTGAAAAACAAACAAACAAACAAAAAAAAAAAAAAAAAAAAAAACAAACCACACACCCCAAAATCACACCACCAACAAACTTTTGTGACTCCTGCACCAACTGTACGATAGAATGGCGTGCTAACCTTATAACCATTTAATATGCAATAAGTACTGCCTATTCAAATTTGATTTAGAGACTCTTTCAGAAGTTTCAAGAACACGGCCAAGTTCCATAACACTCAAATTAAGAGGTTTAGCGAGATCACAGTCCTGGTCTGTAAATGATTCAGATGAGTTTCTCCATCCTGGTTCATAAAGTTCCTCAGAAAGGTCATGGCAGAGAGAAAAGACGTATCACAAGCTTGAGAGTTCTGACAAATCCAACACATGTACATTCGACCACTTCAACTTGCAAGGAAGTAAAATACATTCAAGTTGGTAAGGTGACCAAAAACTGTCAGAGACAGGACTCAGCAAAGATCACCATGTCTGTGTGCATTATGCCTTGGCACTCTCCAGTTCTGTGCCATCCCTTATCTCTTCAAATTTGCCACTTAGAGAAATTAACCTATTCAATACACAGGAAGATATGGAAACCAAGAATAGCCTTAAAATGCCATGATCCAATGTTAAATAGTAGACTTTTTTTTTCATTTATTACAAAAAATAATTATGCAATTCCACATTACATTTTATGGACATTTTCCTGATCAGGAAGCTAATCTCCTTAAGAAATAAAGAAGTACCATGTGCTGGTCTAGTCTACCAGGTCCTTGGTGAATCATGAACCTTGGAAAAACTGAGGGCAACTCCCTTATTTGAAAACATCGTCTCCAACAAGTTTGAACCTGACCGATTTTGGATCCAAGAGGATATGAGATTCATCCAAGGAGAAAAAGAAATAAAGATCGCTATCTTCTACAGGAGGTAACACGGAAACCTCAGAAATTTGTAGTCCAAAACTGGACACTCACTTTATTTCCAAATGTCATGCACACTGCTTCCACTTCCTACTGTGAAAAGGAGTCCGTGAAAGGAGGAAGAAGGAAACAGCAGCAAAAACACAATCACAAAGAGATGAGAACTTCAAAGAACAACACGTCTACGGTGATTCTAGGCCTAATCTGTGAGAAGACCGTGACCCAGAAGAGGGAGATACACAAACTTTCCAATAATCAGCTCCAAGATCTCAGGTAGATTATCAACCCTACTGCCAGGCGACAGCACAGCGTGAGCAGCTTCTGAAGAAAAACGCAGATCTTAGACATGTACCTAGTACATTCCAGCACTACTTAGTTTCTCAGCCTCAGAAAGGAAGCTTTCTAGAGACCCAAAAGACAAACGATGAAGCTTTCATCTGACACAGTTCTTAAGATGCATTTGAGGTTGTTTGTTTGTTTGTTTAATTCCTGTGTATTAAATCTTATAGTTTAGCTTCAAACTAAATTCAAAGTCGTGTAACAAAATAACCTGAATTGCAGTAATTTTAATGCATAGATTTAAAATCTTACAGCTGATATTTATGCCTACATTTACTAAAATGCAATAAAGTAATTTATGAGAAAAAACTGTCAAGCAGGATAATATAGACCGCCAACAGGCAAAGAAACCCTAGCTAAGCGCTTGGAAATATTGCTTCCTGAAATTCTAAACCAGCTTTCTCCATCTCCTATTGCTTCTCAAAGAAGTAAGAATATGGTTTCATCAGTTCAATCCTGTGACCAGTCAGTTTTAAGTTATGAAACTAACTACAGATGGGAAAAGCAGAAAGACCTATTTTCTTTCCTAGAAAAGGAGAAAAAAAAAATTATCAGGTGAAGTTTATCAGCTCTAACAATTTTTCGGAACATAGTAACCCAGAAGAGGTCAGTTCAACTAATTAGCTATAAACAAAATACAATGCATGCTAGTTTTGTAAGTGCATTAGCACAGTATGAGTGTTTAAAATAAAATATTTTAGGAGTACATTAAACTCATTATAAAATCTCATTTCCATCCAAATGCAGCTTGACAAGAGTTAAAAGATAAACTAATCTGCCAATCGTATATGAAGTTAACATTTTTATTCTGATAATGTGTAGTTGTTTAAAGGCACCAGATACAGCCCAATTCAGATAAGCAAGAAGCAATATTAAATATAACAATTTGGAAGTAAAATATGCCCTCTAAGTTTTCATGATTCCTAGCCAATAAAAATTAATATTATGAAATATCTTAAGTCCTGAGGAAATTAGCATTCTAGTCTGCCAATGTAAATTATTATTGTAGAAGCAACTTAAGGTGCTGAACTTTGTCCTAAGGAGAAATTAATGAAGTTCATCATCTTCCTGAAGTTGATTTTAAGTTTAGGACTCCTCCCACAAAACCATCAGAAGTGTCCGGTAGGTAGTGTGCAGGTCTCTGAACCGGTGTGAGCTAAAATTCCCCACTGAGAAAGAACAGACCTCACAAGTATTCCTAGCAAGCCCCAATACCTGCACCTCTTCTGCAAAAAGAGGTCATGAGAAAGCAACAAGAATAGACAGACTCCTCAGTGAGAATTTGGGTTTACCTATATTTTTAAATACCAAAATTCAAGCATAACCTAAGAAATTTTTAACTTCTGATAGAAAACCCTGGAGCTTTCCTACATCACCTTCTAGCAAAGCAAAACAAGAGATCTTGGAACAAACTAGACCGACTTGATGAGGAAGCGACAATAGGAACTACACGGAAAGAGGAGGAAATAACAGCTTGCACGGTATTGTCTCATCTTATGTCTTCTGAAAACACAGTAGGTAGTCATATTTAAGAGGTTCCTAGACAGAGAAGGATATCAAACATGAGGTGAACAATCACAGAAGGAAAAGTAGTCCCAGGCACTTCAAGCCAATGCTTTCACTTTTAGTATGAAACAGTTACAAGAGATTCCAAGACAATTACGCACACAGAGGAAGCATCCAAAACAATGCACTGGCAGAGTAGATTTATCTACCAGAGGCTGATCAAAATTATGAACAATAGAATGACGCAAAGCATCATTCTGAAAAGGTTTTCAGAAACCCAAAATGCAAATATCTAAAAAGCAGAGGTCCTGGTAAGGGATACAAGGACATAGTTCAAATGAGAAACTGTCTGCCCCAACTGCAGAAGAGTTTTTAAGTTTCATATCAGTTATAAGTTAATGGTACCTGGACTGGCTGGACTCGAGTCAGAAACTAACTGTGGAGCTAAAGTTTTCATAATTATGCTTTCTATAGCTTTTGCCTCCTCTTCCTTCTCCCTTCCTCCCACCCTCCCATTTGCATCAGTCCATGAAACACAATCAACAACAGGAATTAATGACAAATTTTGCATGTTAAAATATGTCCATCATTATTCTGACAGAACTAATGCCTAAGATGGACACTACTACAGCTTGAATATCTGTTAGTTACCCAACAAGTGAGTTGTTTTCTACCCCTTTAGCAGGGAGCATATTTGTACTAACATGATTACTAGTCCAACCAAGTGAATAAAATGTCAAAAACTCCTGCCAACTCAAGCAAACCACAGAAGTCATAAATCATCTTATTTTTACAGTTAATCATCAGGTTAGGAAGAAAAGTTAAGATTTCTAATCCCATTCAAAAATAGCAGTCGATGCAAAGAAAAAGATGATTTTACAGGAAAGAACAAAGTAGCACATAGAGACACAGTCACTCAACTTGTTTGAGTTTTATCACTTAGAAACTGTTACACAATTACCATACAGTGCAAACTAAAACTCAACATTTAGAGAAGGAAACCCTAAATCCATGGTTGTTCCCAATCTTAATTCTGTACTCTCAGACACTGCATAAAATCAAAGTGCTGTAGAAAAATAGCATATGGCTATAATTACAGCAATGCAGAACAGTAGCATTTAACATACATGATGCTAAAAAGCAATTGTTTCATCCAATTTCTCCATATCACAACGCCACAGAAACCACTTGAAGTCCTATCTGAAGTATCCTCATCGGAGAGGCAACTTACCTTGTCATAAGTTTTCTTGCCAAGGCAATTCTACCAAATAGAAAAGTATTTCAATGATCCACACTTGTAGTTAGAAATATTTTTACCTTATCCCTACTCTGAATCTATCCCAGCTTCCAGTACTTATTTTGCTATGCGTGTGTGACAGGCTGAAGAAAGCGCTCATATCAAATCTTTACTTCCATATAAGAGCTTACATCAGTCATTTCCCATGCTAGCCTTCTATATCAAGCTTAACAATTTAAGCTCTCTGTGTCTTTGGCTGCAGTTTCAACTCTAGTTCCTTTCAGATCGCTCGGCTGACTGACAAAACGGGAGATGCTGCTTTTCCCAGCTCTCTCTCAAGCACGTCTTATGCCTCATCCTTTGCACTGAGTCTGGAAATTGTGCTACAAGTTGCATGAGAGCACTAATCAACAGAAAAATTGCCTACTCAACCTTAAGAATGATATAGCTCAAATTTAAAATGCTTGACATCAGTGGAGGATCAGAGTTCAGCCAGCTTTTATTATGTAAACTTTTTAAACTAAAAAAAACAAACAAAACCACACAAACTATAGCTAGAGCTCTGTATTTCCAACATTTACATTTCAGCATCAATCTCTTATTTAAATAAAATAGGTTGTAACAGCAAAGAATTATCCAAAGACAGGTGTGGGGAACACAGCTGCAGTTCAGCAGAACTCTCAGAAAGAGAGAATTCCTGCTTTGTGACACCAGATCAGCAAATGCTTTTTTTCACAGGTATCCTAAAACAGCCAAACCACATGAAAAGAAGAGCCTTCACCACTGTTGCTTCAGATGAATGATTCAAACCATCAAATATAAGTAACTGTGTTACATTTTTGCTTTTTTTTTTTTTTTTAATGTCTCTATCTGCCCCCAATGACATTTCCCAGCCCAGGATGAAGTATTGCCTTCAGCATCTAGCAGTATATCCCACAGTTGAAGCAAAAATTAAGTGAAATTTCATCAAGCAAAAAGGCATCTTGTAACACTGCCTTTTTCTAGCACTATTTTTCATTCACTGTCTCTTAATTTAAAGTTATTTTTGTCCATTCTACCATTTTAAGCCCACCACTGATTATCAAAAGAATGTTGTCCACCACAAGTCATTCACATAGAGAACTCCTAAGTTTCATTCAGTACAAGAAAATACCTTAAAATGACCTTCCAGCACCTGCTTAGCTGTTCTCACATGTGAGCTCGTAATATTGTATGACACTGTCCACTTCACCTTATGCCAGTAATCAGTGAAGTTTCACCAAAACCTGTTAATCTGACATAGCTACTACCCATTAGTTTATAATAATCTAAAGTCTTTCCGACATGAAAGGATAGCCTCAGATTTTTAGCTCCAAATAGCTGTCAGCTAAGATGATGTACTGGCCTCCATATGCTTTAGTCATGCCTAAATTTCCTTTTTCAAATGGGTGTTAGTAAGTGCTCACTAAGACAGAAACTCCATAATTTATCTTTATCTGAATAAACTCCCTCATTCTACATATGAGGGAGTTACTGGACATTTCAGACAATACATGTTTAAAGTATATTTTAGCAAGTGATTTTACCAGCTAGCCTTCCTGCTACTGTGTAGTTCCCAAATATAAAATAAAAAAAAAAAAATCTCAACACATTTAAATTATCAGTTCAGCACCAGCAATACAGCATACATACTGAAATAATTTTAATCATCTGGTAGGCAGATTAATCGGTAAACAGAGTTCTGTCCTTTGAATGTTACAAGAAATGCCAACCGTTTACAGGGAGCTACCCTAAGAATACATAGTTCCATACTGCAAACTGAAAACGAGCTTGTTTTGGAAAGTAAGTAAACTCAGTTTTTTAAATGCTAATTCTGATCAATTTGAACTGGCAGCTTAGAACCAAAAAAAAAAAAAACACAAACTCCACCTATTAAGAATCACAAACTCAGTAGCATTGCTGATTTTGTGGCACACACCCCTGAGGCACAACCCCTAGTTCAGTCTTAACAACACCCCACACACATCCCCCAAGGGCATAACAACAATTTCTCCCTCAACTGCCTGCTACATTTTCATTTTGCCCTCCCTTACAGGCAACCAACCTCTCCTCTGCATTTGTCCAACAGGTTCATAAAGCTAAACTCTGAATGACCTCAGAGTATTCAACTGTGCTGAGCTTGAAGTTTGCCACTTCTAACTCAGACCTCAAAACTTTTGTGACCAATACCCACTTGATTTTCTCCAGCTAGTCTGATAGAAGTTGTTTCTGCTATCTCATCCTACTTACAGACTGAAATCATCACAGCAATAGTAGCACTACTCTGTGGCTGGCATCGAGACGGAGATTTTGGAGGAAAGTGCCTCCATGCCCTTCTGAAAGGCAGCACTGAAACAGATTCATTAATCATCAACCCTCTCTCACAGAGTGGCAACTGCAAGGCTTGAAATATTAAACAACACTCTTAGGGTGAAGACTGCTGGCTAAATGTAACAGGTATACCAAATTTACTAAAGTTTAGCCCACCTCCAACTATTAGACCAGGAGTTACAATACATAACAGTTTACTTGCAAAAAAAAATGGTATTATGCATTTGTACCTTTTGCTGCATAATAACGAAAGCACAAGAAAGCAAGAGAGTGTCTTATTCCATGACAGGAACACATTTTTTCATATTGCATCTTCCTCTCTTCCCTCCTTATGTGCACTATTCTTCTACCTGGCTCTACAAAACCTATTACATTGAAAACCACTCTTCGCAGAGCACTACTTAATTCTCAAATGATGTCTGAGGCCTTTCAATTTCATCTTTTATCACTCTGAAAACCTGTCTAGCTATTACATTCCTCAGCTTACCTCTTGGAAGGGAGAAATCAACAAATGGAGTAGTGCTCCCAGCACCCTCTCAGCATCACCTACACCTGCTCAATTTTCTGTCAGATCCTGCAACCTAAAGAGCAAACTTTCCATTTCCAAGCCAAAAAGAGCCTATCCTGCCATTCACAAAGTATCAACAGAAGAGACTCAGGAGCCTCCTCCCTCAACACATGAATGACACTGCACAAAAACAATGCTTCAAATAATTGTATCACTTGCTCTTAGCCAAATAGACCTTAAAGTTCCCTACTGCATCTGAAAGAGCACACATTTAGTACAGAGTACTGCCTGGGAGATAACAGAATCAAAATTGTACACAGGCGAAGTATAACAGGAACAATCCTCTAAGGACGGCCCTATTTCCTCAGGGCCATTCTGGTGAAAACTGAAGCAAGGGAATTCAAAAAGAACCAAATGTGGCTCCTGCAGCAAATTTAGGTTGGGAAGTGCCCACTGAGAAACTGAAAGTGTGATTGCATACGTTCGGGATGCACAATGTGAAAACAAGTGCTATTCATTATTTAGTCTTAAAGGTGGTTTGTTTAACAGGACATGAAGAACAAGAGGCAGAAGTAGCCTCTTTGTAACTGCCTGAAGGGGGTACCTGTTGCTCCGTTAGAACTGAGATGGGAATTTCTTCTCTTCCCACTCCATGAAGCTGCCTCATATTTCACACAGCTTTCCGTGCAGGCACGTGTGGAACACTGCATTGATGCTCTCATTCCAATTGCCATAGCTGAGAAATACAATACACTATTATACAGTCATCTAAACACGTGCCTGGAACATTTTTTTCAAATCCAAGAATACACAAATGAAAAAAGTTGGATGTAAAATCAACACACACTGTTCAAGGTGTTCCCAATTCATTTCAAAGCATCTGACCACAAAAGAGATACAAGATAGGTTCCATAAAAGCAGTGTTACTACCTAAAATATAAGGTTGGGTTTTTTCTGGTTTGTGACTACCTTCTGGTATCTTCTGTTTGAAGAAGGCAGAAACCAGCAAGCAGTATAAAACATTTTCAGCCAAATGCAAGTACAAGTCCACTGTCCCTTAGAGGAATGTTTAACACACAGCTAATTTTGCATCCAAGAACCTGCGGCAAAGGTAAGCCAAATTACATCTTGGTTGTACTATTTTAGTCCACATCAGGGCCTTCAAAACACTGAGCATAACCACTAACCACTGCAGCACTGTCAGTCTAAGTCTGCAGAGACCCTAAAAACATAACTGTCTGATTCAAAGAGGTCCACAACTCCTTACCCATATGCCAACTATTATGCTTTCCTTCTCAACAACATCCATTCTCAAACACTCAAAATCATACTGTGTCAAAAGCAAAGTAAACACACTGCATAGATCTGTACCAGTATTCCCACCACAGCACTAGACATGGTCCCTGGGAAAAAGGAAGAAACTATAGACATACACTTTGAAATTGGTTCTTCAGTACCAAGTCCTATATCTATAGGATGTTTCTTTCATTCTCCTGAGAAATAAAGTGCTCACACAAGTTTGGAAAATGCCTGTCTAGTAACGCCAGCTGGCTGGATAAGCACATCCATAAAGGACAGAAACAGCAGTAGCACAGGAATTCTCAGCACACCACAAAGATGATTATTTACAAGCCTTCAAAGATGACATCCTCTGACTGCTGAGGAACAGCCTGATGAGAAACAGTTGGGACCTTGAGTAAGCCAGATTCGTCAGAAAGAATGCTCCTTTCAAAACCAGCCCTTGAGATGGAATTACATAGCTCTCTGTAAAATGACAGACTGCCTCTTTGAAGGCATCAGGCTAAACGTAAGCATGACAAAACATCTCTCAAAAAAGCCCCTGACCAGCAAATAAATGAGAGGACAAAAATAGGTATCAGTCTTGCATCTGCACAACATGGTCCTGAGCTTAAGAGTAAGTAAAAAGCAAATTATAGTCTAAGGATCACCACCCAGAATTGTTTTTAAAAATAAATAAATACTGCCACACTGCAAAGCACAGGGTGATGTTGCAGCAACCATCTCGGGACAAATTAAACTCTTATAACAATGCAGAAATTTACAGAGCTATGTTCTGCTCCTCTGCCAGTAAGGGCAAAACATTTAAGAGAACTTCAGAGCGAACACAGTTTTTAATCCCCTACAATATCTGTTTGAGGTAATCTATGCACTGTCAACACTAAATGTATTCAACAGCTGACATTAATGCCGACCTTGCAGAATGCAGTCAAAGCATATTTGAGAAAATTTGAACTGTGGAACGGTGTGTAAAAGATGAAAGGTTTAGAAGAGCATCAAAGTAGACACAAAGGAAACCTGTAAGACCTCTACATTGTGGCCATGCTTATGCTTAAGAGTTTACATTTACAGAAGGAAACTACTATATTAAGCTTGCTCATTTGTGAAGACAGTAAATAGAAAGGTAAATAAATACCCGCCATACAGGTGCGGGTATGAAGACATGGGCCTTGCACACATTTAAGTAGTTTGCTATCAGGTACAGTAAAAGGCAGTAGTCATCCTTATAAGAATCTCAGCATTTCAAATCCTGAACTGAAATTCATGATTTACTGGCAGGTACACACAATTCTCCCCTTCCTACCTACTATTAATAACCAGATGAACATGACAGAAACGATGTGAACAAAAGTTCTGCAGGAAGCTTGACATCTTGAAATAAGATCAACAGAACTACATACAGCAGAACCGGACAAAAGGGAAACAGTTTTTCAGTTTTCCCACGAGGAGGAAAAGGAAAAAGCACCTAGCCAGGTAAGACTTTGCTGTCTGGACAAAAGAAGATTCTGAACACAACCTGTCAGACAATTCATGGGAAAGAAAGGAAAGAAGAGATTTGATCATTTAAATACTTCCAGAATATGTAATTAAAAGCTTTCTCAAGTTACAAGATGACAACTGGATTGGCGTGATTTTCAAGTTCAAGAAGCATTCAGCTATATCTTACCTTTATCAAACCTCATTCAGAAGTTCGTTTTCATTAAAAATACAAGGATGCAATTAAAAAAAGCCCCAAGCCGAAGTTATTCATTCAAGCATTTTTAATAGCATATGAAGAACAAGGCTATTGTAACTGAAGACAATCTGCAGAAACAAAGCCTATTAAGACGGCCTATTTTCTGATCCTTGATATTCGTACAGTTCCATCAATCAAAATAAAAATCTAGGTCACCAGTATTTTCAGCCAGGATGCAGGAAAAAAACAGCACATCTTAGGAACCAAAGTATGCAGAATATCTGGTAAAGCTTCTGACAGACACTTCTGGTGGAACTTTAATCCTCTTCTACTGCACCCTACCAGTTGATTCCAACTTCAGTACCTCTTCAGATACCCTGAAGCCAATGGAAGAAGGGCAAAGCAGTATTTTTCTACCCAAAGAGAATCTTGGACTGACAGAAATTTTTAATATAGACACTATTCTAAATTCTATTTCATATATACACTTTTCTAAATTGGGCTGTTTCACACCCATTCACCAATATTCGGAAAATAACAAGTTTGTTTTGCTCAATATCAGAAAAGATACACTCTCAGAATTAGGATTTTAACCACAGCATCACAAATATGGTTTACCATCCAAACCTCCCCTTTGAAAACTAATGTGAAATAAATTGGTATTTTCTTGTCTATAAATGCAAGAAAAGCATCTCAGCATAGAATCCACCAACATCCATGCACAAGATGAAGAATTTCAGATGTTAGCAGAGACAAAGATATTGCTTGGAACTTCCATTTCTGGGAAATCAGTTATACTTCAAAAGATATGAATAACACCTCAAAAGACAGGGAAGCGATTACCAAGGGTTGTGGGTTCCAGTCCTTTGAAAAGAAAGGAGAGCAGGGAGGTAGCGCCACCCAGGGCTCAGAGCATCTGCCAAGGAGAAAAGAGGGGCTCAATCAATCCACTTGGACATAGGATGAGACACATCCTTGCCCCTGGGACCATCACACCAGCCCTTTTGAGTAGTGGACTAAGAAAGCCAAGGCGTGGAAGCAAAACCAGGCTTTCCTACAGGGAAGAATTAAGAACCTGTACATAGTTATGGTGGTGTACCAGAAGTTTATACAGGTAAGGGGGTATTTCAACCAATAAAGCTCCCAGGACAGTTTAACCTATGTTGTACTTTTCATGTATTTCAAAGGGACGCTAATTCTGATATGTTGCCCCTGGGACACCTTCTGGAATAATTTTTTTCATCTGCTACTAGAAAACACCTCCGACTATCCTAAGCAACACAAACAACATTCTTGGCTTTTTGATTCATTTGGTCCTTCGATGACTTCCAGTGATAGCCAGAGCCAGCAATTTACTGGAAAGCCTGAAAAGGTCTGGCTTCACCACCAAAAGTCAGTCCTGGGCAAGGACTTGTTTGCCACATTGCTGTGTGGTTACAATGGAAAGCTTATAGCCCAAGGACAGCAAGAAAACAACCAGATCTTTGCACCAGTTTTACTACCTATTCAGCAGGGCAGCTCTTCTACTCGCTCTTTCAGTCATTACCCCTTATCACTGACATGCAATAGAAGTACTGAGATATTATTTGCATCCAAATTAATTTCTGTGGAAGCATTTTCTTTCAGCTTGCAGTTCCCCATCGGTGAGAAAGAAACTATGCATTAAAAAAAAAAAAAAAAGGCAGCCAACATTCAGACATGGCAGCAGGGGAAAAAGTAAGACAGGTACACTGACTTGGCAGTGGAATAAGAGAAAAGAGTCTCAACAGACCTGGAAGAAGAGCAAAAGGTGGCCGAAAGGAAGAAATGTATCAAAAAATATTTTGAATGCTCACAGAATGTTTAACCTCATTTCTGGCAAGCAGGAGGCTGCACTATGAACCATATGCACTACAAAGTATAGTCCGCTAAAACAATACTATCATGTATACGTTAAAATTTTCCAACAAGATTTCTCAAAAAAAAAAAAAATTAGGAAGAGCTTCTTGCCCTTGACATACAACTCTAGTGGAATTCAAGTAAACCTAGCCTATGCACAGCCAACAGCCCAAGTGTGTTTCAGATAACTTACATGACACCTTGCAGGACTTTCTGAGGATCGAGGTCAAATAATCTATCAACATAGTGGCGGCTACTAGCCGTTACCTCCTGCGGGGAAAAAAAAAAAAAAAAAAAAGAAAAATAGTTTATATCAATTCATATAATGGTAGATAAACAGGAACGGCTAATGCAGCAGCAAGTCCCCAAAACCTACCAGGCAAGATAGCAGCAAAACCACAGAATCATATTTAAATATGCAGTATGTTACTGATGGGCAACATCCACACAAAGAATTAACCCTAAGTTTAAGTATGATTTAAAGAAGATGATGCACTTCATGTGGATAACAATGTGTTACGAGTCAAAGCAAATTAACGGAGTGCTGCCAGCAACTGATATGCTTGTGAACAGGGCATGCAAAAGGGGTCTACGTCAGTTATCAGCACTGCCTTAAATTCCAATTTTATGATGTTTAATTATGATATAGGAAAAAACCACACAAATTCCTGAAAGAAAGTTTCCAAGAGCAGTTAAAGTTGCTCAAGAAGCATACCCACAAACAAGCTCTCAAAAATAAGGAAGCTCATATCGAGACATTTTTCTGTAACTTACTTTATCATAACATATCTACACATTTCAGAGACTGCCTTTCTATATACTGTCCTGCACAACTTCAACAGGGACAGCAGCACAATATTCTCCATAACGCTCCCATAGCTACTTTATAAGACAAAGCAAACTCTCTTCTCAGCAACAGGACCATGCTTGTAAGCTAAACATTTAAGCACCAATGATCTGTTATTCCCTTTGAGAAGATCCAAAATTGGAGATGGCAAGCATTCCAAAAAACAAGGGTGGGAAAGGGGAAGGGAATTTTCCCTCCAGGTTCTCACGAACATGTGCCAGGGTGCGTTTCCATTATCTCGCCTTTTTTTTTTTGGCCAGCCCAACTTTTTATTAGGCTTTTCCTATTTTTTCCTTATGAGTTTTCCTTGAAAGAAGCTATAAGGGCATTAATTGTAAACTCTTCCTTGCTTTTGCAAGTATCTACTCTTGGGCTGAATCTGCTTCTGCTTCCCCACTCAGATGTCAGAAGAACCAGCAGCTTCTTGCCTGTGGTCTCACGTAACTCAGAGAGAAGAATCATCTAGAGGCGGCAAGACTCCTTTGTCTCCAGGAATACTATTAAATTATGCCAGATAAATTCTACAGATAAACTTCCACCATGTAACGAAAGACAATGATTTTGAGAACAGCAGGAGATTTTCATTTACGTGATCTATGTATTTACATGCAAAAGTCTTCTGGACTTCAGAGATCCCACTGCTTTCTGTTTTTACAATATCCTGGCTTTCACCCTATCAACTACTACGTCTGCAATATGCAGAAGAAGGGCATTCATATCCAGGCAAACAAGTTTTTCAGGTAGTCCCCCAAAATAAAGAATTTATCAACATCATCAGTTTCGCGGTTCTTTTACCTAGTAAGAAATTCGGGCGGGGGTGGGAGGGGGCTGTCAGCGCCCCCCCTCCCTGCCCACAGATGCAACACGTCGGACCCCTCCCTGCAGCAGACGCCAACAGGGCCGTGTCCCCAGATCCCCGCAGGCTCTGAGGAGAAGATCCGCGTTTCGACACCAAAACACCGCCCACTCGCTGGCCCGGGCTGGGAGAGCCCGCTCGGCCAGCCACCGCCGGCCCGGTACGCTGCCCGGAGAGGACCCTGCCTCTTCTCTGCAGCACCTTGGTTTGGTTATTACAGCCCCAAATAACGCCAAGGAACCCGCTTGTTCAGGTAAAAACGCGCTGAGGAGAGTCCGCACCTCGGACAAGAACGGGAACAGACCCCTCAGAAATAGTGGGGGTGGGAAAGCCGTTTTGAAGAGAAAACCGCCTCTGGGAAGAAGTTGTTGCGACGGGGAGGGGGGCACGAGGGAGCGGGCGCCCTACCGCCGCCCCTGCGGCCCGTCGCAGCCCGCCAGGCCCGCTCCCGGCCGCGGGACCGCCCCCCCCCCGCCACCACACAAAGGGGCCCGGCAGGTGCCGGGGGTCCCCTCCACATCCCCCGCCCGCACACCCCCCGCGGCCCGGCACCCCGGCCAAGGTCAGGCCGAGCCCAGCGACGGGCGGGCGGGCGCCCCCCCCGGCGGCGGCGCTACGAGGGCGGGAGCTGCGGAGGCTCAGGGGGCCGCGGTACTCACCGAGAGGACGCTCATGCGGAGCGGCGCCTCCAGCACGCACGCCATCTTGGCGGACGCAACAGCGGCGGCGCCCTCACGCTCGCGCGCGCGCCGCCGCCAGCAGCAGCAGCACCACTACCACCGCCGCCGCCGCCGGCGGGCACGGCCTCATGGCGGAGCGCAGCGCAGCGCCGCCGGGCGGGGGCGGGGCGCCGCGGCCTCGCGCCCAGCGAATCCGCCGCCGCCGAAACCGCCGCTACCTTCCGCCAGCCCGCCGCCGCCGCGCACGCGCGCCTCCCCACACACATACACACAAAACCCCGCCGCAGCGATCTGCGCATGCGCCCGCCGCCACCGCCCACCCCCGGCGGAGGCTGTGCGCAGGCGCGGGGCTGTGGCGAGCACTCCCCGCTGAGGCGGGAAAGGCCGCCGCCGCCATAGCCGCGGAGGGAGCGGTAGGCAGCTCAGGGGACTGACCGAGGTCTCGGTACTTCCCTCAGCCCACTGGCGAACGCGGCGCTGTGTGACTGGCTTTACCCTGACGCTGAGGTGGCGGGAGGCGGACCGCACCACAGGTTCCCTCGCAGCGCCACAGCTGTTTTCCTCCTCCCGGTTCCACACAGGGTCATTAGTGTGGCTTTCGGGAGAGCCCCTCAGCTGTCCAACAACAGCCCGACCTTTTTTTTGATACAAGCAACCAGGTTTAGCTGTGGCTACCTTATGGTCTGACCGTGCTAGTGAACGTCGTAGAGTTTTGGAGGTCCTTCTGTCACCGCCTCGTCCTCTGTCATGCCCTGTGGACTTCCTGGAACATAAGTTTGGGTTAGGTTTTTGCAGAAACACCCCAAAGAACCCAGGACTTCACTCAGATTTGCTATAGACTTCTGTGAGACCTGATACTTCTGTGTTAGCCTCCCCCTATGTCACCTTTTGAGGCATAGGGATACTAATTCTATCCACCCGTTGCTCCTGAAGACAGAACTTTGGGGTAGTAAAAACATCACAGGTCAGGTTCACGTGTCTTAACTTTTGCTCTTGTGAGGCAAACACAGGTTTGCCAGCTGTTAGATATTCCAGAGGATAATGGGAGCACAATAAACATACTTCAGGATACTGTCACAAGTTGACTTTAATAGCTTTAATTTAAAAAAAATACTCCACTAATGGGGGGGGGGGGGGAAGCTATACCCCTTTTCTTTGCTTTTCTGTTTTTCTCCAAGTAGATTAATAACATACTTTGAACAAAATACACATGTGCTGGCCTGGAATGAAACGCACCAACACTTTTCTCAAACACATTACAGGTTAACAGCAAAAACATTTTTAGACTAAGTGCAAATTTCATACACTGAAAAATCTGTGATATAAGGGTCTGACAGAGAAACATTTTCCAGATGTTTCTCACCAAAATTTAAAAAGTCAAAAGTCTTCAAAAGGACCCTAAAACTTCTTTTTAAAGAGGACTGAAGACTCCAGGTTTTAAAAGCCAATTAAACTTTGTCAGCCCTCCCTAGGGTTTTACATACTTTTTGGAGTATTTGGTCTTCACCAGAGAAGCTTCAAGTTCAGAGCTTCAATTAAATTCCACATGCAGCAGAGTATCTTGCTGACAGGGAAAATCCTTAACACACGAGAGCACAGTAGAGCGGGACGTTTCAAACTGCAAAGAGTTTGTGTGAACAACTGCGAGAAAGGGCTCAGTAACCCTATGTAGATCAGACATGATTTGTACTCAAAAAAAACTTCTATGTTAACTATATTTACCAGCTGCATTCTGCTAAATGGATGCTGAAATACTTAATAAAAAAAAAAAATCTTTAAAGATTCAAAAATAAGTATTCTATCT
Organism: Vanellus vanellus; assembly: GCF_965231255.1. Taxonomy (NCBI): domain Eukaryota; kingdom Metazoa; phylum Chordata; class Aves; order Charadriiformes; family Charadriidae; genus Vanellus; species Vanellus vanellus. The sequence continues at coordinate 27,952,944 of NC_138913.1, read as the reverse complement.
TGTCAAAGTCTCCTCTTTCTAGAAAGCCAAAATACATTTATCAGGAAGGGGGAGGGACATAGGACAATACACAACAGAACAGTTTGCTTTAAAAACATATGAATACACACTAAAAAGTCTATTACATATAACCTACATCTTCCACTCCAGTTCACAGAGAATCTGACAGCTGAATAGCGTGCTCAGATTTCCTGGGAGAGTTTCCAAGTTCATAACAAAATTTATACTTAAAATACTTTATTTCCATTATAGTCTTCAGATCATGAGGCATGTGTAAGATTTTAGCACTGCAGACCCAGGACCCTTAAAGACAGTCAACTGTCTTCAGTAATCTACCTGATAGTTCACGGCTGCGATAGATAACCTGAGGGTTACACCAAACACTTCCAGTTCTTCATCACATCATACCACAGTTCTCTTTGGTGGGTGTTCTGACAGATGAGCCAGCACAGAGAGACAGAGGAACATTAACAGGGCCCAACTCATCATTTAGTAAACAAGATAGCATCCTCTGGAAAAAAAACAACAGGATGTTAATGGCATCAACCCACCAGTATAAAGCTGTTAATTGGATCTGTGGAAAGCACTAAGTTTGCCATTTTCTAGCCCTTGAATATTTATATGCATTTAGTTTTCATAGTGAACTACTGACAGGAGAGGAAGCACCTAGAACATAAAAGTGATTTTAAAGACAGAAGTCTTGACCTTAAAGTGTTTCCCTGCTACATAACTCACACTCACCAGTCCATTTCATTCACTGCTCTCTGTCCAGTTCTCTTTTCCTGTCAGGACACCCTCTTCTCCACAGTGCCTGTGCCTTACAGGAGTAAAAGCACACAGGAGCTACCTCTGCTCTCAAGGGCAGCACAGTCATGAAGAAGTCCCGCTCCATCTGGACTCCAAAAGCTCAGCACAGAACACCAGCAGAATCTGACAGGAAGACTAATAACGACACATGCTTGAAAACATTGTCATTTTCATGAATTTGGTGAGTTTTGTTATCCTCACAGCCTTTTAAGCCAAAGGAGTGCGATTTGTTTGCTGATAATTCAGGGCAAACTAGAACAGTAGAAAGCAAGCTTCCAACACCTGCTCTCCCTCAGCTGAAATTTATGAAGGTATTTTGGAAGGTTCCAAATCCAGTTGCAGGAATTTGGCAAGTTACACACTACTGAAAAAGAGTGGCAGGTGAAAACTTGGGCTAATGATAATGGCAGGCATTATTGTCTCAAGCAACTTACAAACAGCAACCATCTCATATGAAAATAGAACACAGCCTTAATTAGTAAGAACTGAGACAGTAATGATGTCCACATTTAGGAAGCTGCTCATCCTAACTACTTGCATTTTAATTTTAAGACATGGTTCTCAAGTGTTAAGAGACAGCACACAAGTGAGTTTCTAAGAACAGAAATGCACTCTTCCGTGGTCTCCATAAAACTGTCATGCTTCAAATTACGAGACCTGGTTCCCTATCAGAACTGTAATTAAAAGCCAATACTGGACAATACACATTGTTTAGTTTATGACCATGAAGCTTTTATATGGCGTGAATATCACCAGAAACAAAAGTCTTCTCTCTTCTATCACTGTTTTGTTATCACAGGAATTCTATTTTCAAATTTAGTTCACGGAGTTATTGCATATGATACTTTGTATTAAAAGTTCAGTATAAAACAAGACAAAAGCAATAAAATCAAATGATTCAGTCTTGTAAGTCAGACATCCTCTCACTTTGATTAGAGTTATAATTTAAGAGTTCTTTTCTTGTTTAACAAGCACGGTGAATCTTGTATAGCAGTACAGCTGAAGATATGTAGTACACACTGATAACCAAGAACTGAAGTAAAATCAACTGATGATACATGAGCTTTAAATTCTTTGACAAAGGACTTTGTTGGAAAAGTCTGCTTCTGACTTAGATGTTTAATCCGGATAAATCTTTCTAATGCAAGAGGTACATACAGCCTCTTCAGCTTAAGAAAGTAACATGAATAAGATCGGGTCACATTAAAAGCACGAGTAGTCCACCACAGTTCTCACCACCTTCCCATAAAAAGGTAGGGAGAGAACTTAGTTATACATCACATGAAGTATTATTCTGTTTTATCTTCATCCTCTGCAGCATAGATAGCTTGATTCCTTCTCTTAATTTTTTTAATGCCACTGTTCCCATTTTCGTTACCACCAATGCGCTTTAACGGTCTCTCATTTAAGCTCTTCTCTTCCACCTGCTTACTCACACCAGATTTCTCCAGTTCCTCATTAGTGGAGTCCATAGCATCATCAGACGATACTGCCATGGAATCTGGCATGATCCGGATGTCAGAAAAACTTGCAGAAAAGTCAGGAGGATGATCAGGGGAAGGATCTACAGAACACGTACTCAAGTCTTCATCGCCACCTTCTTCATCCAGCATTATTTCGTCTGGATTAATGGATGAAAGTCCAGAATTATCTGTGTTATATTCACTGGGTTCCTCTGCTGACCCAGTACTGTCCATCTCCTCTTCCTCCTCCTCTTCATGTTCGCCTCGTACTGAGCCCTCTTCTTTAGCTTGCTGGATCCTGTCATTGATGTCAGTGAGGCCAAACTGGGCACAAAACTCAGTGGTCTGTGGATTAATGGTATGAACTGGTTCTACCTGTTTTTGGGGCTTGCTGGGATCATAACAAGCAGCCGTCAATGTGAAGTTACAAGGAATTTTGAGGTTGTGATTCAGCTCTTCTAACACCTCTTTGATGGCTTCTTCTGACACACTGTAATCCCACCTAAACAAGCGTATAAAGTTTAAACAAGTGCACTAGTCAAAAGGTATTTCCTGTTCCCGCTGCAAAGAGAAACTTTTAAAGCTGGGTAATAAATTCATCTTATAATAGAAATGTAATTTATCAAATGATTTTTTCTGGACATTATACTGCCCTTGGTCAATACTGAGATTTTCCTCTCCCCACCAAGGATTTTTGTATTATGTCAACCCACCCAATAAACATTCACCTGCCCACCCCCATAATCCAGCCTGATTTTCAGTCTCGCAGTGTAACTGGCAAGATGATCAGCCACTGTGTATTTTTTGGCCCTCAAATAGTGGTATTTAAGTTTGCAAAACAAAACTAACTGCCTGTGTAGAGCAGTAAAGAAGTTGTATGCCCTAGAGTACGGCTCTTGTCACCATCCCCTTTATTTTCCAAGGCTTTTAGCAAGTCCTACAGACACTATAGGCTGCAGAACACAGAAACAAAACTCTAAGATAAGTTTACTTCCAGTCTAGCTAATAAAAAAAAAAAAAAAAAAAAAAAAATAATCACACTTTCCTCTCTACTTTGCAGGCAACTTACTTTGCATGGAGGCCGTTATTTTCCGGCATACTCCAGGAGCTCTGAGTTACATTAACAAGACTGTTGGTGGCCTTGAGGACTGCAATCCACTCAGCATCATACTCCAGCGAGTCACCTGCACTAGGATCATGTTCTATGTCTATTATCTGTTTACAAAAACAGAGAAAACAGATGAGGTGAGTTATTTCTCAACACCAGAAACTGATTAAAGTTTCAAGTGTTAGTTTCACGGCATAGAGTTTTAATTAGGTTTCAAGTACACTGAGCTAGCGGTCTCAACCCAACAAGTCCTCTCAAATTAGCCCTATATGGAAGTTGATAGGAATAAGGGGCTACAAAAGGACAAACAACTATAGTAAAAAAGGCATTTCTGTATTTTAGCTTACAGCAATTAAAAAACAGAACACCCTCCTCCCCACTGCCAGCTACTGGACAGTTATCCAACTTAGAAAACAGTATTTCCCTACTCTTAAATTCATTCTGCCTTTTAAGCAGATACCCATCAAGAATTGATGGCAACAGTTATTCTGCTGTACAATCACGTGTTCTTAGCACAGCAATGAAATTAACATTAAATGTTTTTAAACTCTTTTAATAGCTGACAAATTGAAATCCAAATCACTTTGTCTTCAGTGACATTAACCCAAATCAAACCATTCAATTTAGCCAAACTGCACGAGTCAGACTCTGATTTTACATAATCCATAAAGTAAATACCACCTTGTAAGACAGTTTTAGGAAAAAAAAAAAAAAAAAAAAAAAAAAACACAACCAAAAAACGCTTTTAAACCAGAGGTACACACAGGTGGATCACCACGCTGCTGGAGGTAGTACTAGTCCAGATCAGTTTTGCTACAGGATTCTAAGTGTGGACTAGCACACCAGTGTACCTTTGCAGAGCAAATGCCCATCTTCATACTCTCTCCTGTCTTCAAAAGGTAGCTACTAGGGCAAGTGGATCCCACCATGCATGCAAAGGACAGATAATGAACCTTCCCTTTAAGTTGACAAATAAAAGCTACTTTAAAGTAAGACTACTAAAATGCTTGACTGCGTTTGAAAAACATGCTGTCAGCAGCTCCCTCTCATAGCAAAGGATTTTAGATTCATCCATTTTCGATTTTACAGATGGCACCCCAGGCAGCACACACAGGACACAAACACGAACAACATTTTGCTCTTGGAAAATGGGTTTGGCACTCATTGAAAATGCCCACAACCCGGACCTCCTACTTGTCCACTGCCCTTCCTAGCAATATATGCACCAAACGAAAAGAAGCAGGGCCATTCTCCTAGGAAGTCACACCAATTCCTTCTGGAATTCAGAATACTGAAAGGAATTTACAGTACTCAACTTAGGTCTCAATCCTGTCTGAATTCATGAATCCAGATCTGAAGAAGTAGGTACTAACTGACCCAAACTAAACTGTAAAAGAAGAGCCTCAAGATGGGCTTTCTTAGGTTTGACATTTGACCAAAAAAAAAAAAAAAAACCCAAAAAAAACACACAACCAAGAGGAGATCCAATTCAGGTTAAAGTAGAGCTACTCCTCCAATTAAGCCAAGTGCTTGTTCTAAGGTAGAAGGAAATGGCAGGAATAAGCAAACAACACGCCTGCATGACAGGATGCAAAGTCTGCTTATTTAAGACAATATTATACAAAGACCATTCCACACATGCACCATCCCAAGCTTCTTTCCACTTCCTCCATTTATCAGAACTACTCTTCAGCTTATATCTAAGCACAGCACTTAGCAGTCCAGACAAGTGAAGTACTTAAAAAGTGAAAACCCACTGCACGTGGTCATCACCTGCAGAAAGTCTCTGTGTGGCAGGCATTTATCCAGAGCCAAAAACTTGGTTGCTTTTGGTAGCTCTTCTTTGGAGTTTGTCTAGGAAACAATTGGTGTTAACACAGTCATTAGCATTTCTATGAAATTTGACCATTCTAAACAAGTTATATAGAGGGATCTAAAGGCATAATTTATACAGAAAAAGACTTTCTGAAATAGAAAATCGGCATGGGGTTATAATAAAAGGAAGGAGGGATAAAGAGAAAGACAGACTTCACTAGAGGTCTAACAAGAAGTTGGATGCAGATGACAGCAAGATAAAGCAAGAGCCACAGGTCTCCCTCAGCTAAGGCAACTGAGCACACCTAGCCTTCATGCCAAAAGAAAAAAACTTTAACATAATTAGAAACAGACTTGTTGAGTCTAGAAGGTCTAGAGTTACATTTTTAGAGTTACATAACTTGCAAACAGGAACAGCACGTCACACCACCTTCAGGAACAACTCAAACCAAAAGATGTTTCAACCTACAGGGGCTGGTTTTTGGCTACCCAAACCACCAGACAACTTCACCTACCAAACCTTACTACAGGCATCCTCCCATCCCCAGTTAGCTGCTGTCTTCTTTTCAGTCTTTTCAGTCACTTCTCTATCACCTTGGTTTGAAGTTGTCTCCTTCCCCAATAAAGTGAGAGAGTTCTTTTCTACAAACTTAAATTAAGAAGTGTCAAGTGCAGTAATGTTAGCTATTTCACGCTGTCCATGAAGAAGATTGGGCAGTCACACCACTGATTTATAACATCTCTAACTTAAATAAGCTAGCAGTCTTAACACCACTTAATCTTTCGCAGCTTAAGTGGAGTTTTAATAACTGAGCAAAAAAGATTAACAAGTTGTTTTTCTGGACATTATTACCTGCACTAGAATTCTGAAATGTGCTTGGGACACATACATTCTTGATTATTATTTTTTTTCCTCTTTACCTGGTGCTGCATGAAAGCTGCAAATTTAACATGAAGATGTGCTGAGAACCAGTAGGTAGGTTTCAGATGCTGCAGAAGCTCTGAAGCAGCAGGGCTTCCTAATGTATTGCTCTCCACTTCTTGACGGAAGAAGGATTTCATTTTCAGAAGCTGTTTCTTGTTTCCATAGTGATATATGCTCCTTGGCCAGTCATGTGACATAAATATATCAATTGGACGCTTTAACTGTCAAGCCAAAATGCATACAGTAAAAATAAAACACAAAGTTTCAAAATTACACAGCGCAAGATGGAACATGTGTAACGTGCTCTACCTCAGATCAATACAGAGTTAGCTGTGACCAATAGCCTCACTTTCAAAGCAAGTAAGTATACCACCAAGCCCCATCCTTCAGCAACTTTGCAGCTGTCAAGGGACTCTAGACTCCACGGTTTGTAATACAGTTTCTTGGGACACTCAGCTGTGTTTTATATATATTGTTCTATAAAAAAAGATCACATCATCACAGTTAAGTGTCAGGCTCTCAGAAGACAACTCTTAAAAATTACAGCTACAGAGCAAGTTCTCTACCCACAAACAAAGGCAGCTTCTTCGTCATGACATTTTTAAAAGCTTTCTTTAAAAGGGATAATGGCTAAGCACAATATCCCTCGTCAAAGGAAGCACCCCTTAGAAGTCTAATTAATCTCTTAAGCACGTCTTGGTTCAATAGTCAGCATATTTCCATCAGCTGTATCAGAACACACTTCTAGATGAAACCCAAGGCCAACTAGTAAGAAACTTACAGTGAAATTAATCAAACCCTTTAAAATGCCAGCAAACCTTCCTCCTATGTTCAGCATCCCTAAATCTACTGAACACTTAAGTATGCAACTGCAACCTGAATAATCATTCACAAGATATTTATAAATGCATGTATTCACACCACCACCTCAGCCAAATGGAGTAGCCCTTGCGACAAAGCAGGGAGTAGGCAATGGCTCAAAAATAAAGATAATCTGTCCTTTGAATTCCTCGCCCTGGAGTCAAAAATACATAACAGAAATTTGGGATCATCTTATTCAGCTGGCTCAATTTTAATTAGTTAACTTTGTACCAACCAGCTTGCATGTTAGACAACGTAGCATACATCTTACTAGAGCTAACATAAAGCTGGAACAGCTGTGTATAGCTGGAGTACCTGCCATTCTGTGAATTTTAGCCAATTAAAAAACAAACAAACAAACAAAAAAAAAAAAAACACAAAAACACCACCACACTTCTGCCTGTGCATGATTCAGATCAAATTTGCACTGCTACACAAGTGTGGGAGGAGATATTCGGCAGGAACAACAGTGGAATCACAGCTAACATAAAATGGCCTGTCCAGATAAGCTGGGAGTTGTTGGTAAAATTTGCTATCCGATAGCATACTTGTTGAGAGTAGCTTTAACATCTTACTTCTAAATTAATGAAAACTATTTACCACTGTTTAAAAAACAGATTTTTCACTAACCTGCTTGAGTTTGAAGACTTCAATGTTTCTCACATGATAAGCACTTCTAATTGTTTGCTGGTTGTATGGTGGACACTCAAAGTGGCCTGAAACATTGGAAAAAAGAGTAGTTGCCTGAATCAACAGTTCCCTCCCAACACAGTTTGCAAGCTAGCTTCTTGGGGTCATACAGACACCTACAGCAATCACAAATACAAGGCTGCCACTAATTGAAGGAGATACTGTGTTTCCTTTGCAACAGGCTGATAACTTATTTTGTGTGCCAAGCAAATATGTTGTAAAAATGTGTCTATAACAATAAGCGTTTCTTCCATTCTGTGTCTTATTTTTATGAATATAGAGAATACAGTAATTCAGTTGAAGAAACAAAACCCGGGAGCTTGACTCCAATACTTAAAACCCAGGACCTGTCTGAAACAAGTAACTTTTGGCAGAAAGATTTCTGTGTTTAATTTCTAAATGAGGTTGTGTACCTCCCTGGTGAGCTAACAGCCCTCATTACTTCCCTACACCCTTTACCTCCACAGTTATGCTGCACAGCCATGTGTCATCACATATATAAAGAGCTGCTGGCTGCGCAGCCGTGCAACCTGTGCATCTACTAATATCATGGCTACACATGCACATGTGCTGGCACAGCCAAAGAACACCAGGTAGGCAGGAACAAGTAAAAGACGGACATCAACATAGCAAGAGCAGAGCTACCCCCTATGAGTGGTCAGCAACCAAAACATGTTAGGATGTAACAATCTGGAAATAGGTATAAACTAGAAGATCATAAAGCACTGCACAAGATCTGGCTCACACCACTAATGCTGTGATTTTTTGTGTTTCTTCAAGAGTGCTGTCACCAGCCACAAAATCACAGCTTAACAAATTCACCAGCAGCTTAAGTATACCTGTAACCTGCCCACAGGCACCACAGACTCTGGGAGTGCAAGCATGTACCCCATCAAAAGGGATATAGGCTCCAACCTTGCCTCGGGACAAGACACCCGAATGTCCAGCAGAGCTCCTATGTACTCTTAAGAATGAACTGAAAAATTACTTTTTTAGTAATTAGTGTTATTGTCAAAAAAGTCTTATCTCCCACGTGCAATATTCAGGCATACAAACTGTATGCTTGATAACAACAAACGTAATTAGCATTGATAGGTGTTAAACAGAATCAGGTGTTCTAGAAAACTAGTTCAGTACTTTGCAGCTTAAAAGCCATTTGCAAAGCTTCTCTGAAGCACTATGTTACTAAAGATAATGTTACTTTACAGACTGCTATTTCATGCATTGAGGAGACCAGAAAGACTAAAATATCTTCTATTTGCTGACACCAGGTATCATCTGTGACAAGACTTCTGTCCACTGATGGAGACCCTTCCAAGGAAGAACGCACACATAAACAGAAAAAACTGATCTTGAGATGTACTGACACTAAGCCTCAGCTCAGGACAGTATATTTGTACAGTATCACACTTATAAATTGATTGTTTCACACACGGAAAACTAAACAGTCTTGCACTGCAAGCTAAAAGGACACTGCCTTGAAAAAATCAAGACTGTTGGAACAACAACATTCAAAAGGCTCTTTGCTTCCTGCTGTGGTCTCCAGGCAGCTACCGATTCATCCACCACCTCCAGAAAAACCCGTGTGTTGAGCCAAGAAAGGTTTCCGGCATAACAGTCGGTTCAGAGAAGAGGAGGCACAGCCAGGCCCTGCCGTGCCGGCTCAGGCCCAGTGCTTCCCCCTCGGCCGCTCCGTCCCCCCGTACCTTTCCGGTAATCGTGAGACTTGAAGATACCCGAGATGCCGCCAATCCTCACGCCGCGGAACCGCACCACGCCCGCATAACCTAATGGAGACGGGAGAGTAGCTTGTCACGGCGGGGCCGAGGCAGGGCGAGGGGGCTGGAAGGGAAACACCGGCGGGGGACCCTACCGAGGTAGTAGATGTTGGGCGCCACCCACCCGCCGTAGGGCAGCTCCTGCAAGTGGTTGGACGCCTCGTGGTTCCCGCCGATGAACACCGTGAGGACCGGGGCCTTCTTCTCGCCGGAGTAGTACCTGCGGGGACAGGACTGCGGCTGTAGCGGAGCGGGTCGGGCCGGGGCCAGGCGGGCCAAGGCCGAGACGGGCCGGGCGGCGCTCACCGGTAGAAGGTCTGCATGTGGCGGTACTTGGCGGGCACGGCCATACAGCGCAGGTCCGCCTCGTTCCGCACGGCCTGGAAATCTCCGCAGCAGAGCAACAGGTCGGGCCGCACGTTGTGCCGCCGCTGCAGCAGCTCCAGAGTCTCGTACATCTTGTCCAGGGCGCCATGGCAGCACCCCGCCACCGCCACCTTCATCGCCGCCGCTCCGCCACTGCGCAGGCGCCGCGCGCACCTGCCGCGTCACCGCCCAGCGCCTGCGCGAGCAGGGACTGGGCTCACAGGGCGGCGCTTGTCTGTGACGTAATAAAACCGCGCCGGGCTTTTTCCACTCTGTGGGGTCGCTATTTTATTTTTTTTAACAGTCTCGAGGGATTGAACAAAACTACAATAACGTAGTTAAACGTTAACTTAGTGCTACTCAGCCGGTAATGATGGAGCCAGGTAGACATTCCTGTTCCCCTACGCAACGGACACGGAGAAAATACGTGTGTTCTCTAACACGTGTCATTGTTTCACAATGTTGGGTCACTGTGTGTTCCTTGGGGCTCCCGTCCAAGCCCAGCTGAAGCGAAGGGGAAAGTTCCTCTGGCTTTCAAAGCCCCCGAGCCTTCACAGTAAAAGTGCCCACCGAAGCGTTCCCAGGTACGCTTCGCTCGTCCACTGCCTTTCCTGAGACTTACCGGGGTGTAGGGGAGAACTCGGTGACTCCAACATGTCGCTGGGGAAGGTGGCCCAGCTTCCCAGGGGAAGGACAGCAGCCCCTCGCATTTGCCACGTCTCAGACTTCCTGAAAGGGAGTGGGCGAAAGACAGAAAAGGTCCATGAGTCTCTGGAAGACACCACCTTACCCAAGATAACACCATCTTGAGGGGCTTCCAGAGACTGCCAGCCCAAATTCACCCCCAGTCAGTCCAGGTAAGCTGATACTGTAATTCCTGGGTTTGTTAGGTCATACTCCGTGTCCCACTTATCCCAGGTGAACTGGTGCACAGCAAATTATGTAAGGATTTTTATTATTATTATTATTATTATTATTATTTTAGGTTTTGTACGCTATTCAATGTGCATCTCAACATCCCTAATTTAGTTCTGGGTGTCCACTGAGCAAAACTGCTCTGAACTTTCCCCAGCAGTCAGACCACAAAGAAAAGCCGCCATGCTACTGTAGCAGCAAGTTAATGCTTAACTATGTTATTTTGTTCAATCCCTCAAGACTGTTTAAAAAAACACGTGACTGAAGCACAGCTCTCTCCCACCACATGACTAATGCAGGTTTGGCTATGGATTGGGCTTTGCAGTCACAGTCCCTTGCCCTGATGTGCTTGTGCATGTCTCTTGTGTCTGGATGTCCAGTCCTACAGCAGAGGACCTGCTCTGAAGGTCCCTTCCCTGAAGGGACCCAATGCACATCCTGTCCCACACGACAGGCACAGGAACTGTAAGGCTGTAAGGAAACTGTAAGGAAAGTCCCGACAGACAGGCTCCCATCAGTGGGTTTTTTGGGCAGGAGGTATTTGCCCTTTTGGCTGTTGCCTGCCTGCACTGACCAGTAATATGTTTTGGGGTTGTTTTTTTCTTTGATTTTTTTGTTTGTTTGTTTGTTTTTCCTGAGCTAACTATGGTAATTTAGAGCCATGGAAGTAGTTGGGTTTTCCGCTCCAGCGAAATGATGACTGAAAGGCACCCTGAGGGGCTGCGGATGACAGGGCTGCTTCCCTCATCTCTGAGAATGGAATGAGAGGAGCTCTTGGAGACTTCCCTGTCAAACGCTTTCTCGCGCTCTTAGAAGACACTAGAAGTTTGGTAGCACGTTTAGAAGATACTAAAATGAAGAGGAACAGCAAAAAGGAGGAATCTGTATCCAACTTTTTGGGGAGGGATAGCGTGGGTGAGAAGGGAGGTACAAGGGAGAAGTGCTGGGAGACAGCGTATGTGTTTGTGAACGTGAGGGAAATAAAACAGAGGTGCAAGAGACAAATCTGATGTGTTCCCGCCCAGATCCTGAGGTGTCCCTGTGAGCGGTGAGGGAGCACAGGGTCGCAGGTTGGTGTGCATGTCTGCAGCTGAAGGAAGAGGGCTGCTGCAACCAAACAAGAGTGGAGAAAAAGCAATGTTTTGGTGTCTTTGGGCACACCTCCTCCCCCAGTACTGTGTCTCGACAATCGCAACATAAAAACACAACCTGCGGCGCACCAAAACGCACCGCCAAGGCAGGGCCGGCCCCGGGCCTGCCCACTGCGGCGCGGCGGTTGCCTTCCCCATCCAGTTGCACTTTGGCTCTTTTCCCTCCTGGATTTTTTTTACCTTTTCTCGGAGGCACCCATGGCGCTGTGGGGCTGGAGGGCGCTACTACCGGCCGCGGGCCGCCTTGAGAACCCGCTGAAGCCAAGAGACGACACAACCGGATTTTTGGAGCGGCCGGGGAAAAACAAAACAAAACAAAACAAAACGCAAGCAACAACAACCCGACCGCCCGGGGACGCTGCGCCCCGGTGAACCGCGGGCCCGGCGCGGCGCTGAGGCGAGCGGCCGCCCGCCGCCACCGCCTCCTCACGGCAGGACCCGCCGGCTGTGAGGAGAGGGAGGGGCGCGGCGCGTGCACGCGCGGGCAGCGGGGGGCGCGCGCGCGGTGTGTGTGTGTGGGGAGGGGCGTTCCCCCCCCCCCCTCCTCCTTCTCCTCAGCGCCATTCCGCCGCCCTCCCCTCACAGCCCAGCCTCCGCGCCCGGGGCCGCCCGCCTGCAGCTCCTTCGAGGCGGGCTCCCCACCACCACCACCTCCTCCTCCTCATCATCCCTCCCGCCGCGCGGAAGGGGCCGGCCGGGGCGGGGCGGCGGAGCGCGGCCGGCGGCGGGAGCGACGGCGCCGGCATGGGACGGGGCGCTCCCCCGGCGGGTAGGTGTGGGGTGGGGCGGTGGGGCCGAGTGGCGGTCGCTCCCTTCAGCGCCCGGTGGCGGGAAGGGCGGGCGGGCGGGCGGGAGGGAAGGTGCGTTGTCTTGTCGGTAGTGAAGCGTCCCGCCGGTGCCGGCGCTGAGAGGGTCCGGGAGGGAGCTGCGGCCCGGCCCGGGTGTGGGGGCCGGTGGGGCGCTCCGGGGGAGGGTGGCGGGGGCGAGCGGCGAGTGAATGGAGCGCCCAGGTAACGCAGAGGGTGGGGAGGGAGAAACCCCTTCGCGCGTTAAGTTGTGAAAAGCGGTGCGACGCGGTGTTGCGGAGGCCGGGGCTGTGGATCGTCTCAAAAAGAGTTTTGACAAAAGTGCCGTGAGGCATAACGGCTTCTCAGCACAGCGAGCCGCGGGTGGTTCCCCGTGCGGGACGGCCCGGAGCTGTTAGTTGTTGTAAAGCAGGAGGTTAACACTGGTGAAGGGTCACCTCTGCTCAGGCTGTTCTTGTTTCGTGGCCGCTTGCCCCAGGACCCTGCGTATCTGGACCTTGGGTCTTCTTCAGTGCAGCTGTTAATATGTGGTCGTGAAAGGAGGATTTTGTCTTTTCTTTTTTTTTTTTTTTTCCCCCAAAGTGTTTCTTCATGAGCAAGAAAGGGAACAGCTTTGGCTAGAAGTCTGTTTGGTTCTCAGGCAGACAAATCCGAGCTTAAGTTGAGTGTAAACTTGTAAAATCGAGATTGAATAACTAATGGAACAATTTACTGAAGGACGTGTTGCTGCTGGAGTAATTCTCTCTGAAGGTCATCAGACTGCACCGGTCTCAAGTAATGTAAATATTTTTAAGCCCCAGGACTAATTTTATTACCTCTGTTCTTCACACTAAAGAATGAAGCCCTGGAAGACGTGCTGTTCTGTGCCCCATCTTCCCTGTAAAGGCAGACTTTCAGTGCAGAGGAAAGAGTTCAAGAGGCAGGTAGTCCCCAAGCTGGTTGCTATTGAAGTGCTGCCCGAAAGGCTGGGTATATTTTTCTTGGTGGTGGTCTCATGGCTTTACCTCACATGACCAGGAAATAACACTTCCCAAGCATTTACTTAAAATAGCCACCTCCTCTCTTGATTATTTCTTGTGAATCTCTCAGGCTTGGTAGGTATGCTCTCACAGGTTGTGAAGGGGGAAGTTATTTTCATGACAACTTTGAGGTGATTGTTGGTACTATTGGACTTATCAGTTTTGTAAAATTATGTATTGTGTCTGCTGGATTCTGAGAAGTTGAAGCAAGAGGCAGTGGTTTGGGGTTGTTTTTTTTTTTCAGTATTTATGTATCTGGAAACTGTAACACTGTGTATCAGATGAGACTGATTTACATTTGACTTCATATAAAATGAAAGAGAAAAGCTGAAGTTCCCCAGTGGCACATAGCCAGTTTCTACTACCTAGACCTTTGCAACCACTGTCATGAGTCATATTATTTTGTACTCATAATTCGCACAGAGGGGCAGCGTTAGAGGCAGTGATGGGCAAAGTGCCTCAAGTTAAAGTTGACTGATGTGTGACTGCCAAATACTGCAGACGTTCACTGGTAAAACATCTATTTCATCTCCTTCAGCTGCAGCCTGCGGAGCAGGTGATGAATATTGTGGCTCAGGCAATTCGGAAATCTCTGTAGTGGACCCCTGTGGTCTAACACTTCTACTGGTAGCCCGGGAGGTGTAAATGTGATGCTGCACAGTGGAATTTGTGTTTTCTTTTTTTTTTTTTTTTTTTTTTTTTTTTTTTTTTTTTTGGAGAAAGACCTTTCTCCACCTGTCCTGCAAACACCTCTCTCCCCTTGAATTACACAGAAAACCTGACTTCAAACAGTAACTCTGAACTTGGTATATCTGGGTCCAGTACAGAGGTTGCTGCGCTGTCTTGCTTCACTTCCTCGTATAAATGTTTTCCAGTGCTGTTTTTACTTACATGATTGCAGGCTGTTCTTCCCCATAAGACTAGGTTTTCTCCTGTTACCCAGAACTGAACTTTTCTGAAGACTAAATTAGTGCTTGGATCTTGTGCTTCAATTCTGGCAGAAACTGGACAGCAAAGTAGGACTGTGGGAGGAAGGGAATGTTCTCATTCATAATAAAGGTAGTTAAGTGCTGTTTTAAAGAACTGGTTTCATGTGTGTTATGGGACAAGCTTTTTCCACCAGACCTCACTGTTGTATTTACTCTGCTGCTTACGTCCCTGGATCTGATTTGCGGAATTTCTGATGTACAACTGTATGGGCAGTTGCAACTGAGCAGGTGCTGTGCTTTGACCATATGCAACACTCTGTAATGTCGCATACTTTTGGCTTGAGCACCAAAAACTGATGTATTCTCTTTGCCACAATTCTTGCAGGGTAAAAATGAGGACAGTACTGGAAAATAAGTTAATGTCTAAGTAGCATGTAAATACTATACTGATGGAGAAACTAGTAATTCTGATTGCAGAATACAGTATGAATAGCATGCAGTAAGCAATACCTGAGGCCACAAATGTAACAAGAAAGCTTGTTAAAAATGACTAATCATTTTAATGAATGTTCAGATTCATGGTGGTGAACACTGTGGTTCATTCAAATTAGAATAAGGGAATCTTTACATTTATCTGGTTTTCTGTTTCTTGTGCATATCACTTATCTTTTTAATCTGCTTCTACTTAAATACACAGGGAAAAAGAGAGAAATGAATGGAAGTTCTTTTTTTTTGTTTTGTAAAGCTCCCTGAGTTAGTAAAGATGCAGGGGAAATGACTTCCTCTGTCTTACCAGGATGTCAGGCTAAAATACCCTTAATTTTCCTTGGTAGAGGAAAGGGGTTAGAAAAGTTATGCTCCCTTAAATTACGTGTTGTTTTGATCTGCTGATCTGCGCCTCTGGTGTGGCATATTGGAGTCATAAGCAGTAAAAGCTGTAGCAGTGCCAATCTTCTTGAATGCTAGGACATGCTGCACCTTTTGGCGTAATTTGTTACCTTTCAACAGCTGCTCCTCTTTGGAGTGTGAGATGGAGGCTGGCAGGAATGAGCTTGTGGAAGGTATGACTAGTGGAAATGACTGCTTGCTTTTTACTCCTGTGATCATGCCTCAGAGGAGAGGATGGGCATGCAGCACAGAATCGGAGCATTTCTCCCTAGCTTGGCATTTTGCTGTTCTCATCACTGACCAATGGAAGAGCTATAGTACTCCAGCTGGGGCCAGGTATGGGCTGGGAACTGAGACTACCCCAGAGAAATGGACTGTCACCTTAGACAAAGAGAACTTTACCAAGAGTCTTGAATGCATGAGGAAATAAGTGAATAAAGAGTTGTGTGATACAGATGAGACATGAAGAAGTCAGATAGGACAGCAATGAGGAATGTATGAGCTCTGAATAGATGGGAAATGAATGAAAAAAAAAAATTTCTTTATTTGTTGTTTAATTAAAAATTTTATTTTACCCTGAAGATCACTAGCAGACAGCTAGTCTGCTACAGGAGAAATTTTGCCTAACTTGCAAGTAAGTTTCCAAGGTGGTTTTAGGGAATCTGTGGATTGTAACCTCAGTATCACCAAAGGTTAATCACTGAGGGAATGCCATCTTGGACACAACTCTTCCTTTGTCATCTTAACACTTTAATCACTTTAATTTGTGTAAAGTAATTGGATACTGTTAATACATTTATTTTCCCTGGAATCAGTTAATTTAGTATCTTGCTAATATGAAATTATCTCTTTCCATATAAGGTTAGATAGCCGAGAGACACATTACTTAATCAAGCTGGCTTTCTGACCTCGGCTCTGAGCCTTGCTAATTATGTGCTTTTGAATCGTGTTCACCTCACATGTTTTCTGGTTGGTCACCTTATTTTCTGTCAGCATGACAAAGCTCAGTTAGGCTTAAGCTTCCTACTTTCTTTTTTTATTTTTTTTTTTACTTGTGCCTTGCTGAGCTTCAACATGTGTGTTAATGTATTGAGGGCCTGCTAAATGAGCTAAGATTAAATGTTAGTTCTGTACAGACATGGGGCTGGAACAATAATTAGTTGGCAAATTAGTTATACTTAACAGGTTGGTGTTATGTGGAAAAATTGTGTGAGCTTTACTCTCTTGCTGTCTCATCCGTATAACTGGAAACCAGTCTCATGGGACACAAATTCCTGTCTGGTCAGTTTTAGTTCCAAGTCTCTGTGCAAAGGGAAAGTTGAAGAAAGGTATTTCAGAAAAGCTAAAAAGGGTGAAATCTTTCTTGATAATATTAACTATCCTCTTTCCCAGCTGAAACCCATAATGACAAGGTTTGCAAGGCCCATACGTTGGTTCTCTGCGACAGTTTCTAGCATACTTGTGTTCAAGGACCCTGCATGCTGGTGTTTCTGAAGGGCATAGCAGCACTGCGATACTAGATAGCCCTGTGACTTAACCTGAAGGAATTACACTGAATAACACTGCATTCGCTAACTGCAAGTCAGTGTTTTAGAACAACAGTTTAGGGTCTAGTGCCAGGTTTATTTTTAAAAAAGTGTAGACTATTGTTATTAATACTAACCCAAATATTTTTGAGTGTTGGGCTTGCTTTACATTGCTGCTGTAAATGTGGAGAGGTTGTATTTAAGTTAGTGTCTGGGGATTTTATTTTTTTTAAGGGTAAATTTACTGAAACAGATTTCCTAATGTAAAAATTGACTTCTCCAAATCCACACTGACTGCAAAGCAGTACTTACCATCCTATCATGGACAGTGATTCTCAAGGTCACATCTACTTGGAAGCCTGCCTTGGTAAGTGCTCCCATTGTGGTGACCTTCATGGTTCACTGCAAGAATCCTGAAGTCCAGCTTCAGCTGGTAAAGTTAGATGGTCTGAAGCTATTTGATAAGAACACACAAGAGACGAACAAGAGAGTATTCTGTTGGTTTGGGATTTTCAGAGAGAGTTTAACAAAGTTCTTTGTTAATGCTTCTTAAAGGAAATGGAGCTGCCATGGAGTAGGAGTGTAGCTTTTTCAGTAATTAATACCTGGTTAAAGTGTAGGAAGAACTGTCAGCTTTTCTAATGAAGAGTAATCACTAGTGGAATTCCAGGGGGATCTGTGTTCAGGCTTGTGTTGCTCAACATAGTTATAAATCATCTGGAAGAGAGGTTCAGTAATGAAGTGTCAGTATATGCTGAAAATCACAAAATTAGGATAGCAGAAACAGAAGGTAGCTGGAGTTGCAGAAAGTTCTCACAGTACTTGGTTGTAGGCAAGTGGTACTTGATACAAGTAGATATAAAATAATGTGCACAGGGAGAAACAATTAACTGTATCTATGCAGTGATGAGCTCTTAAGAATCTGTCCCATTCAGGAAACAGATCTTTTAAGTAATGCAGATAAAGCGCTGTGAAACTCTCAGCAGCAGACAGAAAAAAAAAAAAAAAAAACAACCAAGAGGCAAATAGAAATGACAGATCTCTAGGAAAAGGAGAGGAAGCAGAACAGAATGCCATGGTATAAATTCATGGTATGTTTATTTAATTAATAACATACCACCCTCAAAGTTAGGGGCAGACGTTGTCCATCACCAAAGAGTTGGAAGATGAGGGGGAAAAACCCAGAAGAGCATGACTGAAGCGGCTTTTGTAAAAAGAGTAACCAAATAAACTGGAGTTTAGCCTGGAAAATACACGATTGGAAGTAGGATGGATAAGAGGAAGGATTATGATAGCAATCTGCAACCGTAGGAATAAGAAGCAATTGTTCCCTGTTTATCTTGTCACCTGAACATGGCAAGAATTAAAGGGATCAAGTGGTGCCCAAGCAAAAGGTAACTTTTGACAGAGAAAGTATTAAACTATGGCCCCTTGATTCCTCAGAACCCTTCTGGGTCCATGGCATCCTTTGATGAGGAGTTTCACAGGTTTGCAGCATATGTGCTTGTTTTCCTGTAGCATTGCTTGATTGTACCTAGTTCTTGTGTTGGAGGAGAATGTGAGTGGTCAGACCCTATCTACCCTTTCCATGCCATTCCTGATTTTGTAGAAGTTTATAATATTCTTCAAAAGTCATCTCTCTTCCAGGTCTTAATGCCTGGTGCTGGTCAGTCATTCCTCACCCACAAGCTGTTCAAAACCTTTGGATCGTTCTTGTTGCCCATCTCCTAACCTTTCTTCTGAGACTGTATGAAAACTTTGGTGTCTAAGAGTGAATACATTCCTCTTGCGTAGAACGTTCTATCAGTAGGTCCCTGAACGTTTCACGAAGGATGATAGTATCGTTGTTTCCTCTTGGAAGACAAGTAGCAAGAAAGACAGAAGGTGTGAACTAAACCAGATGGTTACAAGAGCAGACGCTTGAGAATGTACTATCTGAAAATAGTGGGGATTGGAAGGGGAAAGCACTACACAGTGATAATATTAAATTTTGAAAGGCAGTTCAGAAATTCATTTCTGAATGTGGTTCTCGTGTTCTGGATATTGTGCACAGTTTGGGGTTCCTGAAATCTTAAAGTGTGTAGCTGAACCAGAAAAGCTTATCAGAGCGACAGTGGACGTGATCAAAGGTGCAAAATGACTTCTATACAAGAACAAGCGAGTACTAATAATCTGGGAAAAGAGAAGGCAGAGGGATGACGTGGAATTCTGTAAATTCAGGAATGCTGTGGACAACGTGCATACAGGTCTAGTGTTTGTGCTCTGTTTCAGTACAAGATCTTGACACATTGAAGCTGGTGAGTAACAGAATTGAAAGGGGTGGTAGGTGGTGGAATGTCTTGTGAAAAGATGCTCTGGATGCAAAAAGTTTCTGTTGAATCCGGGGGATGCCCGAGCACATGGGAGGGAAATCCTTTGAAGGTTACTAAGTATGCAGAAACTACATCCAGCTTCACAAATCTCATGAGCTGAAAACAGTTGGAGGCCAGTAGAGTACTCCTAGGAATTATTCTATATATCTTCTTCTAATACTATTTCTTGGGCATTGGCATGTAGCCACTCTTGGAAACAGATAGAGTTGTTCCTGTGTTCTTGTTTAATCCTGTTCATCTAATGTAACTTGCCATCTCAGAATTAGATTGTTTTTTAAGCTCAGTGTGATGATTTTCTTTTTGAGGTGCCTGCCTCTCTGCATTGCCTACAGAGTACCTAACACTTCATTTCTAGGTAGCTATCTTAAATTAGATGGATGTTTTTGTAAGAACAATAACAAATTACAGACAGAATTCAGAAAAAGACTGTAGCAGTGACTTTGAAGACATCTTCCTTCTGGACTCTCTCTGGCAATCCTGGAAAAGGCTAAAAGGTGGTTTGATTATAGTGTGTCAGTACTTGTAGGTGAGGAAATACATCTTCCTGAAAGTTTTTTTTTATGTTAGCTTAAGAAAGCCCAATACCTGTTTGCTGCAACCTGATGTTGAACACACTCAAATTGGAAATAATGACCCCTTTTCTATAGTGCGTGTAATTATTGAAGCCTTTAAGCATATAAAGAAACATACTCTGGTTCAAATAGGAGTACTAGGTTTCACTAGGTCAGATCCTCTGACCTGGGTTATATGGCAAGTCAGGATTTTTAGCCATCACGGTCTGTTGCAGTCTCTAATGCATGAAATAGCTTGGCACTAAAACCTCTTAAAACTAAACTCAGGATGCCTTGCCAGTGTAAGTGGTATAAGCACCTCTAATCCTAAAACTTTACAGGTGCAATTGTAAATGGTTTCTTTTTACTATAGCTAAAACGTGTGCGTCTGTGTCAAATTCCCACTGCTCATGAGGACTGGAAAGTTATCACAGCTGCAGTTCCCATCTAAGTCCTATGTACAAAAAAGTCCTTTTGGATTAACTATGCATGCTGCCATTGAGGACATCAAAATGTTATAAGCTGTAAATAAGAAATAGAGGACAAAGGAGCAACTCAGATTTTTTTTCTTCTGAACGTCTTCAGTGTAGGAAGAAAAGTTACTCTTTTTGGTCTCCTGTTCAAACTATTTTGGACGGTAAACTGTGCAAGTGATACTGCATTGTAAATAAGTTCCTTTGTGATGAGTTTCAAAATAATGTATGTAAGTGGCTCATTGTAACATCTCTGGTGAATTCAGCAATGGGTTTGTTACAAAAATTTCTTACCACAGGTACTGCTGATATGATTCTACCATAGATAGAGCATCTGGTGATGCTTTTAACACTAGATTTTCAATGATTTTTCAGTGACTGTATAGACTGCTGTTTAACATTACTAGTGGTCATGTGAACCCTGTTTATTCTGGCAATGGTTGACTGGGCCGTTGGAGCAGCGATGCTTGGCTGTGTGATCAGAGGCCCTTTGGATTTTTGTGGAGTGCGGCTCAGTGTCAGCTCCTTTATGAGCTGCAGAACAGCTCTCTTAACTGAGTCACCCCATCTATTCTGATCTCCATCCTCAGACTATGCATTTGTAATGTGCTTTTGACTCAGTTTGCCATGTTCTGACTTGAGCCAGGTGGTAAGAAAAGTAATGATACATCTCAGGGTCCAGTACCATTCTGCGTTGGCTTTTAAAAATAAAGAATTTGAGTGGAAGATTAGTACTATTTTTATTTTCCATTGTTTGACAAAGCACCAATACCTGGTTGAAAGTTGTACTTTGCAAGAGGACTTTGCTATTTGCTATTTGCCTACTTTTGTCTTCCATATTTGCTCCCAAATCTGCTTTGTTCAGTAAACTGTAGACAAAAATCAAGCATTTCTAAATAAATGGATGCAGTTATGTCCTGCTGTTTGGCACCACAAGCTCCTCTAACGGGGTAAGACCTGATACCTGATTACATGGCTAGATGATACTTCTGAAACTATACTGATGACTCCAAATGTCAAAACTGTTGTACTGTTTTTCTGTTTGTCTTTTGCAAGAATACCAAACTGGAGAGCTTATCCTACCACCTCTTGCACTAGAAATGAGCACAGTTGCATAGTGACACCCATGCCATGTGTTGGTGCAGAAAGGGCTAGTTTACTCTGTACTGCATGTTACAGTGGTTTCTAACTTCTGATCACTAATAATGTTCTCGCTGGGACTGGAGGTAAGAGTTCAAGAAGATTTTTGCCGAATGTGAGACTTTCAGAGGCAGTAGAGGCCTGTCCTATAGCTTTCTAGACTTCAGTTTGCAATTAAGTCAAGCACTGGCTGACAGTTGCCATCCTAACAGATTGACATTGTTCAGTTATTTAACTCCAGCATAGTCTTTGCATGAATAGAATTTCTTGTGTGTCTTATAGAATAACCTTTTATATCATTAGTATCTGCAATAATTTTTTCCTTTGGAAAGTGATTCATGTCATCTTGCAGATAGGAAAGACATAAAGCATTATTCTGCAATCACACAAGAAGCCCTATTCATTCATAGTTTATATTGTGAAGCCAATCCTGTATCCTCAGGGTTGGAGTTGGTTTCATGGCAGCAGTCCTAATTACAGAATCTTTCTACAGTATATCTGAACTGGGGGCTGTTCTAGAGCCGCCACTGCAATGAAATGTCAGGCTGAAAAGAACTAAGTATGAATGTTTCTTAACGCATTCAGTCTTTCCATTGTTGCTATTCATAAATAGTAGGTTTTAGTTGCCAACTGAAAGTCACCACGAAAGCCCATTCAAGCTAAGCTTCAGACCAGGTTCCCAGATCTCATAACAGGAATACTCTTCTCCTAGGTTTTGTCTTGACTAGGCTTACATGCTGGATCATGTTTGATGGATCACTGTAAAATAAAGCTGCAAGATGAGTGTGTGCTACCTCGATCAAGCCAGTGGAGAAATGAGAAAAATAGTTTCTACTCTGCATCTATATGCATTTGTGCTGCCTGTACATTTTTTTTTTTTCCTTTAATAACTGGAGTCAGGTAGATCTTGAATAACCTTATCAGGTTTTTGCAGACTGAAAATAAGGCAAGTAGTAAATAATCATTGTGAAGACATTAGTTAATCTGGTTGAAAAGAAGGTATCAGTTTTTTTATATTGATTCTTTGGTCCTTCCTTGACACAGCAGTAAAAGGTGCCGAGGACAGAGGCAGGAGGTAGCAATCTCGTGTTAGTCTTGACAAGTTTGTGCCTGGATTATGTTGGTGTATGGTAGTAACAGGGGAATACAGACAAATTGGAAAGAGAGTAGAGAATGCAGCAAACATGGCTGGAAGGCCTGCCTTGCACTAAAGCAAAAAGGTCTGGTTGCTCGTAACATGGCTGAGCAATGGTTTAGGGCATAAGCACCTAAAATTATTTGGGAAGGATGAAGTGGAGATGGTGGGAAGAGCATTGTTACTGGCCATAACTGGAAATACAGAGTTGAACTAAAGAGTTATTTTAGGTTGGGAATCTAGGAGACCTTTTAATTGAAGAACTCCTTGTGGAATAATTTTACAGACACAAAAAGCTTCATTGTTTGAAGGTGGCTTAAAAGATTGGAGAAGCTGACTTACCCCAATGGAGGGGGTACACATGTAGGGAGGAAATTACTCTTGGAGTGATATAGGAGAAGGAGACAGCAAGTCTAATACATTATTTCTCTAATTAAGGAATAGCTTAATCAAGATGTAATTATTTCCCAAGTCGAGTATAAACCCGGACTATTCTTTGGTGGTAAAAAGACCAGTCTCTTCTTGCTGTGTATGACACAGGGGAAAGAGGGAGCTCTGAGAAAGCCCTGTGCTTTTTCAGAAGCAATGTTAATTCTTCATCTGCTGTCCTGAAGACCTCTACTTTCTCAAAATATTATATAACTTTTATTTCAGGAAATGCCAGAAAGCTTGTTTGTAGTTGATGGAGGCTCAGAAAAGGAAAAGCAATAGACCTCTTACCCTGGATGTGTTAGACAGAAGGCACTCTCAGGGAGTCCGTGGATCATTAGACTTTTTGAAGGCATAGAGGGATGGTTTTTCCTGTCTGAACAAAGCCCATTAAATCCTGTAAGATTAAGACATTGGGGAGCCAATAGTACTTTTTTTTTTTTTTTAACTGTGGCTCTGATTCAGCAGAGCATTAAGCACACCGCACACCTGATAGTGAAGCCTGAGAGGCAGTGACTGGAGGGTGTGGAGTCTTATTACCTAGGTTTATGCCTGGTGATGTAAGCACCCCGGGGTTTAAAAAACGGTTCTGTTTACGCCCTTTATCCCCTGGCACCCTGACTCACTGCTGTGGCTGGGGCACACCTCATACCTCTGATCATCCCTCTGGAAGGCCCTCCCATGCCTACGGGGCTTTGGGGCAGCGCCAGTGGGTGTAGAGGGGAGCAGAACAGGACAGGCACAGAAGTTTACTGTGAAGCTGGCCCTGGTACAACACACAGTTTGGCCTGTGGTGTTTGATAGGCAGGTGGTAGCCTGTTACAGATACCAGCATGGTAGTTAAGTGGTTCGTTCTTAATCTTGAATGCAACCGTTTCAATGCTTTATATAATCCAAAGAACAAATTGGGAAGTTTTCTTTACAGTGTGCAATTCTACCTAATGAACAGACATGGCACATTACAAATTCTATGAAATAATCTTAAATCAGTGCTTCTCAATTTCAAATTAAGGCTTTAAAATCTGTAAAATGTGAATGTTCAGCAGGCTTGTGCTATCCCCAGTCCTTGATTACAACTGCACCAAACTCTAAGGTATTTCCCTTTTGCGTGATAGATATGTGCAGGCTTATGAGCTAAGATAGTTGGGATATAACATGCATGGAGGGCATCCTTTCATCAGATGCAGGTCTGGCCTTTCACATAGTGCTAGATATTTACCTTTGAAAACAACAAAATAAACCTGTGCTGCTGTGTGATTTAATCATGTTTTATGAAATGGATTTCTGTTTGTACAGGAATAGAGGGTGCTCACAACTTCATTGGGGTGTGTTAATTTGATTATTGACGTGTTAAAGAAAGATGAAGCAATGTCTAAAATTTAAGGCCCTTAAAACTGTGATTTCCTATCTTTTCAAAACAAAGTTAAGCAGCCTTGGCTTTTTCTGGTGCAATTCTGACCACGATGAGAGGAAACGCAGCTGGAAATGGCTCTGCTAAGTGTGAAACACTCCATTCCTGGTTTTCACAGGCTTAACCTTTCTACAAATGTTACTTTCTGCTCTTGATGTCAACTCCAGTGGACTTATTTAATGAAGTCTGCAGCTATTTATGGGTTGTAAGAGAATGAAAAACAGTTATTCCTCCTTAAAATATTTTGCCATGGTCGCAGAGACCTTGGTGAAAGGCCTTTAGTAAAGGCCATGCATTCTTAGAAGCATTCATCTACTTTGCTCCCGGCTGTTTGCAGCTTTTTATAATCCAGACAGCTTGGAAATCCTGAAAGTGCTTTTCTCTACTGCTCTTTGCCTTATCCTTAGAGTCTTGGAAAATTAAATTCAGAAATTGACAACATGATCAAAATGTTTTGCTCCATTAGAATTAAAGGTAATGTTTTTTTTTCAGTTTGGGGAGGAAAAAAAGGAAGTGTGAAAAAAAAAAAAATTAATGAGTGGTTAAAATAGCGCTGTTAAAATGGCAACGCGCAGACAGCCTGTGTATAAATATAGGCTAGCTCCTCAGCACTGTTCTTATATGGTAGATCTGAGCGAAGGAAAAATATCAGCCTACTCTTATTCTGTACAAGCCTGCATGTTGGTTGTTATGGTCTGGTGCCATATGTTTGGTAGTAGACAAGGCTGCATATTACATGGAAATTACAATGACTCCCACCCTTTTTTTTTTTTTTTTTTTTTTGTTGCAGGGACCTACCTTACCAGTGTGAGAGGGGAATCTCACCAGCATACTGTGGATTTTTTGTGCATACGTGCTACTTGATTATCTGTCTTTTACTGACTCACCCCAAAATAGCGAAGAAGGATCAAGCAAAAATCATTGTCTAGTCACTTCTACCTGAGAGCTGGCTGAATTTTATGAAACCTGCCGGAGAACCGACCCGGACCATTAAAAATGGAGCGGCACGTGCTGCATCTGTGATCAGCAAAGCTTTCTGCATGGAATACAAGAATCAAGTTGCCTTCAGTCAAACCATATGCAAGTTGCACTAATTGTTGTAACCGTACTGCTGATGCCACTCCAGACTTCACTAAGGCTTTCCAAGGCAGTAGTTTCTCATGTAGTTTGGATGTTTTCAACTGACATTTGAATGTTTTTATTAAATCTGGCGTGGCTATGAAAAGTGTGTGGGAGTGAACTTTTTCCCTGTTAAGTTTGTGGTGGATTTTGAAGCCTCACTTCCAAGCGTGATCCGTGCTATGGCAGCAACCTACAGGCTTATGGTCACTTCTGTGAACTGCTACAGCAGTGTGGTGATAGACCAGCACTTTCAGCACACTGTGCATTACTGCACAGGGACTTGCCAAGTGTTTAAACAAGGAGTTACGTGCATAGTTGCCCACCACAGTGTCTGCGCAGAGCTTGGTGTCCAAGATGCCAACCTAGAACGTAAAATTCCTGTTCCTGAAAATGGACTTGCCTTGCCTGGAAATGAGGACTATCACCAAATCCTCCCAAATAATCCAAGAATCAAGAAAGGCTCTTCAGTGCAAGCCTCCAGCAGTTTAAAAGACATTACTGGTGAGGCAATAAACCTTGCAAGTGGTAAAATAAAGGAATTCTCCTTTGAAAAGCTCAAAAACTCTTCCAGTCATGTGGCCTACAGAAAGGGAAGGAAAGTTCGGTCAGAATCATTCAGCAGACGATCATTTGATTTTGACTTGATTTATGGGCACTTCAACAATGATGAGAACTGCCCCCCATGTGGCTTTTTGCAGAGTCCCTCACCTGTGGAGAAATGGCAGGAGAGCAATGATGCTCCAGAAGTCAGCATGAATCCCTTGGTTCCCTTCTCCCCTCATTCCTTCTCTGAAGAAAACTTAATTACCCAGATCTTGGAAAAACACAAGCTAGACGGTTCTTCTGGAGGAGATATTAAGGTGTGCTTAGACATCTTGCTCAAGTGCTCTGAGGATCTGAAAAAGTGCACAGACATAATAAAACACTGCATCAAAAAGAAGTCTGCAGACAGTGTTAGTGGAGGGAACAGCAATGATCCCCTGGCTAATTCAGAAATTATATATATGAATCTGATGACAAGATTTTCTTCATACCTGAAAAAGCTACCCTTTGAGATCAAACCACCAGGACACAAGGAAGCTAGTGACTTGGCAGAACTAGTTAACTATTTTCATGGCTTGCAGCAAACTCCTTTTCCCCCAGTATTTGGAGATGAGCAGCCACCTAGATATGAAGATATTATTCAGCTGCCATCTTCAAGTGCAGTTCCTCTTGGACTACCAGATGATCAGTGTGAGGTGACGAGCACCTCTCAGTCTATCCAAACAAGTACTGTGAGCTTTACCTCAAACTCCCTTCACAGCGTCCTGCAGGAGAACAGTGCAAGAGCTGTGAAAGATGCTTGTGCTCTACCTCAGTTGCCAGCCACAAGCCCTTCTGACTGCATGTCTTCCACTGAGGCTCTGTACATTGAGGAGGAGTCTGATGGAGAAAGAACATTGGGGAAAATAAAGAAAGCAGAGCAGAAAGGGGGCTGGGAGAGTTTAGAGCGCAGCTACCAGCTAGCTGGTTGTTCAGATCTAACTGCTGATGCTAAAGCAGAACGTGTTAGAGTGGGAGATGTTGAGCTCTCCCACACTTCTGAGAAAATTACTCCTTTAAAACCAGTTTCAGATTCTGTATTGCGTGGTTCCCAAGCTGATGTCTCCAAAGGAGAACAGATGTGCAGTAGGATAGACAAGGATGAGATAGACAAACTGCTGCTGGACTTGGAGTGCTTCTCTCAGAAAATGGAGAGTACTTTGAGGGAGCCCTCTCTAAAGGAGAGTGAACCTGCCTGTTTGCAGGTGTTTGGCCGGCAGGGTAGGCAGGTACTACCTCTGACTCTTGAACCCAAAAGTAAACCCGTTGACCCCACTTCCCCTTTGTCAAAAATCATGGAAACAAATGGTCATAAAATGGAAGAAGATGACAAAGCCCTCTTACTGCGTATCCTGGAAAGCATTGAGGACTTTGCCCAAGAACTGGTGGAATTCCAGACGGGCAAGGGAAGCTTGTCCAAGGAGAGGGAAGTTATGCAGATTCTTCAGGAAACTTTATCAACTCCTTCACAGCCCCTCCTTGCAGGGCAAAAAAGCTGTGTGGGGGCTGCCTCCAGAGACTCTGTTCCAGCTTCCATTCAGCAGGCCCCAGAAGTGATTAAGGTAAGAACCAAACCTTTGATGGGATAGTGATTAAAACAAACATGGGGAAATGAAGGGGGAGGAAATTATGTCTGTTAAGTGATTCATTGTGCTTTGGATGCTGCAGCGTGGAATAACATGCTCAGCCTGGCAGAAATTTAGCATTTATTTAAATACAAACAAAAAAAGGAAACTAAAACCCCTAAGCAAACAACATATGCCCTGATGTGCAGTTTCACCTTTGAGCTTGTTCCTTTCCTGCTGGTGCTCCTGTAAGCTGTTTGCTTGTGGTTTAAATGGGTCCTATATAATAGAGGGTAGAAACAATTTTTCAGCTAACTACTTTATTCCTGGGAGCGGGTATTGGACTACCTGTCACCACTTCAATGAGAAATGAATGTTCCACCTCTCCCTTTCCCATCTCCAAGCAGACTCCAACAGCCTTTGTTGTCGTCTTCATCACTAGTTCCTAAGGAGAGAGATCCTCCATGGCACAAAGGTCAGAATCTAGAAAGATTTCATTTTCTTTTTGCTATCCCCAGTGCATAGAGTCATTGTGGAGTCTGCATTGCTTGTGTCTCTCAAATGGAGGAGTGGGCTTTCCCAGGAAAATGGGTCTTAATGGAAGCCTGCTTTAGAGAGAAGCCAAGGCTGTCTGTCCAGCCCTCAGTGCTTTTCATTTGATAACAAGTGCCAAATTTTCAAGACAAGTCGGTGCCAAACTGCCAAGTGCACGTAAAGTATAGAGAGGGCATCAATTTCCAAAATCTACCTTCCGCATAGACACTGAAAAAGTGTCCAGGCTATAAGTGAACTTTCACAGCTCCTTCTAGTTGGAGCATGACAGTCTTCAAAACTGTCCACTTTCCTGAAAATACAGGTGTTTAGTGCAATTCTGAAAGGAGGTGGGTGGGATGTGTCTGACCCTAAATGACAGTGCTGATATCTTTCTAGACTAGGCTGTCCAAGTGTTTCTGATGTTTCTCTGAGCATCTTTGCTTACAGAAAATGGTGGGCATAACCTTGTCTGGTATCTCCAGCGAGGGAAAGAGTCTTTTCCTCAAAGAGTGTAGAATTGACCAGCTCTGAAGTGATCTCTTATAATAGCTATTCTTGCCTTGTATATTAACTTAGAAAATGTTCTAACTTGTGAACCTCAAACAAAAATGTTTGATAAAGTGTGACCCTGACTTTGGCAGTTTTTCTATAATATTTGAAAAACGGATGCATTTACTTTGTCAAATAGCTTATCGGTCTGGTCCCTTACCAGCTGCTGTTTCTCTAATCACCCACCTGGCCTGTGTGTTAGTTTGCTCGCAGCCTGCCTTCTGTGAACATGTAACATGCGCCCATGCTACAGGAGCGCTTTTCTTCCATGCAGCACCACAATCCTTGCTTTGTGTAGGTGCCTAGAACCAAAGATTATGGGAGAGAATAACTCTTGGGGACCCAGAGGAGCTGGAGGGGCCTGGGCTGGACACTGCAGCATGGATGCAGCTGGTACCCTTCAGAGAGAGTTGGCCCTTAGCAGAGTGGGCAAAAGTCACCTGAACTTCTGGCTCTACAACGTTTGCTGTTATTTATAGTGCAGATGTGGCCACACACTTGGCTGCGGCCACAAGGCCCCCTCTAGGTATAGCATCCAGGGAATATATCCATGTTCCTGGATAACTCTGAATCTGGCTGGAGCTCCATGTGGATTCTGATTTCAGTATTCCACGTGTGCCTGAATGAATAATATGTAACGTATTTGTTATATCTTCTTAGGGCTCATAAAACTGATATCACACAGTTGCACATACACACAAAACCCCTAGAGATCTAATATCAATGAAAACACAGTGCAGCTTTAATTTATGAAGGTTGTGACAGTTTTAATATTCCTCAGATCCTAAGCAATGAAAAAGGAAAGGGAGAGCCACTTCAGACTGGACTGTTTGCTGGCTCAGTTGGCCTCTCTGTGTTGAAATCTGTGGTAACTTATATCAGCAACAGTCTTTTCCCTTTATCATAAAACCAATTACGAGTCTCCACAGAGAACAATAGAATTACTTGTCTCTTCATCTTCAAAACCAAAATATTTAGAAACTAGGACATGAATACTCAAGTCCATCAATTTTACAGAGCACATAATGAGTGCATCATGCTTCTTTCAGGCAGGCCAGGAAGTATTGCATACTTTCAGACTGTCTGACATTTCCCATTCTGAGATCCAGTTTTCCGTTGCTTATCTCTAAACCTCCAGCTATTTGTTTTAAAATTTCCTGTTCTGTGTGCCTGTCTTAAGCTGATTTTTGATATGTTGGGGTTTTTTTTGAAAGACATAGTTCAGTGAAAACAGTTCAGTTGTCTTGTTAGAGGCTAGCAAAACCCCCGAATATTTGTCAATATTTTTGTCTCTAGATAGGAGCACAATAAGGAATGAAGCCTGGGTGGACAGGCAGGTGTGGGGGAGATGGGGGAAACTAGAACCAGTGAGTAGTGAAGAAGGTGGAGATCGGGCTGTTGGGATTCTCTGACCTGGGCTGCAGAAGTGCTGAGTGTCAGAGGTTTCTTTGGAAGGTAAAGGGTGCTACCTTTTGAGTAAAATGTTGTCTTCTGCAAAGTCCTTGGAAAACTCGGTGGTGGATGGTTTTGATCTTAACCCCTGTGCCCTTGGTCTACCACCTGTACAGGATGACAGAGTGTTTAAATTCAGTTAACGCTTGCAGAATACTTGGTACTTCAGTGAAAGTGCCCTAGAAAAGTCTGTAAGAAACTTACTCATTCTGTTTTCAGAATCAAGTTTGAGTAGTGCAGGGCTCTGCTCCAAGTCCTGCTCATGTGTTTTATTTTAAGAGCTGTTGGATAAAGTTTGTGAATAATTTTGGGAGCAGAGACCAGGACCAGGGTTTGATACAAGAGTGGGCCTCCTTTTTGTCCTTCTTCTGATGGGTATCTCTTCTCAAAAGGATTACTCATGGTGTACTGAGCCAGAAGGAGCAGTCCTGCTTCCCATTTCTCTCTCCTCCATGCCTCTACTTGGTTTTGAATTTTTCTTTATACTGACTGATGTTTGTATACAAGATTAAAAAAAAAATATAGATAGGTGTTTTGCTTTGTTTTTTTTTTTTTTTTTTCTGCCAGATTAGTAAATGGAATTGCTCGCACTGAGGTCAAATGGATGGTACAACTCTCTCTAGACAGGGACTGTGGATCTGGGAGCAGAGGGTTTATGGTTTACAGAGTGGAGAAATGGTTTCAGACCACCTTGTCTAACCATGTTATATCTCAGATTGTAGACCCCTAAGTCAGTTATCCAGGGGCTGTTCCCTGCTGCCACATGTTTCCTCTGGGCTGGCTCTAGGTAGCATCTGTCTAATCCTGCCTAGCCTGAATGACTGATGGGGTGGGTATTGCTGGGACCCTCAGAAGTGTTCCTAGCTTACTGTGATCTAAACCATTGTGCTTTTATGTATCAAAATGTCTATGTTGCATGCTTAAAGAGGTGGCCCAAAGATGGCTCTGAGTGGAATTAAGATTGTTTCATACTCATGTATAAAGTTAAGGTTGACCTGGCAACTTTGTGATTCTGCCCCTTCAAAATGCTACTTCATAATTCTGTGTGCTGCTTCGTTTTGCAAATTTAATGATATGCTTATGAAGGGTCTTATGTGGGGCGATTAACTGTAAAAAGTATCTTCTATAACATCATAGTGACTTTAACTTTGTCATGAAATAATCAATGCATCCAAAATACAATGGAAAACTTTTTTCTGGAAAATCAGCTTTCATCTACATATATTGCGATTATTTTTTTTTTATCAGATATTGATAATATCTGTCAACTAAGCTATACACAAGAATCTGCACTCTTTTCAAACATCAGTTATTTGTTATTTCTAAACCCAAATAGTAAAAAGGGGCGCTTTTTTCTGTTTGGTAATAGTTATTGGAATAAATGAAAATAGTAAGTTAATCTTAAAGTATCTCGGAATCAAAGATGACACAGAAAAAAATGAAATCAGATGAAATTAAAGAATGAAAAGAGCTGATACCAAACACTTAGGGACATGCTTGTGGCACATGGACATCTTTTGTAATCGGCACAGATACAGTCTCTGCTTGTGTGAAGTCGATTTATCTTGAGGTAGACATGTAAAGGTAGGTGAAACAAAGCAGAGTAATACATGTTGAGTTTTTCAGCCTCATTGCCTCTAAAACCAAGAAAAAGTCACGCTGTTGCTGGAAAAGTTTAATCTGTTTTGAACACAGTTGAAGCTGGTGCCCTTCTCAGCTATACAGAGTGCATTGAATTGTTGCAGCCAGGCTTTGGGGTACAGCTAAGTCCTGTGATGATTAAATCATCCAAATCTTTTAGGACTAAGCCTCCAGCTTTAGGGACAGGTGAGATTCTTTCTGTGTTCTAATGGCTAACGAAGGCAATCTGACACCTCTTTAGATTTGACATCTCTCACCTTCACGCTTGAAACTGAGTCACAGCAAAGAGGAATTTCTAAATTTGAGTGCAGTTTGTTCAGTTGATCTGCAGGCTGTTGATACCAGATTTTTCTGCTGTGGGTTTTGTCCTGTTGACTTTTAAACTGTTGATACAAGACTGACTTTCAATTTCTCATAGCACTGTATATTTCTTGTTTTATTTATACCCACCTTGTGTGTTTTGATGATAGGGAGTACTGTGTTAGGAATCTGCAAAAACTTGGAATTCAGACACAGCAAGCCTTGCCTCCAGATCACTTGTATTTTTCCAGGTTATCAGTGCAAAAACTCCCAAACTTCCAGGATCCTTTGTGACTAGTTAATTTGTGGCTGGTTTGTTTTTTGTTTTTTGTTTTTTGTTTGTTTGTTTGTTTTAAGTAGCAGCTAGTGGCTGCTACATTAGTCTGTTTCTTTTGTGCATACAGCTTTTAAAGCCCACTGTAGCTGGTGTGGATGCAACTGTAGATATGAGAGGTTCTTTGGACTACACTTCCTCTGCAGGCTGTAAGCAGGGGGGCAGTCTGTAAGCAGGGTGAGGGTTCAATTGGAGATGAAGTAAGTACGCTTGCCACAGATAATTTAAATTAAATCCCTTTCTGACATGCTGCTATGAGATGTGCAGAACTGCCAGTACAGTGAAGCCTTGTGGGCTCTTTAGGCCTTGCCTTAATGTTTAGAAAAAAATATCAGAGTAAGAAAACCCAAATTTATTCCAAAGTGGTTGCGTATGGATCTGTGTATCCTTCAGTTAGTGGTAATTCCAGTTAAAACATTCCTGCCTGCCTTTTTTGGGGGGCAGTGAGGGGCTCATTTTCTCATTCCCATCCTCATCCTACTGCTCTGTTAGGCTTCATATTCATTTGCAGGTCACATGGCAAAGTGGGCTGATGACATTGTAATAACCTTGTGATTCTTTGGACTTGTAGCTGTGAAAATACAGGTGGACTTCAGAGCTTTTTCAGCTCCCAGCTTGCACGGTTTAGGCATAGCGACAGTGACCTAAAGGAACCAAAACTATGCTACATTCTTGTTCAAATCTGTCATAAAGGACTGGATTCCACAGCCCAGGTTGTGGGACCATGGCCTGGTGATTTAGAAGCAACAGGAGAGAAAATAATCTTGAGGGCTTTGATGTGGATTTCTGAAGACATTAAAAAAAATTCCTTGTGTGAATGTCAGCTGGGGGGGGGTCTCTCCTTCAGTAAATAGCCTATTTAACTGCACAAGAGCAAATTTATGATGGTAAGAGCATCCTTTTGGATAGGCTGTTTCTGTGTCTATCTGTAGTTATATTAAGTGGTGCTGTATATAAATGACCTTGGGCCTTCTACAGGAAAAAGGGAAGAGAAGGATATCAGAGGTACGTGGTGTTCAATAAAAGCTTTCTGTTGGTGAGGCTCAGTGAGACCTTTTCATTTCAAATTTGGTGTCTTGATAAAAGCAAACCCTACTAGCTAGAAATTGGATGTTGTTCTACATTACTAAGCTTACAATGTAGCTAGGAATTCTAAAGTCAAATAGGGAAAGCAGACCATGGGATTAGGTGTTTGTTCATCTTGTGGAATAAGAACTGGATTTAGGCCTTTGCTCAGCATCACTGTCACAATAGGAGGGGGAGAATACACTTTTTTACAAACATAGACAAAGACTGAGCAAGAGTTTTAAGTCTACTTGCTCGAGGTTGTGCAGAGAAAGAATAGACTATTGTCCACTAGGAGTTGCTTTGCCTTGTGAGAGCTATGGGAAAAGTGGATTAAAAGAATGATGTATTTTGGCGTCTTTATGAAACGGTTTTCTTAAGAACTGTTTTAGAATGCCTGATCATCTTAGCCAAGATTATCCTTATGTGCTTGCGTGGCGTTAAAGAAACTAGATTATTTGCTTTTTCCAAGCAATAAGGAAAAACTGATGGTTTTGGAAAATTACAGCTTTTGGTCTAGTGTGGGAACTAATGCTGATCTTCTGCTTCATCGCCTCAGAAGCAGGGACCTCAAACCACTAGCATCATACGCGCACGGGCCTTGGCTGAGAGCATGTGGTTTAACTCTAGCTGAGTGTGACTGATGCAAGTTTGTACCTCAGGTTTCAGCACTGAAGCACATAAAGTAAGAACTATTGGGGAAGATGGTATATTTAGCTACTTCTGCAGTGCATCTAATTTTAGTGCTCTTGGTAGTGGTGGTGGGTGCTTCCTTTCCCATATTACCCCTGGCCTATTACAAGCCAAGGACAGATTGTCTGTCATGTAGCCAGCAGGGAAATAGATTCTGTTGTAGATCATGTTTCTCAATTAAAGTATTACAAGAAGGCAGAAGATCCTGGTGGTACTGAAAGATACTTTGAATATCAGTTAAAGGGAGGTTTGGCTTCAGGAGTAAGATAAAATCTCTAGATATTGTCCTTGTGAAGAGAGAGAAGACATACTATGTTGAAGCCATTTGCCATTTTTTGCCTGTAAAAATCAAACCCAAGAAAGCGACGTGCTGGTCTTGACGTGGTCTCCTACAGAGTCCCTGTGCCCCTTCTGGAAAGGGCAACATCTGCTTAGGAGCTCACCAGGATGATGATCAAGGAGAGTTCTCTGCGGAGGGACCCAGACTTAGGCGGGGAGCTAGCTTTCCTTGCGAAGGGCTGTGATTTTGTTCTTCCATCTCGATTCAAGAGGAGGCTGAAGTCATTCCAGCAGGCCCAGGTTTGAATGCTTGGCATTTCTTTTTCTTGTTCTGTTGCTTTGTATTTTTTATTGGATCAGAGAATCAAACTGTGTCCCTCTAGGCGTGTCTATTTGCAGAAAGTTATTTGCAGCTAGATACCAGCAGGTTTAAAAATAAACCTTCCAGGCTTAGATTGCAGAGTTAAAGTGTCTTTGTAAACAAGGGGAAAAAATTAACAGCAAGGGCAGTGATTTAATAGGGAGAGATAGTGTAAGACTATTAAATCTTTTCTGTGGGCTTTTTGTAAGAAAACCCCTATTTGTGATGTGATTGCTCTGAGTGTTTCTTGTTACATGTGGAACAACCACAACATTCTGCTGTATTTAGTGGGTTGTGCTCTCTACTGTACAAATTTGTGCACAGACCAGCCTACTTGGCTTTGGCATTTATGATTTTACTATCACAAGATGCTGCTTTGTGCCATTTCCTCCTATCTCTGGGCTGTGGGTCAAGGAGATAATAGGGTCATAGGATCATTTAGGCTGGAAAAGACCCTTAAGATCATGGAAATGTAGCTAAAGAAAGGGAAATTGTACCACGGCTGTATTTCTTGGGAAATCCCAGCTGCTGTACTCGCTTTCTGGGACAACTGACAAAAAGATTGGAGTAATTTATGCTAGGACACCAAATGGGCATGTAGCCACCCCAGATTTACAGGGGGTCACAATATGCTGAAATCAGCCCATCTTGAGCTTCATCTATATTTAAATAATCAGTGACTCAGTGAGGAAGTTTAAAAAGTTGAAATTATGAGCGGTGCAGCTGTTTCCTAAGAAACAGCTATTAAAATTGCTCCAGAGTATATTGTAGCACATTTTGTTTTCATGATTTCTAGTGACAGGTTAAAGTACATATACGAGGTTAATCTCTGGAACATGATTTTTCACTCCCTAGAGGAGAATTGCATGAAGTAATGATGTGTAGTAATAGCTTGGGTGGGGACCATGAGCAATTTAGAAGAGGCTAACAAGAACCGTGCAGCACAGCTAAGTTCACTCTCCAGAGTTAGTCTGATCACCTAAGGACATAATCAGGGTATGGTTTGCAGGGAGAGATAAAATCTCCTAGTAGACCAACTGGAAAAATTGACAAGCCTTTGGTGTATGAGCCCTCCACCTGGTCTGCAGCAGGAGCAAAGATCTTCACTGCTAAATGCATCCAGAATAACCTCTTTGGGGCTACAGATCCAAGGCAAGTGAGCTACTGCGGTGAACAATTGCAGCTGAAAAAAAAAATAGTCTTACTACTTCTTCTCTTTCTTCCAGTATTTGTTCCCTCTTACTGCCTCCTCACCGTGTGTCGTCCTGTCTTGCACTGGGCCCCACGGGCCTTTCTGTGAGCTGGTTTAACTCATAACATGGTAGAATATAATCCAGCAGCAAAGCTAAGTCCGTTTTCTGCCTTTACAAATGGGTTAAATTGGTTCACAGAGGGGTTTGGCAAGCTCTGGAGCTGGCACCTGGTACGCAGTGACAATGTACATTTGGAAGTGGAGGACGGAGATTGGCAGCAGCGAGATGTTAATTTTTGTGCCTTGTGGGGCTATATCTTGTGGCTTGGGGGGTGTTAGTGTGAGATGACCTGAGACTAGAGGTAATTGGACTCATTAAGTACAGAAAAAGTGCTAGCAGGAGGAAAGGTACTAAGATGATGATAGGGAGCAGGGAGATGAGCGATAAGTAGTTTGTGGAACATGTAGATGTTGGCCAGAAAGGGAGGAGAAGGTTTTTTTGTAGAACCTGTATCTCTCTTAAGAGCTGTAAATTTCAGTTCTCATGCTCATCTTTTGCAGGATTTTTTATGGTAGGATCAGAGAGCCTCCTATAGCAGTGCTGGTAAGAAGTGAGGTGGGGAGGTCTCTAATCCAACATCTCACTTGTAGGAATACTGTTCCTAACACTAGGTCACATCAGAGCTGTCTTTCTCCTGGTCTTGAAAATTCCCCAAGGATAAGGATCCCTCCCATGCCTTTCCAGTGACCTCTTGCAGGCTGTTAAATTCATCCTCCTGCTGTCCAGCCCAGCCTTCCTGAGATGCAGTTTATGGCTGTTGCCTCTCTTACACCATGTACCACTGTAGAGTTTGGCTCTGCCATCTCTGTAACTGTGCTTCAAATAGCTGTAGGCTGTGATTAGCCCACCCCTTAGCTTCCTCTTTGTCTGGCTAAACAGGCCCAGCCTCTCAGTCTCTCCTGCCACAAGTTCCTGACCCTGGCTATCTGATTTCCCTTCTGTAGATCTCTGTATGGTCTCTCCCCATTCCTTTTGAAATGAATGCCCAAAACTGGTCGCAGTAATCCAGATACAGCCTCACTAGTGTCAGGCAGAGGAGATAACTTCCCATGTTCTGCTGGCCCTATTCCTAATGCACTCTAGTACATC
Organism: Vanellus vanellus; assembly: GCF_965231255.1. Taxonomy (NCBI): domain Eukaryota; kingdom Metazoa; phylum Chordata; class Aves; order Charadriiformes; family Charadriidae; genus Vanellus; species Vanellus vanellus. Next base: position 27,915,567 of record NC_138913.1, on the reverse strand, counting down.
ATTTGCCTTGTTTGTAATAAGACAATGCTGCAGGCTCATGTTCAGCCTGGAGCACACAATCGCCCCCATGTCCTTTTCAGCAGGGCTCTTGCTCAGAGAGTGGATTCCCGTACTGAACTGATGCTTGGGGTTGCTGTGCACAGATAGAGAACTTGGCACCTTTTCTCATGGAAGTAGTTGAACAGTTTGACAAGGTGTCTCGCACCTGAGGTTCTGCCTTTCATCATGCCAGCCATCCCCCTAGGTAAGTGTCATCTGCAAATCAGGACAGAGGAGAACTGCAGTGGGGTTTCTGTGAGGAGTGGGGGTTTATGCCCACTGTTGTCCTTCTGTTTGAATTTATATGGATGCACACTGGTTGTTTTCTCCATGGAGTTTTCAGGGAAGAATTTGGAATGTGGGCTGAAGTATATCAGTTGCAGAAAAGGCGTGTGTAAGATCTATAGGCACATTTGTCAGTGGAGGCATGCGAAGTCTGTGTTTTCAAAACTCAACCGGATAAGGCAGTAGGGAACTTGATCTAACCTTAGAGCCAGCCCTGTGTCTGTTCCCACCTAAATCCTTTTGTGATTCTGTGTTGCTTGGATAGAGTTTTTCATTTGTGTTTTGCTGTGATTGAACTTTGTTTCTGCTGGTGAGTTTACAATTTATAGTTGAAAAGATTCTCTCTAGAAATGCATTTTCTCAGAGCCTCTCCTCTTCATGCTGTTGGGAGCCATGTGCAGATGAACCTCTGCTGTTCTTACTCCCCTTGGTGGTGGCAAAAAAGAGTCAGCAGAAACATACAATGATGGGAAAGGGCTTCAGGGAAGGAAAGGAAGAGAAAGCCTTGGTTGAAAGATACAAATCGGCTCTGGACAACTGATGATCTTTGAGGATGGCTTGTGTCCAGTTACCATCAGACTTTGGTAAGACAGGAACTGTAAAAAATGGAAGGAGACATTAAGTCAGCAGTGTGGACTGCAAAGAACCAGGCTGAGTCACTGTACCCTAGAAAAGAGGATTACAGAATCCCATTTGGAAAAAAACAAGAAACTGGTAAATTTATTATCTAGGGTCCTGTTGGATATTGGGGCCAGGAGGAAGGAGTAGAAAGTATTTGAGCACTTGACGTGATACTGCTTCCTTCCATGGAGTTTTCTGCTGGGACTGGCGAGTCCCTGAGAGACAGGCCTGGATAACAGGTTTAGTCTCTGTGCTTTATGTAGCTGCAATGAGGCTGTACTTCTGCCTGGTTTATTTATAATGCAGATGTCACTATTTTAGTCTATCCATAAATGAATTGTATGACTGTCAAAAGGTGATATAGTGGATAGGCAGATTATTTTAGTTATGGTAAATTATGCTAAGTTATAGAGCAGTATTTAAAAATGGACTTTAGTCTCATCTTCCTCTTTAGCAAAAAAAAAAAGTTAGGTACTGGTAACAAAGCTAAAAGGTTTATTGTAGTATTTGTAGTTTCCTTTCTTAGTTGTCCTTTCTGAAAATGCACATCCCTGTTGGATAAATGTGTTCCACTAAGCAAACAGCATTTAAGGTTAACTTTTTGCAATAAGAAACTGCTTTTTCCAAGGAATTCCCACAGAAATTCTGTTCATATCACTTTATTTTCTCACAAATAGTTGTAATTAACTCCCTGCTGTCTCCATAGTGGTTGACATCTGGTTATACCCATCCTAGAGTATTAGCTTGCAAGATTGTTCTAGGGAACAGAATCCTCAAGAGCTAGTTGCTGCTTGTTGTTTTCTATGTGTTGTTGTAGACAGTTGATTTCTTACATGAGAAGGAAGATGACAAAGTTCAAAAAATTTCTTTCTATTCCTGAAGTAGAAGCTTCTGAAAAGAAGCCACCCATGAGCAATGCTTCCACCTTGTTTGCCTTGGACTGGACAGGAGTTAGTGATGCAGTCTTGCTGTGGTCAGCTGCAAACCTATGTCTGAACTGGTTCCCTACTTTGAAGCTCAGCAGCATTCCCTGTGTTTCTCCTATAGAAGTCTAACCTTCTGGCTTGTGGTGTGGTTGTGGGTCAGGAAATTAATGTAGATTCTGGGGTCCTGACCTGTGTCTGATTGTGAGCTGGTACCAAGTGTTACTGACTTTGGCAGTACCCGGAGGAAAATGAATTGCTCTGCTTTTCAGAAGGTGGAGGCCAGGGCAAAGTGGATCACTTTTGTCAAGAGGATGATCAGCATGACCCTTGTGCCGTATCGGGATGTATGTGGTATGCAAAAGAGGAGGAAAATGGCACAGTGCTGCTCTGGTGATCTACTTTGGGGATGCTTCTTTGCCTTCCAAGAAAAAACATAATCCAATTTTATCATTATCATGTACTGTAATGGAAGGGGATATATCGTTAAAGTGAAGAATCGGTATAATTTGAGAGAACAGTAAGTTGGTTTGGTTTGTGGACCTTTTTGTTAAATTTGAGTCATTTCTTCTAGTTCCTCACAGTCCTGACAGCTAGGAGTGCATGTGTGCATTGAAGAGATTACTGAGCAATAAACCTGTCTCTGAGAAGTGGGTCTTCAAGGCAAACTGATGTTAAGTCCTATTATAGAAGTCAAGTAGCTGGAGTTGGCACCTCATTGTCTGTTCCAGTTTTGCATTGTTTGTATGAATATGGTGCTGTGAGAGACCAGCAGGGATTTCCCCTCTGCTGGAATCCAGAAAGTGAGAACTACTGAGTAGAGTTGGGTCGTGGCTGGAAATGCCACTAGCTAGGCAGGGCAGATAGGGTGGGAGGCAGATCCTTAGAAGCAGAAGCAGTGATGTGCATAAGGAGTCCTCCAAGCCAGATTACTAGCTTGACTGATGCACAAAGGTCCGATTCACTAACCTGCTATTTCCCAATCAGTTGGAGACTTCTTGAGAAGGCCTGCCTGGGGGAGCTCTATTCACCCCTCTTGCTTAGCCTCCCTTACTGAAGCAGGCAGCTGTGGGAGTGGATCTTTGTCTACCTCTAATGTGCAGCCGTGGTCACGCTGGGGCCATGTGCTCCCTTCCCAGGCACATTCAACCTGTCCGCGTTTTGCTTTTGTTACTCTGCTTAGTAAAGAGCAAAAGGAAGCCAAGAGAGGGGTGATCTTCTATTAACCCATTGAGCTGCTGCTCCTAAAGTGGGTGACCAACTTCCCCCCCAAGCTTCACACCTGCCACCATTTCGGGTCCCCTACCTACATTGTCATACTGTGGGACAGAGTAACCAAGGCTGATGCTTCCCTCTTCAGCCCCAGTAACATTTTGAGCCTCAGATGCTTTGACCCTCTTTCCTGGCCCACTTTGGGCTCCAGCATCATTTGGGATCAGACACAAAGATGTGCAGTATGTGGGAGAGCAGGAAAAGTCAAGAAAGGGTGGAAGGTGGGATTCAGGCTTGTTCTCCAAAGGTTGAGAGCTATATTGAGGACCATATTGACTCTGAATACTAGAACTGATGCACTTAAACCTGAAGGCTGAAAGTGATCTTCAGCAGTTCCTTTGTTGCAAGATGCAGGAGAGGGGGACTTAACTGAACCCAAGCTCCGGATTAATGTGTTCTGTACAGAGCAGTACAAAAGTATGGTTGGGATGGCATGGATGTGCAAGCATGTGTTCCTGCTTCTGAAATGGGACAGCGTTTGGAAGAAGGAAGAGGTCCTCCCCATTTAAAGAAAGGGCAGTGAAGTGGAGGAAAATCCTTCCATCCCTCATTTTATAGGTCTCTGAAGAATGGGTTAAAGTATTCTAAATGCAAAAAAAACAGGGCGTAAGAAAGCTTTTACAATTCTCACTTCATCTTCCTGAGAGCAAACCAATGGCAAGTTGGAGTGTCCAGTATATGTTAAGAAAAAAGCTCCAAGTTTCTTGAAAATAATAAGGCAGAGAGATTAGTCAGTTCATCATATACATTCTTCATTCTTCTGTATTTAGTGAACTCTGACTTGGCTACTTTATTCTATTTCAAAACAAAATTGTTTTAGGATAAACAAATTGAAAGTTGCAGCTGTATTTACTTGACTGTTGCCTTATTAGCCTCTTATCACATATGCTGTTACATTAATAACAACTCTTGCATTCAAACAGTTGTGCAATAGGCAAGCCTGTCGCCTTTTCCCAAGAAAGTGTGTATTCATGGGGGAGTAGGGAATTTGTCATCCTTTGGCATTCTAGCATCTGAATTCTGCTGCTTATACTGTAACTACTTTCCAGAGTTTAAAAACATATTTCCTCCTATGTCTGAAAAATTACTTATTTTATGATCTCATTAAGTACTTAAGTACAAATGCTGCCTTTTATGAAATGTACTGATGTACGGCTAGAGCTAGAAGATTCTAGAGGTCTGTTAGAAAGGGATCTAGTGGGGATCATCATATCGGCTGTATGTTTATTACAGACAGGAGAAGAATGGTAGGATGGTAGAGCTAATGACAAAAGGGGTGGTAGGCACAGGAGAAACAACCACCTTCAAACAAGTATGTGGAAGGCCTAGTTTCAATTTCCGGTTTTCTCCTTGGTTTTCAGCAAACTGTGTAGGTGCTGATTCAGTGAAACCTTTGGGTGCTTCACCTGCAAAAGGACTCTTTCAACTGGGGTTGTAAACAGACTTTTTGCATTTTGCACTAACTCTGTGCTGTATCACGTGGGTGCCTAATGACAAACTGTACTGGCTGCTCTTAATTCCTTATGTAAAAACTGATTTGCCAGTACTTAGTACCTTGAACAAGATCAGGTCTTGGACTGCTCAAGTTGGGCATAGAATAAAAGGCTTCCTGAAATTTAGAAGACAGTCTTGCAAGTCTTTTCTTAATTTATCTGTGAAGCGATACTTTGGCAAAACAAATTATGTTCCCAGGGGATGGAAAATGTCAATGTTATGAATGTAAGCTTGCTCATACATGAGGCAGACGTTTGTGAGTGGGTGTTCTAGTTCGAAGGGGAAATACTAAAGACTAGACTTTGATGCTTTGCCGCTTATGGTGCAGGATGACAACACAGTGACCAGTATGCGAAGAAATAGCATTGTTCTTGTTCTATGGTATTGCTGAATTGCAGAGTGTGTTCTCTTGTGGTTCAATAGTGTATCGTAATCCACAGCTACATACATAAAATGCACAGAAAGTACATAAAAGCAGATGTGACACATCCTAAACTTGCAGTTTTTGATAGTGCAGAAAAAAAAAATCATGGGCTACTTAAGACATGCATTTTTATCCCTGCGCTGTAATTTAATTGTTGATAGGTTTAAATTTTTTTCCTAATCACAAACTATTTTCTCCTGCTCTATATGCTATCCTGTTAAAAAGTATTTGTTATTCATTATATTTTCAGGTTCAAAGTAAACAAGAGAAGAAACATGGAACTTCATCCCCAGTCCCTTTGAACTCCGCAGTTACCCCTTGCACTCTTCTGCCTGTGAATAAAGCCACCAGCAGTACCCCTTTGTCGATAAACATTCCACGTTTCTACTTCCCTAAAGGACTTCCAAATGTCTGCACTAATCACGAAGAAATCATTGCCAGGATTGAAGAAGCCTTTACAGAGTTTGAAGATGAGAAAGCAAACATCTGTGAAATGGGGAGAATTGCTAAGGTAACTATTCTTTAGGTTTTTCGGGTTGTTTTTTTTTGGAGAGAAAGACTGAAACTAAACCTAATAAAGTATCTCACAGCTGTCCTCATTTTTAGTGAAAAAAGAACCAATATTCTTCTGCTCTGAGTGGTTTTGTTTAGATAGCAAAAAATAGTAAACAAAGAGGAGCTCAGTTTGCTGTTTGTCACATCTGATGTGTATGCTGTTTCTTGCTTTGATTTGCAAAATGGTTCTTTCAGATTTCTTACCAAATACAAATTGTACTTTTGATTTTGTGTTCCTCTATGGTTATGCTCAGGAGACAGCAGAAACTTAGTCTGCCTCTGTGGCTTCAGGTAGTACCAGCTACCCTCTTTGTGCCAGTAATCTGGACACGGTCTACGTATGCTGCTGCAATGTTGCTCGAGAAAGCAGTTTTCAGCTTATGCTTCCTTGGACATAGAGGAGAGAAATGCTTAGTCAGCCCTCAGCCACTGAGATGCATATGTTCAGTATCCATAATGCAGGTGTCAGCAGACTCGGAGGAGTTAGTCTGCTAATGAGTTCCTGGCTTCAGGGAACAAAACACAGCACTTGTGTGGGAGCACGATGCAGATGGGTGGTTCTATTTTCCTCTCCTTCAACCATGTTTTTTAGTAATGCTGATCTAAAACTAGCAGTTGTCAGACGTATCTCATATGTTTGGTTTACCCTGAATGCATCTTTGGTAGATTGAGCCATGATGTTCTGCCCAAGAGGAGCACTTGTTTTCCAAAAAGGAGGATCTTTCTGAAAGGAGAGACTAGGTTGTTTGTTTGTTTGTTTTCAGAGAAATTGAGTGGCATTTTTTGTAAACCATCTCTGAAAACATAAACAGAAAAACTTCTTTGCTTGACCAAAGAAAGGTTTGAAACTGATCTTATGACAAGATGGGCAACTGTGTGTGGCCTGTCATGTTCAAACTGGGAAAAGCAGGAGGGTGGTGTAGAAGAGACCTCTGCCTTTGTCTAGTCTCTGCGTTTGTCTCTGTGTGGATGTGCTCTGTGCCATTTAGCTGTTGTAAGGCTTGCTTCTGTTCCATGGGATTGCTGATAATGATACCAGGTTTGGGGCTCTGAAATAGATGCAAGAGAACCAGCTACACAAAGAAAACAGTAGAAAGTAAATACTCTTTCCTCAGAGTAGCTAAACACCTGTAGAAGCACAGTCACTTGACACAGGGATGGCTAAATCTGAAAGCAGTCCTTATGCTGATTGAGGTTCCCAAAGAAACATGCTGGCCCAGATAAAAAGCCGAGAATGGACTTGCTGGATAGTCTTGCTTTGTGAGAAGAGCAGAAGTGATGCCTCAACTACTTCTTCAAAATATTCTTCCTTCCATTTGATGCAATGTCCTCCTTGCCTGTGCCTGGCCTGAATCAGCTGCTTTCCCTCCCAGGCCTGTGTTTTGCAGATGTTCTGATACCTTGGCTGGAGTCATGACGGTGGCTGGAAAGATCTTTATGGTAAAGAGGAGGTTTCTTGAAGGTGTCAGCTGCTGAACGTTTGAAGCCGTTTTCGGGCCTGCTTTTCTGAGGCATTAGAAAGTACAAAATGCTTGAGCTTTCATTGATTACCATACTGAAAGCTAGCAGCCTCTGCAGAGGCTACTTAAAAAGTTGTGTTCAGGGAGTCCTTTCGCTGGAATCAGCCTCTCCGTTTGTGCTTTCATTTTTGATTACCCTGCTGTGATCTAGGAGTGTTGGGAAAATGGACTGTTCTGGATAGAAGGTATTGGGCTGAAAGCTACAGGATGGGAATCACTTCATCTTCAGGCATTTAATCATTAATTGTCTATACTTAGAGTTGAGGTTCCCTTGCTGTTAATGAGAAGAAGGCAGCCCATGTATAAAGGTTCATCCTTTTCTGAGGTAGGTCAGTGAAGTAGCTGGTTTGAGTGGTCTGGAAGGAGGTGCCTGTCTCTCTCCACTTTGCTTTGCAGGGAGTCTTACTAAACAGCTCAAAGACAGAGCGTGGTAGTCTCTGGTCCTGTTCCTAGCCTGACAGGACATATTTCTCAGCTATTTAAAAAGACAAAGTAGAAGGCTATTGGAGGATTCTGAACCGTGGCATACAGTAAATAGCTTTTTTTGAGTAATCTGTGTGCCATTACTGCTTTATTCCCCTTATGTAAAGGTCTCAATGGTGAATTCGGTATGTAAACAAGCAGGCTCTTCTTGTGACTCCTTTAATACTCCTCTTTGTTCCGGTGTTTCATTACAGATATGTGGCTGCCCACTCTACTGGAAAGCACCTATGTTCAATGCATCAGGAGGAGAAAGGACAGGATGTGTATCTGTACACTCGTTTGTATCTATGTGGAGAAAGTGAGTACAGCAAATGCAAAATTCTTTCTGGAAAAAGAGAAAAGCCTACCCTAGAAGCCTCTCTTGCCTTTTTTTTTTTTTTTTTTCCTCTCCTTCCACCAGACTTTTCAAATCATTGTCCCTTATTTAAAAGAAAATAAATGGCTTAAAAGTCTCCATCAGCTTAAGTTCTCTTCCCCAAAACTCCCTGAACACTTGTTTCTGTGCTGCATCAGCAAACTTTGAAGGCATTGTATAGATGATAAGACATTTTGGTCTGGTTGGCATATAAAAGAAATTAACGTGCCTTCTAGAAATATGTCAGCCTTTCATGAGCTAGCTGATAGATATGAGTGGATTTTGGATATATTTATCTGAGGTCTTATTGCTGCTACACTAGTGCACTAAGTGAGTGCCTTTTGGGAACGGGGAGAGGAGGCATGTGATAATGTTACAGGACAGGAAGAAGGAATGTAAAATAAAGAAGCATCATACAAGTGGATACTCTGCCAGCTTTAATAGTTATTACCTTCCTCCAGCACGCTGTATAATAAATCTGTGGGTTTTGACAGTCACTTCCACGTACCACTGTCAAGGCTTGTTTTTGAAATTGAGAGCTCTAGAAATATTGTGCTTGGAGTCAGAGGCGTGAGATAGAACAGACTTGCTCTCTTGCCTAATCTTTTTCCCTCTAGAGTGATTCAAGCTTTAGTCTACTTTGTGAAACACCTGAACATCATCTCCATCTCCTATCCAGAGAGAGTTCTAACTTTGACTTAATGATTGCTCTTCAGATTCTTAAAATAACCCTTAACTCCAAGTTCCCAAAGTATTTCCTGCGATAATATTGTCAAAACAGCTTCTAGTTACCCTGGCAAAATTGCAAAAATGTTAGGGGGTGACTGTGCTAGTAAGTTTTTCTTGACACAGGCAACATTTTTTCCTTCCTTAGGTTCTTCCAATTAGTCCTAATTAGTCCCTCATGTATGATACCACATATTTTCACTCCTCTGACTTTCACATCCTTCAGATATTTGCACACTGTGGTCATGCCCCTCTTCTGTATTCTTTTAACCACACCATTTCCAAGCCAAGTTTTGTATGCTTTTTTCACTTTAATTGCTCTTTTTGAAATGTTTGTTTCCCTCCTCTTCCCCTCTGACAGTAGCAAATTTTTTTTTTGCAAACAAGATAGAATAGATGTAGAGTTCCTGGTAAAGTTAGACTAGCAGCAATCTGAACACAGCCATAATTTTCAAACAGTTATCTTTAATTGCTGAAGCTTATTTTTAAGCATCTTAGTAGCTAACCTGACTTTTCAAAATGCTATATACTCACTGATCTTATTTCAGGTCAATAGGATTTGCTGGGTATAGCATACTTTTGAAAATCAGATCTTAGTTTTTTGCTAAAACATGTATTTGGGATTCATCTTTGTGTCTGATTATTTTTATTTTTTTTAAGCTAAAACATTAGCACCTGTTTTCTGCAGGTGATTTAGAATGTACCTGTTAATTGACAGCATGATATGAATGTACAGCTAACAGGATTGCTTGTCAGCCTCTAAATCATTTCTCTTTGTTGTTGTTGTTGTTTTGTTTTTCTGGGAAAACTTATTTAAAAAAAAAACAACACCTTTATTTTAAAGTCTGCTTTTGGTAAAGAGTGATGAGGCCAGAATTAGCGGCAAGCTGGTGACAGTGTGATCTCTGCAGGAAAACTATAGGCCTTTCAGTACTATATTTCAATAGAAGCTTATACACTTTCAGGAGAGAAGGAGGGTAAATAATCAGTCATTGTAAATAATTAGCTGTGCGTTTATATTTTCACAGTTAAAGGATACAGGGTAATTTTCTGAGTCACTTATTGTTTCTCTTATACTATACGAACAACTTAGTGTTTGATATATCTGAGTGTTCTTTTCTCTGCCAGGTATTCAGTAGGAATTTGGTAAATGTCATGGAGTTTCTGTTTTCACAAGTATTTCTGTTTGGAGTGAATTAAGTAATTGTGATACACTTTAGTAGTGTAGAATTTTGTATTAGAAGAAAGCAGAGACAAGAATCGGTGTCAGATGCAAACTGTCAACCTAAAGAATGAGTTTACACGCTTCTCTAAATACTCAGTCCTACTAATTCTTTCATGAAGCTGTTCTCCGTGACTTCAGTGCACAGCAGCTGAGTGTGCCATAATTAACAAGAGATGCTCTTTTCCCTTCAGAGCAGTGATTTTTCTGGTTGAAAACTTAGTCACTGTAGTTTGGCAATATCCTCAAATACTGAAATATAGTAAAGGATTAAATTGGAGAGCACATCTGTTATGGCGTTCTATTAGGTTGATCCTATTGACTTCAAATGAGATCAGTAAGCATGCAGCATTTTGAAAAGTCAGATTACTTAAATGATGCTGTGAAATCAAAGCAAGAACAGTCTTCAGAAAGAAACCTTATTTACCACAGCAGTGTTAACATGAAAAAAAGCTCCACTGGGTGGAACTACCTTACTGAAGAAAATGCGTGCTGAGGTCAATGAGTCTGAGGTCAACTTTGCATAATTCAGTGTTGCATAATGTGATAAGGTGCTTCATAATCACAGAATCAAAGAATGGTTTAGGTTGGAAAGGACCTTGAAGATCATAGAGTTCCAACCCCCCTGCCATGGGCAGGGACACCTCTCACTAGACCAGGTTGCCCAAGGCCACGTCCAGCCTGGCCTTGAACACCTCCAGGGATGGGGCCTCAACAACCCCTCTGGGCAACCTGTGCCAGTGCCTCACCACCCTCACAGTGAAAAAACTTCCTAATGTTCAATCTGAACCTGCCCTCTTCTAGTTTAAAGCCATTATCCCTCATCCTATCGCTACATGCCCCAGTGAAAAGTCTTTCCCCAGCTCTCCTGTAGGCCCTCTTTAGGGACTGGAAGGCCGCAATAAGATCCTCCCCAGAGCCTTCTCTTCTCCAGGCTGAACAGCCCCAACTCTTTGAGCCTCTCCTCATAGGAGAGGTGCTCCAGCCCTCGGATCATCCTCATGGCTCTCCTCTGGACACATGTTGGGGACTCCAGAGCTGGATGCAGTACTCCAGGTGGGGTCTCACGAGAGTGGAGTAGAGGGGCAGAATCACCTCCTTTGACATGATGACAACCCTTCTGATGCAGCCCAGGATACGGTTGGCCTTCTGGGCTGCGATCGCACATTGCTGGTTCATGCTGAGCTTCTCGTCCATCAGCACCCCCAGGTCCTTCTCCTCAGGGCTGCTCTCCAGCCATTCCCCGCCCAGCCTGTATTTGTGCTTGGGATTGCCCCGACCCAGATGTAAGACCTTGCACTTGGCCTTGTTGAACTGCATGAGGTTGGCTTGGGCCCACCTCTCCAGCCTGTCCATCCCTCTGGATGGCATTCCTCCCCTCCAGTGTGTCTATCTCGCCAAAGAGCTTGGTATCATTGGCAAACTTTCTGAGGCTGCACTCGACCCCACTGTCCATGTCGCCAACAAAGATGTTGAACAGTACAGGCCCCAATACCAACACCTGAGGAAAGCCACTCGTCACTGCTCTCCACTTGGACATTGAGCTGTTGACGGCTACTCTTTGAGTGTGACCATCCAGCCAGTTCTTTATCCACCGAGTGGTCCATTTGTCGAATCCACATCTCTTCAATTTACAGACCAGGATATCATGTGGGACAGTGTCAAATGCTTTGCACAAGTCCAAGTAGATTACATCAGTTGGTCTTCCCTTGTCCACTGCCGCTGTAACCCCTTCGTAGAAGGCCACCAAATTTGTCAGGCATGACTTGTCCTTGGTGAAGCCATGCTGGCTGTCACCAATCACCTCCTTGTTTTCTATGTGCCTCAGCAGAGTTTCCAGGCGGATCTGCTCCATGATCTTGCCAGGCACAGAGGTGAGACTGACTGGCCTGTAGTTCCCTGGGTCTTCCTTGTTTCTCTTTTTGAAAATAGGGGTTACGTTTCCCCTTTTCCAGTCGGCAGAAACCTCACCAGACCGCCACGATTTCTCAAATATGGTGGCTAGTGGCCTAGTGACTTGATCTGCCAGTTCCCTTGGGACCTGTGGATGTATCTCATCAGGTCCCATGGACTTGTGCCCCTTCAGATTCCTCAGGTGGTCTCGCACTTGATCTTCACCTACAGTGGGCGGTTCTCCATTTTCCCAATCCTCGCCTTTGCATTCTGCGTCATGGGCAGTGCGGCTGCAGTCCTTGACAGTGAAGACGGGCAAAAAAGTCATTGAGTACCTCAGCTCTGTCTCTGTCCCGGGTAACCAGTTCTTGCATTTCCTTCTGCAGGGGGCCCACAGTTTCCCTAGTCTTTCTTTTCTCGCTGACATACTTAAAGAAGGATTTTTTTGTTTGCCTTAATGTCCCTGGCCAGATTTAGTTCTATCTGGGCTTTAGCTTGTCTAACCCGATCCCTGGCTGCTTGAATGATTCCTCTGTATTCCTCCCAGGCTACCTACCCCTGTTTCCACTCCCTATAGGCCTCCTTTTTCCTTTTGGTCATGTCCAGGAGCTCCTTGTTCATCCATGTAGGCCTCCTGGCTTTTCTGCCTGCCTTCCTCTTTGTAGGGATGCATTGCTCCTGAGCTTGGAGGAGGTGGTCCTTGAATATTAACCAACTTTCTTGGACCCCCCTTCCCTCCAGCACTTCATCCCGTGGTACCATACCAAGCAGATTCTTCAAGAGGCCAAAGTCGGCTCTCCCAAAGTCAAGGGTGGTCAGCCTGCTGCGCACCTTCCTCGCTGCCTCGAGGATCTCGAACTCGACCATTTCGTGGTCATTACAGCCCAGGCTACCCTTGAGTTTGACACTGTATACCAGCCCCTCCTTTTTGGTAAGAACAAGGTCCAGCATAGCTCCTCTCCTCGTTGGCTCTTCAACCACTTGGAGGAGGAAGTTGTCCTCAATGCAATCCAAGAACCTCCTGGATTGCTTATGCCTGGCTGTGTTACCCTTTCAACAGATGTCGGGGTGGTTGAAGTCACCCATGAGAACCAGGGTCTGTGAACGTGATGCTGCCCCTATCTGTCTATAGAGGGCTTCATCCACTTGGTCTTTGTCGGGTGGCCTATAGCAGACCCCCACTGTAATGTCCCCTGCTCCCGATTTCCCTTTAATCGTGACCCATAGGCTCTCAGTTGGCGCTTTATCCATCTCTAGGCTGAGCTCCATGCATTCTAGCTGCTCCTTGACATATAAGGCAACACCGCCTCCTTGTTTCCCTTGCTTGTCTCTCCTGAAGAGCCTGTAGCCTTCCATGCCAACACTCCAGCCATAAGAGTCATCCCACCAAGTTTCTATGATGCCAATGAGATCGTAGCCTTGGAGGCGTGCACACATCTCTAGCTACTCCTGTTTGTTCCCCATGCTCTGTGCATTTGCGTAGAGATCCATCTATAATCCATCTGTAGTTTGTGATTGTCCTGTGAGGTACAAAGTGGATGGAGTAACTCTTCTTCTCTCTCGTAGAATCCTACGTAACTGCCATGATGATGCATCCAGATTCACGTACCTTTTAGCGAAGCCTAGCTGTGACTACCTAGAACAGGAGGACTTCATCCCGCTGCTTCAGGTACCTGCAACAGCTCAGCAGTGAGTGGATAGGGAGAGCGCTATGTTTATTTTGGAATATCTTTATTTTCATATATTTAAATGTTTACCAAGGACCTGCAGACCTTTGGTTTGAAGAGCACCTGGGTGGGGGTTATTTTGGAGTGGAATAAAAGTTAGTGTTTTAAGTGGACTATTTTGCATAAGTACCAACCAGCTACGTATCTTGCTAAAGTTGCTGAGGATTGTCAAAGCTTTATTTAGTCTCTTGCCTCTTGTTAGGATTCGTATTTATCGGTGCCTGGTAACCAGGCTGAAATTTGCCCCATTTCTCTAGGTGGTTATTGGGAAAAATACATGGCGCTGTCGATACTCAAGCACGCATAAAAGCTTATCAGAAAAGTTGTAAAAGTTGCTTGACAAGACAATTATAACTGAATTTGCCTAGCAGGACTACCAGGTCACATGGAAGTCTTTGCAGAAAAATTTTGCAGTTCCGATCATTCTGTATATGCCTCTAAAACTGCTAGTGCATGTCTCACTACTGATTTTTTTTTTTTTTTTTTTTTTTCTCCTTATACTCAGGCTAAGTCTGTGCATCCTGATTTCATTGCTTTCTTTTCCTTTTATTCACACATGATATTTTTAACAATCAAAGTATCACATTCTTATAATTATTTGTGGCTGGTTTGTCAGTGGTTTGTCAGGCTCTAGGTAGGTTTAGGGTTTCTTTATAGTTTCTCTATAAATCAGGTCCACCTGCTCCTCTGATCATCTGTTGATACTTTTTCTGATTTTTTTCTGCATATCTCTAGATTTCTCACTGTGTTGCCCTCTGTGCAAGACCTCTGTGGAGATGCTTTGTTGGGGAAAGACTTGTGTCTGTACTGGATGTTTCCGAGTCTCAAACAAAACTGGGATTGTGATCGATAAATTTTCTCATGTTCCTTTTCATCTTTTCTCCTCTGGGCACACTGCCTTTCCTCATTGATAGCAGCTCTGCTTTTAAGCTACTGGTGCAATCAAAGGCATGTACAATCTTGTTTGTTAGTCAACCAGAAACTAGCAATAATACACCTTATTACACCATCATATTAGACATCAAGTAGAGTGGGCAGAATCTGGTCATGTCACACCCCTGAGGGCACTGTGTCTGCTCTATCCCTTTGCCATATCATGGTATAGACAAAGCAAAACTTTGAACACATCTTAGTTGGGTTTTTTTTTAAGGGTAGAGGAGTCAGACATGTAGAAATTACACAAACATTGATTCATACAGGATCTGAGCTGATTCATTCAAGATCTGAGCAGTTTCTCTGCATTTTTGGTCACGCATTTCTTGGCAGATTTGGCATTGTGAACCAGTTTTTGGCTTACAAAAAGCTGATCTTGAGAAAGAGGCATCTCCACAGTTAGTTCAAGTAAATTTTCAAAAAACACTGATCATATCTGTATACATTCTGGGGCTCACAGGAGCTTTCGTTGTTGTGGAGGACATAAAAGGCAACTTTCTCAACCTTTCAAGGAATGTTTGTTTCTGACACCTAGCTCTAATAAATGTTAATTTCTTCAATGAATGGAGGAAAAAAATTCTTGGAGAGGAGATAGTTGCATGGTCAACTAACTAATTTTTTTTCTCATTCAGTGAAAATGAGTTTTCATCTACTCACTAACTCTTTTCCTTTGTTTTTCTGTCCTTAAGTAAATCAAAATGGCCCAACAGGTGCGTATTGCCCAGAAAATGTATTATACTTATAATTCTAGAAGGCTCACTTTATAGATAAAAAGATGTCATTTCAGTTTTATTGTAAATGCTGCAAATACAGTTTCAAAAGTAAGCAAAAGTATTGGTTTGTAAACAGAGTAACTTCTAAACTTTAAAAGGAGAAGAAAATCTATTTCATTTTATTTGGTCTTGTCTTGCAGGATGTAGTGGAAACGCATCCTGGCCTGACGTTCCTGAAGGATGCTCCGGAGTTCCATTCCCGGTATATTACGACGGTAGGCTGGCTCCTTTGATCTCCTGTGACACTGCTGTACCAACCCTGCCTTTATGATTTGTCATTATTCCCATCAGCAAATCCTTCAGTTTTGTTTTTTTTTAAAAAAAAGGTGTTTTTAATATTACAATGAGTTATTTTAACAACTGCTTCCAAAGGAAAAATGAATCAGCCTGTATGTGCAAAGAGGTTATTCAAAAGGTTAATAATGATTCTTTCTGGTCTTAAGCAAATATATAAAAACAATTTTTTTGGCCTTTAATCCTGATGAAGGAAAATGAGAGGTCTTTCTTTGGTCTTTGAGAGCTGCTAAGTTACCCCTAATTCTGCTGGGCTGCTGAGACACAGAAAGCCGTATGTTTGAAGATTTCTGTCACTTAGGCATGGGGAATCTGTGATTGTTCCATGGTACAGAACATCCATTGCACACAGGGGTCTCCTGTCCAACTCTCCTGCCTCTTGCTCTTGCCAGAAAGCGTATGTAGTCTTTCTGAGTTGCTGAGCTTTGTGACTTCTGTTTGTTGTTGGGTTTTGTTCTGTAGCTGTGTTCCAACTTTGCAGTCAGTGGTTAGACTGGTGCTTTACCTGAATAAAAGGCTTTAGCTTGTCTCACATTGGGTATGAATCTGGATAAAAGGTATAAATGTTAGGATGTTTTGTCTCTGCAGCGGTAACAAATTCAAATAATCACAGACCTGATGGGAGCTGTATCTTAAGGGCTTAAAGTTTCTCCTGTTTGCTTGCCAGGGTCTGCATGGGGGCCAGCTGCACCGCATACTGGCAGCTGGGAGATTACTGGCAGACACAGGCTTGTTCCTTTCCTGCAAGGAGCAGATGGCAGAAAGACACTTGCTCTGAGCAAACCCTGAACTGTGGCACTAATGTTTTATAAAAATGTATAACATGAATCAATTTTAAATGTTTAGATGCTCTTGAACATGACAGTGAACGTCAGTGTGTGATCGGCATATTTAGTCCCCATGGAGCAAGACAACAAATATGTTGAGCATAGTAACTGGCCAGAGTAGGTATAACAAAGGCCAGGGAATTATAGAGGCACATGAATAGGTGAGTGTGGAAGGTGCCTGTGGCACATGTACCCTGGTATTTGGTGTTTCGAGTACATGGAGGGGTAAGAGCTGAAAGATTTAAGGTCACACTAGCATTGGTTTCTGACTGCAATATCAACCAGTTGTTCTTTGCCAGTGAGCAGGTCAAGATACAATGTGTGGTCATCCTTGTGCTGGCTGGTGGATGGTGACAAAGGCAGTTCTGTGCATCTGCCTTTCCAGGTTCCTCTTCTCAAGTCACATGCTGTTCCCATATTTTTCAGGGTCTAAAGGAGGGAATAAAGGCAAGAAACAAATGTCTTTGATCACTTGGGGGATTACTCTACACCCCTGGTGTCCCGAAGCAAGTGCTGTGCTTTCTGGACTTTCTTGGGGTGCAATGCATGTTCTGGTCTGAGAGACCAGCTGTGTGAAGCTGAGGTTTGGCTTCAAGATAACTGACGTGCAGGCTGCTACTAAAAAGGGCAATAACTTTTCCTTCCTCTCTCCTTTTCCATAACTTCCCTGAGCCTGTGTGACCACCATAAAGCAGTCGCAGAACCAGACCCTTCATGAGTACATGAAGGTCCTCAGTGCTTCTTGATTCTGCTTGCGTCTCCACCGTGCTTTCCTACTGCATCCTTATTCACAATACTCTGACAGAGGTGGCTTTCTAGGCTTGCTCCCAAGCAGCCAGGAAACAGTGGTGCTTGTGGCTGAGGCAATTGGTTTGTAGCAGTGAATCTTGCAAAGCTGTGATGTTCTTCAGACTCTTCACGCTGGCAGGACAATGCTGTTCTGGGTGTCTGTGCTGACAGACAGATTCCTCCTGAGCTCAGCGTGTTTGGCCTTGGCCAGATCACTGAGTTGGAGCAGAGTCAAGACCTCAGGAGACAGACAGTCCGTTGGGTCAGGTTGTTCCCATCTGGAGTGGCAGTATTTGGCCCACTGCAGCAGTTGCTCTCCTCTCTGACACCAGGAGTTCTTGTTTCTCACATCTCCTTTCACAGACAGTTTGGCACTTCTCTCTTTAATGTTAAAAAATTCAGTATTTCCACCGGGAGGTAATGAAGGAAACAGCTTTGTCCTTGGATTTTGAGACTACTTGGATCCTTTTGATCTCATCAAGGTAGAGTGCCTTATACCTACTTACAGTGACAGAATGCTGTATTTGCTGCCAGTGCAAGAATTACATTTGATTTTTGTGTCACAGATGAGGGCTGGAAGGAGACACTGACTTAGGTGTGCATTGCTGGATACAGCATCGCTTGGTGGAAATCACCTGGAGAGTAAGCCAGCAGTCCAGGATGGGTAAGATGTGTATGTATGTTTCAGGGCTTTTTTTGCCTACCTCTTCACCTTTTAGAGGTGCCTTTTGGATACAATGGGCTGTAATTTAATCTGTATTAGTATCTGCCAGCTGTTGTATTGCTAGATACTAAACTACTTGTGTTTCTTTCAACAGAGACCAACTCCTGAAGCTGGTGAAGACGATGCAGACTATCACGTAGCATTTATTGTAAAAGCTTTAAAATGTGACTTCTCCCAGAATGTTCAAACAAGGCTCAGAGTTAGCACTGCATGCTATTGTTGAAAAGCTGAGTCAACCAAAAACAACTTGGCAAAACACATTGCTTGTTGAAAAATGCTTCAGTTTGTGCAGTATTACCAATGCAAATGTGTAAGGGGAAGATGGCCTACAGGGTTTAATAAAGCTTTGTGGAATTTTCCAGAAATGGTATTGCTTTTGTTCTTCCATGGGAAGACCGGGGAAAGGTCTAGAACTGACCCATCAATGGTCTGAGTCCTGGAGGTAATTACACAAGGATAATGGGCTCCCCCTTCCAAAGGCTTATGTACTGAATTCACAATAAATAATCTTCCATGCTGGGAAAAATGAAGCCAGTTAAGGCTTTCAGTAAGGCATAACTGACAAGTGTGGCTTGAATGCTGCAAATCATCTCAGGCTGTGTAATTATGTTGTAGGATGTTTCCCAAATGCTTTTTTTGACAGCTTGGTTTTCACAACCTGGAAAAGAAAGAGAGAAGTATTGACATTTTATACTGATATACACACTATGTACCATCCATTGAAACTGGACCATTATTTGAATAAAAGCCTGCACTGAGTGACTGGACATGGCAAAAGAGATGAAAAGAGATCCCATTTTACCTCTGAATGCCTTATTTTTCCAGCTAGGTGAGGAGAGAGCAGATGGAACATCTTTATCAATATGGTCTGATAG
Source organism: Vanellus vanellus (assembly GCF_965231255.1). Classification (NCBI taxonomy): domain Eukaryota; kingdom Metazoa; phylum Chordata; class Aves; order Charadriiformes; family Charadriidae; genus Vanellus; species Vanellus vanellus. The sequence goes on along the minus strand of NC_138913.1, from coordinate 27,896,813 downwards.
AGGAACATGTCACAAACGGGTATATTTTGTTGTCCTTTATTCCCCTGCAGGCAGAGGAAAAGATGATGATTGCTGGTTAGGGGTCCTTTTCCTGGTTCTTGGGATTGTTGGGTTTGAGTCCTTGGAACGGTGTGAAAACCCTGTATCTTTAAGAATTGGTACTGAGTTGACAGGTGTGATAATGGGTTATATATGAGGTGAGACCCACTTCAGTCTCTGAGCTGTTGTGCAATCTGGAAGCAAAGGCCAAACAAAGTCCAAAAATAGTCCAGAATGGCAGTGGCTGCCAGAGGCATCAAAGAAGAAACAAACATACAGCTTTTTCATAGTGCTTAAGATCAGAGAAAATCATTGTGATTACCCAGTCTGACCTCTTGCATTATATAGGCCATAGAGCATTGCTCAATGATTGCTATAGTTAGGACAGGTTTGTTTGTTTGTATGTTTTTAATGGAATTGACAGCCAACTTTAGAAGGACATCATCTTTGAAGTCTGGAGTGATAAAGAGCCTGCAGTGTTTCTTTCAGAGTTGTCCCAGTGGTTAATCAATGACAGTGTAAAAGTGCACTCTTATCTGTCTGAACTGGGCTGATTTCAGCCTCTAGTTATATATTTCATGAAAGACAAAAAAAGTTCTCCTGCTGTCCCACATGTCCCCATGTAGTCTTTTAAGGACCAGGTAGCTACCAATAGGTGTCATGTTCAGCTAAGTTGAATACAGTGGTTCTCCCTCTTCGGAATACCTTTTTGAGTCCTCAAAGCATTCTTGTTTCTCACAAAATTATTTGTGCTCATCGTTTGCTGTCTCGCTAATCTGTGTATCCCCAAGCAGTCTGTTAGCAACAATCTCATACTTGGTTCCAGATTTGTTGTGGACGAAGAACCAGTGCTTGTGTGACTGAGTCAAGGCATGGCCCTTAAATGGTGGTTGCCCACTCAAAGCTAATTCTAGCTAAGAAACCCATCCCATTGAACTTGTAACCAGATTAATCTCTGTAATGTCCCTATTGTTGTATAAAGCTAATTTTTGTGTTGGAATAGCATGCCCTATTAAGGTTTACCAAAATCCTAGGATAATATGTCAGCGTGATGTCAGAGACATCAAAAGTTTGTTTGTATTAGGTTTGGTCAAGAGGAATTATATTCCATAGATTTCAGTGCTGATAGTCAAATTAATTATATTTCTAATTTCTCTTGTTGAAGATGTTTGTTGTTTCCCCTGTTCAGTTTTTTCTTGCATGTGCTTGATCACACATTTGTGTTTTTCCCACTTTGTGATATTTGACAAGCTAACAAGCAGTGGACTGGGAAGGCTTCAGCTTGCTTTTTAGATACTTGGGAGTGCCCTCAGTCTCAAACTGTGAACTGTTTCTCTTGGGTTCTCTGAAGTCTGTACGTTCCCTCTTCGCTTTTTACTTGCTTTCACCAGAGGCAGATCAGTAAAAGAGACAAATGAGGTTAACACCTACCCAAGATAAACGCAGGCAGATAATCTTTATTGCTTACTTTCAGTGGAGCCACTGAGAGGATGAAGCATTGTTATAGACACAATAGCTCAGACATCAATTGTGGCTTTCATTTACATGTTCTATTTCCTCTTCAAAAGTCCTGATTATATTTTTTTTCTGGTGCAGAACACTATTTCAGTTGAGTTCCATGCAAGCTACAATGCCTAAAACCTGAAAACTGCAGTTTCAAAGTGATTTGTCAGCACTTTGAACATATTCCCTGACATAAATAATGCCTCTGCATGCTCAAAGATGTGAATTAAGAGCAGTGAAAACATTTGGAGAGTGGAAATGGATAATACTGTTTCATAAACTGTCATGTTACTTTCAGATTGCATTGTAAGTTAAGGATAGTAGTATCCACAAAAAGATCACTGAATAGTTTCCAAAAATAAGTCCCCTTAGGATGAGTGAATAAACAAAATAAAGTTACTGCATTTAAATTCCCAAACTGGTATATTGCAGGAGTTGATTTCAAGAGCACTGTTCATGTGTTGCAGGTTATACAGAGAATATTCTACACAGTCAATCGATCCTGGTCTGGGAAGATCACTTTAACAGAGCTGAGGAAAAGCAACTTCTTGCAAGTACGTTGGTTTCTGCCTGAACAGGATACAGAACACGATGCCTTCGTTCTTCCTATAGCTGTGTACTATATAATGAGGGAGCTGTGCCTGGGTTTTAGTGAGGTAGGCCAAACGCTCAGTGCCAGCTGGAGCTAGTGGAGGAGTTGTGTCTGAGTTGAGGGAAGACCAGGGACTGGAGTAGCCAAGAGTTCACTGGCAGAAGGTCAAGGGGTTGGTGCACCCTCTCTGAAGCTGCATCAGGCAGATTGGCTCTTGGCTCCTGATCTAGCCAAAGAGGAAGGGAAGCAAGACACAGCAGTGCACCTATGGTAAGTGGCTCACTGAGCAGCCAAGAATATGTGCTGGATTACCTACAGTACATGGTGGGTAGGACAGCTAATTTCCTGACTCCCAACTGGCAGTCAGCCCACTGCCAGTTGGTCAGGCATGCTGTGCTGGGCACTTGCAAGACTGTGCATCTCGGGAGCTGATTTCTGCTTCTGCAGTAGAATTCTTCAGAACGGTTAATGAACGAAGCTTAGTTCTTGTTAGGATTGATGCTACGTATCCTTATATTTGGCATAGGTTTGAGGATTTGGATCTCTGTTCTCTGTATTTTTTGCCCAAAAGAGCACCAGGTTAAAACTGTTTAAGGCTGCTCAACTCCAGCCCAGCCTAAAAAGCCAGAAAGTAAGTAGGCTGAAAGGTTAAGAACTCTGCTAAAGCAGTGAGACTTCCCTACTGCATCCTGTTCTCTCTTCCAGATGTAGTGTGCTGTCTTCCTCAAAAGCCTCAAGCATGAGTTCACGCTCCTCCTCCTTTCAGACATCATCTGCTCCCCTCACCATATCAGCTAATGAAAAAATCTGTGCTCCTTTGGATTGTCTCATGCCAGTCCAAGCCCTCTTATCCTAGTTCCTCCCAAACCTCTGTTATAAACAAATTCTCTCAACTTATCCTGCATCTTTATCCACTCATTTTCTCCCTTGAGACACAATTCCCCTTTTTCTCCCGCATATCTACTCTGTCTTTCATTTCCTGCAGCAGAGAAGTTCAGCTCTGGGACCATAATTTCACTTGGGCAGCTCTTTGCTGCATGTGTAAATGGCATATTTTTGCGTGAGCTATAAAAGAAAAAAATAAGTTATTGAAAAATCTCCCCAAGTGATTGTCATCTGGAAAGAACTGGAGAGACGCATGAAGAATCTGAAGAGGCTAGTAAGCGATTGGTCAGAGGGTTTTAGACTTTTGAGAGCCAGCAAGTCAGAATAGTGCAGGTCTGGCAGTGCCATCCTGTTGTTCTTGAACCTGGTGGATAGCAGGATGTGCGAGTTTTGTTGAGACTCAGTTGGGCTCCCTGGATGTGGAGATGACTGAAAGTAGACGTTGAACTTTCAGTGCCTATGTGTAGCACAGCATCTGTTATGGTTATGGATAGAAGGACCACTAAGCCTGCCTGCTTAGAGACGCAACTCCCTGGGATCACTCTAAGGCTGTGTTTCACCTCCTCCCTTCTAGAGGCTGTGAGGGCAGGGGAGGACAGACCTATAGCTCACTTGCATCTGTTAGCTTTTTCACATTCCTGCAGCCATAATTTCTTCATCTGAAAAGGCTGTCTGGTGTCCCATACCCTCAGCACTAGGAGAAGGGCAAGCAGGGAGGTGACACTGGTGAACATGCAGTATACCCTCCTGTCGGAGGGAAGGACATAGGTAGGTGTGAAGTAGGAACAAAATAAGGACACTGTCTCTAAATCTTTTCAAACAAGACATGTTAACAGATGTCATGGTTGGAAATCTGTCTTAGCCTCCCAGTTAAACCAGACTAATTCCTGTCAGTGTCAGCTCAGGAAAATCGGTGTGATTGGTTTGATCTGCTGGGATCCATCCCTCTTTCCCCAGTCAAGGTATGAGTCTGGAGCAAGACATGATTTTTTCCCTTTGGGAGCCAGGCAAGGATGTGTGATGTGCAAAGATATATCTTGGTTCCTGTGGAGAACCGTGGACTTGCTGTTGTAAATGGCTTTAAGTGTCTCTGGTGCAGGTCAGAAATTTTTCACTAATAATGGATCCCAGCTGAGACAGCAGTTGTGTTCTTGTTTCTCTGCCTCACTCTGCTATAGCTGAAAATTATCAGAAATTGTTGACAGGAGTGGCAGAAATATTGTGCATACATATGCTAACCAGGAGAGCCAAGCCAGATGCTCTTTAAGTGCTTGTTAAGGAATGCAGCAACAAAATTTCCTACAGGGGAGAAAGGCTGCATTTTGAATTAGCTCTCAGAGCTGTGTTCACCCAACTTCCACAGAGGTTGGAGGACTTCAGCTGCTGAACCTCCTCTTTGTCTAGGTTTAACTTCCCACTTTATTTGTACTCTTTCAGACTCTTGCTCTCTTGGAAGAAGAAGATGACATAAATCAGATCACAGATTACTTCTCCTACGAGCACTTCTATGTTATATACTGTAAATTCTGGGAGCTGGACACTGACCATGATCTTTACATCAGCCAGAAGGATCTGGCTAGGTACAGTGATCAAGGTATGCTGCCTGAAGCTGTGGTGGGACAAAGGGGATTGCTGAAAATAGAAAGTTCCCACTAAAGAGTAAAGCCTACCTTTAATTTGGTTAATTTGACGCCTCAAAAAAATTTAAACGGAGCCATCCATCTGTTACACAAATGCTGATTTACAGAGCCAGTTGTAGAGGCTTAGACACAGAGAAATCAGTACACACTATTTTCTGCTTGAGTAGAGAGGGAGTTTCTGTCCATGTGTGGATCACTGCCAGAAGGACAAGCTAAACAGTGCCTTGAAACTTGCTTATTATTTACTAAGGGTTTTGCAGGAACTTGGAAGTAGGGACAAGAAGGACAAGCCCATGTGAACTTTTCAAAAGATTGCTGAAGTGCAGTGTCGTTATGTGTGAGAAAAACTCCAGAGTCCAGTGACGCTTGGTGAATTTCGGTTTGCAGGTGCACTCAGGAGAATAGCACCTGAGTTCAGTGTGGAACTCCTTTCCACAAATTGAGCAGATGCTACCAGTTTTCAAATGTTCAAGGGCCATGGATAAGTTAATGGAATACAAATCCACAAAGGACTAAAAAGTCCAAAGTTCTGTATGCGTTCTGCTAGATGGAGGCACTCAGGTCGGCTGTTTTTAGGTTTATCCATGTTCTGAGAGCATGATATGCCCATTTGCTTACCTGTTAGGACTCATGATGTAAGGTCTGGGACGAGAGCTTGAGCTATTGCTGACCATGTTTAATCCTGAAAACAAAGCCTTCTTGGATTCTTCCATGTGGTTGCTGCCCTTTTTGGGAAAGTAGGTCTGGGACAGCGAATCCCATTTGGGGGAATGGGATGTTTGGACATAACATGTGACTGGAGGTGGCAGGAAAGGTGAAGTATGTGGTAAGGTGGTGTAGCACATAGGGCTACAGGGATTTGGAAATGTGACAAGTTGTCAGGCATTGCTGGAGCTCTGGGGATGGAGACAACATTTTGTAGGAGCCAAGATCCTAGTGGGCTGAAGTAAGAAAAAAGGAAAGGATGACAATGCTGTAGGTTTGTGTGTGTGTGTCAATGGTGTGGTGGCCCATGTGTTCCGAGTGCAGGTGTTTATGGAAAGGCCATGGGAGTTCTGGGTGAGTGTGGCAGTCACGGGGGTCAAGAGTGTTGATAATAGGGCTGGATGGGGTGAGGATGGAGAGGTGCCTAACTTGGGAGAGGTGATACGGGACACTTGGTCCCTGCTGGGAGGCTGGAGTGTGGGGATGGAGTATTTGTGCAGGGGACTTGAGAGCATTGGGTGCTGGGGAGCTAAAGATAGAAGGGGTGCTGAGGACAAGGGGAAGGGGAGAAGCTGCTGGTGCAGTGGTACAGCAGCCTGTCAGCACTATGCCAGGGGGATTTGAGGGGTGATGCAGGTTGGGTCTGCCTGGCTGGTGTGTCAGAAGTGTGCCAGGAGTACAGAAGTGATGGAGAATATGTAGGAGGAGTTAAGTTGGGGGTCTAAAGGAAGCATGTCAGCGGTCTGGGAGGCTGAGGTCAGTGTGCAGATCCTGCTTGAGACTGGTTCTTGCTGCTTGGCTGGTGTGTCTCTGCCATAACAATCTATCTCACACGTTTCCTGGCTGGCAAAGCCCGCCCCCCCCCCCCCCCCCAAACGATGCTTATTTTTCATTGTCCTTCCCTGCAGCAGGATTGCCACAGCTTGTGCTCTGCTAAGAAGTGTTTTGTAGGGATTTGATGTGTGATTTTTTTGCTTGATAACTGAACTTCCTTTGCAACACACACTGAAATAGTCTCCTTCAATCAGGAGGATTTGCTTATGTGACAAATCCTACTGCAGCAAAACAGGAGTAACACTGCCCATATCCAAGAATCCAGATAACACACAGTTGCCGTATTTGTGGGGAAATATGGTGTTTGGGAGGATACAAAGGCAAACACACTGGGAGAATCATCTTTGATCTTTGTTTTTTACAAATGCTGCTAAACAGAGACCAGTAAAGTGGTTAGGGTACATAAACGGCGCATTCTTTTAGCAATGGGAAGTGGCTTTGTGTGGATTCAGCACAAACAGCTGATTATAGTTATTCCTGTGACCTGTAGCTTCATTTTCTCCATGTTTTCTTTATTTCCAGCTTTATCAAACAGGATTATTGAGCGAATATTCAGCGGTGCTGTGGTGAGGTGAGGAATAGCGTACTGGTTGGGGGTAGAAGTGAAGGGAATTTCTGTCAGGCTGATTAGAAATGCAAGATACTCTCAAAAATCCACATGGATCAGAATGGTTTCCAACACGGTGCTCTAGTTGGAGCTGCCTGAAAATGGAGTGAGACTTTTGGGTATCTTAAGAAAGCAAATTTAAAAATCCCATATGGTGACCACCTATAGACCTCATTGTAGACCAAGCTGGGAGGGTGAACATAGCAGGAGGGAACACACAAGCACTATGTGTTTGTGCCCCACAGTGGCACAGGCATAGCTGGGGAGCAGTGCTTTAAAACACCCAAAAAATAAAATACCCCAGCACTTATTGTGGGAGGGGATATGGTAGATGAACCTCAGCCCTGCAGTGACAGCAGGGCAGCAAATGCTGTGCCTGTGGGGAAGCACACAAGGACTGGTGCTGCAGAGTGCAGGGAGTACAGGCTAAATGGGCGATGGTGCCCTATTTTTCTCTCACCAATTATTTGGGGCTTTTGAAAAATACATTTGATAACATTATGAGTATTTAGGAGCGTGGTGATTCATTTTGTTGTTTTTTTTTTTTTCGCCCCATGTCTTCCAGAGGCAATGAAGTTCAAAAGGAAGGCCGCATGAGTTATGCTGATTTTGTGTGGCTCCTGATTTCGGAGGAAGACAAAAGAAGTGCTACAAGGTCTGACCAGTTTCTGTGTTTTATTAAAAGTATTAAGATGAGCAGATAAGATTATAGAAACTTCTGTGATCTACCGCTCTCTACAAGAGACGGCAGCTTGGGTTCCGGTGATTGTTAGGAAGAAAGCAACTTACTGTCAACGTTTGGTCAAATCATTTCCCTTTTTTGAGGAGAAATTTTGTAGTAGCAGAATTTTCCTGTAATGTTAAATGTCTTGGTAGTCATCAATCCCTTTGGTTACCCCATGTCACGAGGCACTGGCTCTGGGGATAAACCCATGAGATGTTTGCAGCAGATAGGCATGTTCCCTTCATGCATGTAGTAAGTGCGTAAGTAGGGTTTGTAGGGAAGCTTCACTGTGTCACTTCGTAAAACCTGTCTGTGTGCCTGGTTTGTACAGCCAGTGGGAGACTAGTATGCAGAGCTGAACTAGATCTGCATGCAATTATTAGGACAACGAATCTTATGAGTAAAAATGAGAAGAAGAATTCATAAATGCAGGGTTGGACTATCCAGAGGGGAAGGGAGGATGCAGAGTGCGACTGCCTGAAAGCATTGCCTTCTGTATAAAGGAGTAGAGGAAATAAGTGCATACCATGCCTGCCTCATCACTCACCAGGGTCACTCAGGGATAGCCAGTGTCCTGGGTTCAGCATTGGTTGCATTTGGCCAACTCTTGCTGCTGAATCAGACAGGGACACCCTAACCTACATTAGCCAGTTGAGCTGCAGCACAGTAGACGCTTGGTACAGCTACCAGGTGAAACAGGTCATGAGCGTGGCTGCGCTCACAAGCCACTGAGGAGACTAACAGGAGGTGCTCTAGAGTGTTGGCCTGTGCCCTGATCCTTCCCAAACAGTATTTTCATCTCTGGTTTTATGCCAGCCTTTGGGCAGAAGAGCATTAGAGGATGGGGAAGGGGAATGTGCATTGCTGCAATCTCTCCTGTATGGATTTCCTACTGCAGTGCTGTGCTTTCATGAGTCCTGTCTCTTTTTCCTAGCATTGAGTACTGGTTTCGGTGCATGGACCTGGATGGGGATGGAGTGCTCTCCATGTATGAACTGGAGTACTTTTATGAGGAGCAATGTGAGCGGATGGAAGTGATGGGCATAGAACCACTGCCATTTCTTGACTTGCTGTGTCAGATGCTTGATCTCGTTAAGCCAGAGAGGGAAGGTAAGTCCTGTTTAATGGGAGTTTCCATCCTCTTTGATCTATGGTAGATTGAGAAAGTAATGTCACTGTGAAACCCATTATAGGTAGAGCCTTGTGTTAGAATCACAGGGCTGAAATTACTGCACAAGGTCAAAGTCTGAACGGTGGCTATTGTGGCATAATGTTATGCCACAGGAGTTTTCAAATACTAAAACAAGAGATCTTGTGAATTAACTTGCTGGAACTGGAGCAACAAGTCTTTTATATTCCAGCTGTGAGATGTGCTGACAGTCTAGATTATGAAACTGGACCATCCCCCATCACATTCTTCATACTTCACATGAATGGGAAAGACCTTCATATGTGTGTGAAATTTAAGCCTAATAAATGTACCCATTTATTGAATAACGTTAAAATCCTTGACTGACTTGGGAAGAAATCTTGTAATATTGTAGCATACTGGTGTTACAGTTAAAACCTTGATAAGACTGACAAGGAACAGGTCCAGTCTGTCACTAAGGAAGAACTCAGGAGCACAATCATGTTGGGTTTTGTTCTGTAGGAAGAGTAACCCTGCGAGACCTGAAGAGGTGCAGAATGGCTCATGTATTCTACAACACCTTCTTCAATTTAGAGAAATATCTGGACAATGAACAGAGGGATCCCTTTGCAGTGCAAAAGGTATATATCACCTTTATTTCTAAATACAGGCCTACTCAAACCCATCTTTGGAGTGCTGCTGGATGTAGGGAAAATCCAACTGAATATAAGAAAACTTTTTTCACAAGTAGGCCAGTCAAACACTGGGACAGATTGCACAGTTTCTGCTCTTGGAGGGTTTCAAGTGTGACTGGGCAAAACCTTGAGCCCCTTGATGTGACCTCACAGCAAACCCTGATTTGAGAGACCTCCTGGGTCTCTTCCAACACCAGTTATACTGCTATTCTGTGGTTCGGTTGCCATCACTGGTCCTACCACACCAGTGCTGGCAGCGCAGCGTGTGATTCTAGAGAGACTGACTGGACCCTGCTGTGTTACACTGATTCAGCAGGCTGAAAGAGTGGGGCTCAGCTGCACTAGAAGGGAACCTGGTTCACTCAGTTTAGAAAGTAACTGAGATTCAGAACTTGCGATCCCATTTGTCTCTTCCTGTCCCCTACACAGCTGCAGTCATAAGTAAGTAGGCTACATGTGAAGATTTATTAAACATCTGGGTTGGAGTCTGATCCTTAAAACGGCACTAGCAATTTTCCCATAGCCTAAACAGAATCAAAGGGACAGATCTTTGCAATACAGGGCCAAGGCAGATGAGATGCCAGCTCCATGATCAGGCCACACGTGCAGCAGACTAGATGGAAGGTTTGGATGTTGCAGATTGTGCATGGTTATTAGCCTGGCTGCACTGTCATAGATCATCTTCTCAAGCAGAGAAAATACAGGAGGAGATTGTGGCTTTTATATTTTGCAGTTGTTGCTCACTACTAACTCTGAGATGTTCAGAGACTTGAGTTTTGTCAGCTGTTGGTGTAGAGTCCCTCACCTCTGGCTCCCCTTGCATATCCAGTGAAACCAGATGTGACAACAGCTTAAAGACTATCTCCCAGAAGCCTCTTATCTGGTCACAGTGCAGTAAAGTGGAGGGGATGCCAAAACCAACTCTGGTTCCCTCCCAGCTGTGTTCCCACATAACCTGTAAGAGGAACTTTGTGGTTCCATGATTCAAGGCTTAAATATATCCTAAGCCAGAACCACTCTGTTGTTTGTTTGTTTGTTTGTTTGTTTGTTTGTTTGTTTGTTTGTTTAAACTGGATCATCATAAGAGCAGTGAAATGGGGCCATGGGGGATAACTTATTTTCCCCATCTTATAGTAAATGGCAGAGAGCCAAATGTTTATAAGGACGTTATTTTATAACGTTCTGTCAGACTTGCCCAAACTTAGCAAAACTGTGAAGAGTTCTTCAAAAGATCAGTTACGATTAACATTTAATCAAAGATTTTAAATCACTAAGTTCTTTAACCAATTACAAAGTGCACAGATGCAGGGCTTGCTGAGCTAGAGCAAAGAAAACGTGCGGTTATTGATGTTCAGCATCTCTGAAATGAAGCAGGCTCAGTTTGTTGGCAGCTTAGGTCACACACTGAGCTTTATAGACTAAGGGATGTATTTTTTCATAGTCATTTATGTGCGGATGTTAAAATAGTTTAAGATAATTGTGAATCTTTCAGTTAAGGCAGTTTTTGACTAGCTGTTTCTCTACAGTTGTTTACTATTCCTAGAATTGCTGTTTCACATGTGTAGACCTATTGTAAACAGCTGTAGAGAGGTATGGACACAGTGCGCTTGACTGTCTGATCTCTTTAGGACATTGAAAATGATGGCCCTGAACCCTCTGACTGGGACAGATATGCTGCTGAAGAGTACGAGATTCTTGTGGCTGAGGAGACTGGGAACGAGCAGTTACAAGAAGGGTAAGCGTGGGCATTGCACTGCCCGGGAACACACTGTTTGGCTCCCGCTGAGGTTTAGGAGGAGCATGTGGATGCTGCTTTTAACAGAGGTAGTAGATTAGTGGACTTATCATTTGGACTCAACACTGGAGCATGTGAGGCCTGAAACAGTTGCTCCAAAGGGCATTATTGATGTATTTTTCACAATGGGCTTCTTTGTGGGCTGCCTTTTGAATCAGCTACACACACTGCAGTAATGAAGATAGCTGGGAAAAAGGACAAAGCCTTTTTCTTTTGGCAACCATACGAAAAAAAGAGATCTTTTTGCTAGTCTTGGCCATGTATTGACCATGTCACGCTACCATAGATTAGAAGCTGTAGCTCTGTGTTACATTTATTATACCTAGAGGAGACTTTCTTTAGTCGAATAATTTTACTTTCTGACAAACTTTATGCCTATTAGTCTGTGCTCTTGATAAGCTGTGTTTCAATGTTTCCATTCATTTACAAAGTTTGTTGAGATTTTTTCTATAAAACACTATTGGTTTCTGCAATACCTACGCTCATTTTTGCACCCTTCTATAAAATTATGGGCACACGCTCCAGTTATCCTTAGAATCAATTAATTTAGACAGAGCAGTTGCTCTGGAACCTCTTTATGTGCAAGGGCTTCCTGCAGAGGCTCCTAGTGGAGACTCAGTATAATTATCTTTTAGATTTGTGTCTGTGTTAGTATCTTCTTGAGAATATTTCTCTGGAAGTCTTCAGGTTAATATAACAAACATCCAAAGAATGCTTACCCCACATTAATCTTGCATGATTCGGGATTTCATCCGTTCTTGAACAGTACTTGTAGAGCTATTAAAGTAAGAGGACTGAGAAGATTGCATAATTTTCAAAACTTCCCACACTGGAAACTGCTTGGGCTAACAGTAGCACCTACTAATTAGCCGCAGAGATTTGCAAAGCTATTGAGAGCTATGTTTCCTTCTCTCCCTGTGATGTGCATCCAAACAGCTATGGGCTGTTCCCTCATCTCCTTTGAGCTGCCTTGCCTTTTTGTGGCCTTCACAATGGAAGATGAGGTAACACAGGATGGAAGATAAAATTGCTGTATTCCCTGCAGCTGCTTTGCAACACCTGTGTCCTCAGCACAGAGAAGAAATAGGAGTCTGCCATCAAAGCTTTGCAGGACCATGAATCCCCAAACTCACCAAAAACAGAGGAGAAGTGGCAGGTGATGTCAGATTTTTGAAGTCTGTCTGAAACAGCTCTGTGTCTTCCTGTAAAGAGCATGTCAGCAACCTTGCTGCTTGCTTTTAAGAGCCCCTGAAAAGCTCTGTAGTCATGGCAGCAGGATTAGATCTCATTTGTGGAGCATAGCAACAGACCATGCAGGAAAAAAGGAAGGGAGAAAGAAAAACAAAGAGCTGGACGCCCAGACAAATTTGCCAGAAACAGGCATTGAGTTTTTGCACATACGTTATTTCTGCTGTCCTTTGAGGATGACAGAAACAGGGAGCGGGTCGAAACCAAGACAGTTCGTGAGCTGTGTGGGAGACCAGAAGATTTTTGGCTAAGTTAGCTGGCAGAATCTGAAATCTGTTATTTGTCTTATTAATAAATTTGAAAAATAACCATCATTGAGCAATTGCAGAGGAATTAGTAAGTGTGTCCCACATTTGTGACTTAGCCCTGTCCATAGCTTCTCTGGATGGAAGGTTTCTAAAACCAGTCAGCGTCAGTCTGGCTGTCTGCAGGCTTGCCCATGAGAGAGCACTGCTCCTGGAAGAGGAATCTCATCAAGACATAGTGGATAATCAGAGTGATGTCAAGGATGCTGTGATTCTGTTGAGAACTGCAGTCACCCAAAATAAGATAAGAGAAAGGTGTTGTCTTGCTCAAGACAGCAATGAAGTATCATGTTTCACTGGAAGCTGATCTGAATGCTTCTCAGCCATGCTCTGCTTTATACATCTGTGTATGAGATTCAATGAAGAGTCTGTTCCCTGGTGAATGTGTGCTCACATTGTTGGTTGAAGGCAGAACCAATTGTTGAATCTGACCAACACAAGCTCTTAATGCAGATATAACATTGGTTTTGCAGAAATCCTTTCTTCCAGTCCAGGCTGTGGCCTGCCTGGCAGAAGAGGGCACCATTTAGTTCACTGTTCCAGAAACCAGTTTCAGCCAGTTGATGCACATGGAAGCCACAACTGCCTTCACGGAAAGAGATCTTTCTCCATAGGAAGGGAAATAAGGAAGAAGTGGCCATCTTTTATCAGCTGCTGATAGAAAAGAATCCCCTTCACCTAAGCAACAAGGAGCGAGGGAGCACAGTGCAGAGCAATCCTGCTCAGAGGCAGAAAGGTGGGACAAAGGCACAGGATCAGATGACATTGGTTTAGGCACCTTAAACCATTTTTCTTGTCTCCCTCAAGTTGCTAATGGCTCATTTGCTCGCTTTTGTGAACACAGCAGCATAAGGAAAGGAAAAGGGGAAGAAGTAGTACATCGCTGAACCAGCCAGTGACAAAATGTGTGTTTGCCAGAAGGAAGGACAAAGAATTTTCTGGAGTAATTTGCCTTCTCTGAACGAGCTAGAGTTGCCATGGTTGAGTCTTGAGGCAATGGGTCTTTAATCTACATGAGCCCATATGCGTATTTATGGGACTGTGAAGTTTTGAAACCAGCCTGGAAGGAAAGAAGGTGATTAGTGCTAATCTTGTGGAAAAGCTGTCACTTGGATGCTTCCTAGCCATAAAGGTGGAAAACATTTTTCCAAGATCAGAAAGGCAGGCACTGTTGAGCCTTAAGGAGCAAAAGAGTGAAGTGGAAAAGTGACTCACATGGGAAAAGACAATGGGAAGCCCCTTTTGAAGAAGACATGAGAAGGTGTAGTCCAGAAGCAAAAGGCACTGGAAAAAAAATTATAACGGAGCTCCAAGTGCTGGTGAATGTGCAAGATAAACAATACAGGAAAGAGGTCACATTCCACGTATAGGGAAAATATGGCAGAAAGCTAACAGAAACTGGTAAAATTGAAGGAAAAGGGGGACGCAAAAGGAAGATTCCTAAGAAGATCATTCAAATAGAAATAAAAAGTTTTGCTCAGCTGCATCATCTTAAACCAAGGAGACAGTAGAGAAACTGAGGCATGTACAAACACGCACGGTCCTTTCCCAGGTGGGGAATGCAGGAGAGGCAGAGCCATGCAGACTCCCGACAGGTACCGCTTAAGCAAAAAGTGTGCATATTATGTACTTTTTGGCTTCCATGCATACAGAATCAGAACAGTTGTTGGTGTAGGATCCAGACCATTGTTTCCCTTCTCCCATTTACACAAGGATCCAGAAGGTGGCAGAATTAGTCAGCAGGTGCTTTCTTTTATGGAAGAGAAGATGAAAATGTCCAGGATGATCTCTATGCAGTTTGTCTCTTCTTCACATAAGGATCACCAGACTATAGCGTAGAATCCTCCCCACAGCAAGACATATGTACTGACAGGCTCCTAAGGATTTGCTGTGCCTGCATATGGGTTAGTAAAGGAGGAACAGCACAAGAAGTGGTAAACAATTCTTCCTTGTTGCCATCCATGCTGGGGATCAAAGGCGTTAACTTTTTTGCAGCACGGTTTATCACTGAACAAAGTAGAGCTATTCCTGTGCTGAGCCATTGGAACACCTGCTGCACCATTTCCTTCCTAAGCAGCATCGCTTTCAGAACAAAAGGAAGAATTTTAATTTCTTGGGAGCCCTGAGAAACTAACCTATAGTGTGCTGAGACTGGAGGGAAAACATCTTAAAAATATCATTTCTGAGGAATAGGAATGGGATAGGAGCCCCAAAGCGATATCCTCTGCTGCAGAGCACAGAACCCAACCAGTCTGAACAGTGCAACTGGCTGGAGCTGAGAATTCGCAGCCAAACTGCCTCAGGCCATAAATGCTAAGACCTGGATATTAAACTTCAAGTGAGAGAGGAACATGATAGCATGGCCACAATTGTTCTGTGAGTGTCAAAACATATCCCAATCCAGAAGCTGCTTTAGAAACCAGGTGTTTCTGAGCAAGTCTGAACAAGCCAAATCTCCTCTAGGGCTGGATGACTTTATTTCTGCACTGAACTATTAAGGCTACTGTGAGCTACTAACAATTGTTACTGAAACTGGATTCAAATTTTATAATGCTGAACACCAATGAAAAGTTGTTTTGGAACATACAAATGAGGATGGATGGGAGCACAAAGTCATGTCAGCTGTCAGAATACTGATTACTAAAGCACTGTTTTCAATGCCTTATAAATACCCTCCTCAAGTTTAACATCTTGCATGCTACTATGTTTTAGCCAGCTGCTTTAGTAGCCACTGAAATAACTTACCTGAAAAAGCTTTCACCAAAATACGGCTTTTAAAGACATACCTTTTATCTTTGCAGATCTTTTGAAGAAGACTATGACACAGATGAAGTCTTATCTCCCTCTGAAACTGGAGACAAGTCAGATAAACTAGTTATCTCAGATCTCTCAGCATAGAGAAATGGAAGACATTTAATCAATATCTTCCAAACTGGATAGCATTCAGTCCTAAGACACTTAGGGATTTTTCTGAAATCCGTCATTGGAGCAATGTGCTTTATTTTGTACACTGTAACTTGAGAACCCTTTTTCTCTTCCTGTGTAATTGCAATAAGATAATTTCTATAAAAAAGCTTTTTACAATGTGTTACCGTGCACGCTCGTTAAAAATGGTGATTGCACCTTGTTTCGTTTATATATAAATTCTGTTATGTCCCCAGATGTGCAATAAATGCCAGCATCTAATGGTTAACTGTAGCAACTGCATGCAACATCTACAGTGGTCGTTCCTCAGTCCATTCAGTCCTATGCCGTTCTGTCCCTTTGACCCTATACCAGGAGTGACAAAAGAACTGCCAAATTAACTTAATTTAAATGTGTATCTAGAAATCTTTTAACATGCAAGCCACAAAGAAGTTCTCCTTTTTTTTCTTCGTGTCCTGGAAACCAAGGTAACGTGCCTGTGTGTGGGGAGAGTGAAGTCCCCTTTTGCGCTTTAAACCACAAGCTCTTACAGTCGATACTGGACATATTTTAATTGTATGCATCTGTGGACAGTTAAAGCATTACACGATGTAATCTTTCTCTAAGAATTTGAGATATAGTTAACATTTCTACCTATTCTCCTGTGCATTTGATCTTCCTCAGGCTGGTGTTTTACCTCTGTAAAAGTATTTTCTAGCATATTTGCAAAAAAAAGACATATGTGCTGTTCAAGCTGGTGTGTTGAAACTGCTGTGTCTTGCGTGCACCAGTTCCATCCATTCCCTGTGTTCTTCCCCTCTCTCGTATTGCTAACCTGTAGCCTTCTCCAAGAGACTAAGCTGCTAAATTTCTGTTACCAGAGGGATCCTGTAATTGGTAAAGGAATTAGTAACGTTGCCAAAAAATTCTTTTCCACTGATGGAGTAGGCCCCAGTCTCAGAGAGGAAACACTGTAACTAATGAATTCTTGCTTTAAGTGCAAAATTAAACTGACTTTCCCCATAGAATCACAACTGATGTCTCTAGTAGTAGCACGTGCTCTGCTGCTAGAGCTGTTCCTCCTTGCCTAGTAGCTGTCTGTGATTCAGCACAGAGGCGATTATAACATATTCTTACCAGTCCTCAATGTTAGCCATCATAGATACACATAGATCTGGTACTTACCTTCTCCAGCTTTGGGACAAGTTTCAGCTGTTGTATTTTATTTCAACTATCATAATTGTGCACAAATATTATAGAATCATAGAATGGTTTGGGTTGGAAGGGACCTTAAAGGTCATGTAGCTTGCACCACCCTGTCATGTGCTGGTCTGCACTAAAGGCAGATAACATCCAGATAACAACACACATGCATGCATGCACACACGCTTACTCACTCTCTCTCTCAGCCTGGTCCATTTTGTACATAGAGATGCTAGCACAATGGAACACTAATCCCTAGATGATACCTCTGCGTGTTAATAACCAAATAAGTAATTGGCTGATCACTACAATACAGCTTCAACTTTTCCAGGAGCCTTTGAAGTGTAACGCCTGCCTCCCGATGCCCAGGTGGGATATACTGCTGCCTTGTTGAGGTTAGTAACTCTGTCCTTAGGATCAAAATCTGAAACAGAAGAAGTTTTCAGTTATGCTGGGCTTGGAGGTCTAGTCTTTTTTTCTTGAGCAAAGCTGCTATTTTATTCAGATGCACATACACACCCCAGGATCCTGGATTTGGTATTTGGGAAACTTCTGGATGCCCAGGTTCTTAGCAAAGGCACTGCAAGGTAACTTCCATTCCATAATAAAAGATGATGTAAGCAGGGAGCATGCTAACCGAACCAGGATAAGCCTCTTTGAATGCAACAGGAACATAAGAGCAGCTCTGTTCAACAGCATGGTGTTTGAATCGCATCTCTGTCATCACTACAACCCTGAGGGGAAAAGCTTTACTGGGGATGATTCCACAAAGGCCCAAATGCAGAAGAAACTAGGAAATTATTGCAGAAATGCACAGAGGATGGAAGTTGCACAACCACTAGTTGTCACCAGCTCCGTCCACTTTTTACCTGAAAGAATCTAGGCAAAGCAGTTCACCTCTTTTCTTCACCATCTAGGTCCAGAGTGGTCTTTTAGTTTGATTAAAATCTTACACCTCTCCAAAGACAAAGATTCCTCAAAGGAACAAGAAGAACCTGACCCCATTCTAGGCTGAATTTGAATCTTTGTGTTACTTCAGCACTGCTAGCTTTTAACTCCATAAGCAGCAGTACTGGAATGTCCAGTTTACCAATTATGTAAAGTCTCATTCCAGAATAAATTAGTGATTGTCTCCTTGCGGTTTTAACCTGGGATAGTCCTGGCACCTCACAGAAAAGAAGTTTTCCTACCACCGCACGGAATAACATCATAACGCACGTTGGAAGGGACCTCTATAGATCTCTATTCCACCTCCTCACTAAAAGGCAGGCCAGCTTCAAAGTTAAAGCAAGTTTCTCAGGACCTCATCCAGCTGAGTTTTGAAAAATCTCTATAGATGGTGATTCTAGAACCTCTCTGCATATTGTATTTCCTCCTCCTCCTCCTCCCCCCTATGGGAGTTCAGAGCAACATCCTTTTCCAGAAAGAATGTATATTCCTGGGAATGCACAATTTTTTTCACACAAGGAGAGAGTTAGATGAAGGACTCGAGGACTCGCAAGTTGAGCAAGTGACACCCTGTTCTTAAGCACCAGATGTGTGTTGAGGTGCAGACGCAGCCCACAGTGGGCTGCGAAGAGCTGGTACTCCAGCAACCCTTGGTGCATCACTTCTGGTTTGACATTTCTGTTCTTGCTAGGTCAAACCTTGAGCCCACTTCTGCTATTCCTGCTCTTTCTGTTCACCCACCACTTTAGGATCTTTCCTCTTTCTCCCCGTATGCCTTTTGCAGAGGGGCTTTAACTCAACCTATCCCATAAATCAATTCAGACTTCTGTCTCTCACCAGTCTGCCTGAACTGGTGCCTTTTTGTGCAGAAGTTGGTATCCTGAGCCTGGTGAAAACCACCAGCTACCTTTTCAAGGTCTGGCTTCAATAAATTGAGACGGAAGCTCATAGCTTCTCTGCTGAGCCCTTTGGCCCCCAAACCCAAGGCCCTCTCTTTTACAAACAGAGGTTCACTGCTGCTGTGACAAAGTGGAGCGATTCCAAACTCAGTTCATGCTTTCTAGTAGGTCAACACAACAAGCTAATCACAGGAAAAAACAAAAACTACTCACAGCGAATGTTTTGCCTTATATGTGAATATAAGGACAAGCTACAGAAGCCACTGCTAGCATGATATCCGTGGAAAACTTGCAGTAACTTGTATTATTTACTCCAGGAGTAGAAATCCATTCTCTCTTACTAATACATTTGAAAATAACCAACTGGACAGCCACAGCTGAATTAGTAAAGGAGGTACTCTACACCCTGCTATGTGACTTAGCCCTGTTTGCAGCTGCTCTGGATGGAAAGCTTCTAAATCTGCAGTACATAAGCCAGGTAAATTTGGGAACTCCTGTCCTACTTCTTAGTTTTTCTTTCTGGGATAGTCAAAACAAGAAGACAAGGATGTTTGTGAGTACAGATACCAGAACCTGCTCAGCTGTAACACACACCAGCTTCAGAGGTCAGCCAGCTCTCTAGCATGGAGCAACGCAAGGATCACCACACCAAAAACTTGTAGGAGTCCACTTCGCTCTGAATTTGCCTCCTGTCTCCAACTGTCAGTGCCACTTTAGATGTTGCATACCTTTAAAGGCAGATCACGCATTTTTCATTGTAAATCCAGCTCAGACTGAAGTCTTTCATGAACTGGATTCCTTTTTCCTTATGAATAGTCAGAAAAGTGAGTAAAGTGCAGTTTTGCATGATAGAAAAAAAAATACATTTGTGTTTATTTGTTCTCTTGTCTGCTTTTGTCTAGCAAAATTAAGTCCTGTGTCCTTACAAAACCCTTGCTTTTTATTTTTATATTCACAAATAGTCTCTCTCTGCAGTACTAAGATTGGAGATACGGCTCGATACAACTGCATGCAATTACTGCTGGAGTGGCACTAGCTTGATTTTTTTACTTCTAAAATCTCGGCAGTAACTGCTGCATTACCGTTTCGTCAGCGAAACCCAGGCAGCGACAGAGCTCCCCTTCTGCCGGTCTGCCACCAAGCGGCAGTGTTGCAGAACAGGCATGGACAGCAAAAATGGAAATTCCAGTCAGTCTCAGGTTTACAATGTTGCAGAAAACCTTCCTGCTCTCCTGAACTAAGGATTTCAGCAAGCTGACTTGAGATACTCTAACCAAGGTACTGTGCTTAGTTTCTGAAACAAAATATGCCTGAAAGGCCAAAAAAAAGAGGTCACCGAAGTGTCACGTTCATGGTATGTACTTTTGGAGTACGGCATTTCTAAATCACAGCATCTTAGGTCTATGCAATCAAAAATGAACCTCAATGAAAAGCATAAGCTACTCTAAGAAAAACACGTAAACAGTGCTTACCCTTCTCTTCTACTCTTTTATCTGTATTACTGGGTGATGATTTTAGAAACTTGATCATTTAATAATAAAGGTTCTCTTACTTTGTAAAAGTAGTTTGGAGACATTTTGTGCTGGCATGGTTTTATCTTCGTATTTTTACTTTGTATTTTCTTCTTTTTTTGGCAAATAAAGGACTTTGGAATTTCAAAATTAAAGCCTGTCTTGTAGTGGTGGGGTAGAGCATTATTGTCCACTTCATCTCCAGCTGCTCTCCCAAAATCACGTTCTGTGCTGCTGCTGGGCTCACACCATCCAATTACCTGTCAGCAAGCCTGCCAAAGCCAAAATTCCAGGCTTTCTTTTCAAAAATACCAAGGAAGAGAAGCAATCCTACCACTTACCTTTCTGACATCTTCATCCTCACCACAGAGCACTATCCCTGTGCTGACTTACCAGAATGCCTTGAACTCCCTCATTTTAATCTGTTCTGAAACAAACAAACAAACAAAAAATAAAAAATCTCCTGGATCTTCCGCAAGTGGAATGAAGAAAAAAAAGGAAGAAAAAGCAATGCCTTTTCTGATTTCATTATATGCAAATGCTGAAGCAGAATCACTGCATTATTGTATTACTTCACCTGTGAGACTGATGGGTCAGCGTTCCCCTGCGTGCTAAATCTGTATATTGCACAGTCACTTTTTGGTGGGGACCTCTGGGTTTCTTTAAAATACCAGAGCCACTTCAATTTGAAAAATTAAATAGTTAAGACCAGACAAAGATGTGCTTGTGACATTATCAGTACTACTGTCAATAGCATTATATACCTTTCAGAGTGGATTTCATCTGCTGTGCCACATACTTGGAATGATTCTGACATACAAAGCTGCTCTTTTTTATCGTTCCACTTCTCAGAAAGTTAGCTAGCAATCATAAGTTTTTTTATAATTTGTATAAAAATCAAATACATAAAAAAAATGTCTGGGGGTGTGCACTTCTTGCATGCAATCTTTTATTCTGGATCACGCCAGAATCTTGGCACAATTCATGTGCCACATCTGTATGATCTTTTTCTTGAAAGTCTGTTGGAGTTTGATTGAAGCAGCAGCTCCTTGCTGTGCCAGAAGCACCTGCCTTGGAAAGCAGGCTTTTCGGGTTTTATTTCAGACTGCTGGTACATCATAACTCTGCAGTATTTTTTTCTGACAACACAAAATTCTATGGTGCTTGCAAGGGGGCAGCCTCCAAGGTGTAATGGCGACACAAATGGAAGCAGCTGCACGAGAAGACATCTGTTACCTGCCTCCTCGGTTTGCGATAGTGTTTCAAAGCTCATACGCACATAGAAGAACATCTGCAGGGAGTTCCACGGAAACAAGAGTCTGTTGCAAGCCCAGTGATCAGAGACACTACACAGTAGGGTGAGACAAGCCAGAAAGCAAGAACATCACCGGCATGAACGAACTGCTAGAAGAGCAGCAAGGTGAACGCAATCCAAACATTCGTTTCCAGTTTTGTTTCCATGTCCCTCCTCCCTCTAGGATTTAATCCCAACCAGTGATTTCACCAATGTACGATACATGGAAAGAGCCTTTGCTCTCAAAAGGGAAGTTTAGATGTCTTCTCTTTCTTGAGAGAAGATTTTCCACATGTTCAGATCTGGATGGTCAAAAGCACTAGACTAATTTTGTACCACTACACCTGATCAAAAACCCACCCCTTCCAGAAGGAGCTCTGTTCTTTCCACCTTTGCAGCATGTTTTCAGGCAGGGAGACTCCCACAGCAAAACGTTTGAGGAACTGCAGCTTTCTCTTTATGATGCAGCTCTACAAATTACAGGATTTTAATAAAGTTTGTGGAAGTTAATCACTGTCTTCAAGAGGATTGGGAAGAAAGCTGAAATATCACACATTTCCTGTATGAAAAAGCGCACCCCATGCAGCTTCCTCTACGCTAACGCTGAGAACAGTCCCCCACATCCACAGCACCACGGGAGGAACGCCTGGCCAACGGCAGCCGGGTAGCTCCCACCAGCCCAGCCTAGGCTAAACTGGAGCTAAAATGATCTGTGCGACTGCTCTCCATCAGCAATTCCCCAGCGCTTCCCCACCTACGGCCAGCAGGGAGCAAGTCCTTGCTGCGCACTGCGCTGGATGGAGTTTTCACTCAACTCTCTTTGCCCCCAACCAGCTCTGGAAGATCCCGGAACAGTATCACCGCTCATATGGCTATAACATGCAAACTAATGCTTTTCAAACTAGAACCACTGCAATTATCATCAGCAACATTACGATCCTTTCCATTGCTCAGCTTATTCAAGAACAACTAGCCAGGAGGTTAAGAAAACCAAACCAAGCCAACCCTAATTTAAACAATTACAGAATTAGTCATCAGCAGACTAAGTAATATTTAGACAATAAGTTCAACATATGCCACAGTGATGCCCTTAGCAGTTGCAAAATAGAATTAGAAAACTAACATTTATTAAATCAATTTGAATTTTAATATACATTTCAAGAACGTGGCAGCATAAAAGGAAATGTTTTTAGAAACAACCTGAATCTACCATTTGCAATTTTACATTAATGGTCAGGGCTCTCCTGTCGACGGTTCCAAAACACACTTGACCTAAGTTCTCCAACTTTTGGTACCATATTTAATGCAGCAGTGAGATAGTAAAGATTCCAAGTACTCCCACATTTCTGGAGCAAAGGTACTATGTATTTAATTCAATGAAAGTCCTAATAAATGTACCATCAAACAATCTCAGCAAAACTTAACAGCTCTGCAAAAGCATTCCGAAACAACCCATGCTGTGCAATTCACTCCCTTTAAATCAGACTCCGGTTTGGCTACTTTTCTTACACGTAGTGGACTAATAAACAGATTTACATTAGTAGGTCACGATCAAACCACCGAATTAGAAAATGGTAGAATCCTTTTGGGTCAACACAAAAATCACATACAAGTTTAACTAAATACATTTTAATAGGACATCGTTAAGTCTCATGAGGGCTAAAAAACACAGATCTTGGGTACTTGGGTTGGCAAATAAAGACAAGAATACTAAGAAGCATTTTCCACCATTTACTCATTATCAAAAATATTTTTCAACTCTTCTTGCAAAACAAAAACAAAAAAGTACAGACTGGACACGTACATCACATTTTTCTTCCTATGGCTTTAACCCCCCACCCTACCCACCCCACAAAAAAGACGGGGGGAGAAACAAACCAAAACCAACAAAAAAATCTGACCACATTCACAGAAAATGACACCATGGTACACTACAAAACAAAAGGAGGTGTCATTTGTGTCCAAAGGTTTTTGCTTATTTCTTAGGTGAGGAACCATCATTGTACATGCTTTGTGCCAAATCAAAATACACCTAATGTTAGGTCCAAAAGCGCTGCGGCGTTCGTTGGATGAATAAAAGGAAAGATGGAAGCAGTAAAGCAACTCAAAAAATTCACGTACAATTAACATGCCATTGAAACAGGAATTGCCTTTTAAATTAGAAGGTAATGTTTTGTGTTCTAGTCAGCCCATGTTTAATTTGTGCTCTGTCAATCAAAGAGGAGAAATTTCTGCTTTCACAAAGTAATCTGACTTTTTTAAGCTGCCAATGAAACCCTAAATGCAAGACTGAGTTCTTCCACTTATACTCTTATTTAGGGATTATGCTGAAATAAACCATTTTTGCATACAGCTGAATTCCTACAAAGGCGCTTTCATTTTAACACTTTCTGAGATAAGCTCTTTGTCAACTTTGTGTTAGTCTTCCATTTTGGAGCCCTTCAGCCCAAGTTGAAAAGCACTGACCTTCAAAAGCCACTTTCAACATATTAGCGAAAAATGAAAGATTCTGGGTGGAGTGAGTTATATAGCTTATTCTGTCTAAGAAACATCCAAAATATTTGACCTTAGATAGCAATCGATCCTCTGCCCCAGCTGAAAGATGCCTGTCAGGGAAGAACTACCCTCAAGGGGATGGGTCCCAGGTCTATTGTGGCACAAACTTAACCAACCAACCAACCAAACAGAAACCCCCCCCAATGCTGTGGAAGTCTCGGTGTATCCCAGGCACTGATCAGCAGCAGAGGGGGGAGGGGGGGGGGAAGGGAGGGAATCAGCCAAGGAGTCTCTCTGTAACCCACAAAATCCCCACTCTTTTCTAGAAGCAACAGCAGTAAAATCAGCAGAAACTCCAAAAAAGAAGAGGGGGGGGGGGGGGCGGGGGGAGAGAACAGTGCTAATAAAACTCAAGCTTTCTTTGTGTACAAGTAGTTTTCTCGCCCCAGCCAAAATAGTCAGTAACATGTCAACCAAACTGAGTTGGCACCAAGGGCATAACTGATCAGGAACATGACCTGTGGGACTGTCAAGAAAACAACAACAACAAAAAAAAAGATGTTGTTAATGGGGACAGTGTGTCTGAGTCAGCAGTTCCACGCTCATATCCAACCAACTGATCTTCCTGACCCTTGTCTGGAGACTGAGCTGCTTTTTGGGCTATTAGCTTTCTCAATATATTTACTAATCTTTTTTTATTATTATTTTTATCTGTTCCATAGAGTAGATAACCAATTCTCACAACCAGAAATTATCTACCCTTTTCAGACTGTATTCTCCAGCTCCACGCTGCATTTCCTACGGGAATATGAGGTTATTTTCTAGTAATGGTGACTGTAACTAATCGGTAATTATTTTTCTACACCATTATCTAGCACAGTTTAGATGGACTAACTAGATACCACTTTTTTACATTTAAGCAGAAGCTTTGACTGAGCACAAAGCATGACCAAGTACAATGAGGTTAATATATTCCTTGCCAAAGATCTTGTGATAAAATCATTTACATCAGCAATTGATCTCAAACTATGAGGTGCTGTAAGAACTAAAAACAGTTTTAGGGTAACTCCTCCATTATCTGCAACTATTTCCCAGACACTAATACACATAACATAGCAATGAAAAACACTTGATACAAGTGATCTAAACGCAGGAGCTCCAGCAAGTTAAACAGAACCATAGCTGCCTTAAAACTGTAGCAGTTCCCCTACTGACGGCAGGGAAAAGAAAGAAAGATTCAACAGTCATATCTCATGTCTATAGCTTCATCCAAACTTTTCTCGTCGTGTGTACTGGCAGCTAAAAACGTAGTTACTGGTGACCCTGTCACATTGATTACACTGGTGCTTGTGCTGGCATTGCGCACCGCAATGCTTGTCACATTAATGCCCAAAGTAAGCCTAGTCTGCTCCAAGGCCTTTTCTGGCACTGCAAATGCCTCCAGCTTCTTCTCCCCGTTAGCCATGTATGAGTTTTGGCAGCCACGGCATATGCAGTCAAGGCAGGCTTTGCGGTTAGAATAGCAAGGGCAGCGTTGGCCACGGCATGTAAGAACACTTGGATTTTGGGTGGCACGACCACATTTACACCCTTTCTTTTCTTGTGGCTTTTTATACACAGTTTTTGTTGGGCTTCCTGGCATAACGTTACTGCTAGGAACTTTCTCCTTTGCTTTGTCTTTTGTTTTCAGCACCCCTGGTTTGGCTTTCGGGTGAGATTTCTTAGGGGCATGTTCTAAATTCTTTTTCATGCTTTTGTTAGACAGGAGCACAGTTTTACTTATTTTGGGCGTAGTGCCTCCATTAGGTACAGTTGCAATGGGCTGCAAAGACATTTTATTTTCCTGTTTCACTGTTACGGGAGCTGATGCTCCCAATGTTGGGCCACAGATGATACTGGAAATGGGTAGAGGTTGAACCTTTTCACTGTCGCTTTCTGATCGAGATCGCTTTCTGTTTAACTTAACTACCTTAGGCGTCGCCGCTGTACAGGAGATGCCATGAGGAGAAGCATCTGTGGACATGAAAATGTTATGGCTAAGAGGTGGGGGAGAAAGCTGCAGGAAAGGGCCGTTAGTCATGTTTGCTTCCAAGCTGGGCTGCAAATTAGAATCACAGACTTCAGTATTTGAAACGGTCTCTAAGCTCCGGAGAACTTCCTCAACGCTAAGGAGAAGCGAGCCACCTGGTTTTATGTCTTCACTGAAACTGCAGATGTCAATGCCTGTCGTACACAAGTCACTAGTTGAAACTGTATCACACACAGGCTGCAGGCTGCTAGAGAGATCTTCAGTTTTTATATACTCTCCAGTGCTACAGACATCAATTGTGTTTGCATGTTCAGGAGAAGGAATATTCACTCCAAGTTTATCTACTGAAAGCCCATTACAATTGGGCAACCCATTGATAACAGAACCTCTAATATCAATGTTGTGTGTGCTTTCAGGTATTGACGTAAAACTAGCTGGAGGATCAGTTGCGAGTTCTGAGGTTGAAGGTACTGGGGAATGTGTCAAACACAAAGCCAAGGCTGTATCAGAAGATTTTTCTGTCTCTTCATGGAGTGGTGATCCATCTTTGAGCAAAGCCAAAAGATCTGCAGAACAATCAACTGCTTGGATAATATCTCGTGCCAGTGGAGTCTGCGTTATGTACTCGCAGAGTTTCTTATAGCAGTTCACTAAGATGCTTAGCTGCTTATTCTCCTCAAACTGTTCGTAGTCCTTGCACCAGCTACATGACGGTTTCATCATCATCTTCTTGCCTTTACAAGTTTTGCAGACATAATGCTGACACGTGGAGTTGGTAGGAGCAATAGGGTCTTGTAGCAAATTTCCTAAGGAAAAAAGAAAGAGCAAGATTACAATGGACTCAAGGCAGGTTTCCAGGATAACGTGGAGTGAATATTTTGTACTATCCAAAAAATTGTGTGAGAAAGCTCAGTAAGTCACAAGAAAACATACTTTCCAAACAATAGCCTGTAAAAATTTTCACAGCTGCTGTATCTGGTTTTAAAACAACATTAAAAACAAAAATTAGAAGAAAACCATCACACCGTAGTTTTTTGTGCCGCTGCTGCAGCCTTTAGAAACACTCAGGTGAAACACTACCAATCCCCTTGCCCCCTTTGGCAGTTTCTTCCACTGAAACTTACAAAATACACAAGATTTCTATTAATTTACCAGAAGTGCAACAATAAACCCCCATGAACAGCTACTGCAGAGATTTTGATGAAATTAGTGAGAATAAATAGCAACAGAGCAGAGGGAAACTCTAAAAGGAATGTAAAAATGATGAATTATCAATCCCAAACGGAAAGAAGACACAGCAGACTTTGTTTTACTTTTCATTTAGCTGGGACTAAAAATAGAGCCTAGCTTTGTGACAGTCAAAATGCCATGAATAAAGCACAAAGCTTTTAACTTTGCAAGCAACAAAAACAGTTAAAGGGATCCCATGAATTCTTGTAAACACTGGATAAAACACCTACTAATATATTTAAATAAAAATGAAAAAAAAAAAAAAAAAAAGGACTATATTGCTCTCTTGTAGATCACTCTTGTGCCAAACCAGAAGGTGCAACAAGGTGACTACTAACGTATCCTGGGGAGCAGTGGCTCCTGGTTTTCCAATTCACAGACACATCAGTGCAATAACACTTCAAATAGCAGTACTGTCATAGCCATGATGCTTAAATACAACAGCCTATGTCCTGGGCAGGAGCGGAGAAGTCAGAAGAAAGGATCTTCTCCAAGATCTTATTGTTAAGAGTAAAAAACTAATAAAAATCAGTTGCTAAAGGAATATCAACACACCTGACGGCACAGAAAATTTCAGACACCCAGTACTGACAATGTAGAAGGTCTCTATAATGTCTCCAGATCTCTGAAACCGTAAAAATCTGCGAGAGTGTTTTTTTGGTTTTTCTTAAGAACAAATCAAATAACATGTAAGGATAAAATATGAAAGAACAAAGGTAACTGAAATTCTGTATAGAAATAATCCCACTAGTAACTATATCCAGAATGTGACAGTATAGCTGTGCTATTTCTAGCCAGCTCTAGGCCAGAAACATATTCTAACACCTACAGTGAATTTCAGAGTATCTACAGTCATCTACAGCAACAGGTTTCCCCTCCCTTCCATGAAGCAGATTTTCAGCTTTCATCAGACCTTTCTGCCCATAAGGAGCCTTTGCTGGATGAGTTACAACTATCAGTGAATTCACACCCAGATTTTCCAAAGTGAAAATGTGCTGTTACAAACAAACGAATAAAATTAACAACTTGGGAAGAGAAAGCAAACTGCATCTATTAAAACAGACTGAGATAAAGAAAAGTATCAAATAAAGATATTTTCTCTCATCACTCCCTTGCTAAGGAAATTTTAATCACATGGACCTTCCGTAACTGATTCTCTTGACAGCGCTTTGAAGGGATATAATTAACTGGACCTAGTTGAGTGGATTGAGTTATCAACTAAACAATAAACCCCAACCTTTCTGCCTCGTATTACCTTAGTGGAGAATCCAAGGCCTGAGGTAGAAGAGCAAGACATACTGTACTAACCCTTGGCTGTAGTAGCACTTAAAATATTAAACTTGTCCCTCACTCTGTAGCTTTTGTCAAAATGTTCCACCCCCTTTCCTAACCTAACCCTCCCTACTTTCCACTATTCAAACAACTTTTAAAAATTCAACTTTTTGAGTGTGTTTAAATAGGAAATTTGCATTAGCACAGTAATTCTGCAACACTTTTGAATTCCTCGAGTGAGCAGCCTATCCTATTTTCCCTTGGAGATCTGCATCCCCGGTACCTCTTTGGGAAAGGGCTGCTCCAGCCCTCTGCCTGAGCGGTCTTTCAGTAAAAGTCACCTGACTTAGAATGGATTTTGAGCAACAAGAGTTAGTGCTGAAGTCATCGTTACGTAGTTGGGTTTTTTTACAAATTGAGAGAAAATTTAATTGTTTAGGAAGTTGACAGGTGGCAAACATCTACACAATATCCAATAAAGAGAACTGTCACTACAGCATGACTGGAACAGGGGCAGTAGGGAAACGCACAGGATTTGAACACAGCTAATTGAAAGCAATGCAGGAGGAACACTGAATACGAGAAGCTGTGGAACAGAGAAAAGTTCAAAGCACAATTACAGCAATACTTGATGGGAAATGCACTTCACAACCAAAAAGTACATATTCAACTTTTCTTTGCCAATCTAATGAGGAAGGACGACTCCACAAGACCCCACCGTGAGAAGACAACAGCAAAACACTTCAAGTTAAGCAGTGAAGATTTAAAGCCAACAGATGGATCGTGAAGTCACACAATCCAACCTGCAATGGATTTTTTTATTTATTTTTGGAAGTTCCCTTTAAATGACACTGTATAAACAGCAATGCGGGCAGAAATGTCCATCACAGTCCTAAGACTGGATTTGATTTCGTGAGCAAAGTTCCTAACTCCCTTGGGGAAAAACAAAGAGTTTTAAATCACATCAGCTAGTCTCAGAAGTCATGTCCTTCAGCATAAAGAGTTCACAAACAACTGTCCGTCCCCTCTGGATCTTGAGTCTTCCCAACAGGACAAGCAGAAAGCCATGCTGGGACCAGCGCAGGAGGCAACACACCTAACACTCGTTCACTTAATGCTTTGAGACTTCAGAAGCCATTGGGAAACTACACGCGTGCACAGCCCTTCCAGGAGCAAAAGCCCACCCAGCATTAATACCCAATGAAACAAAGCAGTTGGGTGTGCTCCTTGGGCCATCTTTAGCCTCTTTTTGCTACTTACAATGATTAAGTATAAGTTACGATGATCAATACTTTACAGAATATGAAGCACTAAAATACTTCAGAGATGGAACCAACCAAACAATATACCAATTTTAGTTTTAATTAGATTAAAAAAGTTGCCACCAACTGTGTATTTTATTTCTCCCAAAATAAATTTGGCTGAAACTGTTGAACGGGTACGAATGCTAAAAGAGGATACTGAAAAATTTAAATTTCCAGAAGCTTTGAGGAAAAAAACCAAACATGGACAGACAAGACAAAACACTTTACATGCTCTCATTGAAGGAAAGAACAGAGAGAGTTCTACTCTCAGTAAATGCCAGGCAACCTACACGGGAGAGACATTAGGAATGCCTGAGCTGTGGGAATATTTTCAGCTTGAGCTCATATTTCATTGAATATTCATTCTTCAGAGTTCCTCTCTCATATGGATTTTGTGGCACCTATCACTCTCTCCAGTTTTAGTATCGTTAAGCTAAAAAAAAAGTCAACCATGAGATGCAAATTCACAGAAAATTGAGTTTCGTTACTTTTAATACTCAGGGAATGGTATTAAGTCAGCAACACTGTCCCAGAAATACAAAACCCAAGCTGCTGCCCAGAATCTGAACGTAGTAAGCTCTGGGACATTCCAAACTGCTGGACTGTACAGGCTCCTGAGGCATAACACTCATTTGATGCTGCAAAATACAAGATCTTTCCAGATTAAGATTATGAACTCCACCATGAAAATAAAGCTGGGAAGGATTCCAGGATGTTACCTAGCCCATCCTCAAACTCTAAAGAATAACAATCATAGAATCATAGAATGATTTGAGTTGGAAGAGACCTTAAAGACCATCTAGTTCCAGCCCCCCTACCATAGGCAGAGACACCTTCTGCTAGACCAGGTTGCTCAAAGCCCCATCCATCCTGGCCTTGAACACTTCCAGCGATGGGGCATCCACAGCTTCTCCGGGCAACCTGTGCCAGTCTCACCACCCTGATGGTAAAGGATTTCGTCCTAATATCTAATCTAAATCTCCCCTCTTTCAGTTTAAAACTGTTACCCCTCGTCCTATCACTACACTCCCTGATAAAGAGTCCCTCCCCAGCTTTCCTTTAGGCCCCCTGCTACTGAGTTGGATGATCTAGCACAGTAGGCCATCTCACTAGTGGCCAAAGCAGATGTTTAGGGCACAGAGTAAGAACAAGGCAAGCAAAATCTTAACAGCTGCCCAGCTTCTAACCATTAGTTGAGATACTTGTCATGGGAGATGGAGTTTCCAAGTACTCAGTAACCCTTAGATTCTCTCCTTCGGCTTGCCTCATCTCCTCTTTAACTATTTAAAACATCATCAGTCACAACAGGCTTTGAAAAAAGTTCCCTGGTCAACTATCCGTTGTGCTGAGAATGACCTTTTTTGTTTTGAACATTACTCTCCTCCCCCTTGACAATCTCTGTTTCTTGTGCTGGATGAGGCAACAGTCAATCCCCACCCTCTCTTCCACACTACTCAGTTTTACAAACATCTACCACGTAACCCTCCAAGTTGTCTCTTTTCCAGACTGTAAAGAAGTTGTTCCTTACAACAACCTTCTAACCCTTCTCCTAACTCTTCCACGGTTCTTTTTTGAGAAGGGGGTACCACAACTGCAACACCATAAGATACAGGTGAACTGCAGCTTTATACAGTGCCATAATAAAGTTCTCCACTTTATTCTTTATTCCATTCCCGATTTTCAGCATTTGCTTTGCTTTTTTGACTGATACTCTGTACTGAGCTGATGTTCTCATGGAGTTTTCTATTGCAAGGCCAAGACCTCACTTTTGGCTGGTAGCCATCAATGCTAACACTTTCTATAAATTTAGAAATTTATATAGATCTGCAAGATAGAAAAATGGCGGGCTCCGAGAAGTTAATATTTTTCCATGTTTATAATTTTAGTATTTATCTAAGCTAAATTTAATTTGTCATTTTATTGCATGGTCATTTATCTGCATAAGATCCTCCACGATTACTCAATGCAGGCCTTCATTTTACTGCCCTAAATAGCTTGGTATTACTAAACTTTGCCTTGTCTTTTCTCACCCTCTTTTGCAAGGGGTATATTAATACACCAAAAGCAAAACCATGTTCTTACAAAGCCTCCAATAAGATGCTTTACGAAACAACACCAGTTCTTAACTTTCCTACTTTTAGAAAGGCTTACTAAACATCTCCATTAATATGAGGACTTACATTTAATAAGATGCATATACAGAGGAAATGTTTGTAATATATTATTTACAAAATATCACAGCTGTCCTGGAAAGGCTGCTACCAGGAGGGAGGTCATTTAAACCACAAGGAATACTTCCTATTGTGTTCCTTAATGAGCATTACTTCACAGCTGCAGGAAGAGGGGAAGCATCTGCAAATGGTATCTCTGAGACCAAGGGGAGAAGAAGTGGGAATCAAAGCAATTGTTAGGTGTATATATGCGGCAAATGTGCTTCAAATGGATTAAATTCACCGAGAACAGACTTGAACAGGTCACCTCCTTCCCTTCTCATCTGTCCTCAGCAAAGGCAGAAATACAATGCCCTAGAAAAGGGGCTCAACACCAGTAACTACTTTAGCGACCTTGGAAGAGCCTACTGAAACTTGATATATTACCTTTTTTAAAAACTCAAAGTCTTAAGAATGATGTTAACTATTAAATCTCAATTTGGTGAAGTAAACTAGAAAAAATATGAGGTAAAATTTTGTTACAAGTATAAATAAATGTATTGCTGGGGTTAATCTCCAACGTTTGTGTGCCAAAATGGAGTCTTTAATCTTTGATTGCATTCCTGTCACCAGAAGTCACCCTTCTTCTATAGCGTGCAGCACAGCCCTCTACTCCTTTCACTCCACCTGACTGAAGTGGCATATCTGCTACACAACGCAAAAGGAGGAGTGGCATCCATGAAGACGGGAAGGAGAAAGCTCACCCGCACCAGTTCATCTCTTAACATCAAACATTACAATGACCACAATGGCATTTTTAAACCAAGTATTACAAAAAGCCTCTGTGAACTTTGGATCAGTCAGAAATTCTACAGCTCTGTTAAATCTAGAAAGTTTAAAAAACCAGGAAGCTATAATCACTCTGATGAAGCACACAAATACTGCTATGTTACACTGAAAATTAATATATGAGAAGCACCTCAAAGTAATAACCAGAAGCTGGAGATTTAACAGTTGGACTGCTACACTTTCAGCATTTTCATTTCTGGATTAAACATGATCTGATTGTTTCTACTAAAATAATTAGCAACAGGTAGTAAGCTCTAACAAATTGCTACATTCAAGCTTTAGAGTTAACCACCTCCTGAAGGATGGGTGCTAGTTCTCACCGACGGATGGTACCACTTGATACAGGCTTTTTGAAATTCAGCTATCCATTTACCTGCAGCTCAAGCACTTCAGCCAAAGCAGCCTCTGAAAGTTAAGGGCTTGCTCCCCACACCGCCTTCCCTGCACTGCTCCCTCCTTCAACCCCACACAGCATCTTTTCATCTAAGAAGTTATCAACTAGATCCAACTGAAGGATAAGTAGCTCAGTAAGGTTTCAAAGCACAACATGCAAAAGAAACATACGATCATAAAAGCAGTGGCATTTTCAGAGTCTGATAAAAACCCTAAAAGCACTATTTGCAAAACTATTTGACAATAGACAGGCATACGATAAGTAGTGAAAAGGTCTGTTAACCATCTACAGAAAAATAAAACAAAAGATCTGGTTTATATGGGTGCAAGATCTGGATATTTACTAGAAAAGACAATAACTAAACACACTCAAAAACAGAGAAACTTCAAAAGAGATTACTGCAAGGGACAACTGCCAAAGACAAGACTATAGCGAAGGGTCTCCTTCAACAGATCTCAAGCCCTAACATAAACCCCTTCCAAAGCGTACACTCAAGATGGTGGGCTCGAACCACGGACTGGTTGATACACTTCACAAATACTGCACTGAAGTCAAGAGGCAGACTCACCCGATGGAGGTTCGTCCTACCCCTGCCCTGACAAACCGTCCCAGTTAGAAAAAGGTTTGGCAACTTTTCTCACTGCACAGAAACCTACTGAATCACCTGGCAGAGGGCCACCGTCACCCAGATATCCTACACCCACTCCCCAGCATTCAGAAAACAAATCCCCATTTGTAGCTACCACACTCTTGGTTGAGAGGCACAAGGATGCCAGGACACATCTCCCGTATTACTAGCACAAAACTTTGAACCTGTGTCTAGAAAACATGGATTGTAAGAGCAGTTCACAATGACAACACCAGAAATGTACTTAGCCTTTAATGGTTTTTGTGAGACAAGATTTTGTAAACAGAAAAAGTGAGTTTTATTCAGCCAAGTAGTAGAAAGAGAAAAAAATTGACCAAGGGTTTCAGCACACAACCCTTTTTCAAATCTGAAACGAGTTTACACCTGTGAACTAAATGATACTATTTCTTCCTGAAAATACCACATTGCTCTTAGATCATCACAACTACAACAACAGTAACACTAAAATTTGTCCAAAGACATTGACAAGCATTGACAGACTCCCTGTCAGGTGAAAGGGAAATATGGGGGGGACACAAAAAAGCATTAAAGAAACCCAAACAACAAAACCCAACAAACTTATTTCAAAATTTTATCAGAGAAAACAGCTGGCTGCTGAATATTTCAAAGCATCCTCCATCAATAAACAACTATAAAAATTAGCTACAGAAATTATTACACTCATATAGGGATGGTCATGACTAATAATTAGTAACTGTATAACCCTTTGGAAAAATAAAAAAATGCACTATTTTTGTCTGAACACCATGGGAACCCAAATTAACCGTGATAAGAATACAGTTAGACTATTTTTCTGCATATTTGGAGAAATACAGTGAACCTCTTTAGCTAAAGTTCAAGAGAAAAAACAGAAATACGACAACAAATTACATTTAAACTGTAGAAGGGACTGCTTTGTTCTCCAACTCCACCCCCCCACATAATAAACAACAGAACATACTTTACCAAGTCTTATGTCAAAGTTATATTTCTGTTTGAAAGTCTTTGTGTTTACAAAGTCACTGACTGGAAATATTCTAAATATATTTTTAACAAACTAGGTAGAAAACTTTGAACTTTGTGATGAACATGCTTTAAAAAGATAAATAAATTCATCTTATTCACCATCCGGTGTAAAATTTTCATGTAATGATGTCTTCCAAAAGTCAAGGCTGCTGTATTTTAAGAGGTTTTAAATGGCAAAGTTAACACCTCTCTTATGCCCGTAAGATTAATTTAACATGTTTCTATGCAGCATAAACACTCAAAAGAATTAAAACCTGCTTCAAAAGTTATAGAACAAATTAAATATATTTATCACAAACGAAAAAGCAATGAAAACTATTTTTTCCCGCCAAACAAAAATGCTCACCCCGTCAAGATTAACCACGCAATCTTAAAGTAAACAGTACTCTTCAAGCCCAGTGGAGAAGGAGCAAGCCCTGCGCTGTGACTGCAAGGCTCAGGAGACAGAGAATAACAAATTACATCATTGAAGGACTGCAAAGTACATTTCTCCATAAGAGCAGGAAGACCTTTACTATCTGGAAAGCACAGCGCTCAAGGAGAGGTTGTGCTGCGCATCATTTCTCAAGTCATATACTAGATGCAAAGAATCTTTTCTGGCCTCACACAGAACTCCAGTAATACCCAGCAACTGCTTACTCCATATTTAGTCAAACTAATCTGTAAATCATAACATAGTAAGAAAACAAAACCAAAGGAATCTGTGTTTGAACACACTGTGTCCATAGACCTGGACAACTAAGTTGTCCCAATAAAGATGCCTCTTGGCAACATATTAACTTTTCTTTAAACACTCTGAAACGCAATCGGTTTAATCAATATCCTCAGGCAACCATCAAAACCCGTTCACCATCTCCCACTGCCTCAATGAGAAAGAGACTCTCATCTCAAATCTCATCAGAAGACAACACTGCAATCTTTACTTTAAAACCTTAAAAAAGCCAGTTGCAAAGTTTTAAGTTTTTTAAGTTTTTAAGGTAGAAACCAGAGTTACTTCTCTTCCTACTCCTCAATTTTATTCTACAACAGAGGAGTATTTTTAGTGTAGAAACCAACCGAAATTCAACTGATAGAACTTTACGTTATCAAAACACAAGCAGTACAATGTAGACAACCTTGAAAGAGCAGTTCTCCCAGAAGTCACACACAGGATTTAAAAACAGGAAAGGGAAATAGTGAATTTAAGTAAGGAAATTTTAAGAGGAAGAGAAATCATCCAACATGTTCTTGGCTAAAAGTTGGTGCATTCGGAGATGTGCAAGTGGACATTTTATAGGCAACTGCCCATGCTTGTTATCTCCAAAACAAGAATAAAAAGAAGGTATTTGGTAGGTACTTAGTCCCATAGTCCATGCTCCGCCATGGTTGTTTTGGAGATTCTGGTTATTTTGTGCATTCTTCAGAAATTCAAAAGTATTTTGGCAACCATTCATGTAATTTTTAAGAGGAAAATAACATACTTCTAAAAACTACCAATATGTAATAGCTGGTCAGTATCTTTCATCATTGAAAATTGAAGAAAGAAGAAAATGTAAATGAAAAATACTTGGAAAAAAAAAAGCATTGATCCAGATTACTTTTCAAACACAAAAGGCAACTCTGATCTGGCAGCATGGATCATCATCAGCTTTCACTCTCCCTTAATCAAAGGAGAACGGACAAGGAATGAGAGTTCTAGGCTTAACTTTTCCATCACAAAACTTAAATACATTTTTCACTTTAAAACGCCAATTTCCAGGCTTAACTCACTTAGTCATGGCTCACATCCCAAACAGAAAATCAAGTATCATGCATATAATTAAATTTTATTAGTAGTGTGAATTTATTTCTTCTGCTTTCTTCCATCTCTGTGACCAGAAATCAAATTTTCAAGAATGTTTAAATCTATTTAGGTGTCACTCAACTACCTTCTCTTGTCTGAAGGCCATCACTTAACTTCTGCATGCCTCAGATTGTCTCAATACCAGCAGTGAAAAAGACTTTACTTACTCTAGAGCCATAATTCACTTGCATTCCAATTGCTTGTGGTGCTTCTTCCCTTAGATAATTGTAGAAGTTTTCCTCTGAAAGTGTAATGAAACTGTACAGGTCTAATTCACCATTTCCCAATGACAAAGTATACCCTAAAGTAACAAGCTCCACTTGGGATCCAT
Source organism: Vanellus vanellus (assembly GCF_965231255.1). NCBI lineage: Eukaryota > Metazoa > Chordata > Aves > Charadriiformes > Charadriidae > Vanellus > Vanellus vanellus. The sequence continues at coordinate 27,859,822 of NC_138913.1, read as the reverse complement.
ACTGACACCACCAAGAGCTGCAGACACGGGGTCTGGACAAGGTCACACCATGCGCTGGCATAGGAGGAAGCAGTCAGAACTGCAGAAGCAATGGAGAATTAGCTCAGTGAGGGGCAAGGAAGAAGATGAGAAGCCTTCACAGGTCCAACAACACGGACAAGATGGCACAAAGATGGTAAATTTTACACAACTCAATATACCACCAACTATGGAGCTATTTCAAACCTAGCTAGCGGGGTGAGACTCAACTTCTACTGACAGTATAAAACTTTCAAAAAATAGGCTAATACTTTTACACAAGAGCAGGATGGAAATAACATCCCTATACTGTTCTTTAAATAGGCAAATTGAACAAATTTAATTATTTTTTTTTTAATCCATGCCATTCCCCATGCTTGGGAGTTGCTTCCATAATGTGACTTTACCATTCAGCCTTGCAAGAGCTACCTCAAAACATTTGATGGGAGCTCTATAAGGTACCAGTCAGTACTGTCATGTTGTTTCTTTGTTCCTTCCCAACCCTTAATCTCCCCTAAGCCACATGTTGTCTCACATCCCCTTACTTAGATTACAGGATGTTTAAGGCAAGAACTATATTCTTATCCTGTATTCCTACAGCGCACCTACAGCCAGGTTCCTGGCCAAACGTAAAGTGTTGTCCTAAAGCCATGCAGCCTTTCAAGCACTTTCACATTCTAAATCAGCAATAACAATCTTTCACACATCTTTTAAATATCTTTTGGAGATTCCAGGATGAAGTTTTCTACGGATAAAAAGCTAAGCTGATTTGACCGGCAATCTGTCTCTTACAGGCATTTTAACTGAATTTGAAAAAAGGCTGTTAATGCTGAAAATTTTGAATGACTTGCAGTAACCTGCATGGTATTTGAAATAGAGAAAGCCACTTTTAAGAAGATTTTTATCCCAATAGGCAGCACTTTTAAAACATAGAAGTTTGTTGCATAAATCCTACTAAATTATTCTTAAATTAAGTATGGTATTAACATGCAATTTAATAATAATCACTTTAGTCCAGAGACTGAAACTGAGATTTCACATCCTCAAAACACATAAGGCACATACTTTCTGTCTAGTGCACGCTGGGGAGTAGTTATTTTTAAGTTTTAAAAGCTCTAGGAAATATTATCTTCTACATCCCTGGAAAAGGATGATGCATTACCTACAACACCATCTAGGAAACTATCACATGAGCACACTTAAATCCTAGAAACACACACTGCCATACCATCAGCATAATTTAACCTTTATAACCCATTAGGTAAGACAGAGACCTCAAATCCACCTAGAACAGATTCAGTGGCCTTACAATGGCACACTGTATTTACGTTATGACTTTCTACTGATGGAACTTCATGTGTGCCCATTTGAATCTGAAATCAGAGCTTTAATTAGAATTTCATAATTACACGGGTCCAAAAACTTCTGCCACCCCTACTGTGTGAGCTGGTTTAAAAGACTATCAGATCAAAAGAAAATGAGTTGGCTTACGTCTACTGCATTGAGAAAATAGCGAAAGCACAGTAACGTTAGTTGGTCCATATAGACCTCACTTATTCCTTCTAAAAACGAGTCTCTAAAATTAAAGGGGCAATCTTGACTGTGGAATTAATACCTACAGCATAACAAAGCATTACAGAATGCATTCAGGGATTAAATACTGAGGAGAGGCTGACATAAGGAGCACTAATTTGGGGAGTAATTTCCCAAGGGAAGTCCTAGAAGTCCAACACTTGAGACTTTAACTACGTGTAGGGGGTTTATGCATCACTGATAATTCATGCAGCATTTCTCCAACAAAGCACAATTTTTAAACATTGACAGTCAAGACCACATTCTACTAAGATCTGTGCAAGGAAAGTACCAGACACTCAAAGTTCCACGTACATGAACCCATAGAGATATTTGGATCTCATGGTCTAAACAGACAAATAAGGTAGAAAGCAGTACTGAGCATCTGAAAAGCTTTCAAATATTTTTTAAAAACCCACACTATGAAGTTTTGGGTGGTCACAGCACTCACTCTTGTGATCGTGACATCTCACAAAGCAATCTTTACTTCTGTACTTAAATTTTACCTTTTAAAACACTGAAGTTAGAAAGGTTTTGACAGTTGGACAGGCGTTAAATGACCTTAAACATGCAGAAGGTATAATAGCTCTTAGCACTAATGTGTACAAGAGGAAAAAAAAAAAAAAAGTATTTTAAAAATATCGTAGCAAGGTCAGAGGGCCAAGTAGAGAAAGAGGCACCAATATTCACCCATGACAGAAGTGGGAGAAAAGGAACACAAAAAGCAAACAAAAAAAGAAGGTCAATTTGCCTTTACCGGTCTGAGCTGAAGATTTAGGACTCTGGTCAACACCAGAGCAGACAGTTTTGTATCGGGCAGGACCACTCTCCCATGACTAACTGCCTGCAGGTTCAAGAAAGACAGTTTACTAACTCTGCAGGACAGAAACTGTATTTTACTGTATGGCTTCACAAAGAGCCCGGTATTTACTGAGGCCTCTGTATGCTGCCACGCCACAAACAGGAGCCCGAGACACAGAGAGAGAATACTGGGGAATCACCTGTAGAGAAAATATTTGAAATAAACCACAGCTACAGTTATCTGAAAGCTAGCCACAGCAGCAAAAAAAAATATAAGCCAAAGCAGTAGCCTTAAAATTCAAAGAACAAAAGGGATGAAGAGGGGAAGTGGAACCATCAGGAAGTAGTTTGTAAGTAGGAATATCCACGGAAGCACAAGTCAATGGAGAAAACAAACTAAAAGGCATGGTCTGCTCTACCAAACTGAGTGACAGAAAAGCTAAACAAGAAAAGCTGAAGAGAGGGAAAATAGCTCAGGAATTTGGGCAGGGACAAATTAAAGATCGACGATTTCAATAGCACAGAGTGTAAAAATAAGATTGCAAAAGGCCAAGAAGGGAAGAAGTCAAGGCAAGTACAAAGAACACATTTCAGAAGATCAGTCTTGGAGTGGAGAGGCCAAATGGCATGGTAATTAGAAAAACATAGTCCCTATGTTTAAAAAAAAAAAATCAGAAAAATATTACCATATTTTTAGGCAAAAGCAGTCTGATGGTTGACCAAAAGCAAGAAGGATTTATAGAAAAAAAGCACAGTTAAGGACTGGAATTATCGTAAGGTAAAAGGCAAGAGATAAAGAGCAGAGGTGTATTGATATTGACATCAGAGTTACGTGAGAAAAAAAAGCCTTAGACAAATTATTTCAGGAAATGACGATGCAGTGATCCTGGGAACAGGCTCCCTCTTTCCCAGTACAAACAGATCTCTATTTTCTAAGACTTTAAGTGGGAGGAGCCAATAGCTACAGGATAGGAAGCATCCAACACTAGTTTAGCAGCCTCAACAGTTGAAATCCTGATCCTGTAAATAAATACAATATTTAACTTTATAAAGCCCAGCAATTCAATTACATCTTATTGTGACCACACACATTAGTAAAGATAAACACATGCAAACATAGTGGATGTAAGTCCATTCTGTTCAGAGAGTACAAACACACACAGGGCCAGGGCTTAAAGCAACCAGAGGGGAAAAAAGGAGAATTAACAAAATTCATCAACTGGGAGGTCTAACAGTTCAGACTCCCTCCCTGAACACTGACCAAGGCTTCAAAGGAAAATTCAAGAAAGGTTGACAGCTTATTCCAGAGCTTCCTACCAGGAACAGACACGTGCCCTCACTTCATAAACACAGCAGAATGCAATTCCTTCCCAATGTTCCCCAGACTGTAATACTGAAATTCCGGATGTCTGCCTTTTCCCACAAAACGCAGAATGCTCTGTTTTTGGGGGGAGAGAGAGCAGGGAAATCCTAGCAGACTTTCAGCCTATTTGCTTTTTATGGTAATTATTGTTATAGGACAATTATCTGCTAGGCACGAGGGAAAAAAAAAATCCAAACATCGTTTCTGTATGCTTAAAATTCCTGGCTTTCAATCTGAATTACTTTTTGTTCTTTACGTTTCAAGGAGTGGGAAAAAAAAAAACAACGTAAAAAGTTCTTCTTTCCCTGCTTCTACGGTCTGTATGTTGTTTTTGAGTATCTTTTACCACACTTGCTCTTAGTCATCACTTTTTTAAAGCAACTAACTCCACTATACCAGGGTATTCCAATAACCGCTAATAACTACCATACCCTCTATGAAATCAAATGGCCATAATAAAGCGTTGCGTTTGGGGCAAAACACACTCTCTCAACCAAACCGACACAGTATTTTCTTTACAAGCCCGCCAGGCTATTCAAGCTGCACACCCCCAACGCTGACCAACGTCGCCCCCAGGTTTCCCCCCAATTCGGGTTGGGTTTCTTTGGGGGGTGGGGGTGCTCCAAGCCGAAGAACATTTCCACTCCACCGTTCTCAACTTGCCGCCCCCCCCGCATCCCCCCTCCCGCCCACGTGGACCCCCCCGCACCCACCACCCCCACCCCACCCCCGACACCGGGGGCTCGGCGGCGAAAAGCCCGAGGAAAACTTTCCCGGGCCGCCTCCGTGGGTGAGCCCGGCTCTCGGGGGCGGCGCGGGGGGGGACGACACGGACGGAGGACACACGCCGAACCCCGCCGCGGCGGTCCCACCGGCCCAGCCCGCCCGCCCAGGGCCGCCGTGCGGCGAGCCCGGAGGGAGGGGGGGCTTATTGTGCAGGGAACAAAAGAAAGATCCTCACCGCAAACGCAGCAGGAGAGGGACTGCCTGAAGTAGGGCAGGAGCTTGTTAATCTCGGTAAAGGACTGGGGATCCCCAGGGTCGTAGTTGAGCACCAGGCGGCTCGCTGAAACGTAGAGAGCAGTGGCATTCACCGGGTTCATCGCAGCCGCTCGCACGCCGCCGGCTCCGGGGTGAGAAGAAAGCGCGGCGCCGAGGCCGTGCCGGCCGAGGGGGCAGGTGGCCCCGGGGCGGGGGCAGGCCGGGTGTCACCTTGGTCCGGGGCCACCTGGAGCCGCGCGGCGGCGGCGGCGGCAGCGCGGAGGCCGCGGCGGCCCGGCGGCCCTGTCAGAGGGGCCGCGCTGGCTCCTCCTCCGCCTCCAGCGGGGCCTCGCTCCCGAGCAGCGGCCTCGGCCCGCCCGCAGCCGCACAGCGCAGGGAGGCGGCGGCGCTGCTACTCCAGGCTGCGGGCCATGCCGGGCCGCCCTCCCCTCCGAGCGGACGCTTCCTCAGCGGCGGCCCGCCATGGCGGCGGCCGCAGGGAGGAACCGCGAAGCCAGCTCAGGGCGGCGGCGGGCCGGGCCGCGCTGCCCGATCCGGCGGCGGGGGAGGGAGGGAGGGAGGGAGGGAGAGAGGGAGGCGGATGCACCTGGGCCTCAGCGCGGCCGCATCACCGCGGCGCCGCCGCGGCCTCCTCCGCGGGGCCGGTGGCTGCTGGCTGGGCGGCCGCGGGGCGGACGCCGCTCGCGGGGCAGGATCCGCCGCCCGATCCGCGCCGCAATGTCAATAGCAACCGTTAGGTCCAACCGTCACTGCGGAGCCATCGCCGCTGCCGTGTAGCGCCCGGCACTGCGCATGCGCGGCCGGGCCGCTTCCCTCCCCGCAGCGGGGGCCCATCCCGCGGCGCGGGGCGGAGGGGGGGGTGGGGGGCGGGAGGAGCGCAGCGCCCTCTAGCGGGGGCCGCCCTCGACCTGGGCGCGGCGCTGGCCTGAGGGAGAAGGAGCGCGCGCGCCGCAACGGTCGGCTCGCCTCAGCGCGGCCGCCTCGCCTCAGGGCGGCCGCCTCGCCTCAGGGCGGCCGCTTCGCCTCAGGGCGGCCGCCACGCCGGCAGCGCCGCGCCTGCCCCGCGGAGGGCGGGCCGCCGCCGCCGCTCCCTCGCCAGGCGGGCGGGGACGGCTGGCTGCCGGTAGGGCCCCTCCGGCGGGTTGGCCGCCCCGCGCCCGCGGCGTTTGAGGCTTTTCCCGCGCTCGGGGCCGCCACCTCAGGGACGGCGGCGCCTCGAGAGTGACTGGGCGCGGGCGCTGCTTCGTGGTCCTGTCATGGCGAGCGCCTCAGCTCACCTCTCGGGCTGAGGAGTCAGACCCCGCCTCTGCCTTAAGCCATCCTGGAACCTGCAGCCCGGCCTGTCACATACTTCAGGCTTTCGTCTGGGCTTGAGACACCGGGATACCAACTGCCCCCCCTCCCACCCGGCATGGAGCAAGTCCGGTGTGACTACCTTAAAAGTGAGAGAGCTGAGGGGCCTATAAGGTTCTTAGAAGATCTGGCACACGAGCAGATGCGGTTTGGGTGCCCCGGTGGACACCAGCAGCCCACACACCGCTGTGTAGACAGAAGTTTGTCAGAAGTGTTCTTGCTGCCCATACCAGCGCTCTGGAGACCCCGTTTAGCACAGCAGTGGATCCACAGGCTTGGGACAGGTACAACCAAGACATGGGCGCAGGGGGGATTTTTTACCTTGTCCAGGTTTTAGACCACTGGGGTCATATGGAGGGAACTTTTGATATTTCCAATGTAAGCACACTGCAGCCATTCCACACACCTATGGATACTGTGTTGCAATACTGCCAGTGCCATCAAGGCAGCCCTCTCCCTGCTTCTCTCTTTGGCCTTTTGGGGAGCTGTCTGACAGAACCTCTCCTTTTTCCCACTTGTCCAGCTGTGTGTTCACCTAGAGGTGCCCAGAGAAGCTGCGGCTGCCCCATCCCCAGAGGTGTTCAAGGCCAGGCTGGATGGGGCTTTGAGCAACCTGGTCTGGTGGGAGGTGTCCCTGCCCATGGCAGGGAGGTAGAACTAGATGGTCTTTAAAGTCCCTTGCAACCTAAACCATTCTGTGATTCTATGTTAAACTAATCGGAGAGTCCTGCCTGTGTCTTTATGTTCCTTGTTCTCTTCATGAATCCCCCCAGCTTTCCAGCCCAACTCAAAACAAGTGTGCATACAAAATACAGGAATTTGGGTCTTGAATCCTTCTGATTCGAGCTGTACAGCTCATTCCCCACCTGACCCATTTTCACACACCCCATGTACAGCCCCTGTGTGCTCACGCAGTGCATCTCCCGGATTAACATGTGTACTACAACACCTCCATCTCCCATTTTGCCTCCCGACAAACACTCAGGATGCCATCTCTGGACCATATCTCCTTGCAGATATTCAATCCCTAACCTGACTTAATTTCATGGCACAGCATCTTCATTGTCACTCTCAGCCTACATGTATATTGCCTGTAAAATGCCCAAATACTTCTTCAACTTACTGCCAACTTGTAAAATGCCCAATTCCTTCCTCAATTTACTGCCAAACACCTTATACGCTGAACCAGGCCAACAAAATGAAGTAAGATTCAAGCAATTTCCCACCAAGTACACATTCTCATAGACACCACCCTGTATCACATCCTCTGCCAAACTGAACAGTGTGTCCTGAACCCTCTTGTCTCAACCCCTCCCACCTATATCTCACATTGATCTGACTGTTATGGAAAGAACTAACGTGACATCCGACATCCAAAGAGTTTTACTAGCTTTGACTAATTTCTGGGATATAGTCCTTTGGGTTATTGTGCATGAGCTGGATTCAGCAGTTGCCATCAGTAGTGTTCCAGGACCAAGCCTCAATATCCCCATCCATAGCATCAACATGCACTATTCTTACATTCTCTGATAGAGCTAAGTAGGTAGGTTTGGATTCTATCTAAGAACAACTGCAACCCCAGCAGGACAGATAATATAAACTCTCTAGAACTGCAAGTAAATCTTACTCTTGAAAATTATGGTAATAATTGAATAGTTGAATATGAAACTCCAAGAGTAGCAAGACTCAAGGTCATACCGTTTTGACCAGAGGAAGCCCGTAGTGTGTTTTTTTCCCCCCACTGTTGCTGGCTGATCTGCTGAATTTGACTGTTCTTCTAGTCAGACTCTTGAGTTGAGGGTCCATGTTTGTAGTAGTGCAGTCCAAGAAGCAGATATCATTTTTCCTACCTCTGTTGATTGTTTCTTCTAGTCTATCAGCACCACTATTCTGGAGAATTAGTCCTATTATCCAAACAGACTGGGTTAGGTCCTCAGCTGTTTGTGATCACTAGGACAAATAGAAAGGTAAGACTAAATATTGGGGTCTTGAATGCACCAAGAGGCTCTGCAACCTCCTCCTCCGCCCTCAGGGTTTTGGCCACCTGCCCGTCATCAGGCCAGCTCTGATGCAGTGCAGCTGTGTGACCTTGGATCAGGCTGCTGAAATAGCCAAGCTGTGAGAAGTTTCATCTGGGCTCTCTTTGCTGTGTTTTAGGAGTTGTGTTTAAACACAAGATCTTGCCCTTTCCTGGACTGCGCTGTGCCTGGCCTGCTGACTTCCTGCTTTCACCTTGGACCTGCCTTGCTGCTGTGGACATCTGGCAATTGTTGCGCTCACACTTGTTACTGCTGCTGGACCTGCTCTGCTCTTCTTCAGGTACTGTGGGTCTATGTTTCTTGTCTGTGACAAATACTGCTCCTGGCTCACTTTCCCCTGTGTGGTAGCTGCTTTTGTGGCTCCCTGATATTAAAAGCCTTGTGGCACAAGTGTTCTTACTGCTTGCCTACCTCTCCAGGCAGTGGTGTATACTTAATACTGAACAAGCCTTGAAACACTCATTGAACTACTTCATGTGCTAGTGGAAGTAACTTTCAGTAGCCACCCCCTCTCATCTGCCAGAAAAGTGGTAGAAAGAAGAGCTTAATGTGTGATTCTTCTCACATGTCCAATTGGTGTGGTTTTATTTTTATTTCTGTGCTGTGTCTTTTACCTCCCTGAACCCATCTGCCTTGGGAGGCCATTTTGAGAGACCTCTGTAGGAAGCAAAGATTCTACTTCAAATTGGTGAAGAAGAGCTAGTATTTTGAGATCTAGAAGGGGAAGGAGAGAGTACAAAAGAGGACAGACAGGACATGTATTTAGAAAACTTGGTGTGACTGGTACTTTAAAAAAAAAAGCAAGCAAAAAGCTTATGTGTTTTCCTTGTGCCTGAAAATCGGTTCAACTTTTCAAACCTGGTGCTGTTTCTACATAGCAAATTCCTTGGACAGGAGACAAAGTGCCCTCTCTTCACTCTGGAGGTTACTGACTGCTCGTAACTTAACTCTGCAACCACAGACCTATTCCTGCCCTTCAGTAGAGCTGTCTGACTGACTGACCCTCAGATGATTGTGGCCATGGATCAGTTCAGTCACTTACAGTCTGAGCTTGTGTGCTAATAATTTGATTGATATCCCTTTATCTTTTCAGTGGAAAATGAATCTGAATAAGGGTAGGATACAGATGTTATTTCGTTTTCCAGTTCTTATCAGCATTCTGTCCCTGGCTGCATTTGGGAAGAATTAGACATTTCATTTGGATTAGGTTAGAATATGGCCGATGAACTCCGCCAAACACAAATAGGCGTGCTAGCGTCCTAAGTCCTTGGGTGATGGTTTTAAGTTTTTGATTCTTTACTACAGCTCTTGAACTGAATAACCATTTGGATCTCAGTGGATGGTTCTTTGTAAATGTATTACATAGCACATGACATGATGAAGGAGCTTCCTGTGTCAAGAGATCCTTCTGTTGTGGAACTGGTGCATCTTAAAGTGTCTAATTCCTACATTACTGCATCTTTAAGAGATCAACTGAGAAGAAAAAAAAAATACTGGTTGCCATGTATACTGCTTTTAAACCTTGGTTATGAAGTAACTGGTGGGGTTTTGTTGTTGTTTTGTTGGTGTGGTTTTTTTTCTGTCAAATAAATAGAAGAAAAATACCAATGGCAAACTTGCTTCTAATTAGTTACTTGTTTGATTTGACATATGTTTCCCTCTGTGTCATTACATTTTGAATATCATGAAAAGAGAGGCAGGATAAAAGTGGAGTGACTGTAATAGTTCTAGCAGAGTCCGGGTGCTTGTGTTTTCTGGGCTGATGTTATTAATGAATTAAGAAAACAAATCAAACACTAGTAAATACAAAATCACAGTAACTGTAGAAGAAAGGAACAACAACAAACCTCCCCACAGCTTCTAAGAAAGGCAAAGACTGATTTTTGCCAAAAAGGAATCAGAAAGAACTGAAGATTGTTAGCATTACTTTGCAAAGCCTATGGGCCTTTCTGTTAAGTGATCCATGGCTACCTGCTCACCCTTGTTACCATCCCAACGAGACACAGCTGCAGGGACCTCTCCTGCAACACAAGCTGCATCAATTAACTTGTCTGTGCCTGTTTTATTTTTAATTCTCCCTGCATTTTGGCTCATAGGATTGTCCTTTTAGTTTTGTAACCCTCAAATATCCAAAGGGGGAATCCAGCAGTGACATGGCTTCAGAATCCTGGTGAAACAGCATACTAGGCACCCCCCAGTCCATTGTTTTTGCTTTATTTTATATTCATGAATGAACTGCAGACTTTCCCATTATAATATTTTTTTCCCCTCTGCGCTCAGAAGTATTCTTGTATGTTATTCCAAAGTAGCCACCTTTTTCTAAAAGCTGTTCCTGTTGATTACTAATCTCGTATCGGTATCTCCCTCTGAGATATGTTACCTTTGATTTGAGCAGTTCATGCCTATAATCCCACATCTAGGGACATCCTATTTTTCTAGATTTTAGGAGTGGTTGCCATGGCCTTTTCATTCAAGTACACATTCGCACATGAAGAAGTCAATCCCTGCTTTTTTTACTTGTGTCTGTTTCTGCAAGTATCTTTCGGGGGGGGGGGCATCTACATTATCAAGCTTGAGACCTGGAGTAGTGCAGTACAATTTGTATCTTTACTGGTGCAAAGGAATTCCCTGTTCTAAGCCAGAAAATTTCTTACGCTGTTGTTGAACATTGAAATATACAATACTGTACAAACAGTTTGTTAGGTCCACCAGTTCTTTGCAGCTGTGTGGGGTTTGTTGGCTCGTTGTTTTATTGTTTGTGTCTTGTGGTTTGTTTTTTTTTTTTCTATCTGCTGCTTTTCAGAAACGCCCATCAAATAAGAATCTATTTCTGGTTTGGATTTGCAAGGACTTGAGAATCAATATTCCCCAGCAATTCTAAGGTCCCTGGGATCTCAGTACAAACCCCACCCGCTAAGTCGCTATTGTTGTGGGTTTTGTGTATTGTTCTCTACAAGCCAGTCACTCACAACTCACTCACTTCATTTGGGTGATATGTTTAAAGGGAATTTTCATAGGCTGAATTTGTAGGACATATTCCCCAGCTTTTATTATTCAGCAGAGCTTTCTCCTTTAGTTCTCCCAGCACTTCACCAATTTGAAACAGGCTAGTGGGTGTAGCTGCATTTGCTTTTCTCCAGCTGTGTGAGCATGCCTGGCCTAATAATTGTTCTATTTGAATAGGCATCAAGTACGGTCATGCATTTTTGCATATCATAGTAGATCTTTGGTAATCAAGTTCCTCCTGTTGTTATTAAATTGTGTGTGTATAAGCAGAAGTCACGGGGTTGATCTATGCAAGTCTAAGTTCTGTCAGATGAGATCGATTCCTCCTTTTTTTCCAGAACTGTACCTGAGAGCTTTTACCAGATGCTAGATATGTTCTGTGTTGATCTACTCTATATTTACAAAAGTACCCTTTTCAGTTTTTTTCCTTGTAGTGGTATTCACATGAACTGTATGAGTAGGCTTTATATTGTGGCTAATGTAAAAAATTTGTTTATCTTAACTTTCAAAAGTGTCGAAAAACAGATTCCCAATACGCAGGTTAAAAGCAGAAGGGTATTGATAGAGCTCAGAGCAGTCCATCTCCTCACTGAAGCTGTTTCATTTCTTCTGGTGTTGCCAAACAAAGAAATTAAAGTTCTTCCAGACTCTTCCCCACCTCACCCCACCCTCCCAATGTAGTACCATAAATCCAAGATCAACAGTTGCTTGTTTAGGCTGGGGGATCTTCTTGTTTGCTGCGCCTGCCAGGAAAATCTCAGGTCCTCTATCAATTCAGATGTAGTACAGCTTTACTCCTGTTCTAGCTCTTACATGTGCTAGCCCCCTCAGGATGATGACCCTTTCCAAATCACATAGCAAGAGCTCAAAATTAATTTGAACAGCTTATTAAATTCTAATGATGGGGGGAGGGGAAAAAAATCTGCATTTGCATAAGAGCTGGCTATTTAATTTTACTTCCAGAAGCACCTTTCCCTTCATTTTTGGCCACCTTCTCAACTGCCCACTCAGCTGTGAGGTTGAGAAGTACTACAGAAGCTCACAAAGGGAGCCCTGTTTTCAAAAAATAGATTGTTTTTAGCTTGTTAGTTTGTTGTATTATTATTTAAGCAGGGATATTCTGACCTCTCTCCTTTGGATCTTAGTTGTAAGTAGGATAGAAAAACTGCTGGGAAAACGCTGGTCTTACTTGTTTCCTTGACTGCCTCATTCCCCATGCAGGCAAATAAGTATTACTGTGACTTCCTAAAGGTGACTTCTTAGATCCATGTGGCCTTTGTGCAGCTTGCTTTGGCCAAAGCATTTCCAGTGTTCTATAATGAAAAACCTTCTATCTGATGACAGATAAATTGTTAATTCCCTTGTCACTTTTTCTTGTTTTGAAGCTGGAAGACAACTGCCTTTTTCCATAGATACTTTGTAGTTACTCTCCTGACAAACACTTTATCTTTACTCAGAGGTCTTTTGACAGGCTTTTTTGAGAAATCAGTACAGATTATTTCAGTATATCAGGCAAAGAATATAAAGTTCTCTTTTTTTTTTTTTTTTTTTTTTTTTTTTTAAGTACTACCAGTGTTTGATAGTTGATTTAAAATATGCAATTCAGAGAATATCTTACCAAGACAATCTCATGTTGTACAGCATGTCTGACATGATCACAGCAGTCCCTTCTGGGTTTAGTACCTACAAATCCAGTTTTGGCTTTATCTTGTCTGAGGTCTGCTTATTTTTGTGGGTCCCCAGCTCATGTCTGGTGTGAGTTGTGAGTCGGTTCAGCACCTGGGCTTCCAGGAGCACAGGAGTTTTGTCAGAACAGGACTTTCACTTCAGTTTGGTTTGGAACAGCACAAAGCAAGTAGAGATGATCTGGGATTAGCACTAAATATTCAAGCTGATTCTGAGCCAAACTGCTAATGTAGAAATACTGGTTCAGCTCTGCACATATTCCAGTTTAATTCGGGTTTAGTGAGAATGCTGCTGTGCATACTTTTCTGGGAACAAGAATCTACTTCTTATACACCTGAGTTACCGCTCTGACTTAACAAATCAACTGACATTTATGACCTTGGACTGTTTGTTGCAGGAATACAAATTGATGATGGAATTGGTTTTTATTGACTACTTCTGTTTACCACAAATATACACAAATTATTATTATTTGACTGAACATGGAAAAATTGAATAGCAGGAGACTTTTTTTTCATGGTTTAAAGTCCTATTGTAACTGGATTTGGTCTCAAGATCCTTTCTCCTCTTTCACTGAATTGCATTGTGGGAGAATTTTTGCTTTCTGTTGCATCTCTGAGACAATATTTAACTTAACAATTCTAACAATATAGGACTGTAAGAATGATTGTGTCAGAACTAAGTCCAGTACCCTGATTCCAAAAGCAGGCAATAACAAATATGTAGGGAACTCTAATAATATTGTAAACATATAGTCTCCTAGCTTCCAGCAATTTGCCCAAAGGCAGCAGCAACACCTTTGCATTTTATACTCTTGGAGATTTCTCCTCCATTGACTTGTCCAGGTGCTGTCCATACCCTTTTGGCACACAGGGTACCCTGTGGCAAGCAGTTTCTTAGTTCAGCTGTGGGGTATGGAGAAATACCTCTTCATTTGTAATAGATCATCCATCTGCTTGTTCCAGCTGAAGCCTGGAATGCTTGTGATGGAATAGCCAGAGAACAGTCAATCCCCAGCCACCCCTTTCATGCCACTCCTGATTTTGCAGGTGTCTGTCATTCTACCTCAGCTGTTCCTTTTGCAGGCTGAGGACTATTCATGTGCTTCTTTTATAGAATTCACTTCATACACTTGATCAGTTCTGTTCTTTTCTCTATCTCTTTCTGGTTCTATATATATGTGTGTGTATATATATATACACGTGAATATATAAAATCATGTACATGTATCTCATTTTCAAGAGTGGGGCACAAAGTGCGGTGGAAGACCAGAACTGCATGCAGTATTAGAGATGCAGATTTACCATGGAGGTATTCTGTGGCATAACATGTTTTCTGTTTTGTTCTCTTCTGTAATCGTTACCAATATTCAGTTTGCTTTTTGACCGCTATTGAAAATTGAGCTGATGTTTTTGCAGAGGTAGTAGGAACTTGTTCCTTTTGGTAACAGACAGTTCAAGTGTCTGATAGGTATTCCTGGGATTGGCTTTCCCCAGTGCATTACTTGACATCTACTTGAATTTCATCTCTCTCTCAGCTCTGTGAGGTCCTTCAGCAATTCTTCAGTCAAGCATAGTCAAGCATCATAACTGTTGTTAACCAAATCACTTGGTCTCAGCAGGAAATTGCACCTTACTAAGTCCCTTTTCCAGATATTTCACAGTTGTGGCAAACAGGTCCCAACTCAAGGAACAGAAGATGTCCTAGCTCCAGAGTCCTGTGGAACTTGCTGGTAAAATTGTTTCACTGTGGAAAACTAACTTCTTACTCTTTTTTTTTTTTTTTTTTTTTTTTTTCCCACACAACTGTTCATTTGTGACAGGACCTTCCTTTGCATCCAATGACAACTTAGTTTCAAGAGTTTCTAATAAGAGACATTCTCAAATGCCTCTGGAAATCCTAATAATTATATGAACTGAATCTCCCTTGAGCATGTTTGACTTCATTAAATAATGCCACTAGATCTGCGTGGCATGAAAATTCTGTATAAAACCTGTGTCAACTCCTCCACAGTATGTCCTATTTATTTACATGTTCACTAATACTGATTTTTGGTGTAGGTTTGTGTTTTTGCTATTTTGCTTCACAATTCATATTGCATTTACAGGTTTATACTTGTCTTAAATCCCTTAATGCTTGCCTTAAAAATTGGCATTGCAATAGCCACCTGCCATATGAGTTTTTAGCAAGAGAGTTGATATTTAAGCTAGTTCATCCCTGAATTATCATATAACACTGAGGTGAAAACAATTCGGTCCTGGAGACTTGCTAGTATTAGTGTTAATGATTTGTTCTATAACTTAATCTCCTACTCTTCAGGGTGAAACAGAACCTCCAAAGTATCCCTTCATCAAATAACAAACAGGGGATTTTGCACAAAAATCTTCTGAAGTTCCTTTGCACTGAATTCAGATGTAAAACTTTTTTTTTTTTCTTCTGCGATGGTTGTATGGTCTCTGAGTAATCCCTTTAATCTTGATTTGTCTCACTGCCAGATTCTCTGGCAAGCTTCCATTTCCTCATGTATTTGGAAAAGAGCTTACTGGTTTTCATACTTCTAGCAAGTTGTTCCTAAAAGTATTTTTTGGTCTCTTCCTTCTGTTTTTTTTGCAACAGTTTGCAATTCTGTTTTCCCCTATACTCCTCTATTGGGCAGAACTTCAAATATTTGAAGAATGCCTTTTTGCTTATAGTAACCCCCATTGCCATGCTGTTGAGGCATGCCAACTTTCTCTTCCAGGATGGGGTCTTTTTGAAACCTCTTGGTTCCCAGAATGCAGACTTCTAACCTTCTTGAATGTGACCAATGTTCTGAGTAGTGGTAATTTTAGTTTCTAAAGTTGCAGAATTGCTCTTGACATTTACTTTTAATGAAGAAGCTATCGTAGCCAGCCTGAATGATACTTAACCAACCTGCAGCACACAAGTACTTCCTATGGAGGGGCAGTGGAGGCTTTTGCTTCAAACAGCCCCTGCTGTCTGTTTCCTACTTGGGCTAGTTTGTGACCAGGGAGAACCTACACTTCCTAGTTTTTGACTGAGCCTGACTGGGGAGTGTCAAAGTGCCTATTTAGCTGCTGCAGAAGTGCAGCTATCTTGCAGATAGGCAGGAATGCAGCTAACATCTTGCAGTTACTCTGGCTGGGGGCTGGAAATGTTACAGGCTGAAACAGTCTGGTGCTAGGTAGTGTGTGGGCTGAGGTACTTGGTGCCTTCCTTGTCTTGGTCTTCACTGACAAGCTCTCCCCAGGTTTTTGTGCCTAGAGGCAGGGCTCAAGGATGGGGGCTACCAGTAGTGGAAGACAATTGAGTCAGCAGTTACTGAGAAAATTTGACACATGCAGTCTGGGGGACCAGACAGGATGACCTAAGCGTGCTAGGAGAGCTGGCGGGTGTCATAACAAGGCCACTCATCTTTGAAAGGTCATGGAGATCAGGGGAGCCCCCTGATGACTGGGGAAAGGATGGTGTTACAGCCCTCTACAAAAGAGTGGAGAGGGTGATCTCGGGGACTGTAAGGCAGTCAGTCTCAGTTTGGTCTCTCAGGAAAACTGTGGAGCGAGTCTTCTTGGATGCCTTTTTTAGGGATATGATGGAGAAGGTGATTGGGAATAGCCAGCATAGATTAACCAAGCGTAAATCATGTGTGACCAACCTCAGTGCCTTCTAAGGAGGAGATGACTAGCTCTGTGGATGAGGGAAGAGCAGTGGATGTTATCTGCCTTGACTTGTGTAAGGTTTTTGACAGGATCTCTTACTGTACATTTGTGTCTGGGTTGGGCCATCATGGTGAGGGGGGATAGCGTGATGGTGAGGGGCTGGAGCACTTGGCCTACGAGGAGAGGCTGAGGGACTGGCCTTTATCTTTATTAGCTTGGAGAAGAGAAGACTTTGGGGACACCCCTAATAGCTGATTTCTAGTACTGAAGAGCCTGTTCTGTCTTCTCGCTAATCTCTCGTTATTGAAGTGCATAGTCAGGGGGCAAGAGACAGTTGTCCTGAACTGAAACAGGGCAGAAGGAGTGGGAGGACAATTGGTTTCTCCATGAGGCCAGTCAAGCACTGAAACAGACTGGGAAAGGTGTGCCAGTCTCCATCCTTGCAGACTTTTATGATCCAACTGACAAAGCCCTGAGAAAACTGGTATGAATTCAGAGTTGACTCTGTTCTGAGTAGGAGGCTGGACTGGAGCCTGAGAGCCATTCCAAAATGATTTATTATATGACAGCTTGTATATGCTATGTAATCCAAGAATTTCCATTCTTGGAGATTCTTCTTCAGTCTTACCCTTGTGATATGTACAGGGCCACGCTCATGTCTTCCTTCATGCTTAGAACATGGAGACGTAAGGCAATATTCACCTAGCACTACTTCAGTTCTCTCTCGGTGGTCAGCGTCTGCAATGGGCTACAGGGGTAACAATTTAATTCTCTGGTATACAGATGGCTGCATTGGTGAGTCAGAGAACTGTCGGGGAATGGGTGACATCAGATCTTGGGATTGCAGCTAGATACTCTGTGGCTAGGTCACTTGGTCAGTGCGATGTGTGTTCCGCAGTGGGTTACACTCCCTTTTTACAGGGTCTATATTTTCTTCATTTCTTGTGGAAGTGTGCCATGACAAGAGCCAGACTGCCTGTTAACGTGAGGAGGCAGAGCACCAGTGCCTGTACATCACGAGGACAGTGTTTTCATAACAAATACTTTCTAGCACTCGGAAGAAAGAGAGGGCGGCTAATCTTGAGAGCTGAACGCTTCTGCTTGCCGTCTCCACTTCTCAAATGAAACTCTTCCAAAGTCCCGGGGGCTTTTCCAAAGCCAAACCAGTATCTCCAAAACAGGAAACGCAGATCGGGAAGAGCTGATGCGTTTTCCCGTCGGTCTGTCAGAGCATCCCTGCGCAAAGACAGAAGCGATTAACGGGGAATCCCCGGGCTGCGTGTCAGGCAGTTCCTCTCGGTGCGCGCGGCCCGAGGACGCGGCGGGCGCTACCCAAAGATGGCAGCGCCCAGCCGGCTGCTCCCCCTTCCCGCGCCTCCCGCCCGGCAAGGGACCGCGTTCACCGGCGCCCCCGAGCCGCCAGCAGGCCGGGCCGCCCCGGAGGCCTGCCGTCCGTGCGAGCCCGTGCCCCGGGCAGGGAGGCCGGTGCTGAGCGCCACCTCGCCCCGGGGCTCCGGGCCAGGGCCGCGCGCAGGCGCTGTTGCTTCCGCCAGCTGGCTCGCGACATGGCGGCGCTGCGCGTGCTGCGGCGGGCGGTGGGGGCGCCGCTGTGCCGGGCCTCCCCGGGGGGCCGCCGGGCCGCCTCGGGGGACCGCCCGCCCTCCGTGCCCCAGCGCATCGAGGAGAAGCGCCGCGCCGCCCTGTTAGGCGGCGGACAGGCCCGCATCGACGCGCAGCACAAGCGGGTGAGCCGCGGGCGGCGGGCGCCCGGCCCGGCCCGCTGCGGAACGGGGCGCTTCCGCTTCGCGACAGGCACGGCGGGGAGGGCAGGGGTGGCCCCGCTGCCTGCGGGGTAGGCGGGGAGCGGTGCCGCGCCGCAGGCACGGTTCAGACGTCTTCCCGCGGTCAGAGGGGAAATCGGCGGAGTGTGCGGAACACGGGTGCCTTCGCATTACCCTTGCAAAGGGCCCTTGTAGGCTTTACTGAAGCGGCATTAGAGACTACATTACCTGTTACTCCAGGCAGAAAAAAAGAATCACTAGTTTATAATCCACTTTGTCACCAGATTGGTTATAATGCATGTGTATGAGGGGTGGCACAGACAAAAGTTGCAACTTCTGTCTACCATGTGATGCTAAGTTTTAGGTTGCTTAACACTTCACTGGGCTTGGAGGCATGCCATCTAGCACAGCTTCATCTCTTACACTTCTGTTGCAGATCTAAGAAATGAGAGCAAAGAGCTACAAGTGGAAATAAGGCAGAAGAAAAGACAGATGGGAAGGATGACAACAGCTGAATTTTTAGTCTCTTGCCTGTATTGTTCAGAACTTAAGCAATGCTGAGGGGTGTGGCAACATAGTTTACCTATTTCTGTTTATTGTTTCTTTCTGGGATTTCTTTTCTGTTTACAGCAATGACCTAGTGATACCACAATGGCTTGTAGGTATCAAGGAGGCAGTAATAGCCATTCACGTGAAGACTACGTGAATGATCAGTTTGCCCATCCGCAGTTTCCCTCCTGCAGTTATACAACGTCTGAAAAGAGTGACAGGCTCGCTGAGTTACATCTAGGACACTGGCATACCAGTATGCAAGCATTTCTGCATGTCTAGGGGCCTCAAACATCTTATGTCATGTTTTATATAAATGAAATCTATGGCTTATGTTAGTCTTTTCCAGCACTTGTTGATTTTCATGAATTTTTTGATGTATAGGACAGAAGTTTTGCAGAGAAGCTGAGTTGTGTTTTAACATCATGTTGGGGTAGGGTCACACCATCGCTAAAGAAGATAACCCAGGTGTCCTGACTTTAGACAGATACTTGCCTGGGCTGGAAATAAATTTGTTTGGAAGGTTAAGGTAAAAAGAACTTGGCAATCATTTATTACTAATTAGCACTGATCAAGGGACATGCATATCTGGTCAATTGATTATGAAGTTGGCCCTTACTCTACTCTGGCATATACCAGTGCCCAACAGAAAAAAAAAAGAACAAAAGCATCTTGTCAGAAAATGCCTGCGGGCTGTCGTATTTCCTTTTTCCTCTCATTTGTTGCAGTCAAATATCGAGTGTGGCGAATTGAGCCTTGAACTATTGGTAAGGACTGGTTTAGATAATGTGCTGTGGAAGGGTGCCGTGTTTAAGAATAGAACAAAGGCCTTAATAGTGGCATTTAAATGTATAGGCAAAAATAGCTGTGAGGCTATTGTATCTTGTTGAAAAGACCCTGAGATTGTTTCCTTTGTCTTGTGGCAGTGCTGCTGCAATAGTCAGCCTTCTTTTCAAAGTCTGGCTTACATTATGTTTGTTTTTAAGGAGGATAATCACTATATAGGCTATTTCCAGCTTTGTGGGCATGCAGTTGCTTAATGGGCCAAGTGGAGCTGATCAGTGAGACTGTTAGATTAAACTACACCCACTGGTGGTCAGTAGACAGAGCCAGAACCACCTGATGGCTGTATTAATAGTTGTTTGTTCTATTTCAGGGCAAGCTGACAGCAAGAGAACGCATTCTTCTGCTGTTGGACCCTGACAGTTTTGATGAATATGACATGTTTGTGGAACACAGATGTTCTGACTTTGGGATGGACTCTAATAAGAATAAGGTATTTTTATTTCATAACTCTTGTTTCCTTGTTCTGGGCTGTTTAGCCAGCCACCTGGTTGAAAATAGGCTGTTCTGTTCACATGTAATTTCTTCTACTTGGTTTGTTTTCTTTTTTTTTGTTTGTTTTGCAAATTTCCTTTTATTACTCTCATTTTCTATTTAACAGCTTACATGGTTTACTTTTCCATTATCTAAACTTGATACATTTTTTTTTTTACAAAGTCACCTATTTTGTTCAGATAACTCACTGGATATTGTCTTAGATTTGTATTTTTAAATAATAGAGGAGGCTGCAGAGTTTTGTTGTTACAACTTTGTCAATCAAGTCATATACGAAGAACAAGTTATGGCTAGATACTTCTGCCTCCCTATAGGTAACATTAGAGTTATAGGATGAAATAACTTAGATTCATATTTATGCCTGCCAAATTATAGAGTCAAAAAATCCTTTAGGGCCTTAAAATCTGATATGTTTAGAAGTTCAAGCATTCATACTGGTCTGCTAGCAAATTGTAATCTGCTCCTTATGCAGTTTTCAGATATAGGGCCATGTATCCTAAACTAACATGGTACATGAGGCTCATCGCCTAGAGGGGAATTCTATGGCTCCCTGAAGTCTCTCACCATAACATTGATGCCTGATATACCACTACGTGGGAGAAGTGTTGTGTTGCAATTTAGTACAGAAAGGACCAATGAACATGCTGTGTAGGTGGGTAGTGCAGATGTGCCTGTTCAATGTGAATCTGCCTGTAGCAAAAGGCACTGTGGAATATTCTGGTTTGGGGTGTAGAGGGAAGCGGCTCCCTATGAGCCACTACCCATGCTGCTTAAAATAACTACAACTTCTGTTTAAGCAGTTATTAAATCAGTTCACGGTCCTTCAAATTGCAGGGCTGCATCCTATGGATGAGGGAGGGATCAGCAGGCTTCTACCATAAGCAGCTGGGGCATTGGGAACCAGCAAAGGTGAAGGATTTGTTTTCATTTTAGTAGCCAGGAGACTGATGGGAGTTGGTGCTTGGAAAGGATGTCATGCTAGACCTTCTCCCCTCTTGCTGACTGTAGGAGCAAATATCCTTTCTTCTCTAAGTAATTTTTCACTGTTTCCCAGCAAGCTGAAATAACTGCTGTGTTGCCTCTCATCATACTACTCCATGCTGCATCACACAGTGCTGATAACAAATCGCTGTTTCTGAAGATAGGAGGAGCAGCAAAGTCCTGAGAGTGACAAGAGGGTTAATTTTTTCCTTGTCCTTCAGAATTCGCCTTTCGGTGAGCTGCAGACTGTGTTTACAGAGCACAGTTTCACAACAGATGACCTAACTGTGGCCAGTGAGCTGGAATATTAGTTTAGCATTGAATTTCTCTGAGTTCCTGGAACTTTCTGAAGGTAGGGTGAGACTTGTACTCACATCCAGGCCGCCCTATGGACTCCTTGGGCTTTTAGTAGTTGTCTGTGTGAGGCAGTGGCTGGAACCTACAGATGTGTTTTCTGCTGTTCTGTGTGCCAAGAACCAAAAGTTGGTAGCATGGCTGTCTGTGCAGCCTGGGAAAAGTCCCCAGACTGGCATGACCTTCCTGAGAACAGATCGCATTTATTATAAATGGCCCTTAGAGTGCACGATATAATCTTTTTTTTTTTTTTCTTTCATATACCAAACAGCAAAAAAACACTTAAATACCTAGAATTCCTTTATGACAACCCAGTGAAGTTTCTTTTCTACTGTTGTCTTGAAAGTGTCCTATAGTTTCCTTTACTAAAAAGTGAGACAACATAGATAAGCAGATTTTAAGATTCAAAGGCTCCGCTTCCTCTTCCAGCTCTTTCTTCTTCCTGTATTTACAGGGTGAAAAATGGGACAGTCAACTTGAAGTATTTGGGGTGGCTGTAATTGTTTCTTGACCTTTCCAGGGTTGGTTTTTTTTTTTTTTTTCCCTGTATCAACACCTCAAGAAAAGTTTGTGTGCTGTGTCCATTCTTTCAAAAACATCAGCTGGCCTTAATAAAAGGTACATCCTGTCACTAAGAACATGATTTTCCTTAACTCCAGAGGTGCTGAAATTTGAAGGGAAACTGCAAAATTCACAAATCTTTACACTAATGCACATCTAATATGTGATACTACCTGCCATTTTCCTTTCCAGGGCTGGGGGAAATATTTGTGGAACCCCCACTGCAAACATAAATGACTAGTCCTCTTGGAGAATCAGTCTCTGCTTTGACTTGGTACTCAATATGTGTGGATCTTTTTTAGTGGATGTCGTTGCTGCTTTGATATTTTTAATTTTTATGTTTAATGAATTTATTTGGTTTTTATGCAGTATCCTGGAGACAGTGTGGTGACTGGCCGTGGACGGATTAATGGGAGACTAGCTTATGTTTTCAGTCAGGTACGGTTTTGCTCATTGTTTTTTAAATAGCGTTGAACATAACCTTTGAAATAAATTCACAGTAGTTCAATGTGGCCATGCAGTAATGTACCTGTTTACCTTCAACCAGTAAGCACAAGAGAGACATAACGTCCTGTGGGAGGAAGGAAGCAGGGCACCTTCAGGCAAGAAAAAGGAGGGGGGGGGGAAAGGCATTTCTAAGAACTTTGGGTGAGAAATGCAGTTGTGGAAAAGGTGAGGTGAAATTAATGATGAATGCAGAGCCAGTGGGAATGTTTTGAAAAAATGAAGCTATTATTAGGGCAGGGTAATATCTTTGGATGTTGATATGCTGAGAGACTGGAGGAGTCTCCCCAAACCGTGTTTTTGATAACCAAGAAGTGAATTAACATACAAGTCACTGAGCGCTGTGTGCTTAAAGCAATTGCAAGCTTTGACTGTCCCTGCAGTTGGATGTGTGTGGATGAGCTTCTGCAGGCGTGTGGAGACCTGCAAGTGTCAGTGGAGGGCTTTGTAAGTTCTGACAACTGTCTTCTGGGTTTCAAGCTGCAGAATGGGGCTGTTTGCTGGAGGTGACGACTGGAATTGCAATGAGTGGAATTCATGATAGAGGGCACTTGAGCAACCTTGAATTGTTACTCAGGTTTGAGCTCTCTGATTAGTTGAAGGGTTTGTGATAGATAGCATATAAATAGATAAAATATACTTTTTATGTTAAAATATACTTTTTATATTAAAATAAAAATATTTTAGAGGAAATGTCATAGGTAGAGATTTATCTTAGTTAGTCTTAACACAGTGAAAGAAAGGCTTTCTTTGAGATAACTGGTAACTGCATCTCTGTTCTGGGCCACAAAGTAGCCTTTGTTCAGTTTGCTATCATAGCCAAAATGATTGTTGCTCTGTGACCTTGGAGCAAGTCATACACCCTGCCTTTTTTGTCTCAGATATGTAGTTCTTCCAGGGAAGGACACTCTTATGTGGGCCTGAACGTAAGATAGGAACCAAACCCAGACCTTAATTTTAGAAGAACACAAGTAGAGGGCAGTTTTTATATTAAAAGAAATTAAATGTGCCTCTTCATGATACACCTCTTTGATATATATTTATATTTAAAGACCTCTTTCCCCTCCAAATCGAGCTGCCACCTGAGATGTTCCTTCCTTTTTGGTTTAACTGCTGCTCCTAGTCATGCTGTTCTCTGCTCACACAGTTTTTAAGGGCTTCTTCGAGAGTAAGACTCAGTGGGAACGTGGCAGAGAAACTCACCAGAAGTTGACTCTGGGCTCTATTGGTGCCAGTAGGTGTCAATATCCCCTTTCTCTTCTGGTTTGGTCCCAGGGCCTTGTGTTGCTTGTTCAAGATCTTCTGCTTGGGCCCAGGGGTAGCACCAACAGGCAGTTTTGGCTGACATAGTTCCTGCAGCCCCCATAAAAAAAACAATTGACTCTTAAAGCATAACTCATGAATATACAATGATGGTGCGTTTTCAGTTTTTGATTTCTGCCTGTCTGCAGACATATATTACTGCTGCCCATTGCACTGAGACTCTCCTCACAGGTGAAATTTCTCCAGACTACTCTAGTATTGATAATGTCTATGAAAGAGGAACATGTCTTTGTAGAAAGAGGGAATACTTCTGTGAAGGGTGGAAAAAAAACCAAACAAATGAGATATAGTAAGTTTGTGATTTTAACATAGAATCCACTGGCGAATGCGTATAAAAGATTGCTTTGCCTGTAAAGAAGGCTTGGATTGAACAGGATTGATCTGCAGGCTGCAGTAAAGGAGTCAGGTTGTTCTGGAGCGCCTTACCAAATATAGAGCATTGTAGGATTATACTGTTCACTTGTAACATTCTACTGAAATGATTCTTTCCCTAATCTGAAAATTTGTTTTCCCTCCAGGATTTCACTGTATTTGGAGGTAGTTTATCTGGAGCTCATGCTCAGAAGATCTGCAAGGTAAAACTTCACAGGAGAAAATAAACCAAAATATTGTCAGTCTGTTGTGTTAATGACTTTGGAGAAAATGATTTGTGACTGATTTCAGTGACCTCTGGCATATGTCATGGCTAACCTGAAAATGCTTGTCTCCTCATGTCAGTTAAGATGTGAAAGCACAGGTGAGCAGAGATGTAACCTTTGGAAGCTTTTCAAGTTTAAAGGAGCTTTTCCAAGTAATACTCACTTTTGTTTAAATTCAGTTGCCTTTTCTACTGTGCTACCAAAGACAAGAGAGACTAGCAAAGTAAAATATATATTAACTAGCTATTGTCTACTGGAGGAATGTGAAGTGACTTGGGAGAAACATCTTCTTGTAAACAGTGCTATGTGAAAGTGTATAATAGTTATAAAAAGCAAATGTAAGAAGTAAACAATCTGAAGATAAACAGTTTTACAACTTGGAGGTCACCTTGATATTCAGAGCTGTTGTTATCAGGCACTTGTAGCTATTTATTCTTGTTTGTCTGCTTGTCTCACTGGAGAAGCTGGTGTTTGAATCCCAGGGGCAGGAGGATGAGAACTTTTTCATGCATGAGTGTTCAGTGGTGTGGGCTGGTGAAATCTTCCTGAATTTTCTTGCTAGGGAATCAGAATTGAGGCTTTTGATGCATAAGGCCTTTTCTTCTGATGGAAATAACTCCTTTTTGGCATAGAATTCTCAGCAATGAGGAGGTATAAATCTAGAAAGCACAAAGGCTTTGAGCTGACTAATAACTACCTGGCTTTACCAAGTCTTGATTTTGGGAACAACTAGATACTACCCTTTCATGCTGGAGCTTTGCAGTGTCTATTTTTATTGGGGAGGGATATAATGGTACTGGAGTGGTGGGATGCTTTCTACTTTTTTTTTTGTTGTTGGTTTTTTTTTTTTTTTTTGATATCTTATTCCTAAAGAAGGAGGGAGAGTGCTGGTAGTAGAACTAGAAAACAATATGAGTCCTTCCAACCAGTCCTTGGTACTGTTCTTGGTTGGCATCAATGTCAGTGGTAAGCTCCAGAGGTTGAAGGCTCTGGATGCATCAGTTGCTTTGGGGCTCAGTCTTTGAGGCTGCAGCCTGAGCAGTGGAGAGCTCAAAAAAGACTAGTTGGGTGTTGTGGTATCTGTCTCACTTCTTTTAGTTCTTCATATTGGGCTCAATTCTGGGAAGCAGAAATCTGTTCTGAGAGACTATCTTGGCTCCTGCAAACCGTATCGGTGGCTTAAGGGATGTAAAATGTTATGGAACACAGAAGTGAAGTTGCTGTCCCTTAGCTGGACTTCCCTGGAAATCTGCCTCTTTGGTAATCGTTTCCTGTTTGGGATTTTTTCCTGGAATTACGGAGAAGTACCAATATTTAGCATCTTGCAGCAAAGCTCCAAGTTAGGTAGATCTGGGCTACAGATTGCCTGTTACTTTTGCAGAAGAGCCTTGTGGTCTTTCAGATCACATTAAATACCTATGATGGTTTCCCTGAAGCAACAGAGATTTAGTGTGGCTCTTTGGAGTAATAGGTGCCTGCTTGTGGTGGGGAACATTTTAAAGCCTATGTACATACATGCATCTATGGTGTCATGTTTCAAGATTATTATTGAGCCCATGAGATGAAGAAAAGTATTTTTGAGAATGAATCCTGAAATGTTCCCTACAAATACTGGTATGGCAAAAAAAAGTCTGGTTTCAAATATATGAATACTTTTTCAGTAGTCTGAATGTGCATATTGATGTGTACTTTACGAAGAACTTCAGTGTCTGGAAAAGCCCTGAAATAAATAATTAATCTATATGTAAGCCTGTAACCTGTCCTGATAGGATAACAACAGGCCTTCTAGGAAGAAGCAATAAATGTCAGCTGAAATCATTTTTAATGAGGCATTTGGCAATGCCTTGTGTAACATTCCCATAAGCAAACGAGGCTGCTCGTGGCTCACAAAGCCTGTTTGCCATCCACGCAGATGCTTTTCAAATGTGGGATTGTATTTAAATTGTAAACTCATTCTGTGTGTCTGTCACAGTGATATTTCAACTTCTAAGTGGACATCCAGGCACAAAGCATGAAGAACCCCTGTTGTACGTTGAATGACTGCAAGTAGGAACAAAGCCACTTTAGAACTATACAGAGATAGCTATTGTCGATTTGTGTTCAGGCTGGAATTTTGGTACTACTAAGATACTGTTGATTTGAATGGGATCCAGTATGGTTGCTGTGTTTCTAGACAATGTAAAATTTGAGGTTGATGCTGCGAGCACTCTGAAAGACAGGACTGAAGTTTAAAAAAAACCTTAAGAAGTTAAAGATTGTCCAAAATAAGATAGAATTCTGTAACAACAATTGAAAGGGCTAATACCAGGCAGGGAAAGCAACTTTGAAATTCAAAATGGGGATTGACTGACAGTATGTAGTTTTATAGAAAATTATTTAGTTGTTAAAGTAGATCTTAACATAATATGCCTGTGCTGTAGAGTTATGAAAATGGCAAACATTTTGCTGGGATCTCATAAGCAGGCACACTTTATGTAAGGAATGTAAGGAATTAAATCCTCCCACTTAAGCCTCTGTTGAAGTATTGCATATGATCTTGAGGCAAGTAACCAAAATGATCAGAGATCTAGAAAATAGGTTGTAGAAAGAACAGTGCAACTGAATTGATGGTGCTTCCTAGAAACATGAAGGGAAATAAGAAGACTGAAGGGAGAGTTGAGGTACTTGAATGTTTATGAAAGTGGAGGCAAAGGGTTGTTAATTGCTTTCCCTGTCTACTATATATCAAGAACGAAGTAATGTTTCTAAATTTCCAGAGGAAAGATTTAGTTTAGTCTTCTCAAAGAACTTCTAAGAAGGATAAGCAAGCATTAGAATATACTGCTTAGGGAGATTACACAGTTGCCGCTGCAATAAACTTTTAATATCAGATTAGACATATAAGGGAGTGTTTAAGGTGCAGTTGAGACTTCTTATGAACAGAGATAGATCAGACCTCTCTGGTCCAAACTCCTGTGATTGTGTCACTTGGCACGGGGTTTGGATAATGGAGTGTGACTGTGGAGAGGCACAGGTACTAAAGCAGCTTAACATTAAAGGTTGTGAGAGGGATTATATGTGTATCTCAGCCTCCAGTCAGAAGAGTCAATACACGATACCCCAGTAAGCCATTAGTGATGGTGCTAGTTAATACAGATAAAGAGACGCTGACTGCTATGTAGGCAGTTCAAATTCTGGCACGTATGGATTTTTTGCTAGGGGATGTACGTTTTGGGGGTTGGTTGCTTTGGGATTTTAGCTTAGCTAGATCAATAATGAGGAATTTTTATTCATCACCAGGTCATGGATCAAGCTGCCCTGGTTGGAGCACCTGTGATTGGGCTGAATGACTCTGGAGGAGCCCGTATCCAGGAGGGAGTGGAGTCCCTGGCAGGCTATGCAGATATATTTTTGGTAAGTACTGGATGACTCGGAAGCTTGGCATCCACAAAGATGGACAAAGTCTTCCTTTACTTAAGTCTGTGTTTGTAAGTAAACTTTTAGGTTATCATCATCCTATTTCAGCCACTGTTACCTGGTGAATAAAGTGGCATATATGAGGGCTTGTGAGACCTGAAGTGTCCTCTTGGTACTCTTACTGGCTTTGAGCAAATTACTGTACCTCTGAGTTTCACTTATCCATGTGTTAAACAAGGGTAATGCTGAGTCTTGTAAAACACAGTGAAACAATGAAAAGCTCTGTAGGAGTCACACTATTTTAGTGTGCTTTGCCTGTTCTTTCATTCTTATGACGATTTAGTTAATTGGAAGAAACCCCCAAACAACTATCTAACTTTCTGATTCATGCTAAAGTATAGATTGCCTGTGTTGTGATGTAATTTCTCTCGAGTGTTTATCTGTTTGTCTGGGACTGATAGACATGCTGTAGTTCAGAGGGTGTTGTGTTAGGTGACTGGTTGTGATTCGCCACCAGCTGTCTCTGTGTCTCCTCTGAAATACAGATGTGTTAAGAATTTCACAGAGCAGATTTATTTTCAATAGGACTGATAAATCAAACAGTATGTACTTGAAAATTTGAGAAACTCTGATCAGAGGCACCAAGTGCCTGTTCTGTCGAGATGGTAGGTCAATAGGGGGGGAAAAAAAAGTCTTGGAAAAAAAAATGCAAGTCAGGTTTGTGATCAAAGAACACCATGCTGTTAAGGTACCATGATTGGACTGGTGAAAGCTTTGTTTCTACAGTATTTTTGTGTCTACTGCAAGAATTTTTCCTCTAGTCGTGTTACTGATAATTTTTTCACTGAAGTGACATTATTTTATATGGCTACCAAAACACACAGTTTTAGAG
The DNA here is from genome assembly GCF_965231255.1 of Vanellus vanellus. Classification (NCBI taxonomy): domain Eukaryota; kingdom Metazoa; phylum Chordata; class Aves; order Charadriiformes; family Charadriidae; genus Vanellus; species Vanellus vanellus. Next base: position 27,831,006 of record NC_138913.1, on the reverse strand, counting down.
TAAGTGCACGAAATGTAAATGTGATTGTGCTCTCAGTAGGAATGTGAGCAGGTGGGATGACAAGTTAGTCAGATGGTAACAGTCTTCTGGATTAGTGCAATCTGGGATGATGCAGTCAATCAGTTACAGAAGTCAATTCTAATCCAGTTGAGCAATGTAAACATTTTTTTTTTGGACAAGGTGCCATCCATGTTGGTTGACAGCAGTAACTCACCATCGTGTAAAACTCAAGCTGGTGCAGGAATTTGATTTTAAAAGAATCTCTGCCACAGTTGGTTTGTAAAACTTCTACCTCTGAGCAGTAGTGTACCCATCTGTTCAAATTTCAGGTACATATACTTCTTACTGCTCCAGACTCAGTGAAGTTTTTGTCCCTGAAGCATCAGGTGAGGTCACACATTCCATCGTCCTTTGCAGTCGTTGCACAGTATATGAAATCAAATGTATGGGAACAGAAAGAAAAAAAAAAAAAACAGTAGCAATAAAATTATTTTGGTTCTGTTGGCATCAAGACATTCTCTCCAGATACTTGTCTCCCAGTAAATAAAGCAAGCTTTCCTCTCCTGTTTGTGACTGTGAATTCTTGCAGAATCTGTGCACAGACTTAAAGATGCACTTTTTTGGTAAAACGAGATGTATTTTTTTTATTTTCTATTGCAGAGAAATGTTCTGTGTTCTGGGGTAGTTCCACAGATCTCCCTCATTATGGGTCCTTGTGCTGGTGGAGCTGTGTATTCGCCTGCTTTAACTGATTTCACATTCATGGTGAAGGTAAGGGTGGAGTATATCTTGACATGCTGCTGGTAACACTGATCAGATGCAAACTAACCCTTCATGAAGGTTTTCTGATTTTCGTTGGTTTTTTTTTTTTTAGATGGTCTTCTGCTTTGGATTAAACTTATTTTTCATAAAAAGTCAAGAGTAGCTTTCCCAAATAAACTGTGAATAACTGCATTTTCTGTGAATCTTTAATATAACGCACTAAGGATTTTTAAGAAATTTGTCCCTGTGGTCTACCGTTTCCTTATTTTTGGGGAAAGTCTCTAGAGACTGTGGCTTTTCCTTAGGTGCTTTTGCAGTTTGGGTCTAGCATTTACTGTGTGTTTTTGCTTTTTTTTCCCTCTTCCAGGATACATCCTATCTATTCATCACTGGCCCAGACGTAGTTAAGTCTGTTACCAATGAAGACGTCACCCAAGAGCAGCTTGGGGGTGCGAAGACGCACACTGCTGTATCTGGTGAGAGCTGCATAGTTTACTCAACAGACTAACTGTTCTTTAAAGTAAATGACATAGTTGTTCTAGCTAAACAGCTGATTGTCTAATGAAGTTTTTTGTACTCGTGACACTCATGAGTCTAAGTGATTAAACTCTACTTAAGCAGAGATCTTAGTCTGTATAGGGCTCTCTTGCCAGTCCTTTTTAGCAATGGAAAAAAAAAATAGGAAAAGTGGGAGTGTGGGAGAGTTCTGGGATTTGGCAGAGAAAGTAACAAATCCACAAAAGATTCTAGAAGCGGGAAGATTGTCGGAGGGAAAGGCTTAGCAAAGCAGGCTTGGGGTGCTGTAGTGTTTATGGTTTTGTTGTCCAGAAATTTGCTTGGGTTGAAAGATTCTTAACAATCCCTTGTTTACTTACTGACATGATTGATTGAACTTCTTAACTATAAACCAAGTGGCAATGTGAGGTGAAGTGCTCCTCCCCCTCCTCTCACCACATCCCCCAGGAAAACTTGGTGACTCATGAATCTTCATGAGGCTCAAAATGATTGTGGATTCTCAAATTCTATCTGAATTGAACTGATGAACCAAAACCACACACGCACACACTGCTCAGATCCAGCCTTTATAAAAAAACTTGTAGTCCAAAGCTTGAGCACAGCACAGTAACCTGGATTGAATTCCAGAAGGCTGGGATCCAGCTAGGTCTGTGACAGCTGATAAACCAGTTTACAGTATTTTAAATATGAGGTCAACAATCCAGACTTGTTAAGGAGGAAGTCTCATACAGCCACATGCTTTCTAATTAATTTTAGCTGGTCAAAGGTGGTGGCTTAAAACTCCCAATTGTTAATAGCTCAGGTTTAAAAATTCTTGTTGTTACTTTTTTGTATCTTTATTGGTACATAGTTGAAAATGAAACCTTGCAAAATAATTTCAATAACTGCTTAACTGTTTCTTTCCAGGAGTCGCGCACAGAGCCTTTGAGAATGATATAGATGCTTTACTTAATCTCCGAGAGTTCTTTAATTATTTACCTCTTAGCAACCGTGATTCAGCTCCAGTCCGTGAATGCCATGATCCCAGGTAAGAGGAGACTGGCTGAGATCTGTGGCCTCTGACCACTAAATTTCATGGCTTCTCTGGCTCAAGGAGTGTAGAGATATGAATGTATTGTGCCTGGGATCTTGGCTGATAATTCTGCATTGTGGTGTGTGAACATGAGAGGTGTTCCAACATGCATGTGTACATACATACATGCTCACTGTTAGATTTAACTTTTTTGTTTTCTGAAAGCAATGTTATCCCGGCTGTGTACGGAATATGGGGAAAAGTAATCTCCATACAGATGGGCTGTCACAGTCCCTTGAAACAAGCAAGCGAGGCAGAAGATAGCACAGTGAACAAAAGTGGGGAGAACCTGCCCTGCTTTGTCAGTTATATGTCTGTTGGGTAAATTCTGTTCATCAAGGCTAGAGGTTGGGGAAGCAACAAGGAGGCAAAGGAGGCAGAAAGTTTTATGTATTAGGTACTTGTCTGTCAGGCTCGTTTTGTAGTTGGCAACATAGCAAAGGAAGGACTTGAATAATTTCAAGAGGAGAAAACCAGCAACCGTCTGGACTTTTATCAGGGAATTTTTCAAGCGATAGAGGGACAGCCAGAGAGCCAGCACGAGGCTGTGTGAATAGGCAGCCTTGATAGTAGAGTTAAAGACAGAGAATGCCAATGGAGTAAAAGCATTTCAACCAGAGATCCAGTTGCACCCCCGGTTCAGCCCTTTCTGTAGGGAACCCATAACAGGTTGTTGCCCTGTCCTGTATGGGAGCTGCTCCTGAATTTGTTCCTTTGAGTTTGACAGATGTGTGTGATCTATGTCTTGTGGTTCTTGGATGTGTGAAGATTTTTAACGTGTAAGTAGGGAAGGTTATTTTCTCTTCATGCTTCACTGTCCTTTGCAATGTCTTTGAAACAATTTGGGGAGGGTTTTTTTGGATTGATTTTACAAATCACTGCTCTGGTACCTGAAATACGTTGTTGTTCGCTAATAAAGAAATAAATTTGCCAGTCGCTTTTAGAGAATGGTCAGACAGGTCAAATTAGTTACTAGTCCTAAATTTTCCAAGATGTTGATCTCTAGGTGTTTATTAAACTGGAAGACTGTTCTGCTTTGATAGTGACAAACCAAAGCAAATCTCTTATGTTATTCGGTAAACTTGGAGGATTATCTCTGAGGTCATCATATTCCTTCCAGGCATTCAGCAAGTTGTACTGGGATAATTACCTTCTATAGACTTTAATGGGATATTTTAATTTCATTGTAGAACAAGTCTGGTTTTTTTAATCAATGTGTCTCAGAATAGCCAGTTTATTTTCTTGTGAGAAGCTGTCAGTTACGTTGTACTTACTAATGCATGAGATTAGTTCTTTATTTTCTTAAGGGAGACAGTCTTTTATGTAGCACCAGATACTTTATTAGAGGATTACAGTATAATAAATGCTCAAAAATTTGTACTAAGAACTTCAATTTAGTAGTCTCTGTGAATGTGAAGATCGATCTATTTGTTAAATTTGCCTGTTATTATAGCAGCATCTCTAGTATTTCTCCCATTTGTGGTCTTAATGCTTACATTGGTAATATTTCATCTGTACATACTGATGTCTTAATAGGCTCCTTTTGCTTTGAATTTATGTGTTTGATCCTTACTGCTGCTCCAGTCTAAGTCCATCCCTCTAGAGTAATTTCTTTCTTATTGCATTGTTTTCACACCACAAAAAATTGCCACGAATAATGCAAATTAAATCTAACATACTTTTGTCCTCATTGTTAAGTCCAGAAGCTGGTGGGTTATTTTTGTTCTGTCTGTTGGATTTTATTTTTTTTTTTTCTGCTAGGTGGGTAGGTTCTCAGTGGTGTTGAAAAATGTCAGTCTTGGTTACTGAAACTTCTGTTGTTTGGAGTTTTTGATGTGAGTGACCAGGGTTCTAAAGAGTTAGAAGGTTACTTATTCACCATTAGTCAACTTGGTACTATGTCCTCTACCTTTGAAGGGTGTCTCGTTCATTGCATTTGGTATATTGTATAGTGTGATTTTTTTTTTTTTTATTTTTTTTTTCCTTTGACTACAAACAAATTTCGTTTCCTCTAAGGCCTGAAGTATGCATAAGTGGGATCTGTAAGAAATACAGTTTTCAACCTCTAGTAGAGTCACTGGGCATAAGCAAGCTCCAGATGTCCTTTATCTGTGATGATTTGAAGGAGACTTTGAAACTTGTGATATCCTGGGTAATGTCTTCATTTTGATGGTGGTTATTAATTTTAATTGCATTATAATTTCCCTCAGTAGTCTACAGCACTGTGAATTTATGGGAGCAATAATTTCATTTTTCTACTTTCCTTATCCTTTGGGATACCGAGGTAATGGACAGAACTTGGAGCACATTCATATCTAATATATGGACAAGAAAAAGTTTTAAAGTCTTTTGTAGCCTGGGGTTTAGTATGTTAAAATTGGTTGCTTTCATCAGATTAAGGTTTCATTATATCATTTTATGGAAATATTTGTGTGCAATACTCTTAATCATGTGGAGAAAGTACTTGAAGTGTTGCTGTCAGTTTTATTCTATTAATAGATGTATATCTTACTCTCTCGGCAAGGAGTTGTGCCTCTCTAGTTCTGTGTACGTGAGGGAGCACAGAGACAGCCTGGGGCTTGCATTATTAGTTTTTGCCTGATCTTGATGAACTGCAGATCACTTCCTTCAGTTTTAAATTGGATGTCTAGAGCCTTGTGTTGTCTTGTTTTAAATGTACTAAATCACGCATTGCTAAAATAGTAATTCAATAAGAACTCTACCAAAACACCATTTATAACAAATACAGATCAGTATTTTTGTGGAACAGCACAAATATAATGCTCCCTGAAGCCTTCTCAGTGGTGACTCATAAAAATCGACACCCCCCCATTGGGACTGTGAATGAATCCAGAGACCCAGTGAATGCTAACACTTAGAGGTCCTTAATGAAGCTAATGCGATCAAAGATGGAGGTAACTGCTGGTGTCAGCTGCTAACAGGGAAGCAGCATTTCTGTGAAATGTAAAGCTCCACATGAAGTGCATCATTGTTGAGTTAAGCAGAGAAACAGCAAAGATTCTTTAAACACAGCCATTAAACTGAAGAAGCTGAGAGCAGATGTTTGGTGACAGGGGAAATAAGTGTGGAATGGTTTCCTACAATTAAGCGTATTCAAAATCACAAGTGCCCAATGTGGGCAGGGAAAGGATCAGAGCTCTAACTGTGTAGTAGATCTAGATCTGTGATGGGAAGCTTTGTTCTGTTGTTGGGAGAAATCATTTTGCCCGTCCAGCTGTAAGGACTGGAGCTGCTGGCTAAGCAGCCTCTTCTGCTGCTTGACACTTCTACAAAATCCTTTTCCACCAGTGCAGTGTCCCACATGGCACCAGTGCCCCCTGCAGACCCCCCTGGGCAGCATTGGCCTACCTTGAGTTCCCTGCTGATACTCCCCATGTGTAATGTTGGGTTCTTCTTGTTAAAGAGGAGATGTAGTATTTCCAGGAGATGGTTTCATAAGCAGAGGTGCCTGTAGAGGGGAGGTCTCCTTTGGGAAGAGATTGGTCAGGCTTTTGTGCTGCTGGTGGGTGGGGGCTCACTGGCTGAGATGAAGAGGCCTGCTTCTTTTCCGTGTATTTGAGAAGCAGTTTCTGTGAAGTCTGAGAGGTGGTTTTGTTTACCCAAATTTTTGGTCTTGGTGTTCATCTGATCTGTAAATATTGCTGCTCACACTTACTCGTTTTCTGCAGTGACCGTTTGGTTCCCGAGCTGGACACAGTTGTCCCAATTGAATCTACTAAAGCCTATGACATGCTGGATATCATACACTCCGTAAGTCTGCTAGTGTGAGCATTGTTGAGATTAATATGGATATATTATATTCTGTGTGTAAATAATTGAAAGAAACTAATGGAATGGCACTGAAGAAAGATTAATTTATTATTTTATTTAGTTAGTTTTCAAGTTACTATTTTTTTCCCTGTGTAGTAGCCATGAATGAATGGACAAGAAAAACTTGCAGGAAAAAAGATTTTAGCAGATGAAAGAAATCTTAAGATTTGTTTTCAGGATACATCTTCTTATATTGCATGCAGATGAAAGATGCTGTAATTCAGTTTTCTCTCTGGGGTCAAAATCCCCTCCCTTCTGGTCTTGAGTTTTATCACTCGCCCCCGCCTCCCTGCACCTTGTTATTACTGTCTCTAATTCTGTCAGTCTTATAAACTACATAGAGCGCATTCAAGGATTTACCTTTCTCTATTTACTTTGAGACAGTTCCATACACAGACAGTACAAGAATACCTATTTTTTTTTAAGTACAAGTCAAGCACTCAGAAGCTTGGAAATTCCAATGTTAAAGTTTCATTAAATGAGGCACCTGGGAGGATGGCAGGGAAGGAAAAATCTGACTTTTTTCTTTCAGAAAAATCCCTGAAAGCTAGTATTGCGATGTATAAATAAAGGAGGCTTTATTGAAGCTGCGTAGGCAATGCTGGTAATTCTCTTGCCTAACTTTGAGTACTTACTTTTCCAGTTTTAACAATTTAATACATTATAAACACATGGGCGGAGAACATGGTTATAGAAGTTGTTTTATCACAGGAAGCTGTTACAGCCCCTTCTAGAGCACCCTGAGAGTCTGAATTTTGAATATTAAAACTTCCAGCTGCTGCTTCCACCCCTCAAACGTTGAGGGGCAGATGACCCAGGGTTCTGAAGTGGATGATGAAGTGAGGAATAACTCCATTTCACAGGCAGCAAGTACGAATGGGGGTGTGTGTGTTTGTGTGAAGTTCAGCTGTGTTTGTAGGATCTTTACAAATGTTTCCCTTCTTGCTATTTTATTTAACTGTCTCTCCCCACATGCTCTGTCTGCTAACATGTTTCAGTGTGCAATTGGCTGCAGTTAGACTCATTTTAGTGGAGAAAGCAAGATCAAGATGTCTTTACTCTCTGGATTCTCCAATTCTGAATTTCAGTACCACCCGTCCTAAGTTAAAAGGTGCCATCTAAAAAAAATTCTTAAGCGAATTAGGGAAAAAAAACCCTGAACCCTCCCACAGCCTTTGAGAATTAATAAGGAAAGAAATATTTTTATGTTATATATATTATATAAAAATTTAATAATACTTATATCTTTCACAACTCTTCATTTGCCTCAGTCTTGGAAATGACTGGCAAACTGTAGTCTGTCTAGGCAAAATTGTCATAAACAGTTGAAAACAAGGAATTCTAGTAGAAAACACTAGGCAGCCATGTATAGGTGTCGCTACTGCTCCATGTATAATTATGATCTCTTTTGAATGTGTGAATTTTGATACTGCTTTATACACCTGTGGATGTCACTTTGCAGAGCACACACTGGGTTGTCAACCCAGAGAGAAGTGTGGCTACCAAGGAGTCGCAGTTACAGATAGATATGTTTGATCTAGCGCGTGTATTTCTCTACTGCAGATGAAAGTGTTCTCCATTCTCTACTGTATGCACTGTCAGTGACTCTGGGGGAGATGTACACAGCGGAGCATGCTGTGTTGGCCTCTTAATAAAGTGCTCCGAAATTGCAAAGAAATAGAGTAAATATTAAATGTGTTATGGAGAGTTTCTGAGCTCTGTGGAGTACTATTTGGTTTTATTCACTGGAAAATGTTCTTTAAAAGTATGGTCTGCCAATAATTAAGTCGTGAGATATAAGTTCCTAACGTCTGATTTGAAGTTTTAATTTGGTATAAGCTAGGAAAAAAGGCTCGCTACAGAGGAAATGCCATAAAGATGTTCTCTGATGGAATGCTTTAAGTGGCAGTTTTGATAAGTACAGTACTAGTTAATTCCTGGAACGAAGCCTGCAAAGAAGGGTTGAAGGTATCTGGTATCTATCATCTTTTTTTTTTTTTTTAATTCTGCAAATTCTGAAATGTTTTAAAAGTTCTGATATTACCATAACTGATTTTGTGTTTGCCTGTGAATATAAATGTACGTATATATGCCTGTCCTCATAGGGTTCTGCCTAACTCTCACCCTTGCAGATTGCTGATGAAAGGGAATTCTTTGAGATCATGCCTTCTTATGCCAGAAACATTGTTGTTGGATTTGCCAGGATGAATGGACGAACTGTTGGGATAGTGGGCAACCAACCCAAAGTAGCATCAGGTTAGAGTTGGCTGTACGAGTCCAGCGTGAAACTTCTTAACAGTGTTTGTGCCTCCTCTCAGTTTTGTCTCTCATTTTCCCTGCTTTGTAAGGCTGACTATGAGATGAACTGTTTGTTTTGTATGGTCCTCCACTAATTTTCACTATGTTTTTCTACTGCTTTCTTTGTCTTGAATCTCATTGTAACGCAGCTGTGATGTGTTAATATTAACTGAAAACCAGCTAATTTCTTTAGTGGATCAACAAGGTGATCTTGCTCACAGGCAATTAAATGACTGCTGTGTGCAGCACAAGAGGAGTGGTAGGAGCACATAAACAGGGTGGGCAGAAGACCACCACTTATTTGGCAGCAGCCTGCAATTAACTGGATTAAGTATAATATGGAAACTGCATACTTCCTGCTATAGCATTAAAATACCTAAAGCTCTTCTATAGGGTGAGGTAATTTTTTTTTGTCAACTTGCTATAGCTAGAAAAATGCAAAGTTTTCAGACATACAAATGTGGGGCTCTTGACCTCAAATAATTTAGATATGAAGGTACAACGTGTAGCTATAGCTAAGATCACCCTTTTTAGCTATCAAGGAATTTTGCTTTCTGTCCTTAACCTGATAATTTCTGAAGTGGCTTTCACCAGTCAGAACTTTCTGTTTTGCTCCTTGTTTTTAATTTTTGTGCCTTTTTGCTTGGGAAAATCATATGACCCAGAATGATGTTTTATTCTTTTGTAATCTTTACAAGACACAACTATCAAGACACTAGACAGTCAGCAGGTTTTAATTTTACTTTAGTCTTCATTTGATAGTCTCATGTTTAACAAACGTTTTTAATGTTTCACATGGATGCTCTTCTACAAAATGTGTTTCAGTTCAATATAGTAGCACATAATATAAATCTAAATGGCATTGAAACGGAACAAAAAATAGTTTGTAGTGTATTTATGAAAAACGCCGATCTTTCTCAAAATATTAGTGGACTATTTAATTATTTTTTTTTAACAGAGAACTCAGCCTTCCAATATGACTGATCTGAAAGATATCAATAAAGGGAAAATTACAGAAAAATATTTTTAATTACAAGAGTATAATTAATATAAACGGCAATTTTTTTTTGTGATACAAAGTCTCTACACATCAGTCAGAAAAATGAAATGAGTGCCTATGGAATCAAGCTTGCACTCTAATCTTAGTTCTAAACCAGCAAAACTTCATGGCAGATCATCTCTATGTTATCTACAGATAAGCTGTGCTTTTATTTTGTTTTAAGACAATACAGATAAAATAGTGTGTTGTTTTTTTTTTTTTTTTTTTGATGTTGCCTTGAATTACTGCCACTGGAATTGTTAACACCTGTTTTCTTAACTTTAGGGTGCTTAGATATAAATTCTTCTGTGAAAGGAGCCCGCTTTGTTCGTTTCTGCGATGCTTTCAACATACCACTGATTACTTTCGTGGATGTTCCTGGATTTTTGCCAGGTATGCCTTGTCATTGTATTTCAACTTGTTGCATGGTGGTGTTGGTGTTAAAATTTCTGTGAGAAGACCTTTGCTGTAGTCAGCTTAAATAAGCCAGGCTTTAAAAGTCTACTTTTTGGGACAGAAGCTCTGTACAGTAGTCATCACAAAAGGATATTGAAATATGCAAGAAATTGTAGGAACATGAAATAAGTGCCTAACTCTGCTGCTGATTGCCATCGGTGTGTTCTGAGATCATAAAGCTTTGCTGGACTTCCCTGAGGAGAGGGCCAGTTCATGCAGTAACTTAATGCTGTAAGGTTTAGCAGTCCGATAGAGATGCTGGAATTACCCACACTTGGCCCTGGCAGAAGTGGTATATCACACTCTGGAAAGCTTTGTCCCAATGTCTGGAATTCCAGCACCATTGCAAAGCTGTGATTGTAGCCCGTCCAAGAAAAAAACCTGCATTCCCTGGAGATGCTGCCTTTGTCATAAATGGTGTCAAAGTTACACTGTTTTCTTTATTATAATGAAACTCCATGTCCCTTTAAATGCTCAGCTGTTTTATTTACATGCCTATATGCTGGATAGTGTGGTACCAGAAGGCCCTGCAAAGACTGTGGCTTCCTGAGAGGTAGTGGAAAGCAGTCCGACAGTGTTCCTTAGCTCTCTGGACAGGATTATGTGAGAGCACAGCACTGCTGATTCTCCTGTGGGCAGGGAGGCCACTGGTCAAAGCAGCGCTAGGAGTGGCAGTTGAGGGCACTGTGAAGATGTGTTCCAACAAAATCTGCTCATCACTAGAGTTACAGAACTAATATAGGCCCATGTTGGTGTCCAAGCTTTGCTACAGCAGAAGGAACCGTCTACCTCATCTGCCAGCTTCATCTGCTGTACTTAATTCCCAAATGTGTAAAAGGATGAAGCTAAAGGGGGGGGAAAAGTATGTCCTTGGGGGGTATGACTGAATCAATGACAACCGCCCTGTACGCTTGAAAGCCTACGTTCTCTCATGCTCCAAGGCATTTTTCAGATAAAATTGCCTATCATTTAAAAGCTTTGGGTAAATCAGTAAGGAAAGGTCTGAAATTATAGACTGAGCAGTTAATGTTAAAATGACCTATTAGAAAACAGGTTGTGAGAAGAATATAAATGTTATACTGATAAACCTGCTGAGTCTTTCTTACAGTTGACTGTAAGGTTAAAACAGTTGTGTAAAACAAGGTTTACCTCAAGGCCTCCACAGATACCAACACATCAAAATGTCACTAGTAAACATTCCAGTTCTTACTTTAATACAATGTATTTTGTGTGTTTTAACGCCTTCTGTATTGCCTCATTGGTAATGGAAACTTCATCTTCCCTCGTGCCCTCTCACCTTTCTCTCATGCTGTAGACACACCCTCCTTGGCTGACATGGACCAAGAAGCACCTTAGTTCACTTCAGGGGCCACTACAGGGATCTGGACTTGGACAGTTGCTCAGAATCCAAGAACAAAGCTATTTCCATATAGCCAATGAAAACTTAATGAAAACATATAGCCAATAGTAACTTAATAGTGCACAGTAGAATTGTTGGTTTGAAAATAGATAAATGGAAGATAAATAAAAGTAGAGAAAGGTAAAGAGAGGAGGCCTGAAGCTTGATAGTGATCCTAAACTTGTATTTTAAGGAGTTTAGTGAGATTAGTACATTAGCATTAGAAAGTAATTTAGGTAATAAATTCTGAGGGTGGTGGTCACCTCTTCTCCCTGTTCAGTAGAGAAGAAGAAAGAATCCATCACAACAGGTCCCAGAGGTGTACAAAACATCTCACAGGGTTAGTGACCCAAACACTTTAAATAGCCCCCAGTGTAATAGGTGTGCACAGAGATGACACTTAAGGCATTCGTATCCTGTAGGTGGATAAAAACACATATTTAGAACAAGTTTGGGACTGAATCTATGGCCAGAAAAGAGTTTATGTTAATTGGCCATGGATGACACTGTAAATACTTCAAATTAATGTTTCAGTTGAGCTTGTACTTGAAGCATTTTTAAGTGACTGGCTATTTGCAGTGTGAATTAGAAACTAAGGCTGTGATTAGATTACAGGGTCTGAGAGTGCTCCCCAGCTTCTGTGTCTAGGTTGAGCATCCCAGCTGTGTTCAGACTGCTTCTTGGGTTGAGAAGACATGGCTGTTCTGATTGCTGCTGCTGGGAAGATTCTGCAGGCTTGACTAGTCCCACTGGCTGGAGGGAAATACAAGAACCAAAAGTGAAATTGCAGGCTATCAAATAAGGTATTAAAAAAAAAAAAAAATCTCAGAAAAGATTTTTTTACTTAAAATCTTACATTTAAAAATAAGTAAGTAATCATCCATTAGTACATTAGATCCCAAAGTACTTGCAAAAGGTTATCTCAGGTGCTGAAAGCAAAAGTCAGTAGATGGGTAAGCTGCTAGAAAGTAATTGTAGAGTTATATTCAGTGGTTTGAAATTCAAAAATCCTGGAAATAAAGTACATGGGATTGCTGTCTCCAGGTGCAAGCAAGCGAGGCTGTGTTTGGGGCAGAACTGTGGTGAACATCCTGTAACGTGGATGTCTTGCTTTCATGTCTGCTGCAGATAAGCATTCTCCAGAAGCACCTGCTGTGAATCCCTGTATAGGAATTCATGCTCTCTTTTAAGGTCATTCATCTTGGGCTTGCTTGAAGGAAGCCCGGGCTAGGTGTTTGGTATGGTAGCCAAGCTGCCTTTCAGTATGGTGTAGAAAAAAGGGGGTTTGGAAGAGTTGAGTTTCTGGGGCAGTGAATCTAGGTTGTGTTTTTCACTGCTAGTCACTTTTGGAGTCTTGAAAATGATGTAACTGTAGTTTTTTCCTAGGACGAGACCATCTGGTGAGTGTTCTGGTTCTGTGACCTTATACACAAATACATGCTGCTTTTGGCGAGAGGTTTTTTTTGTAGAGTTGCTTAGCTTCTTATGGAGAACACTGCCTGGATATTACCTTCTCCTGGATATTGACATGGCTCTGGTTGTTATTATATTTGCTGCCATTAATGGATGATGGTGATTGCCCAACTGCATATGGAGTTTTTTGTGAATTTCCTGGAGTAAAAGAAATTGTTTGTTGTTTGTAGGTACAGCTCAGGAGTATGGTGGAATCATCCGTCATGGTGCAAAACTACTGTTTGCCTTTGCAGAAGCAACTGTGCCTAAAATCACAATCATCACCAGAAAGGTACGTTGGCACAGCTCCATGGTGTTCTTTTAGAGTTCCTGTTTTCACTAGTAACAACTTTAGTTCTGCGAAGCTCTGTCCATCTGTCCCACTTCTGCTTTCTATCCTTGTCACATCTCCATTTGTCCCATCTGGTGGCACCTCTTCATGTCAGGTTACAAGAGGGCATTTCTTCTATTCTCAGACTGTTCCTTCGTTCCTTTTGTCTCTGCACTGCTCTGAAATCGCATGTTTCTGCTCTTTGCTTTCTCCCAGGAATGCCTTCAGTCAAGCATTTGTCCTCTGTCACCCAGCTTGTCTCACTGAGCATGAGCCATATGTCGTCTTTCTCTGTTCTTGCCACTTCAGTCTCCTTTTCCCAAACCAGTGCTGATTGTATCTTTCTTCTGCTGTGTCTGCGTATTTAATGCTCGCGTGGTTTCTCTTCTTCCATATACTTTTGCTACAGTCTACTTAATTTTCTTCCTTTCTCTTTTTCTATAAGGCACCTGACACCATGCTGCCATACATGCCGGGGACCTTCAGGGTCCTAAAAGGCTTAGCTTTTTCCTTGCTGGTCTGCCTAATTGACTTATGGCAAAAAGAAAAAAGAACTTTCCTTCTTTCTTTCCCTTTGCCTTCTCTGATGCTTCTGAATATTACCATCCTGTACTTCCCAAGCTTGCAGCCTTGCTGTAGGTTTCAGTAACGTCTTGAAATGGACTGTACTGCAGTTAGCTCTGCAGTATCTGTTCATCACTGCTGTCTGGACCACTTCCAGCACCAGAATGGAGCATTGCAGTGTCCGAGTGCTGCATTCCCTGGCCAGGAGCACACCGACTGGTTGGTTTGTGTGCAGGGTATGGGTTGAGGCCTGCTGTTCCAGGTATACACAGATTCCTCTATTTGCCATCAAGAACGGTCTTAGATACCAGCAGCCCCCTTCCTTGCTCTTTTGCGGTTCTAGTTGAAGCGATATCTAGTCTTAGGAGAGTGTTGTAACAAAATGGACACGCTCATGTTCTTTCAGATAAAATTTAGCACCGCTTGCTTGTCTTCGGAATAGTAAAAGCTGCAAGAGGAATGTAGGCTACTGCTGCTGTGAGGTCACTCCACACTAATTAATCCCTTTTTTGTTCCAGGCCTACGGGGGTGCCTATGATGTGATGAGTTCAAAGCATTTAAGAGGAGATGCAAATTACGCCTGGCCTACTGCAGAGGTGGCAGTGATGGGTGCAAAGGTAAATCCAGGCTGACTCTCACACTGGTGTGCAGCAGCCATCCGTGTCTTTACAGTGGCACAGAGGTGCTGGGGGGGGGGGGGGGGGGCAGTAAGCAGACCGCTTTCCTCTGTGCGGGCTGAATTACTGTCACTGACCTGTACGCTTCTCTCTTTCTAGGGTGCTGTCCAGATCATTTTCAGAGGAAAAGAGGCAGATGCAGAGGCTGAATATGTGGATAAGTTTGCAAACCCCTTTCCTGCTGCCATGAGAGGTATGGTTATCTTGCACATTGTGTCCCCTATTTGTGTTTGCCATTGTACACAGATAAATTTGTAGCTATCCAGCTGTTTGCTAATCAAGAGGTTATTTTGGCAAGACATTTGTATTTGAGTCAGAAAGGTGATGCCGAATCACAGCTTCTGCATGTGAAGGAAAAACAAATCTGGACAAGAAACACACCCACAGTTGGAACCAGATTGGTGAGATGTGGGTACTGCACTGAGAAGCATATTTTCAATTTTGTAGATACTAGAAAGCAACTCAAAACTCTTCCTTAAAAGTCCAGGGGCTTTGATCTGTTTGACAGTTCCAGATGCCAACCAGTGGCCTTAAGAAAGGGTGAGTCTAGAACATCCAGTGATGTTCTCTGGGACTCTTTAGAGTAAATTTGTCAACTGTTCTTACTTCTGAATTTTACTTCTAGCTTTGAAGCTCTAGAAAGCAGTTCTGTGGACTCTGGAATCAGCTCTGTTTCCAATCGTGCTGGCTCACTCAGTTGATTGGTTTTGTACTTCATTTAAATACCATTAATATTGCCAAGACTTAGCCAAGCTGTTTACCACCCCAACCAATATGTACAGGACTACTCCCTCTGGTTTTGCATTAGAATATCTTATTATTGCTGTAATAGATAAAGACTCCTGCACGTGCAAAGTCAAGGGTTGTCTCTTCTAATCAATGCTTCTGAACCTTTAAATTGGGCTAAGAGTAGTAGGTGGAAGGAGATGGTATGTCTCAAACTTTGCAGTAACGGGTGCAGTACTCACTTGAGTACAGCCCCCTCAACATTTTTGGCTTGCTGACTTTTGCAAAAATTAAAAAAAGCAAATGTTTCCAAATTAAAAACTAGTCACATAGGAATATTTCCTTTTCAGGCTATTTTACATTATTTTCTGAAGTTAGTTTGTAACTTATGAACTGTTTATTCCAAATATGCTTTTGATTTTGCTAATTTACATTACAACCTAGATAGCAATGGAAGGCTGAGGGACAAACACTTCACGGTTGGTCAGGGTTTGTTGTTTTTTTTTTCCTGTTTCTTTTTTTACAGGGTTTGTTGATGATATCATCCAACCTTCAACCACCCGCATGCGCATCTGCCATGACCTAGATGTGCTGGCTAGTAAAACACAGTCCAGTCCCTGGAAGAAACACGCTAATATCCCACTGTGAGTGTGAGGAGGAGGGGCTTGGCCATGGACGACATGGCAGTGTTCTGAACATACATACTCTGTTTAAGTGGAGGTCTACTTTGCAATATTTCTTTTCATTTTAATTTTGCTAGTGTCTATTAATAAATCATAGTACATATCTCATTTAATTTGGGGTCTTTCCAGTTCATCTTTCGAAACTTTTTTTGGTGGGTTAATAATCAACACAACCTACAGTGCCTGCTGCAGGTGAGCTGTTACTAATTGTTCAAGGTCAAATGCTCCCTTGGCTCCTTCATTCCATAGGCCCTGGAGGTGACTCAGACAGGCAGAGCTCTGGCAACCTCTTACTGCTGAGAAGTTGACCCCTGGGGGGTTCAAGTCTATCCCTGGGTCCACTTCCTGCACCACAGACTTGCAGGGAGAAAAATCCTGGCCTTGCCGATCTCAGACTAACCTGTTCTGTTCCTCTGCTAGACTGTTCCGAGTTGCAACTTTTGTGTGCTGGCTGCAGCAACACCGTGTCTCAGGTTGGTATCGGTGACCCCAGGCTGTGGGCACAGGTCGGGTAGAGAAGAGGGTGCCAGCCTCCTCTTGAAGGGCAAGAGACTGCACCCAAATTGGAAGAAGGGCGATTCTTCTCCCTGAGCGCTGGGGGCTTTTCTCCCTCAGCAGAGGGTTGAAATAGAGACTTCCAGATGCCCCTTCCAGCCTAATTTTTTTCTATGATTATTTGCCAGATTTGCAAGGAACCACTGCAGCAGATGTTGCGGCCCAAGATCTCAGCCTTGGGCCCTGTACTTACTCTGGTCATTAGAAGCTGCATTTTAACTACAGCCCCAGAACGTAGTGAGTAGCGGCTACTGTCATGTTTAGCACTACTGCAAACAGCTGCCAAGCACGTGAAGCCTGTTGTAAACAACTTCAGTAATTAATGGCACTACACATTGTAAGACCGAGAACTACCCTACCTGTGCACCGCAGCTGCTTCTGTTTGCTCCCCAGGCACGTGCCTGAAGTGGAAGAGAGGTAAGATGGTGACTTTCCAGGCAGCATCTCTTCCCAGGTTATGTGCAGCCAGTGCCCCAGTGAGCACATCCATGGAGCTGAGAGCCTGTACCGGGGCAGCGGAACGCGGGGAGGGGGAAGAAAAAAATAAAAATCTGAAAACCCAGTACAGAGGGAGCATTTCAACTATGAGTCCCAGCTCCACAGGCTTCTGTAATAGCTAGAGGCACTGCATTCTGGTTGTACTGGCTCTGCTGGCTGCAACAACCGTGCCTGGTTGTATCTCGGCAGAAACACGCTCTCTGAGCAGTGCCTGTACGTGTGCCCCGGGGAACGGAGCTGGCTGCAACAACAAGGGAAGGTAAACTGAAATGTTATGTTGGGGGTCATTGCCATGAAGCCAATTCTCAGTTAATTGTGCAAAAAGACATAGTCAGGGTTTGTACAGACCAAGAGGACGTTACAGCGGTAAACAGCAGCTGAGAGAGTGGCTGGCTGTAGTTTACAGGCAAAAGCTGCGTTAAGTGAAGCCATGCGCACATAGCTGCTTCAGCCTGCGCAGTCAGGAGGAGATGCTAAATGAGAAACCCGGTCGTCATTGTCACTAGGAAAAAAAGAACAATCTTTCTTAATTGTTTCCTAACCTCATTAGTGCTGGAGACTTCATCCTCTCTTGGTCCCTCACCAGCAAAAGAACAACGCTTTGGAAACAGGTTAGAAAGCGGCTCTGCCACTCAGCATTCCGGTCACCTGCAGGTAAGTACACCCTACGCTACACATTACCACACTATACCATATCCAATACCTTACCATTCCATACCTTAGACCATACTGTACACCACACCTTACCGTACATCATATTCCACCCTACCATACATACATTATGAGACCATACCCTACACTATACAATACCATAGCATAGACCATACTATACACCATACATTACTATACCACACATCATACAGTGTACCCATACACTGTACCATACAGTAACATATCATACACCATACCATATAGTATGATACCGTATACCATACATTACCATGCATTGTATACCGTACCATACTGCACCTTTCCATATACTACCATACATTACACCATACATTAACATATTAAACACAATACCACCATGATACCGTACATCACCATAGCATACACCATACCATACCACACAGCACCCTATCCTATACAATATAGACCATACCATGCATTACCATACACCATAGCATAAACCATACACTGTACCATACCATACATTACCATTTCATATCATACTATACAGTACCATACATTACCATACCCTATACCATGCATCATATACTGTACCATACATTGCCATACCACACTATGTGTATCACCATACCATACTTTAGCATACCATACACTGTACCATACTGCACCTTTCCATACATCTCTGTATACCACCACACTATAGAGCACACCACGCATTCCCATAAACCATACATTACTACACCATGATATACATTTACCACATTACCATATGATACTGTACATCACCATAGCATACACATAGCATACCTTACCATACCCTATACAATATAGACCATACATCATACACTGAACCATGTTACCATACCATGCAGTAACATACATCATACACTGTAACATACCATACATTACTGTACCTTTCTGTACTTTACCATGCATTTACCATACCCTGCAGCATCATACATTACCATTCCGTAGCATATTATACATTACCACACATTACTATACACCATACAGCAAACTGTACACTGTACCGTACCCTACCTTACCATACATTACCATACCACAATCTACATCACCGTACCATACTTTAGCATACCATACATTACCATACACTGCACCTTTCCATATATTTGTGTATGTTAGCATACATCACCATATACCCACCACACCATAGAGCACACCACACATTACCATAAACCATACATTACTACACCATGATACCCATTTATCACACATTACCATACAATACTGTACATCACCATAGCATACACATAGCATACCTTACCATACCCTATACAACATAGACCATACCATACATTACCATGCACCATAGCATACATCATACACTGAACCATGTTACCATACAGTAGCATACATCATACACTATACCATACATTACTATATCTTTCTGTACTTTACCATACATTTACCGTATCATGCATTATCATACATTACTATATACCATACCCTACTGTACAGTGTACAGTAACACCATACATTACCATAAACCATACATTACTACACCGTATGATATACCATGTTTACCACACATTACCATACAATACTGTACATCACCGTAGCCTATACAACATACACCATACACCATATCGTACAAAATACCATCCATCACCATACCACACTTTAGCATACCATGCATTACCATACCATACATCAAATACTGCACCTTTCCATACATTTCTGTACATTACTATATACCACCACAACAAACAGCACACCATATGATACACCATACCATACATCACCATAGCATAAACCATACACTGTACCATACCGTGCAGTAACATATATCATACACTATACATTATCATACATTACCATTCCATAGCATACTTTACATTACTATACCCCATACCATGCATCGTACACTGTACCATACCCTACCTTACTATACATTACTTTACCCCATATCATACACCATACACTAACCATACCGTACACCATACTCTATACCACACACCATACACCATAGCATACATTACCATATCATATTTTATCATACATGATACCCTGTACCATACATTAACATACCCTATACTGTATGACACCTTACTATACATTACCATACATACATCACCATACCATAAGCAATACAATACACCATACCACACATGACCATGTAACATAGCATACTTTACCATACATTACCATACAACATACCATAAACCATATAATAGGCTACACCATACATAACCATACCATAAACCTAACATACACTGTACCATACATTACCATACCATCCTATACCATACATTACTGTATGTTACCATACATTAGCATGCCATACAATACCACACCATACTGTACATTATCATACCACACATTACCATACTATACAACACCGTACCACACATTATCAAATACCATACATTACCATGCACCATAGCATAAACCATACACTGTACCATACTTTATCATACATTACCATTCCATCGCATACTTTACATTACTATACAGCATACTATACCCCATACCATGCATCGTACACTGTACCATACCCTACCCTACTATACCCCATATCATACACCATACCTTACCATACTCCATACCACACACCATACATTGCATTACCATACACCATACACCATAACATACCTTACCATATCATACACTATCATACACAATGCCCTGTACCATACATTAATGTACCCTATACCATATGACACCTTACTATACATTACCATACATACATCACCATACCATAAGCAGTACAATACACCATACCACACATGACCATATAACATAGCATACTTTACCATACAACATACCATAAACCATATAATAAGCTATACCATACATAACCGTACCATACATTACCATACTATACATCATACACTGTACCATCCTATACCATACATTACTTGTGTTACCATACATTAGCATATGTGACCATTCTATACACCATACATTTCCGTACACTACAATACCACACCATACTGTACATTACCATACCACGCATTATGATACTGTGCACCATACCACGCATTACCATACCACACATTACCATGCACCATACCATACATGATACACAGTATCATACATTACCATACCGTAGACTAGACTCTACATTATATGCCATACCATACATTACTACACCATACATTACCATACTATACGTTAGCATAGTGTACCATACCCTATACAACATAGACCATACCATACATTACCATGCACAATAGCATACAATAACATACCATACACTATACCATACCCTGCCTTACCCTAATGTACACCATATATCCTACCATACACTAACATACGTTACTATACCATAGATTACCATATGCTGTACTGTACCTCACATTATACCATACCGTATATTACTGTACCTTACCATACCATAATCATACATTACCATTCCATACAGCATACCATACCCTATACATTACCATAAGTAACATACCACAAATCACCATACCATATACCACACACATCATACACTATACCGTACCTTACCATACTGTACACCATATACCATACATTATCATACACCATACGATACGCTACTGCACATTACCATACATTACTGCACCCTATACCATACAACATACCACACCTTACTATATACATTACCATACCCTATACCATACATTACTATGCATTACCATACCCTATACCATACATTACTATACTATATATCACCATAGCATACGCAACACAATACACCATGCCACACATCACCATATACTGTACACCATACCATAAACCATACAATATACTATACCATACACCTTACTCTACACGTACCATACAATATATATGCATGCCATACATTACCATACACCATACGCTGTACCATACCGTACTATACATTACCATACATTAGCATGCCATACCTTATCATACTATACGTCACCATACCACACACATCATACACTGTACTGTATACCATACCACACATTATCATATACTATACCATTCCAGACATTACATCACCTATATTAGCATGCCATACATTGTCATACATCATACCATATACTGTGCCATACACCATACACTGCGCCATAACATAAACAAACCTCACCATACATTAATGTACATTACCATACCATACACTAACATTCATTACCATACTGTACACCATATAACATGCAACATACCATACAGTACACCATACTATATATTACCATTCTACACATTACTGTACCATACATTATTATACACCATACTATATACAGCATACTAAACCATACATTACCATACTTTACCATAACATACACCATACCTTACCTTTCTATAGATTACCATACACAATACCATATGCCATACCATATATTACATTACCATACCATAGACCATAGTATACACCATACATTATACTGTACCATACAATACTATGTTACCGTATCTTGCCATACATTACCATATACCATACCACACATCATACACTCTACCGTACCGTACATTACCGTACATTACCATACCACACATTATCATACGCCATAACATAGACCATTCTATACATCATACACTGTACCATAACATACATTACGATACCATCACCATATATCACCATACCATACACTAAACCATACCATACACTATACCATACATTACCATAGACCAATACAATACGCTGTACCCTATACCATACTTTATATAACCATACATTAACATACCATACACTGTATACCAGACCATTCTCCATACTATACTTTACCCTACTATACATTACCATACCACACATTATCATACACCATACCATATACCATGCTATCCACCATACCATACATTACCATATATCATACACTGTACCATACATTACCAAACCATACACTACCATACACCATAACATACTCTACCATATGTTACCACACACCATACTATACGTTACCATATCATACCCCATATACCATACACCACCTTACCATACTATACATTACCATACTGTGCATTATAATACACCATACCATTGCTTAGGGTATTGCATATGGTATGGTGTATGTTATGGTAATGTACGGTACAGGATATGATGTATGGTATAGTGGCGTGTGTTAATGAATAGTATGGTATGGTTTATGGTATGTTATATGGTAAGGTATGCTATGGTGTATGATGTGTGGTAATGTATGGTATGGTAATGTAATGTAATGTATGGTAATATACAGCATGGTATCTTGCATGGTATATGGTGTACAAGACAGTAATGTATGGTATGGAAATGTATAGTACCTTACCATACATTATTGTACAATATACCATACCCTGTACCATACCTTACCATACACCATACCATATATTACCATACATCACCATACGCCACTATACCATACACCATACCCTGTACCGTACATTACCATACCATGCAACATACCACAGACCGTACCATACACCACCATAAAATACTTTACCATACATGACTATACTATACACCATACCCTGTACTCTACGTTACCATACCATACATACTATAAATGACCATACATTACACCCTACACCATACTATACATTACCATATACCATACACCACAGCATACCTTACCATATATTACCTTACCATACATCACTGTACACCATACCATATACCATGTGATACCATACGTTACCATACCATAAACCCCATCATACATTACCATATACCATAGAACATCTTACCATACATGATACCAAAACCCATAATATACACTATACCATACATTACCATACACCACTATCCCATAGACCATACCCTGTACTGTATGTTACCATACGCTACCATACCATATATTACTATAGCATATGTGATACCCTAAACGCTACACTATACATTATTACCATATAGCATACACCACAGCATACCTTATCATAAGTTACCATACACTCTCATACCATAAACGATATAATACACTATACCATACTATACACTATACCACACTATACACCATACCATACATTAGCATGCCATACACCATAACATACATCATACACTGCACTGTACCATACATTACCGTACCTTACCATGCATTACCATACCTTACACCATATACCATACACTACCATACACCATGCTATACATCGTATCATACACTGTACTATACCCTACATTACCATACCACACGCCATACATCATATACTGCACCATACATTATCAAACCTCACCGTACATT
Source organism: Vanellus vanellus (assembly GCF_965231255.1). Classification (NCBI taxonomy): domain Eukaryota; kingdom Metazoa; phylum Chordata; class Aves; order Charadriiformes; family Charadriidae; genus Vanellus; species Vanellus vanellus. The sequence continues at coordinate 27,807,413 of NC_138913.1, read as the reverse complement.
ATCATACACTAACATACCATACACCATACCATATTTTACCACACCGTACACCATATACCATATATTACTATACCGTACACTGTCTTACCATACATTCTAATGCACCATACCATACCTTACCATGCATTACCATACACTATACTATAACCTGTACCAGACCTTACCATACATTACTGTACATTACCATACCATAAATATACCATACCATAAATCACCATACCCTACAGCATACACCATACCTTACATTACCCATACACCATAGTGTATCTTACCATATTTTACCATACACCACCATACAATACACCATACCCTGTACTGTACATTACCATACACTACCACGCCATGCTATAAATCACCATATATTACCATACGCGATGCCCTACACCATACCCTACATCACCATATAGCCTAACTACCCAGCCTACACCATAGCACACCCTACCATATATTACCATACCGTAAACCATACTATACACTATACGTTACCATAGCCTAGACTATACTATACACCATACCACACACTACCATATATTACCATACCATAGACCATACTATACACCATACATTACCATACAGTGATCAATACATTACTGTACCTTACCGTACATTGCCAAAGTGTACTCCCTACCATACACCATAACACACCATACACCACACCGTACCTTACTATACCATACTTTACCATACATTAGAATACACCATACCATAAACTGTAACATACATTACCATACTATAAATCACCGCACCATACCTTATCATTCACCATATACCATACAATACAACATACCATACATTACCATACATCATACACTGTGCCATACTGTACCTTACCACATTACCACACCATACCATACTATACACCATACTTTACTGTACCATAACCATACACTATACCAATATTACTATACATTACCATTCCATACCATACTATACATTACCATATCATATAGCATACCATACACCATTCCATACATTACCATATACCATATTGCATACCACACTCCATACCATGCATTACCATGCCATAACTTACTGTACCATCCCTTACCATATGTTACCATACCATACACCATATCCCAAACGTTACCATACTATACACCACACCATAGACCATACACTGTACCATACCATACCTTACCGTACATTACTATGCACTACCTAACCAAACCATACATTACCATTCTATACCATACCACACATTACCATACACCATCCCACATACCATATGCTACCATATCATACACCATAGCATACACCGTACCTTACCATACGTTACCATACACCACCATACTATACATCATACACTGTACCATACCATCCTTTATCCTACATTACCGTACTTTTCCCGTACATTACCATGTTACCTTACATTCCATACCCTACCACACCTTACCATATGTTACCACACCATACACCACACACCATACCTAACTGTACCATACACCATATATTACCATATCTTACTGTACATTACCATACCGTACTCCATACCATATTATACATTACTAGACCATACAGCATATACACCATACCTTACCATACAGCATACCATATGTTAGCATACACCATACCATACATTATCATACACCATGCCATATACCATACACCGTATACCGTACCTTCCATACACGACCATATACCATATCAGTACCTTACCAGATCATACCATTACATTACCATTGCATACATCATTACCAATACCATTATCAATACCATACATTACAATAGCATTCCAGTACCATACTATTACCAATACCATAACATACCATTACCACACCACACCCAATACCATACCATCACATTACCATACACCATGACCAATACAGTGACCTTAACTTTACCTTACCAATACCATACCATACATACCATACCATACCATACAGCATACCAAATACTAATACCACACCATTACTATACCATACGCCGTACCACTACTATACCATACACCATTACCATGACCAATGCCATATGTTACCATACCATTCCCATACCATTCCCGAGGCCACACCAGCGAGCAGCCCTTGAAGGCAGGAGTGTGACGCGTTACCTACCGTGTCCCACAGCGCACCAGGAGTTGGTCACAGCTCACCGGCGCTCGGAGATTCGGTGTCCGGGCTGTCTCCGGCGTGGTCCTACCGAGCAGTTCAGACCGCGAATCCCGTACCTGTTCCTCACCTGCTGCATCGCGCTACTTTCTCCGACTGGGATGGTTTTTCTTTAGGAAGTGGGCCAGGTGATAAACAAGTCAGTTTTCTTTAGCGCTACAGACATGAAATCATTTACGCTTGGACAAAAATAGCTCCTTTCTCAGACACGGGAATCAGAAGAGGACATTTCGTTTCAGGAACGTGTGAAATTCCGTTTAGCCCCGCTGGCTGTTAGACCTTCCGAGCCTTCACCACTTCCATCGCATCCCACGTCGTCCGGTTCGCTTCCAACGCCGAAGGCAGGAGAGTGACATTCTTCTCAAAATTTATGACAGTTCAAACAATTAAAAGTTTTAACAAAGCAACTCTCCCAACTTGTGTGGCGACTTACCGGCCTTACAGCAATCTATCTCGCAAGAAACCCCCCCACCATCAACCAAAACCAAAAAATACGCCACAGTGGAGGAAATAAAAAACAAAACCCCACAAAACCCCACGAAACCCGGCAGGTTTTGCCCTCGCTCGGTGGGTGGATGGCTACAGGAGCTGCAGAGAAAGCGGTTGCGAAGCCTTTGGCGACTAATAAATGGGATGACAAGATGCGATGGCCCAAACGAGCATTTAAAAGAAAGTTATAGTGAAGAGGGTGCTCATCGTACTCATGATTTTGAATAGTTTATTAAATGAAAGGTGAAGCATCAGTTTTAAATTGTACAAAAGGAAAAAAAAAAAACCTCATATTGTAAATGTACAATTTACAGAATTACTAGCAAAACCAATCAAGGAGACACTCATAATACAAAAACCTATTGACTGCAAACTGAACTGGAAACCCATTGCAGGTACCGTGATAATAAATGTTCGTTATACAGTATTCTACAATGTTAAATTAGGAATCAGTTTTCCACACAGAGGACTGTGAAGCACAAGGTTCGTCTGAGACTATGACTCAAACCGGGCAGCATTTATTATGCTCACAGGATTATCGTGATGACAATTTAATGCAGCCGTTCCCGCCCGCCCCCGTTACTTCTGGGGTGGGCAGAGGAGGGCGGGAGGTAACCTTATTTCCTAAAGTTCCAGCTGCTTCTCAGGTTTCATACGTTACCCAACCGAGATGCCAGGAACGGCTGAATTACCCAGTCAAACATTTTTGGCAACCGTGTCTGAGAACTGCACGCGTTGTAAGAAACAAACCTCAGCCGAGTGAAACGCTGGTTTGTTTTTAAAATTAGATGCTTTTCCCTCCCAGCAAGCAAGCACCGGGCATTCGAGTCGGTTTGTTTTTTCAATAAGCTCGTTAACAGAAAAAAGCTCCATGATTATTTCGCAGTTGCTAAAAAAAGCACCTCTAAAACTGCTGTGCTCCAAGTGGGTCAATCTGCTTTGGATCTCAACTGCTAACATTAGAACGCAGAAAGGAAGATTAACATTTTTGGGGCCGATTCTTAGAGACGTCAGAGTGAGAGCGAGTTGCGGCTGGCCGGCGCCTCTGACGCCAGGCCGGTTCTAGCCAAGCAGCAGCTACGAGGCAGAGTCATAAAATCGAAGCGTTATGAAGTTCCAAATTATTTGAAGACATTGAAAAAATTCTCTTAATTACAATGAATTAGCTGAGAATGTTTTGGGTCATCTGGGGATTTTTTTGATGTTTTTAACTTTTTTGAAAAATCTTATTTTTTTTTTTTCCAAAGAATTACTCTCAATATGCACAGTTAACACTGAAAATGTAGCTGTATTCCATTGTAAGCTTAAGAACTTCACCATCTAAGCACAAATTTCTATGCAGCACATACAGTACTTCTAACTGGCAAAATTAATTTACAAAAATAGCGCAAAAGGGTATTTACGGCATGGAAAGTAGACTTTTTTTTTTTTATGGTACAGTTAAAATTGCTTTTAGTATGCTAAAGTGATTCCTTTCCCCCACCCTTGGAATTATTTTTTCTTACTAGGAAAGTTGCTGTTTATGTACCTTGGGTTGGCAGGGCTTGAAGTAGGTAGTAAAAACAGCAAAGTGATTACTTGAGAACCATTTGTGTGTTTTACTGAGAATACTTTATTTGCTGGTATAAGTTGCTAAAAATGCACAGAGCAAGTACCAATAGAAAATTTACTGTTTTTGTGTCCCCGTGTGCTATATAAAATGAATGTTACACAGCATCTGTTGGAAAAGTGGCTTCATGGACATCTCTTACTTTATGTCCCATTATAAATAAAAATAAATCTTCTCAAGAGTATAAAATCTGGGTTTATCATATCAGAATCTGAAATTTTTTGGCAGAGATGCACGTCATTAGAATTCTAACCTCTTCTAGAAGAGTGTTCTTCTCAATGCCTATGAGAGGATATAAGCGTACCATAATGTTAATCAAATCCAGTGTGTTCAAAAACACTTTTCTGTAGCCAGAATGACCTGCTTATAGCATCATTGCTAGTCAATGGCTGATAGGCATAGGTTTAATAAAAATGGCTAGCTTTTAAAACATAAAAAGGCAAATGTTAAAACTGTTTTAAATTGTACAGCAGAAAAATAAAGTTAAAAAGTTCTGTTTTCACTCAATGTTGTTTTCAGAAAACGTATGTAGAACAGTGTTTATTTCGACAGCTGTCTTAACAATTTAAAACTTCCTCCTCATCCAGAAAAAAAAAAAAAAAAAAAAAAAAATCTGTATTAGGACAGTCAAGAACAGGGATACAAATGATTTTTCAGGTCAGCCCTTCTGAGGTGACTGGATTGGCCAACAATCCTTTGTGTCATTAAGAAGTTCCTCTTCTTTCTGTCACTACAAAAAGGGATTGACCTCAATCATTTGGTTAAAAATCAAACCGTATCACATCAAAAATGTGGTTTTCATACAAGCTATCACAGTATATAGGCCTCTAGCTCTAAACAATAGAGTTCCAAATTTGTAAAATGTCTTCACCAGACTTCAGAACATAGGCATTCCAAATCCCTAGAAAAATGATTTAAAAGACAGCCATTAATTAGGTGTAGTGATAGTCAAAAAGAACCTGAGATAAACGGCAAACAATACTAGTAAAGCCTTACTGAATCGTCCTCAATGATAGCTGCGGAGTCAAAGAAGTCCGGCCTCAGTTCAGCCCGTTCTCGCCGGTTCCTTGAAGGTGGCTAAAAAGAGGAGTCAGCGGTTTCAGAACATCACATCAGTTACCGGGGTAGAAGGACTCGGGTGGCTCTACCCCTACCGCGTACCGACACGGTGACCTGTTCCTTTACGGAGCAGCTTCGCTTTGGATTTTCATAAAAGCCCCCACACAAACGTGGGCCCTGACGTAGGAGAGCACTTCGTACATTCACGTTTTATTTGAGGAACAGGGTAAAAGCTGACGGATTCTAAAGTAATGTTAAGTCTGCGCTCGTAGCTAAGGACTTCCTTGAGGCTCTCGCTGACGTAGTATTAAGACGTATTGTATTGTATTAAGACGTAGGCCAGGCTGCATAACCCCCCCGTCTTTTAACTGTCCTTATGCTTTTATGTTTACGGCGAAACTTCAGCTCTGACACAGTCAAGAAATGGATTTAGAAAAAAAAAGGTCCTTAAGATTTCATCACATTTCTGAGGACTAAACCCCCCGTGTTGTCCATCCCTAGGAACATCAGAGTAAGCTCATCAATTCCCTCGTTTCTTTCCCTTGGATTCCCAGTAAAAGAGAGATTTCACTTACTTGGTAATCATTTGAATGCCAGTAATAACCTCACTATTCAGCAGCAGCAACCAAATTATTGCCTAAATTTTCTTTCCAAGACATTATAGCCCAGTCCTAAAGTAACCTATGCCTTATTGTTTGGATATGAAAGGAGAACTAGGAAAGCATAAGAATGGTGAAGTGTATAACGCAGACTGATCTTTTTTCCCATTTTACAAGGGAAGTATTCATTCCAAATGGAGAGGCTATTAAGGTCGTAACCTCCACAAAGGACATCCTGCCTGTAATCAGCATATTTCTGCTCTTTAATGTTCGGAGAAAAGGAAATCAGACTCAAAATTTTGGAAATTTTTGTTTGAGCTTCTAAAATTCCTTTTAAATCATCTTTCATCCGTTTTAAACTTGCTATTAATAAGATTTACTGACCAGATCAATGACCATTGTATCCTCAAATTCTTCATTCATATCTTCTAGCTGACCTCGTGAGGACATCATTACATCTTCAAAGATGGGCTCAGCGTCATCTTCCATTAGACCTCGTCTGATTAAATAAAGAGAAAGAAAAAGTCATTTCCAGGCATCTAAATTTCCCAACCATGATCTTCGTCATTAAACAGAATGCACAAATCCTATCCTTTAATGCCTTCACATAAAACCTTATGCTGAGAATAAAGCCCGCACGCGTTCTGTAATATTAACCGGAAGAAAATACTACATAAAAACAAACCTAGCACTTGCAGAAGCTAAAGCAGGAAGTCCCGTGTAATATCATTATGAACAGTAATTAAATTTGTCCCTAATCAGAAAAGGGCAATAACCTCACTGTGTTTGCTTGCCCTTTTCCAAAAAGGTGTCACGCTGTTTGCCGGGATCACTGGTAAATCCCTGGGAAGCCAGCAGTGAATCCAAGACCAGCTTCTAATGCTGCAAGGACCTGATCTTGCTGGAGACTCTGGCCCCCGCCCTGGAAGATGTGCTGAAATGTTTGGTTGGATCAGCACCAGAGCACGTAGCACCTTGTACAAGAGAAAGCTTCAGCATTCACCCACGTGTGTCCCCTCCGTCCGCTGCTCAGTGGGACGCCTCGGCAAAAGATGATGTGGATGAAAGAAGCATAAACAGTTTCACGGGAAGACCAGGCAACAACTTGGAAGAGTTCATGAGGAATTACTTAACAGACAAATCATGGAACCACCCTGAAATGGACACAGTTGAAGGCTGGCAGGGAACAACAGGGAATTGTGCCACGTCTGTCTGCCCTGTTCACTAGGAACTTGCTTATGGCCGTGGCTAGAGGCAGAGCGCTGGGCTAGAGGCAGAGCGCTGGGCTAGAGGCAGAGCGCTGGGCTAGAGGCAGAGCGCTGGGCTAGAGGCAGAGCGCTGGGCTAGAGGCAGAGCGCTGGGCTAGAGGCAGAGCGCTGGGCTAGAGGCAGAGCGCTGGGCTAGAGGCAGAGCGCTGGGCTAGAGGCTGCAAGGCCCGGTGTTCATTCCGTCATTACGAAGCTGTTACTCTGCCTTCTAAACAAGAGTTAAAATGTCACAGAAATTACTGGCAACAACCCAGGAAAGGTAACATTTAAAATGCAGCATTGTCATCTAAAATGGTTTTGATCTGGAGATGAGGATGCTCTGAACACTTACACTGCATGCCTTACACCAGTTCTCCCTTTCATGTAGTTCATTCCTGTCCTGTCCTTTCGATTTAAATCTTCTAGCTTCTGTTGGCCCAACCAAGATATCTGCATCTGGGGACTAACAAACATAAAGCAGCATTATGACCGAGAACACTAACAATTTGGAGTTGGCTATTTTTAGACAGTATCTAGCTCCTCAAGTTTTGTGTCTGGCCATGCTTCAGATTAAGATATTTAAATCACATCCATCATTGCACATGTCTTCTGGATTCCCTTCCGCAACTTGTCTCCTCTCACTGTATGTGCACAAAAAAAATCCATTAATTGTTGTAATGAAAACAGCTACATAAAATGCTAACATCACTCATTCATTAGTGTGACACGCACCTGACGTGGGAGCACTTCTAAAATTCATTTTATTAAATCCTACTTCACTGCCTCAGATCAGGAAAAATATGAGCAAGAATAGATCCACATTAATAACTGACACACGTTTTAAAAAAAACCCCAAACATCAGACAACACGAAAAACAACTTGCTTTTAAATACATACCCTGATCAACTTAAGCATCCAGTAACTTACCCACATGTGAATAACTTCAAGGCTGTACTTTTAATACCATCTAAATCCAGTAGTAGACAGCAATGCATTTGATATGATGTGCGTATTGCAGCACACGGTAAGCTACGTGCAGCTCTTCAAGAGCAACACCAGTTTTTATTTGATTATGCACTCTCACACCCTAGTAAGACTGACATAATAAACTGGGATAACCCACGTGAAAACAACCTAGAACAAAATATTCTTCTGGACGTGGTTAACCCCATTTGTTCAGGAACTGACTGCTCTGTATTTATCTTAGGTTTTAGCTCTCCTAAGCCGACCTGTAGGAAACGCGTGTGGCAGCTAACTCCAGGCTGAAAGGGAAGGATTCTCCACTGGCAGTTCACACTGTGAACTTCCACGTGGAACTCGACTCTTGGAAAGTACCAAAGAGAACAGCGACACGATCTGCCTTTGCTCAACAGTTCTCTGCTCGCGGCGATCACCTGAGATAGGAGAAACAGAGGTTCAAGCCCAGGGTGAAGAGCCTGGTTCAACTCTCTCCCCAGAAAAGGGGAAGGTTCTCCCACAGCTTAAGGCAGTGCCTGCTCATCAGGATCAGGAGCAACACACACTGATGGGAAGCTGTCCCACTTTCCATAACTAATTAAATGTTCACAGAGGGACATTTAGCTGAGTGATAGATGAGACCAGAGAGGGTCGGAAACAAAGTTCTGCTTCAGCAATTTTGTTTCATTTTTACTACAGAGTAGAAAAAAAACAAGGAGAAACTGAGAGCCACATCATCTTCTAAACAATCTAGAAGTTATGGCAACATCTGGGGAGGCGGGAGATTGGGAGGCAAATCCTTGACCTCAGGAAGGCAAGTAAGAGACATGAGCCCAGACCTCACGTGCCATGGGATTAAGGTGAAAAGATGCTCTGGGACTGACGTGAACAGGGGCCGTTCCTCAGCTGTGCTTTCTTTGTGGCCACCTGTTTACACGCCAGCCCTCCTTCCTTCCAGACAGCAGCGGCTGGGAACACGTAAGCCCGTGCCAGGCCTGTGCGCAGGACCACACGTACCCCTGCCTGCAGCGCGAACCTGCCCGGCCAGCCTGTCACCCTGCCTCACACTGTGTTATGGTGACGGTACATGGTTAATATGGGGAAAGGAAGTGGGCTGAACTCACGTATGGAAATGGTAAATACTATGTGCTCCAAAAATTAATCAGTATTTGTAGCCAGCTGAGCTGCAGGTATCTCATGTGGTGGGCACGCGGATCGTATCGAGGTTTAATCTGTTGCCCCGCTGATGCCTGCGTGCGTTACACACCCAAGGCAAGGCAGAGAGGTTATGCTTTCAAAAGAGTACATTTCTTTACAAGTTGTTCAGATTTTTTTGAGAACCTATGGTCACAAATTTGCAAACTTTAATAGCTTATATGTACGACATGGTGGTACGCATATACCCCTGTCATTTGAGACTGGAGAACATTTTACCTTCCCAGGCAAAATGACCATTATTAACTATTCCTATTTAGAAAATGCTATGACTAAAGAATGCAGGATGAAGCAGTTCAGTTTAGGATCGAGCAGGGTGAGTGCACATTCAGGAAGAATTGGGAAGCTGGGGGATGTTTATCAAGAAAGACAGGATGGACAAAAGCTGGAGGAAAACAAAGAGGCATAATTTGGCTGTTTTATACTATACTACATTGGTAGAAACCTGATTTGTCTGGCCAGCATAACATGACTTTTTCATACAGATAAATCAGATCAGTACATTGGGCTATAAAAGTTATAAAAATAGTCTCCAAAACAGATATAGTTATTCTGTATTTTCAAATGAATAGAAGTAACACCTAATAGCATTCTCTGAAGACTTCTCTATTCTTAATTAAACTACTGACAGATAATAATGAACATTTCTTCGCCTCTAAATGGAGGTAATAAAATGGGAATTGAGTGACAAAAAGTATATATAAATTTAGGACAAAATAAAGTTACCCCAGAAACAGGAATTACTAGCTCAGCAGCTAAAACTGGATCGAAGAGTTAATTTACAAGAAATCTGTTAGGATGTCTGGAGAACCTTAACGGTACTATGACATAGGGCAGAGGGAAAGAAAAGACAATATCTAACAGGCCTTTTAGAGAAACAGTTGAATCCAACCTGGGGGTACAAACACTAGGAAAATTTACCATAATCGCATGGTTATGCTACGAGATAATTTTAACATAAGGAAATTCTCGCATGATTTCATCACAACATATTTTTTCCTGGGGACTGAAAATAATTGAAATATTGCTGAGCTATAGCCAAAACATGTCGAGTTATTTTTGCAAATAAACACTGCATATATGGAGCCACTGACTAAGACTATCCTTTTCCTGGCTCACTGTAGTTGATACTGAAATTCCAACACTTACTTGTGCAAAAAATCTTGTTCAGATCCCTGCTCCGACTCGTGCTCCTGGATCTGCTCTCCCATTTGTCTAGTGTTCTCTCGCAAGACAGTTGAGGTGAGCTGTGGTGCTTGCAGTGTCCCTGGAGTATGTATGTTTTCATTCCTGTTCAGCCATGAGCCTTCCAGACTCTCATCTAGAAAAAGAACATTTAAAACTACTGACGGAAAAAGAACATTTAAAACTACTGACGCAGTTCCGGTAATATGCAGTGCAGTATTACTGCCTTCGGGGTTCCCTCAGCCAACTCGCTGAACGAACACCTTACATTAGTAATGACAGCCTTCCATCTACTGACACACTTCGACACAGTTCATTTTAGTTGCAGCACCTTCTCCAAATTTGATTTTCAACAGTTTAGTGTCTTTTAAAACAAGTCTGCCTTTAAGAGATCAACTGGATAAATACACAAAATGATTTTATTTTGTGTTCTTTTAAGGAAGGACTGCTACCAGCTATTCCCAGCAATAACAGCTATTTAAAGTAAAAATATTTAATGAGCAAACAAAAAATTCCCAACATTGCAAACAAATATTGTATTGTAGGACTACCTGAGCTGTCGTATGCCTTGCACAGATATCTTGCAAGATAATCCCAATTCCCGAGTTTACAATGTAAATACAAGATTGTTAATCTCATGTATACAGCAAGCAAGATAACAGCTAAACACAGAGGGTGGATGATAAAACCCAAAATCTGTCAGCATAGATCTTTAGAAAATGCAGTAAGAACCATTCCAGTGGAGTAGGGAGGGGGCACTTTAGACAAGAGGAGTGGTCTGGCTGGCGTGAACTTTAAACAGTGACTGCAGACAGCATATTTAGAGCAGGTTGGAGGACTGGACATGGGAGGTGACAGTGGGACGCTGTGCTCATATTGTGAAGGGAGCAAAGCAGAGAGGAAGGAAGAGAGGGGACTTGAGAATGTGGTAGAGCAGACAAGTGTGTAGGCAAGGACGTAGAAAAAAAAGGAAGTTGCTGCAGCAAGTCAAAGACAGGGGAGATGACAAGAGAGGAGAAGACAAGATCGCAGATTTACTAACAGGAAGAAATGTGTGGTGAGAAAGTAGACGGGCATGTTGACAGATATTTTAGTTTTTCCTATGCCTTTGATTATTCCTTGAGCATAAATGTTGTCTAAAAAATTGCCTATTTATTCTCGAATTTATCTTTGAATTTTTTAGGGATTTTTTAAAAATCCTATTTATGTTTGATTTCCTTAAGGCATCGTGAAGAAATGTCACAGAGCAGATTTACTTTCAGTAGCAACAGGGAATGTTCTCTAACCCAGACAGCCTGCTGAACCCAATATACATTGGATTTAGGGATTTAGGTGAGAAAGGAACCATGGGGGACAAGTTATGGTTTTTTGATGCAAGGATAGTTTCGGCAGCGATCCTGCCCTTGTTTTAGTTCCTTTAGAGTGGAATCTAAAGAAAAAAAAAATCGTAGCAGGATTTAAAGAGAGGTCCAAATTTGTAACTGTACTGCCAGATTAAGCTTAAAGATGGGATTTTGGGAAGAGTTATAAAAATATGTAAAGATAAAAAAAACAACAGAGACTCACGTACATATTATGTATAGACCATCAGTTAATTTGTTCCTAAGACTGGTTCTTCATAACTCAAGTTATACAGATGAGCGAGCGGTAAATTCACACACAAGGATCAAATCTCTTGATTATTTCATGAGCTCGTTATTGGTACACACAAAATAAGACCTTGCTTGTGCAGAAATCTATGTCTTCCCATGGCAGGGGGGCTGGAACTAGGTGATCTTTAAGGTCCCTTCCGACCTAAACCATTCGATGATTCGATGAAAAATACAGACAGCCTGGCTCCAGGTTTTCTTGGCTTTCCTTTTTCCAGGATTCAAAAGGAAGTGTACTTAGGGCATAACACAATCAGTAATGCCTACTGCACATCAAGAAGCATCCAAAAATTAAGTATGTGGTGTCCTTCCAGCTGCTTATATTATTGTGGGTTTTTTTAACATATGATATCAAATGTCCTGTATCAACACATGTCTAAACCAAGACTTTTGGTGCTTGCATCGTGTATCCAATGTAAGGGAAGGCCACAGAGTGTGTGCTGATGATGTCATTAGAGAGCAATTCCTGGTAACTTTTCAGTTCTATCATCTACCAGGCAGTCAAATTCTACAATGAACCTATCAAGGAAAAGACAGTTATGCTGTTATGGGCTAAAACAAACAGTCATGAGCTATACACCCCTTCTGGACATAGCTACTGGGGTTGTATAGCAAAGCTTTCATGAGTAATGAAGGTCGGCGTAGTGATCAATCAATTTAAGGTCTATTAGGTTTTATACTGAAGAAAGGAGAGTGGAATCACTTCCTAACCAGTGTTCTTCAAAATGTGTTGTCCGTGAATGTCATGCTGCGATCCAGAGCTGTATTTGTAGTATTTCAAAGGACATGCCCCCACAAGAGCACCCCATGAGACGCAGTGTTCATCAGCCTTTTTTCTGGCCACAGATCACTAGCGGGGGAATTTGGGGTTGCTGCAGTGAACAGCGACATTAGACTGCTCTGCCTAAGGTGAGATAAATCCTAGGTACCTTCTGATGACACGGCGTTGGTAGAATGTAAACAGACGCTCATACCCTCTGTACGTGTCAGAATCCTGTCAGACCCACAGTGGGTGTTGGCATAGTCTGTACTGCAGCTAGATGATCTCCCGGTGCAAACTGCTGTGCGTTCAGACCTTTCAGGAACTGAGCAAATACCCGGGTAACCATGTATTTGCCCTACATAATTTTTAAGTCAGTGATGTTTGTGGAAAATTCTTGACGACAGCTGTTGCAAAGAAAGGTGATATTTCAAATGGAAAAGTATTGCAAGTCAATTCTCCCTTCTACTGACCACTAAAAAGAAGGACACGAAAAAGCATGAGGCAAACAACGCCATAAACACTACGTCATAAGACTGAGACTTGCCTTACAGGGAAGCAAAGGTGTTACTTCACTTTCCAGGAAAAAAAAAAGGGATATTGATAGAATACAATAAAATAGAATGAAAACAGTAACAAGAGGAAAGAAAAAAACCTCAGCAGTTGAATTCTGTGAAAATGATGGCATCCTGAAGGAAGCAGTATTTTATCTACCTAAACCCTGGGCCGGCTATGAGGAACTGAAGGACTCGGCACGTGTGCTGCTCAATCTAAGCTACTGTGGAGAATGGACCTGATACTGTAAGTGCATATGGACAAACTTTTGAAGAATATTTTGGGAAACTGCTGTATATTCAGGCAAATAGGCATTAGATTCCTCACTGAGGAGTTACTATCGTAGACACTGACTTTGGAAAAATCTCTGAAGTTTAAAGATCCCACTTCCACCTAACTCTGCAGTGAAACAGTAAATTTATGTTCACAAAACTACACACTACATCATACGGATTAACCAGGAACATATGCAATCTTGTAAGAAATTTGCTATCATAGCCAAATTCCCGATGAACATGCCTGAAGTCTCAGAAAGAGCAAATACAAACACTGGATATCAATACCATTTTAAACTAAAAAAAGATGTTTTTTTAGTGTTCTCCAGTGGTCCTACAAAATACAGTTCTATATCAGAATTTCTGCCTTGGGTTTGCTCTAACACCCTGTTAATTAACAACTGCTTCAGACTGGAGCACAGGCAGAACACCAGAGGTCCCTGACCGAGAAAGGTGTAGAGCAGATAAATCCTCAAACACCCCGTTTCCAACTTCAATAACAGTTTTTAACAGTTCTGAACCTGCAAATCTCAGTGAAGACAGACAAGAACAGGGACTCACAGTGGCATTTCTCAAAAAGACATTTTCAAGCTTGATTGGAATTTGCAGAACAGATGTCTTGTTTTTACTACATACAGAATAAATCATACATTTCACCATTAATTGATAAACCATAAGGACTTCTAAGAAGGAAGGTTGTAATATACGTACAAAACGAGAAATACCTCTAGCAGGCAACATAAAACCATACGAACCTTCTACTCTCTTCTTGTGGAGCGGTGGTCGTCCTTTCTTATTCCTCACTGAAGAGGCTTTGCTGCTGCTGCTTCCACTGTTAACAGACATTCTATCATCTTCGCCACCCGTAACTAGTGAGTTTCTATAGGAAATGAGCGGAAGCCATACATCTTCTCTTCTTTCCATCATCTGCTCTGTCAGAAACTTCTCTAAGTAGGAGTGACTGAAAATAAAAGACAATGAGTACAGAGGCCCAGCACATTTCTTCCTCTTCAATTAACCTGCATCCCCTCCTCATATTGTTGAGAGCTTAACACAAATCCTGCATGGTGTTTCCTTACTTTAACTTAATAACGTATGCTGATAGAGCATTGTATCTCTGCCTGAATAAGAATACACGTCATTGTCTCAAAACAAAGTAACATACTTAATCATGCACAGGTTACTCAGATAAACAATACAAAACGTTCTCTCCCCAACATCTTCCTCCCACATTTGTCTGTGATCGTTCACAGCACACTCTACTTCAGTCCCTCTCTTCTTTTGCATAGCGAGGAAGCCACTTCTGTGTATTGCTACTGGGTCAACAGACAGACTGAATTAGAATCACTGTTGTGAGGATGTAGGATATCCTTTTGCCTCTCGGAACAAGAAAAATGGTTTCCTCAAATGCAAGCAGTTATTTTTCAGTTAAAAAACCTGAAGATCTGTTCCACTGCCATGGAGAAGTCCAATGCACACTTGTTAACTTAAGGGAGGAACCCTATATATGGTCTCGAGACCATTTTGAGTTGTTTTCTTTTACCATTGATTATTTAATTATGGTTCTTGAAGTAGTCCCTAGAATGAATATGCAAATCCACATGAAAGTGATTCTAATGAATTTCAAGCTGCAGAAGCAAGCATTCAGAAGAGACCTCAGGATTCTTCAACATTACCTCTACCCTTCCTGCAAACACATTAGGCTGCACCCTTTGGTCACGGTTTCATTTAATCATTTCACATCGCCAGGTTGCCATCAGTGGGAGTCAAACCCACAAATTCTGCGTGGAAATGAACCCTCAATCTCCCTTCTCCTCTGTTAGCTCATGGCAGGCTCAAACTTCTTATGCAATCTAGGTATCAGAACAGGAGAAGGAGCCACACCGTAGATGCCTGGGTAACAGCCACAAACAATTTTTAATGGGATTTTGCTTTGATTCAGTGAATAGGATGACTTTGCTCAAAACCCAGCAGTTTTTCTGTCTACTGTTTTATTCAATATTGTGACGGCTTCCTTCCCCTTTTCATGTGTATACTGAGTAACATCCAAACCTTGCAATGAATGGCAAATTCTTGGTTTATTCTCTCCCTCTTTTACAGCACCCAAAAGTACAACACATGAGCGCTTCATGACTTTAGAGAATTTATTTGCGGAATAGTCTTGGAAAGGAAGAACTTCTCCTACATCCAATTGATATTTATAAAACTAGAGCCAGTAGGTTATGCCGAAATCATGAAGAAGGAAAAACTACACCACTTGGGGGTTCTTTACTGATTAGATGCCAAACTTCAGACAATTTTGCTCAGGACTTTAGAGGAGCTTCATAGTGGCAGTTCTTACCAGCTTCAATGAGGACAGAACCTCTGAATTTCTGTAAGTAAGAACACCACGCTGAGGCTCCGTCTCATCTGAGTTTAGACACCCAACAGTCAGTTGTCTAGTCTAAGCTAACAGTCTCTGTCTGAGAGAAATAAATGGAAATAAATGCCTCCACAGGGCAATTCACCTCTATACTGTCTTAGGTGAATTCCTCTGCATTTCCCTGCCTATAGCTGCCTGTGTGTTTGTAACTGCGTTAGTATAAATCTTGTTTTGCTAAGTGTAAGAGGCTGGCACCTTAAATATATAGTTTTATATTAAATCCATAGATTTGAATAAATCCATAAACGGCTATCGCTAATTCTGGAGGTCACTCGTAAAACAAGAAGCCTAATAAATACATAGGACAGGAAAACTAAATTAAACCAATGTTGCTGCCCCATTCCCAAACTGGAAAGATCTCCCTTTTCTCCCTGCAGATGAAAAAGCCTGCAGTAAACCAGAAAGGCAGTAGGAGCCCTGCAAAAGAGCAGTCGTTTGCTGAACTGTGACAGGACTGGTATTTTGTACCAAGGGCAGATGACGTGTGCAGACATACTGCATAGATAATTCATTTTTTGGGGTTGGGAAGCCAAGCTGGGGGACTTCTGGGAGACGGGCAGCCATATGCTCATGAGACTTTCAGGGTCATCCTAGAGCACTTTTGCCTCCAGACTAAAAGCCCATTGCTGAGTTCAGGGACAGTCACTTGGCAGGAGATGAAGCCAGGGAGGGAGGTAAGTGATCCGGTACACAGGACTTCTCCACCAGATGGTGGTCACGTACCTTCCTGCTCATAGGCAACCCCTTTGGAGGGAGGGGGAGAGGTCCCTGTGGATTGGAGGAGTCATGCTACAGAGAAGGGCAAATCAACTATCCGGAGTAAAGCTGAGTATGTCATGTCAGTGAAGCACTATGGGCAACGCAGCCACTGCCTGGTGGGGGCAAACATGACTGATCTCTCAAGGAAAGGAATGCAGGTATCTCCAGAAGAAATCTTTACATATAAGCAAGTTATCTTGACTCTCTTCGTAGTCCCCACAGCCAATGGAATCTCGGGCATGTCTGAACTCATCTTAAAACAGTAATTTAGCACAGATCAGATACATCATGCCCTAAAGGACCTATTTCTTTTCACTGATCTTCAAACTCAGCTAAAGTAAATAGCTCAGATACAGATGACTACAATAAAGACAGATAAAACCAGGAGAAATGGATTGCACCACGGCAACCTTTACAGCCCTGCGAAAGAAGCCAGTGGTTGCGTATGTGGGCACCAATGAGTGGGAGAACCTTCGTGAAAAAAGTTTAAATGGCAACACAGAAGGTGGAGGAACAAGATCTCCTGAAGCACTGAATTTCACACAAAGGATCAGGTCCAATTAAGTTCTCGTGTAAACTGTACAGAATGATGTAACTTTAAAATTTAGACACTGGAGAAACTTGTGGAAGGTATGACGACTGTACAGGAAGGATAAACTTCACTAAATTAAATAGGAATCAGGCTAATGGCACTTAAACTAAAGAGATGCAGGAGAATCTACAGTTCAGCTAGGAAGACAGTCATAAAATCCTATTATCCTTAAGTCCTGTCCTGAAGACCAGGACAGAGGTTGACAAGATTCAAGGATATAACAATGAAAAGCAGTTTCAAAAATTGCGTGCCAAGCTACCCAACTGGATCATCCAATTCTCAAGCTCGTTTTACTATTCCTTCTGCTGTGTTTGCTGAATTGACAAATTATTGATACAATAAAAAAATTAAATTGGTTCAAGTGTGTATACGATAAAAATTATATGAAGTTAACCAAAATGCATTTCTTATAACACAGATAAAGCTATAATATTCATAATTGTTAACCCTAATCGAAAAGTCTTTTAAAACAAATGTCTTCACAGAAAAACTACAGAAAAGTTTGACAGGAAGAGTCAGTTGAGGTAGTTGTGGTAGATATATATGACTTACACTCATTGTGGTCAAAAATTGACTGAAAAGGATATCTATAACTGTAAGTCAGAAGATCTTGCAATTGCATTTTTTAAATGGTCATAAAGTTATTCAAGGAATTCCGTTCTACACCGGGCATGTAGTGCTTGGTGATTTTTGACTGGAGCCCTCTTCCTTTTTCCCTTACTACTTCTGCACTCTGGCCAAATCCTGGATATTTGCTACATAATGTATTAGAAACGTAGAGCGCTACCTCCGCAGTGACGCTGACAACATGTCTTTACTATGAACTTGCCCTTAATAATGCAGTTTTCTCTTTACCAGTTCTGTTGAGATTTGCAGCCCTTCTTGACAGTCTGTTCAAACGTTGCTCATAAAACAGTATTTCTCGCTCTTTATTCAGTTCTTATCAACAATACCTCTGATTTATTTCCAGTATTTCATCTGCAGTAATTACCCACCATATCAAATTCAGGCGGCTTGTTTCAGCCTGCCAGTTCTCTACCACCCTGCTCTGTCCTAACCAACAATGGTGTCCTCTCTCAGCATCTTTCTCTATCCCGTTGTGCCAGTAACAGAAGCCTTGACAAATCTTTATTTCCCAGTTCCACTCAATAGACTAAAAACCAACAACAAATACATGTTTACATTTTATGTAAATGTCTAACAGAAACAGATGTTACTGCAATGTTTACAGGCCTGCACATTTCCTGCACTGCTAACATTGCATTTCTTTTTTCTTCTGGCCTGAAAAAAAGGTTATTTTTTTTTTTATTTTCACTGCCCCATGGGAAATTTTAAGCAATATTGTTTTGTGAGGTCTCAAACTCACCTCATCAGTGGATCTGATTCTCCTTTTCTCATTTATTTTTATTACTTTAAAATATAAAACAATGAATATCTATGTATGTGACATGTCTCACTGCAACTTCCTATAGCCCCCATTAGATTGTGAAAACCTCGAAGCAGAGAGATTAAAGACACTGCAGTGACTAACAGAGCCCAGCAAAACCCAGAGAAGAAAACGGAGCATTACTTACACAGTCTTTTTGTCCTGTCGCAAGAGTTTAGAAGAAAATTCACTAAGCACTTCAAGGAAAGCAAGGTTAGGAGGTGGATAGTCTTGTCCTTTTTGATTCTGATATTTGAAGGCAAACTCTATGCCATCTCTACAGTAAGGAAATATTAAAATTTTCAGACATTTGTGACAAAATAAAGAAGTTGCGCAAAATCTGAACTGTGATGAAATTCTTTATATTTTTATATCCCATCAGAACTTTTTTTTTTTCATTACTAGCCAACAGCTGCTTTGGGACAAAGGGGAATCAAACGTTCCCTCTAGATCTGTGAGGATTCAATCTCAAAGACAATGTATCGCCAGTCACACAGTAAGAAGGAATTTAACCACAATCTAAGAAACTTGGCAGGTGCTGAAAGCCGCTGCCTTAGCAGGAACAGCCAACTGGCTCTTTCTTGGTTCTGCACGAAGCAAAAGCTTGCAGTAAGAATAATATGCAAGATATAACTTTTGCATCAAAAGAGAATTTACTTACGAGGACACTGATACATGCACCTCTGCCTTATCTTTGCTTTATCATTTGAGACTAAAGAAAACAATTTACTTTCACGTTATCCAATAGGGGCGCACGCAGATCTTGACTTCTCTTTTGCTTGGCACAGGGAAGTGTCTGGTAGCATTTTGATCATGTTTTGCCAATCTCAGTCTTAATGACAGTCTCTGAGATAGCACACTTTAAAATATAAACCTTTTTATGACACGGGAAAGTTATAATTTAAATTTAGCAGCACCTTTCTACACTTTCCTACGCAGCAGTTACATAAAAAGCATCAATCCACTTTGTAAAAAAAAACAAAAAACCAACAAACAAACAGATTTCCAAAATATTTTTGGAATCTCTTTTTATAAAAGCCCTTTATGCCTACAGAATCCACAGTGGAGTGGTACAAAGAACTACCTACAGTTGTTAGATACAGTCCACACAAATATGAATAATACCAGTGCCTTTACCTGAGATAAACACGGCCAGTCCAATAAATTCCAACAAATAATTAGGTAGCAGCTAGTTTTCCTTCCTTTCTTACATACATATATGTATACCCCCACCATTTTTCTACATAAACTGGAAAGAAATATATCATTATTCTAGGACCTGTTAAGATTATGTACCTTTAGAAAAGGTAGGCTGAGCAAAAGTTTTATTTGGAAAAAATATAAAAATCTAGTTTATTTACCACCACTCACTTGTGTAGTGTGGCCACAGCCTCTCTTGTCTTGATTTGATCCAAGCCAAAAGTGAGGGCAAACCGACGGGCCAGTTCCTTAATTCCACTAACGTGGGCAGATGTCCTGTCCAAATTGGGACCTTGCTCCTGAACAAGCTCATTAAACAGCTAGAGAAAGAATTCAATTGTTAAAATTTGTGAGCTAGAAAACACTTTTCTTGACAAAGACTTTGGTTCTTAATCTGTTACGACTAAGAGTGGACATTACAATGGCTTTTTTGACACATGTGTAACATGTCCATCCTCTAATACACGTCAGTTTCCAGACTTTCTTCTGTGTAACTGCTGTTTGCCCATCGTCCTCCATCTTGTACTTCTGCAGATGATAACTCTTAAACGGGATTTTGCACTTACCTTCACTGAGTTGCATCTATTATTCTCCCAAGTCATCAAGATGGTTCTGCATTCTTATGCTGCTTTCCACAATACCTACGTCACCCATCAGATCAGCATCTTCTTTGAATTTAGGAAGCAAAATTGCTATTCCATCATTCAAGACTTAATGACTATGTGAACAGCGTTACTGGGTAAACGCCTTCAAAGCCCACTTGATAATGCCCTTTCAGTACAATAACGAACTACCCAGTAGTTTTCCAGTCAGTTCTACATCTTCTTCTGGTACTGCCATTTAGACCACATTTTCCTAACTTGCTAATGAGAATATCAAGGAAGATGGTGTCGGTGACAATATTAAATCAAGTCACATTGAATCTACTGTTTCTCTGATATCTACAAGCTCTGTTACTATATAATTAATGGAAGCAGCCTAATTTGACATGATTTCTCCTTGACAAATTCATACTGGCTGTTACCTATCATTTAGGCACTTGCAAATAGCTTGTCTAATTTTTTTTTTCCCATGAAATTATATTAGCCTGACTGATCTATGGCACCTGGCTTCTTCCTCTCTCCAAGTTTTAAAGACAGGAACTACTTTGACACTTGCCAATTCTTCTGGAAGTACATCTGTTTTTTTCAAGTTTTCACAGATATCTCAGCTTCCAGACTACTACAGGAAACCCCCTAGTACTCTGGAACGAATTTAGGGAGGCCCAGCTGATTTGAAAACATCTAATTTATAGAATTAATTTTTCTAAGTAATGGATATAGCTGGTACTTCAAGGGCCTAAATGGTATTTAGTGAAGCTCACACTTTATGCTGTTGGCAGAACAAGGGTGGATTTCATTATCAAGCCAATAATTTATGGTTGATGTAAAGCAAATTTTTCAGGGAAAAAACATGTTTAATGATATAGGAAGACTTAAACTAATTAGCCCGAAGTTTGAAAAATCCATTGGTATTTAGACAAAATGTAAAGAAGATGCATTCCTTCCAGCTAATTATAAGAAGAAAAAGTCATCCTAATTCTTCTTGTTCACTAGGTACCAGTAAGCAAACACTATGAATCAGCGTGGACCAAATTGCCTTCAAGGCTCTTCTCTCCCTTTCTTCTATTTTAATCTGACCAAAACTTTGCCAGTGTGGGCTTAAGGAGACAGAGATTACTGAGACAAATGAACAGTGACAGCCTGAATTGAGGAGCAAGATAATCTCTTAACAGAAGTGTAGTGTTTTCGATTCATTGTAAATGGCACCAGAGAAAATCCTGTCCAGTATTTTTAAAGTGAGGCATTTCTAACAAAAAAATCAATATTCTTACCTGTTGCAAACTGAGAATGAGTGTCTTTGCACACTGGATTTTATCAATTTGCCTTGTTTTGCTCAGGGTTTCCTTAATGATATCTCCATAGTCGTTGTAGTACTAGGAAAAACGCGGAAAAAAACCCCAACCTCTTTAAATCTTTAAATTGAACCTCTTATACAATTTCTTACAATTTTCCCGACAGAAAGATTACTTAGAATTCTTATTTTGAAAAGGCAGCAGTTGCCAACAAACCCAGTCTCAAATCCATGTTTTTTGTAAGTGGGAGGCAATGTTTCAGTACCAAAATTTAAATTGATTGGTAGCCTGCACCTCATGATGAGACAAGGAACTTCAGTATTTGTTATCATCTTTTGCAACAAATATGTTGAAAAACAAACCAAAGAGTATTTCCTACCCCAAACTAAATATTTGATGAAAGTGACCCATGGCTGCAAACTCTACCAAACAAGATTACATTGAATCCACACACCCTTCAACAAGGAGGTGTAAACAGACAGTAGCACACAGGTGTGAAGCTCCATATACAATGCAAGCTGAGCTGGATGGCCAAGAAAGGAATTCACTGAATCCAGAAAGCAGAGTAAGGTATTAGTCAGTATAAAGTGCTGATTTTCTTTATGTTAGAAGAATGGTTGCTGAAAACCACAGCCGATGGTACGAACCATTTGGGTAGAAAAGAGTGTATAATCATTAAAACTTCCAGGCTGAGAATACAAATTTTTTTTTTCCCAACCAGTATTCTTTCAGCCTCATTAATATTTCTGCATTTGCAACCATGTATTTTCATTTCTCTTAAGTATTGCTCCTGCCTTCTTTGGTACAGAGATCCTTCTAGTTCGTATTCCAATTTAAACTCAGTTTCTCTCACCCTCCCCCAATTTCAAGAGGAGGGGAGTGGGGAAAGAAGGCGGCCAACCTGGAGCAGCGGGTAGGAAACAAACCTGGACTGGGACAGCTTCAGTTTGAAACTCCTGCTCTGGAAAAATTCCCTAACCAAGACTGATCCTGAGCAGTGACCTGGCTGATGACTAGAGTGTGCATTGGGGATTTTATTGTCCTGTGTGCTCCTAATGAACAGAAGGAGGATTTAAACTTAAATCCTTTACATTTCACATCAATATCTCAAAAACTATCTATAAAGGACCTGTTCCCCACTCCAGGTTTTCTTCCCTGATTGTCATCTTTACGATGACTAATCCTTTGCCGAGGGACAGGTGAGGTATACCCAGCAATTTGATGTAATCCGAGGGGCTTTGTGTTGCTTGGCAGTGTCAGGACTGCCAACGTGCCTGTTTTCTGGCAGGTAAACTCACAAGTACAGGGTGCAGTGGTAGCTGAGCAGCAAGTCTTTCTGAATTTCATTGGGCCTAACTACTGTATGGAAGCAGCATAAGTTGGTAAGACATTCAGCTAATGCATACCTACTTACAGCAGAGCTTTTTTTTCTGCTGTCCTGTTTAAAACAACCTTTTCTCACAAAAAAAACCCACCCTGTTTTCTTATGGCAAGATTGGGAGACTCCCAGTGGAATGTGACATTGAACACAAAACTGTTACTGTGGATTCTAGGAATGAATTTGAGAGGCAGGATAAGAAGATCTCTGTAGAGGGGAGCCTCTCTGGAAATACTCAGCACCTTGTAGGACGAACTTTTGGCGCTGCCTTTAATAAGGCACTCCCCTACACAGGACAGGAAGCTCAGAGCTTACTGCTTCTCAGTGGCAGGTGTAATTTAGAAAGGAAAAACTATTACAAAAATCAAATAAGGTTGAAAAAGCTTTCAAAAGTGTTCAACCTTTGACTACTGCACTGGAAAGGAGAGAAAGAAGGGCCCTGACACTACCATCTGTGTTCAGTTAGGAAGAGGAGAATACACAGAGCTGTACCTTCATATAGTGTTTGAAGATATCTGCTGCTGCATGCATGTCCACAATGTCATAAATTATCAGCTTGCTAAAGGCAGCCAAAAGGTTTCTTCTCTTATGTAAAGCTTCTATTTTGTTAGCTTCATCTTCTTCATCTCCCTCTGAAATCATCAACAATAAAATGTTTATAAGTAACTCCTATGTTCTAAAGCAACATTATTGAAGAGTAGCTTCTAGAAAAAAATCAATTCTTTAAAATGAAGCAAGGAAGTTGCAGGAGAAGCTAAAATGAAAGGTGATAATTCTTGAGTCCTGCCTGGGTTAGGACTTTCAGAAAAGTTCAGGAACATGACACACCATTGACCGAGGCTGCTATCTATATTCCTGAGTAGGTACCGAACATAATCCACATGGAACTGAATTCTTGTTTTCTTTACCCTGTGAAAGGCCATGGTAAAGACTTGTTGAATGCTTTTTGCTTAACTTCTGAAACACAGGACGTTTGGAGATGCTTCATTAACATGACTAAGCTATAAATATTTCACATAAGGAAAATTAGAAGCAGCAGTACTTCTACTGCATGCCTTGGATTTTCAGATATGAAATCGATGGCTCTAAAGTATCAGTAACAACAGGAAGCAAAATTCAGTTGTAACAAACATTAGCACTGAATGGCAATGTCATAAGTATTAAGTCCCTGTGTAAGACTCCACTCAATGAAAATGAAACTACACATAAAATGTTAAATATAATATCATATAATAAAAGCATAGTCTACAACTTATATAAGAAAATGAAATCAGTTGTGATAAAAATAAATATTCTGTGGTATTTAGAAGAGCTTATTCTTGGAGGGAATCTTCTAACCAGTGTGAAGAAGTACAGAGCTGTGGCGGGGGGAGGAGGGACATAGAGTCACCGAGAGTCTCTTGCTGCACTTGTACTAGAGTCTCCACAGAGCTACAGCACTTGAGTCACATATTTGATCACAGGAAATCTCTTACAAGCAGAGGAGTTGATTGTGAATATGCATGCACGTTTTAATCTTGAGATTCTTTAACAAACAGAATTGAAGCCCATTAGCACATTCCTCCATCCCTTTTCTTAATTTCTTTTTATCATTACTGATGCGTTCTGAATACCAAAAGTTATAAATGGTCAGACTGACTTCATGGAGTCAGAGCAGCATTAGGGAATGGAGATTACGTACAAAGATCTGCATCGATCTTTTTGCTGCCTTCCCAGTCCAACCACAAGATGTTAAAGAACAGCAATTTTGCTAAAGAGCAAAAAAAAAATTAGATACTGTCCTCCTAAAATCTATCCTCGATGTATTATTCTGAACATTGAACTCACAAAGTATGATTAACCACATATGGATTTCTGGTGAAGGTGTGTTTCAAAATGTATTTTTCCCAGGACTTCTTAAAGAGATGCACAACAAAGATGTTAGCTGCTGAGGAGCTAGAAAACTGAAAGCACCTTTAGAGCAAGAATGAATGCTCTGAGACCTTAGTTCTATATATTGCTGTCTTAAAAGGTCTAAAATAGCACCTATGTGTCATGCTAACATACAAATAACTGAGTACAGTGGAAATTCAGAAAATGTGCCAAAAAGAGCCGCTACAGTGTGCACCCAGCAGCTCTTTCACATAGTCCAACTATCATCTCTTGTCCAAAGCTATTTAAGATTTGGATATTGAATACCTCTGTACTTGCATTGAGGCATTTATAACGCATAGCAGCAGCACCAAGTTATTTAAAACCAGACTTAAATGACAAATCGGCCTCTCCCCGACTGAAAGCCAAAAATCCCAAGTCATCCTTGTGAGGAGGTAGAGACGGGGTCACCTCAGCCTCCAGACTCTGAAAGGGTGGCCATGCACAGATGCCAAGGAAAGAGCAAGGAAGCATGCAAGCATACACGATACTTTCCCAAGTACTTTCCTGGTCTCCAGCCAAATCAATGATGTCCTGGGCTTGACTTGATTATTTTGGGGGAGGAGCAGAAGGATTGGTTATTTAGTAATATCAGAGTTTTTTAAGGCCTTATTTGCCTAGACTTTTGCTGGGCTGGTAAGGTTTGCCTTCAGGATCCTGTAACTCTATTTAGTAACTCTAAAGGTTTTCTCTTTATGTACTCTTCCATTGTACTTCTTCCCACGAAGCTGTGTTAAATGAAGCCTGCTGCTGAACTATGATTGTACTGGTTTGGAAATAAATATTAATAAAAATATAGATCAGTAAAGGAAGAATAATTTTGTCCAGATTTATAGCATGTAGTTAGAGTCCACTCCCATGTCTTCTGAAAACATCTTTTTTTATGAATTTTTTTAAGCGCTTATTTCTTCTTTAACACAAGTAGTACTGAATATCGAGTATTTAACATTCACATCTCCCCCAAATAAAGAAAGAATAATTCTGAAAACATTTGAGCAACCTGATCTGAAAATTCTATTTTCTCCTTTCTTGTGTCTGCTATGAAAAAAAAGCTGAGTAGAAAACATGAAAGCTAAACATACCCATGCTCTGGTTTTCATCATCTTGGTCAATAAAGACATGGTCCATCACAAAACTGAGGAGTTCTGACTGGAGACCTGAATCTGGATTAAACACCAAAGGCTGAAGACCTTCTCGACCTCCAGTCATCAGCTGATGACTAAAAATCATCAAAAGATCACAGAGCAGCATGAAAGCCTGAAAGGCAAAAGAGAATGAATGCAGTAAGAACCATAAGTCAAGTAAGTAAAAAATAAAATACCATTTATCCAATTGCCAGATATCCCTGCTATTATTAAATGTCTTTCTTTAACTGTACTCAGTTGTATTTGTTTGCGTGCTGTGAAAAGTGCTCAAAAGGGTTTCTCCTAACTTTAAAATGTTATTATGCCTTTGATTCCTATGTAAGGAACTGTGTTTACTACCTCTTCCACATCCAGGACGATCCACATTAAACTTTAATTTCTTCTCTATAAAAAGAACTCTAAATCTAACTCTGATCCAAGGACTGTGGAAAAAAACCACCGCTTTTGATAAACCGTTAGCAAAGTTAAACAAGCAAAAACCAAACAACATTAAAGAGGGAAAATCCAAGCTGAGTCACTGTCCGATCCCAAAAATGCGGAGAAGCAGCTGTAACCAAAGAAATTCTCGCAGAATTTCATCAACAATTCTCTGCCAAAAGAATCAAGTAACTTCGCATAGCTTTCAAATCCAGATAAAAGCCGACCAGGGCACAGTTTTCAATGATTTATGCTCGTTACTATTATACCCTCGTTACCTGAGAATAAAGAAGGCAGCTATTAGTAACTCCATTTCTTTCAAGGGCTTCTCTGTATACTCTCAGGCACGAGAGCAACACTGTTTTCCCCAATGGCTTGTGCTGGAGTGTCATAGCCAGCTGTATTCATTTGCATTACATTCAACACCTGAGCACCTTTCAGAAAGCGCTTTTTAACCTTGTTTGTTTCTCTATCTTTAACCCCAGGTTTTGAAAACTGAGAAAGAGAGGAAGGTTCAAAGTACGAATGCGTAAAAAGAAGACTCCTAGAAGATCTACGCTGGATGTGCTGCAGAAGCCTGCAGGAGTCTCACTCAGGGCAGTGTCAATCACCGTTCCCAGGTAGGTGGTAGGCCAGAGGCGTTTGCAACTGAAAAGCGATTGCAGAATAGCTCTGAGGCATGAAATCCAATAGGCTTTAATTCGGTCCTATATTCCCCCTCTACAAACAGCTGAACAGAAAGATAGTTAAATGTGCGTTTAAACATATTTTTGAACGAAGCCTAAGGAAAAGTAGTGAGAGAGAGAGAGAGCAATCTGCTCTACAAACTTCCAAAATGAAATCTTTGTGAATGCTGAATGTCATAGCAGCTCGCTTATTTCTTGGAGTATGTTATAAAATCTGAGTGAGCTATACTCAGGCAAGAACAAAATGCAGATCATTGTAAACTATGTTCTACTTAGACTATGGAAACAGATGCCACTATTTGGGATTTTTCTCCACTGGATCCAAAAAGCTGTGATTTATTTCAGTGATGATCTCACCTGCCCTAAACTCCTTTGATACTCAACAGAATTTAAGCTCATCCTAATTGTAGACCTTTAAAAAACAGTGTATGAATATTGCACCGAAAGTGCTTATTTCTGTCCTATATAAAGACAGCAGTGGACTCAGATACAGATACGTCTAGTCACGGGAGATTTTTCACTCAAACAGTCTAGGAAAAATTGAAATGTTTGAGTCCTGTTTCTATAAATACTTAATACATTTTTCCTTCCTTTGATACATACATTGATCTTTTCTGGAAAGAATGTATAGAGTCAGAATCAAATACGGCAGAGAGACAATATAATTTGCGCAGAATTCTCAAAAGAGTCCAGTAAAACAAAAGGATTAAGAAGCAGTCCTGCACTCACAGAAATATACTTTTTAAGGAAGAAAATTAAAAGGATCATAGAAGTGTTGGCTGGAAGGGACCTCTGGAGTCTCTAGTCCAACCTACTCTGACTGGGACACGTCACAGCTTCTAAGATAAGGTTAAATTGCTAATGAAAAAAAAAAAAAAAAAAAAAGAATTGTGGCCACTAATAATAAGATAAAAACACGTTAATACACATCAAGAACAAAAACACTGCAGCGATGGGAAGGATCATTTACCATTTGTTGAAGCAGAAAAGGCATTAGTTCTAGCTTAAGCTAGAACTTTGCTTTGCTATTTTCATGAAGCTAGATGATATTTTCACATTATATAGTATTAATAAAATTTGCCAAGAGTAACTACTCAGGATATTAAAAAACAATTAGTAAAGTTAAATCTGCTGGAAGACAATGACATGTCAGAGTCTTTTAAAAACACGTAAACTAGCAACATCTTAAATATTAATATTTATCAACTTGCAGAACACTGTGTAAATGCCAAGCACAGCTATCTTTCAAAAGAATAAAACTGTCTTTTAAGAAGCATTATCTTTTAATAGCAGGCCAAAACCACAGGCCAGTTAGTTACAGTCTTTTCAAAATCCTGGGAGGTCTGATAGAAATGCAATTTGTAGACAATTAAAAGATGTCAACAGACTTGATATAAATCAGCATATACTCATAAAATCTCAGCAAATAAACTAGCCATTGTTTTTTTCAGAAACTGTGAATTATTTCAACAGGCCCTCTGATTTAATTTCTTTTATTTCTATTTCTAAATACGCATAGCAGAAGCTTCCCTCTCCATGCACGCATGGCTTTCCAAAAGCCTAAAGCAGAGAACTGGATAACCGCACTGAACAATAAAAATCATAAAACCATAAAAAAATACGCAATCATATTTCACATCTATACTTTTGGCATATGTGTGCACACACATACACATGCAGAAAGATGCACGCACTTAAGTTTTCAGTGCTACCAAACAGGGAAGCACAGCAACCTAAGCTGTCATGGTTATATTGATGGGAATCTAAAAAGCTCTCCAAATCTTTACATTTCTATAATGAAGACACTGTTTAAATAGGTATTTTACTCTGATTTCTCAAGGAGACATAACTATTTGTGAAGTGACAATTTTTGCATAGTGTGAGAGGACATTACATTCTTAGGTGTTACTCTCACTATTTTTGTAAAATGAATTAACTTTTTTTTCTGCTAGAAAATATGCAGTAGTATGACCTGTACTGCCAGAAGCCTCAATTTTCTCTCATTAGCCACAATGGGAAAGAGATACAATAATTAGTATTCACCACTACATTTAACTGAATTATTAGGATAACAAAATAATGAAATATTGTTGACGCTTCAGGCATTTGCCTTTGTCAGGAAAGCAGTCACCCTATGCTCCCTATTAGTCAACAACAGGGGGAAAAAATCCAGAAATATACAGAGACAGATTCAGCTCATTTGAGGTCTCAATCACCCTCTAAAGTGCCTATTTCCATCTATTGATACAGCATCTAAAGGAATAGGCTTTTATTTTAGGTCACTGAGAAGCCTAAAGTTATGATAGCTGAATATAAGCCGAAGCATCCAGGTAACCCTTATTGTTACATCAGAAATACATTTGACATTAGCTGGGCTTTGAAGGTGCTTTTAATACAGCTCTTCTTATGGAGAGTTTGTTCAGTTTTATTTAGACAGAAGGCACAGATGATTTAAATTTGATATAGTGTTGTCTTGAGTTTTACTACAGTTTAATATTCACACTTTTCCTAAAAGCATATGACAGACATTTCCTTTACCTGTTCTTTGACTGGAGTGTTGACATTTGACAGACACTGCTGGCAGACAGCCAGAAAGGATTTCACAGTTTTCCTCAATACCAACAAGTCCTCCTAGAATAAACATTAAAAGGGATAATATGTAACTATTAATAAAAGGTTGCTAGGAAAAAGCAAAATAAAAAGATGGTGATAATTTCATACGTTCAACCCTATAAACTAGCCAAACAAAAAAGGCCATTTAAAAACATGCTATTCATCGAGCATGGAGCAAACCAAGTCATGAATTTTCAGAAGAATGACCCAAAGTTTCCCCTGTAATAAGTAACAATAATAAAACAATACATTCCTGAGTTAAATTGTCTGTATTTTGTATTGAATGTAAAGTATAAATGTTTCAGAACAAAAAGTTAAAATACATCAAGGTCAGCGCACCTGGTGGTTTATAAAGAATTCTGTACTCAGATAAATCAATGTGAACTAAAAAATAAAACCATAGAATCATAGAATGGTTTAGGTTGGAAAGGACCTTGAAGATCATCGAGTTCCAACCCCCCTGCCATGGGCAAGGACACCTCTCACTAGACCAGGTTGCCCAAGGCCATGTCCAGCCTGGCCTTGAACACCTCCAGGGATGGGGCCTCAACAACCCCTCTGGGCAACCTGTGCCAGTGCCTCACCACCCTCACAGTGAAAAACTTCCTAATGTTCAATCTGAACCTGCCCTCTTCCAGTTTAAAGCCATTATCCCTTGTCCTATCGCTACATGCCCCAGTAAAAGTCTTTCCCCAGCTCTCCTGTAGGCCCCCTTTAGGGACTGGAAGGCCACAATAAGATCTCCCTGGAGCCTTCTCTTCTCCAGGATGAACAGCCCCGACTCTTTCAGCCTCTCCTCATAGGGGAGGTGCTCCAGCCCTCGGATCATCCTCGTGGCTCTCCTCTGGACACTCTCCATCAGGTCCATGTCCTTCTTATGCTGGGGACTCCAGAGCTGGATGCAGTACTCCAGGTGGGGTCTCACGAGAGTGGAGTAGAGGGGCAGAATCACCTCCTTTGACATGATGACAACCCTTCTGATGCAGCCCAGGATACGGTTGGCCTTCTGGGCTGCGATCGCACATTGCTGGTTCATGCTGAGCTTCTCGTCTATCAGCACCCCCAGGTCCTTCTCCTCAGGGCTGCTCTCCAGCCATTCCCCGCCCAGCCTGTATTTGTGCTTGGGATTGCCCCGACCCAGATGTAAGACCTTGCACTTGGCCTTGTTGAACTGCATGAGGTTGGCCTGGGCCCACCTCTCCAGCCTGTCCAGGTCCCTCTGGATGGCATCCCTCCCCTCCAGTGTGTCCACCACGCTAAAGAGCTTGGTATCATCGGCAAACTTTCTGAGGCTGCACTCGACCCCACTGTCCATGTCGCCAACAAAGATGTTGAACAGTACAGGCCCCAGTACCGACCCCTGAGGAATGCCACTCGTCACTGCTCTCCACTTGGACATCGAGCCGTTGACTGCACCTCTTTGAGTGTGACCATCCAGCCAGTTCTTTATCCACCGAGTGGTCCATTTGTCGAATCCACATTTCTTCAATTTAGAGACCAGGATATCGTGTTGGACAGTATCAAACGCTTTGCACAAGTCCAAGTAGATGACATCAGTTGGTCTTCCCTTGTCCACTGCCACTGTAACCCCTTCGTAGAAGGCCACCAAATTTGTCAGGCATGACTTGTCCTTGGTGAAGCCATGCTGGCTGTCACCAATCACCTCCTTGTTTTCTATGTGCCTCAGCAGAGTTTCCAGGCGGATCTGCTCCATGATCTTGCCAGGCACAGAGGTGAGACTGACTGGCCTGTAGTTCCCTGGGTCTTCCTTGTTTCCCTTTTTGAAAATAGGGGTTATGTTTCCCCTTTTCCAGTCGGCAGAAAAAACCTCACCAGACCGCCACGACTTCTCAAATATGATGGCTAGTGACCTAGTGACTTGATCTGCCAGTTCCCTTGGGACCTGTGCATGTACCTCATCAGGTCCCATGGACTTGTGCACCTTCAGATTCCTCAGGTGGTCTCGCACTTGATCTTCACCTACAGTGGGCGGTTCTCCATTTTCCCAATCCTCACCTTTGCATTCTGCGTCATGGGCAGTGCGGCTGCAGTCCTTGACAGTGAAGACGGGCAAAAAAGTCATTGAGTACCTCAGCTCTGTCTCTGTCCCGGGTAACCAGTTCTTGCGTTTCCTTCCGCAGGGGGCCCACAGTTTCCCTAGTCTTTCTTTTCTCGCTGACATACTTAAAGAAGGATTTTTTGTTTGCCTTAATGTCCCTGGCCAGATTTAGTTCTATCTGGGCTTTAGCTTGTCTAACCCGATCCCTGGCTGCTTGAACGATTCCTCTGTATTCCTCCCAGGCTACCTACCCCTGTTTCCACTCCCTATAGGCCTCCTTTTTCCTTTTGGTCATGTCCAGGAGCTCCTTGTTCATCCATGTAGGCCTCCTGGCTTTTCTGCCTGCCTCCCTCTTTGTAGGGATGCATTGCTCCTGAGCTTGGAGAAGGTGGTCCTTGAATATTAACCAACTTTCTTGGACCCCCCTTCCCTCCAGCACTTCATCCCATGGCACCATACCAAGCAGATTCTTCAAGAGGCCAAAGTCAGCTCTCCCAAAGTCAAGGGTGGTCAGCCTGCTGCGCACCTTCCTCGCTGCCTCGAGGATCTCAAACTCGACCATTTCACGGTCACTACAGCCCAGGCTACCCTTGAGTTTGACACTGTATACCAGCCCCTCCTTTTTGGTAAGAACAAGGTCCAGCATAGCTCCTCTCCTCGTTGGCTCCTCAACCACTTGGAGGAGGAAGTTGTCCTCAATGCAATCCAAGAACCTCCTGGATTGCTTATGCCTGGCTGTGTTACCCTTTCAACAGATTTCGGGGTGGTTGAAGTCACCCATGAGAACCAGGGTCTGTGAACATGATGCCGCCCCTATCTGTCTATAGAGGGCTTCATCCACTCGGTCTTCTTTGTCGGGTGGCCTGTAGCAGACCCCCACTGTAATGTCCCCTGCTTCCAATTTCCCTTTAATCGTGACCCATAGGCTCTCAGTTGGCTCTTTACCCATCCCTAGGGCTGAGCTCCATGCATTCTAGCTGCTCCTTGACATATAAGGCAACACCGCCTCCTCCTCGTTCATACCAATGAACATCTCAAGTTCAACAAAAACTTTATCGTAACTGCCCGCAGACGTGGCAAATGTGAAGGCAAATCACAGAAATCTGATGAGTTATGGAAGAAGGAGGGAGGTCTGTTGATCTGGAGAAAAAAGGATTTGTGGGCAGAAAAGATAAATGAATGGCTGTTATTGATTGCCTTGATCGAGACAACTGATGTGTATTTTAAATGCGGGTACTGGGTTCAATAGGAAAGCTGTGTATTTTTACCTGGGGGAATTAACACTGTACCCTGATGAATGCTTATTTTTTATAGATAACAAAATAAACCAGTGAAAACACATCAAAACAAAACATAAGATAGTGGAACATAATCGTAAGAATACAGCAAGTAGCCACATGGAAACAGCAAATCAACTACAGAAGAAAAAGAACCCTCCTATGTGAAAAGCTGGACTGCCTCTATCGTAACTAAGAAATGTCCTGAAAATGTATATGGCTTCTTGGCACATACTTAAATAGTCTCCCCTATTTTACAGTAGTGATAAACCAAACACCAAGAAGAAAAGAAGAACCAGAAATCACTAAGACTTGGTGTTAGCTTCACGTTTTGTGAAAAGCACGAGCTTTGTCAGCATGGATTCATAGATTCTGCCACCCTGCATTGCTCAGGTGATACCAACAGACGCTTCTGCCCTGTCTGCTCTACCATGTGTCTCCCAGCACTCAGATCTCCTCCTGTGCCACCAGCAGTTCCGCCAGGGCCCCACAGACAACACTGTTTCTCACCTGTACCTGGGACCATTGCTTGAAAGACCTTTCCCTTCCCAGTTTTCACCATTGCTGGTTTCATGTAAAGAAGGGATCATAACAGCCATTAATTCACAGGGGACTGCTGGCCTACCGCTGCTGCAGAACTTCCTCCATGATACCTCTATCAGCTTTCAGATGGAAGACAACGTGCCCTACAGAACAACATCCAACCCAAAACTAAAGAATCTCTATAGTGTACATACAACATTTTCCTTGCTAAAAACTCCAATATTTAATTATGCTGGCTGTTTAGTCCATGTGTCTCATTTCTAGTTTTAGCTTTTCTTATTGTTTCCTATCATAAGATCTTGTTATTCTTTTTTTACTGAAAAGCCTTTTTGTGGTCCATATGTTCTTCCTGTACTGGTTCACAACAGAAGGCAGGTCTGCATGCGTGCCGAAGCAGCCCAGGTGTTCCTAAGTCTCTGAACATCTTATAATTTTCAACAGAGTGTTATTTTCTGACATGGACACTGAAGGTCTATGAGCTACCTCACCTTCCTTTTCCTAAGCAATTTTTCTTTGATAATACAACTAAGGATCCCCTTGTGCTACTGCATTACCCCAACATTCCACAATCTGTAAGACAGCTCTGCTCTATTCTAAGTCACGCCTTTCCACTTGTCAGCCTTCTTGTTCCCAGATAAAGCCTTCCATTTGGCAGCATTAAAATGCCCCTTTGTTTTTTTTAATTGTATTCTGTTTACCAATTGATCTATGTCATCCACATTTTAAATACCTTTGCTTTACCTTCCCTAATGATTGGTAAAAATTACCAGTTTTTAGCAGAGAATGGATCTCTCCTGGAATGCATCAGAAGCTATCCATCCCTTTTGTACGTGGGAAATCATCACACATTTTTTTCAAATATACTAATCAGATATGAGCTATTGAATATGAATTACATTAAATTCACATATTGACCTGAAATGCAATGTGATGCTACCATCTTAAAATGGTATTTCAACTGGTCTCCTTATCAGCCAAAAATGCAATCTTCTCAAAAACAAATTCATTTGTCCCTTCCGGTCTTATCTGTTGGCCATGTTTCTTCTGCCCTTCAGCCTGGTACTGGCTGGGTTTTCTATCAGCCAGTCCAAGATGTTACCTAGCACTGATGCCAGGCTTATCACTTCACTGCTACATAATGATCTGATTTACAGCTTTGAACATTGGGATTACAATCACTTTAATAACTTCCTACTTTCTATCACAATTATCTTCCATTTAGATGTTAATGGATTCAACACAGAAATGACAACCTATGAAAAATCCTATATAAAGGTTAAAAAGTGAATGAGCGTGTCTCCAATTTTTCTTTCTATCAAAGAACGAGTAACATGTAGGTAGACATTTATTATCCCCTCTCCTGATAGACTGACAAAGATTATTTTGAAAAGTTACAGACACCAAACAGTGCAACAGAGCCATCTGGAACTTTTCTAAATTTGGAGAAATCCCCAGACTACTATAGAGAGGTAATTTTTTTTAAAAAGGGAAAATGAGAAGAAAAAAAATGAATTAGATTTTCAAGTCTTTTACCATTCTCAGGCACACAGCGAAGGCTCTTGAGGTGTGATTACCTGACATGCTGGCTTCAGCAGAAAAAACGGTATGAAAAAAATTTTACTCTTCTCTTGGGAGAAGAAGGTAAACCCATGGGGTCACACTGAACTGGATCACTAAAGTGACCCAGGATAAAAATAACCCTTTCTTGACCTGCACAGCCTAATATCTTCAAATTTAACTAGTTGTGTCAGGAACAAGAATGAGCAAGGACTTGTATTGGCCTTACCACCACCTGTAACTGAACAACTGTGTCCACAAGACGGCTATCTAAAATAATTCAGTTATTCTCTAGTTTTAAATTGAAGCTTTTTTTTTTCCATTGAAGCCATTTAGAAATGCTGTGCTTTTGCTAGGTTCGCCCACCAAACCTATTGTGCCCACTGCCTTTCATCTAAACTACTTATTTGCAGTATTAAGTTCCTTCTCCTTGCAACTTTGATAAACTTTACAATGCTTAAGAGCCATCAGCTTGCAACTCGACTGTGGAACACGAACCTTTTGCACCTTGTGGCTCTTCCCTTCAGCATTTTGTGCTTTCTTTCATTGTGCCCATATAAATGTGAAAAGTCACCGAGTCACTATGTTTTCCTTTAAATCCCTCTTTAAATCCCCTCTACTAATTCCTCTGCCTACTAATCACTTGGTAATAGCTATGCATTTGGCTAGTCTGGCTGCTGTTCATTCAGAACTGTTTCGCCTTTGTCTTGCCTCTGAATGTTTGCTCTATTCATGCCTTTTTTTTTTTTTTAAACTGTTCTAAGATTTTGGACTCTCTTCTTCTGCAAATTTTCCTTTTCATTACATACATGTGCAGTGCATAGTACAATGGTCCCAGGCACCTGTTCTTCTGAATACATGAAGAAATCTAGATGGAAACAGCAACTGTAGAATCTAATCCCCAAGTCTCCTACCTCAAGTCTGTTCTTGCTCCCCAGAATCTACAGGCAAGGGAACTCTTGCTGAAAAATTACCAGCTTCCTTTGAAACCATCCTCAAAACCCTTTTCACATGAAGAACGGTTTGAAAAAGAGTTTTAAAATAACTCTGACCCAACTCTATGCTGCATTTAACTGGTGGAATCTTTGTTATTGGGCAAGGAATTTGGACTTTCTTACTAACTCAAATAATCAGTAATTATCACCCTTCTATTAAAATGTCTCTGAAACATTTTTATGCTGATATCACTTCCTTGAACTCTATGATCAAAATTGTAATCTACAAATGATATTACAGTGTGGGGGAAATCTGTTACCCTCTTGGTAACAGCCTGGATAAACAACAGCTGATAAGATGAAAACCTGAGTGCAACAGTGCCTGAACAGAACACACAAAACTACCTCTTTTGAGTGGGTGTTTGCTTAAAAACTAACAATGCTAAGAGGAAAGTTAACAATGAATTTGCTTAAAACGAGCAGATTAAACAGTAACCAGGAGATTACCAAGAAACTTCTGGGAAAAGGAGCAGTCACCTTGTAAAGAAGGGTAAAAGCAGCATGATAACCTGTGATCATGGAAAGGAACCTTGGGGCGGAACAGAGCAGCAGTGAAACCAAGTCAGAGACCCCAACACTGCAACCGTTGCCTTGGCACGGTGGCACGTCCTCCCTGCTGGAAGCCGTAGAGGCCTGCATCCATCTGAAGGACCATCAGCATGGGGTGCAACACGCAGGAACCCACACCTCGAGCATGTGTATGTGACTGGAGCGCTTTGTGGGTGTGGGCACACACGAAGCTGGAGCACCCACCTGTCCAACAGCAGCCACATCTAAGCAGGGATCTCATGCTCCCAGAAGAAGGGCAACGGGCTGGTACCTCACATTTCCTGGGAGAGTGTGTAACTCTAAATCGCGTGTGTCTTGTGGAGGCGATTACAGCAACTTGTCAACAGTTACAGAAGGGTAGTTAGAAATTTGTAGGTATTCATTAGCATTATAAAAGTGTCCAGTATCCTGGTTTACCTGAGGCATAGCTGATGCTTATCTTTGGAGATGTGTTGCACTGACTGCGAGTTAATCACATGCTAATAAATCAGTGAGGCTGACCTGATTCTAATTTGATTTAAACTGCAAGAGTCAAAACGGTTTTTCCCTGCCACACATATAAAGCCTATAGACCAAAACTCTTAGCCTCATGTAGTCAGCCATAATCCCAAACACCACAGCTGTAATAAAAAGTGTCCCTCAGAAAGCAATAAATGTGCCCTGGGCTTGGGCATAATGCCCAGGACAGTTTCCAAACAAGGGCAATACTCTTAGGAGAGAGACTGTACTTTTGGAAGAGCTGTCTGAACACCAAATAAATAACAACTTCATTCCAAAAAGATTCTTTTTCCAATTGCATATCCCTGGTTGTCATGTATGACTCTAACCTAGAACCAATACACACGATTATTAAGCAATTTTGAGCTCCAGTCAAAAAAGAACTCACTTGGGAACAAATCTCACCAGAACCACCCATCCCACCTGCAAACTCCCTGCAATAAAATGTATACCTAATGGATGCAGAGCATACCTGATTAAAAATTGTAAAACTTGCCAATATATGCCTAGTACTACCAAACTGAATACTTCCTCCCACAGAAACATTAACACCCTTGAATCCTGTACTTATTTCCAAAACGTTAATATGCTTTTTCCTGTGGAGTGAATGCCTACGTAGTAACTAAGTAGGTGAAACAGAGCAGCTACTATTTGCCAGCATGAACTCACACAAATGACCCAGCAGGCAGCAGATGAACATTTCTTACAAATCATTCCCTCTGTCTCTGATCTCTCAGCCTGGATGCTCAAGGGAAATATAAAAAAATCACCTTCTAAACCCAAGCCTGGGAAAAAAAAAAAAATCATAAATCTACTGGATACGGAAAAGCAAGGACTCGGGACTAGTTTTATGACATATTATAAACCCCCTTCTCCCCATTAGCCTTCTCTCTTCCCCACTATCCAGCTCCTACTTCCCTCCCAGTAACTGTCCTATCACCTTGCCTTCCCCTGCGCCCAACCCCTACGGGGAACAACAGCCTTTTCTTTCAGAGACAGTTTACCTGATCTGTTTCTACATAGTAACCAAGCAATTGTTCTCAGCTTGTATTTTGCTCTGTAATCTCCTGCTTTTACTTCAAACCTGAAAGGCTTGTATGTCTAAAAGCCTCTCTAATTTTTACCAATATCCATTGGTCTACTAAACATACCACTTCAGCCTGCAAACCATCACCTCCCTCTGTCCTTAGATCATTACAGCTACAGCAAAGTAACACTAGAAAGCTGGATGGACCTACATATTAAAATATTGTGTCAGAAATCTTCCTTTAAAAGCCTGAATAATTAAAAAATGTTCATGAAATACACATTTTTCGTTTTGAGATGCTCATGTTAATGCCTTTTTCTTCCCATACATCATACTTTAGACATGATCCCCTTTAATGTCTGCTGATTTATAAGCCTAAATCACGGCTTATAAAACAACCATGGGCAAAATGATCTCCTAATGGATTAAACGAAAGATATATTACAGATCAGATTTATTTTCACAGTGAATGAACTACAAGGGAAAGTCTGATAGAAAAAAACCCACACAGAACAAAATGCTACAGTCACATCAGGTTTGTGGATTTCTCTTTATCCCCTTTCTGTTGTGAGCATAGCTGAGGTTGGTGGCCAGGCATGAAGAGCTGAAGGGCATTAGTGCAGTGCTGCTCTTGAACTAAGCATGGAGAACACTCAGTATTTTTGTAGGGGGTGGGGTGAAATCCCAAACAATAAGTTAATAACAGCTCTCTACGTTAGAGCAATTATGATTTTTCACTGGGGATTCCAGAAGCAGAATTGACTTGTACTTCAAATGGTCATTCTCAATGGAGCTTTCATAGTTTTTCCATTCCTATGAACCACATTATGACTAATATGAATCAGAATAGTATTGGAAATACATGAAAGATCAAGGCTATTCTGCATTCATCTCATAAAATAATGTCTCATATAAATGTATCCTATTTTGAAAAAGTAGGCAAAGCCTTACAATTGCACTAAGCTTGTCTGCAAGAAAAAAAACAGTCACTGAAACAAAAGTCCTTTTCTCTTCCAGTTTAACTGGACCATCATGGTAATATTGCAAACCACAGTCCACATTAATACTTTGGCACCAAAACGCAAAGCTTCTGACCAGGTCCTGTGCGGATAGATGCTGTATACGTTAGTCACTAGCTGTAGTTTACAGTATGTTTCTTTTGCTATAATTTAGACATAACAAAACATGAAACTTTTTTCTAGCAATGCTGACAGCTTTCACTCTGCACCATCTATGTTATACTGCAGCAATTTACTGTATTTAGTTCAAAAAAATCAAGAAATGCAGTGAAGGGAGATGAGAATCTTACCAAACGTGCTGTGTCTTGGCATTTGCCAGAGCAAATCAAGACTGGGCATTGCTGCTCAAGGGGCCGAGCAAGTAGGAGGACAGAGTTGTTGGGCATCTTCAGGAGAGGGTAAGACACCTAGCGAGACCCAACAGTCAAGAGCACGTGGGGAAAAATTTAATAAAGGTGTTGAAGACAGTGTCCAGGCTTGGACAGTCGACAAGGTGCTCTAAATGCACCTGCTGTTAGTGCGTGGTTCCTCATACACAAGTCACTCACTAGACAGGTAACCAGCAGCCCCGTTTCCCTACTTGGGGAGCACCAGAATGAGATTCAGTGTGTCGGTTTTATGGACTTCAGGGCTGAAGCAATGCACGGCCTCCTGCATTTACTTTTAGTTACTTAGTCCTTCTGTCACAGTGAAATTTCTCCCTAAGGATAACAATGCTGCTAGCGATGAGGACTTCAGATGCTTTATTGTGACGAGATTCAGAGTTCATTTAAAACAAATGGGATGTATTCAGTTTTCTCAGTTATAAGGAGTCAAGATGTAATTATATGCTACCAGCATGCTAAAGAGAAAGAAGCTGAGAGGGTACAATGGGAACAAAAGCCAGAATAAAGAATACCAATTATTCTTTTTTTCTAGTAGCTATTCTTAAATAGCAATATATATCATTCTTCAAAACTCAAAGAATTTACAACTTATTTTTGTCATTTTTATGTGCATAAAGTGCTTATTTTAGTAGCATTTTAGTATAGTATCTTTTTCTTTTTGATGCTGATGGGGAAGTACTTCAGTTTTCATACCGTTTTAATTTGATACGTTACTTTTGAAAAAGCCCTAAAAAGACAGGTTGCTGGCCTCCGAATGAGAAAAGAGCTAAGGAAAGGTCCTGGAAAAGCGATTATAACAAACAAGTTATGTGTACCATTGCCCTTGCTGCATTACACTTGTGTGAGCTTACTATTTATCAGTAATCATCACTGGTAGTAACCTTAGATTTATCTTTAGCAACATAAAAGATGTAAGTAAAAGGTAAGCAAGGTAAACACACATCAATATTAAGCTATGTGTGGAGTACAGGTCAACAGTATTGTTTACAGCTATTAGGTAAGCATTGCCAATGTGACTGATCCACTCATGCAAACGGCTGTATTCACAATAAAGGGCATTAAGTACCTTCAGCAATGAAAATATAAAAATCAGCTACTATAAAATCCTGACAAAGACAAGCTCCTGCTGTTTGTATAGCTTATTTAGACATATGCATGAAGTTAAATAGATCCTGAAATACTGAATAAATCAAAACACCAACATTTTATATCTGTTTCAGAATGACATAAAATGACGGCACAACGGGTGGAGTTACAATCAGGTCTAATGCCTTTTTAGTAAGTTGTGTTTCTTCAGTAAAATCTGTATGATCAAATGCCTACTTACTTTGGAAGGGGAGCCTTCAGTGATTTTAACCAGCTGCCAGAGAATAGAGTAATGGGAACACTGCAGTGCCTGAACAACTATCTGTAACAGAGGGAACACAAAGAATCCCAGCACATTGGAAATATCAAGCATACCAGTAAAGCATATGTAAAATATATAATGTATTTTGGGGAGAAGAAATAGGAGTAGCTCTTAGGTAGTACTTTTTGTTTCGAAGGATATTACGTTTTTCCTTAATCAGTTTGGTGAAATAAGAAACCAGCCTACTACAGCAAATAAAATACTCTGTAAATGCTGGGAAACAGAACAGAAAACTGTGCATTAGAGTAGAGCAAGAGGTGATGTCACAGCACGACGGAGTACAACCCAACATCTACATAGCTCGGTTCAAAAGCATCTGTTGAAATGCCTCTAAATCTGCCTTCACTAGTAAAACAGCCTGGAAATTTGTTCCATTGTAAAATGAACATGTATCCCAATTTCTAAAAAAGGGGAGAAAATACAAATTTTCCCATGGAGAAGACTAGGCTCATATTTATGGTGCCCGTACAAGCGTCCACGGTGTCTTTCTAAAATTTCAAATCTATATTAGGCGCTAAAAATTTCAAAATATTTTTGGCTTGAAAATGCTTCCAAAGGTTTGTGGTTCTGTGCAGAATAAATCACATTTGTAACAGTTCTAACCACTTCACAAAATACTGTTTTGAAAGATCTCACTACAGACCAAACCATTCCTTTCCAGCGAACTCTTTCTAGTGGACTAGGGAAAGAAATACTGAGGAGAATTCAGACTTCAGAACTTTTTTCCCTAAGATCTTACAGAAGTATTTGGGGAGCCATATCCCAGAAACTGAAGATGGCTGGTAGTTGCATGGACAGTTTTTATCTGCTGGCCCCTTCCCTCCAGGTAGCACAATTCCAGCAGTAAGTAGCAACTGTAGAAAGAGCAGAAGGTCCCACAGCTTAAAGCCATGACTTTCACATGGCATGTGGCAATACGTCCTCCATGTGGTCCTTTTTAGAAAATACTTTTACAGAATTTCACGAGAATTTTTTTTTCTAAATGAAGCCGAGTTAGAATTAACAACTGGCTTCTAATTGAAACCAAATTATAACTTAAAATGCGCTGAAATGCTGGAGTAGGCAGTTTGTCATTTAAACTGGAATCATGGGAGAATCTGAAATGGTCCTTATGCTCATCCATGAGAAAACTAAAACCGAACTAGGAAGAAACAAAGTCCAAGATGTGTCCACTAAGAGAACTCCACTGGAAAGCCTGCCCAGCATCCCTGCCAAATGTTCTTTGTGTTTCCTGGACTTCATAACCTTCCATCTTACCTTCAATGCACAATAATCCTTTGTGATAATTCTAATTGCAGCCAAGGTTTACAAATGCTGGGTTTCAGTGTAAACATCATGATTTATGCATTGGTTTTCACAGCCAGGAACATTAGTTATTCCTTACTTTACAGATGAGAAAGGTGAGGCAAAGCAGCTCAAAAAACACAGAACCCAAGATTTTTCACCTCCTGGACAGTGCCTCGCTACAATATAAATTTAATTCAAAACTCCATGTTTTTCCCTAAATAACTGAGGTCTAGTGCATTAATCTTTTGAATTTCTCTATGACTAGACTTTTTAAAACTTTGAATCCCCGAATGACGCAGTGCAGGTGTTGCTAACTGTACCTGTTCTGGCATAGCTCCATGTTCAATTCCAGTTCTTAGTAATCTGTAGCAGTTACTGAACAGATCCCATTTTGTGAGGTCATGTGCACTAGAACGAGAGGTAATAAAGAGCGATTAGCTGTGTTCCTCAAAACTCCCCATCACCGCGAGAATGCAGTCTGACCTGGTAGCTCAGTGAGCTTTGGTGTTTTTGCAAAGCTGAGATAATACAGCCTGCTGACAAAGCAGCTGCACAATTAGTTCACACCATGCTAAAAGCAGAAGTTAGGCTTTCTGGTAACTGCAGAAAAATGTTTTACTACATGGGATTTTTGTAGGGAGGAGATAAAAATCCCTGCATACCATACATCTTTAAAGGTTACTTGAGTGTATCTACAAGCTCCTTCTCAGTGTTGCCTCTAAATCATCCTTCCTCTTCGGTTCTAAACATTGACGGAAGCCCAGAGGCACTTCTCTGGCATTGCAGCAGCATTATGGCCAAACTCTAGCAATATGTACTGAATGAAAAATGGCTTTAAGCAAAATAAAGTTACGTGTTTTTCTGCCATATCATTTGGAGAAAAATAATATATGTTATCACTAGATATTAAATATCCCGAAATATCTAAAGTAAGACAGCATGATATACACGTAGATGAGACAGAGATGGTGGCTGCCCACCCCCTGTTCATTGTTTTACACTTCAGTTGTACCAACCTGATTTGCCAGCAAGAGAAATACAAATGAGATTAGCAACATACATTCTACAGCCTTACAGACCTCAACAGCTCATGATATAGCTTTTTTAATATAGAACTGAGACATACAGAAGACATTACAAAACATCCAGTTGCCTGAAAGACAAAAATTCTCTCTCGCAAAAAAAAAATAGGTTTAACACATTTTTCTGCAGTGGAATTAAACTGAGGTAATTTGAAACAGTTTACATTATCTTTATAAAAAAGCAAGCCACCTCAGAATGATCAGAAACTGGGTGATTAAAATACTCACCTGGAAGAAGGGATACTCAGCCTGAATCGGCAAGTCTAAATTAGATAAAGCAGTCTCTGGCATCTGGCTCCCTTTCATCCCAGCACCTTGATCACTAAGATACGCTAACTTTTCCCACCCCT
The DNA here is from genome assembly GCF_965231255.1 of Vanellus vanellus. NCBI lineage: Eukaryota > Metazoa > Chordata > Aves > Charadriiformes > Charadriidae > Vanellus > Vanellus vanellus. The sequence continues at coordinate 27,763,228 of NC_138913.1, read as the reverse complement.
TTGTGCCTGCCCTGCTTTGGAGCTGCCTGACTTTGTTTAAACAATTAACTACCATGCTCAGCCAGAAAGAATAATTCTCTAGTTCTGAAACGGTTGAATTCAAGACGGGAATGCCTAGATCCTCTTGAAACCCCTAGTATGAAATGCTTCCCAATCTGGAGCGTGTTAGTCCTGGAAAACCTCCCTAATAAAAGTTACACAGAAAACTTAACAATTAATGCCCTTGTGCTGAGAGCAAGTGAAGTACGCACTCTAGAGCTGTGTCATTAAGCCAAGGTGCATCTTGACTTCTAATTCAAATCCACTAATAGAACAATAGGAAACCTTGAAAAAAAGGAAACAAAAATGTAAAAATACTCCCCCTGCCTTAGATTCTGGATGGTCTTCAAAGTATGAAAATAAAGTGTTTCATAGATAAATTACAGGCTGTCAGAGAACTGCCTCTGACTAGCGATATTAAGCACATAGATGCTGCTTCAGCAAATCACAGGGTTGCTAGCAAGGCAGAATTGTACCTCCTTAATTACAGCGCTGTAATTAAAGCAGTAAAATCTCCTCGGTGTGCAGAGGCAGATATCAGCATAGATTATCCTACAGAGAATACGAAAGGAAAAACTGTCTCATTTCTGTCTTTTCATTTTAGAGCCCTCTGTGTCAGGCAGCCGTCAGAAGGGGCATGCCCCACTGCCCTGACAGTGGGCGGCACTGTAGCTCTTTGCTCTGAGCCAGGCCTTACAGCTCATTTCGGGAAGAACTTTTCAGCTTCCAAAGCCCAAAAATTCTAACTATATGCAATTTGCACAGAGCTTTTCAATATAAACTTCCTTAAAGAAGAGCCTCCACATTAAATTTAGGCATATTCTGGTACAACTTTGCCTCTTTTGAACTATTTAGCAATCAAAATGATACTTATAAAGGTACCTTAGACACAATACAACTCTCCACAGAGGTTCAGATTGACATAAAGGCTCCTAGAATGAAAATTCACACCACACAGAATTTTCCCTTCATCCCTTCCATGTCAGAATCTTCATGGATTACAGAAACCAAGGCCCAACATTTCCTCAAAGGTTTCTTTCTCAGCAACTACTTTATCAGCACACTTTTAGAATATCTGAAAGGTACCAGTTGTTAGTCTGCAATTTCACCTTCTTCTATTGATTTAATTTCTTTTGGCTCCCAGTTGATGACAGACAATGACAGTATCAGACAACAGTTTTGCTTCTTTGAGATGAGAATGCTTAATGCGAGTTTTGAATCGAAGATCCTAATCTCATAGCTAAAGGTTCAGCAAAAATTCTGTCTCGGATGGTATGATTGTTTCCTTCCACAAAGAAATCACATCAGACGTAACATTCAGTAGAGTAATGAAAAGATTTCATTATGTCTTTATATGCAAGCAGATATTAATTAGAAGTTCCCACTGAACTATAATAATAAATAACAAATTAGCTGAGAGATGATACATAGTTGCTCTTCAGCTCTTTAGCTTTGATTCTTTTCTCTTTCCTATTTTTTGAAGGTGAAAGTAGCTGTCCCTGACCCTGATTTGTGTGTTATTCTACAAAGCTTTCTTTATAGTCTGAATTAACTCTCTAGAGATTTGGAACCCTAAAGGAAAAAATATATATGGGAGACTCAGAAAAGCCTCAAGATTTGTGCTTCTTTCTTGGATGTGAACTACAGCTTTCACCAGTCCTCTCAGGAAAGGCAGAAGTGGCTCCAGCCACTGTTACCGGGGAGACTGAAAACCTAATTTGCACATGTGTCAGCCTGCTGCACTACGGAAATTAGTAACGATTTAATGATCTCTGTGGGACTCTTGTTGAATGGAAACAAAGAGTAGATATTTCAGAACCATTTCATACAATGTTCTAATGCAGAATTCAGGATAAGTGAAGACCACGCGCAGAAAGAAAAGATAAATGAAATCACTAAAACCAATTTGTATAAAAGGGGTGGCAGAAGCAAGATCCTCTCACACCTTGTGATAAGGAAGAAACGACTTGTGGCTCTCAGCCATCTGCATATGAAGCTTTCTTACATGCTGACCAGGAGCAGTTACTTCCTACAGTTGATAGGAGGAGAAGATTAGGTCTTTGTCCACAGTCCAAGTGACATTTTCCAGCTTGCTCTACAAGTTATGAGGGTGCCTGTAGGTCTAAGTGAGAGCAGCAGGAGCCTGAAAAGCCGCTGCCTGGTTCCACTGAGCTGGTTCACGCTCAGTGATGGACCTTCTGTGCAATCCACACAGTTAGACTTCACCAACAACTCAACTAGAAACTTTCCCTGGCATTTCTGCAGGAAGAGAATGTATCCAGACTCTCACCGTAAACTAATAATAATAATTATTATTACTACTACTTATTTCTATAATTTTGAGGAGACATACCTCAAAGACATTGACAAATCAAGAGAAACACCTTCCTCCAGGGCTCTCCTAAGCTGAGACTCAAACCACAGATTCGGCCTGCATCGACTAGCACCAGAGATACGAAGCGTCCCTTGTGCACTGACTGTCATGCAGGGGAGCATGACTTTTAGAAAGATACTCATAGGTGTAAAAGCTTTAGTGGAAGGGATGGTATGCCACTGACACATCAAATCTGTTAAAAGTAATGGCATTAACTAAGCAAGGACTCAGATTAATCCAAACAGTTATACGAACAAGTACCAGTAATCATTCCTCAATCTCTACTTCATATTTCAGGTCATATATTTTCTCATTTCTTAGCACTAGACATCAACTGATACTTGCCATAATGATAAAATTAACATAGTAAATTTCTGAGGGGAAAAAAAAATCACCTACTTGTGAAAAGAGGTTAACCTCTTTAATGTGGAGAGCACATTGTATATGTCATCATCATCAGCTTCTTCTCCCTGAAAATGAAAGGAAATCCATTAAGAGAGTTCAGCAATCCAGCAGAGTATGTTACCGCATGGGGAGGAGCAGATTTCTTTGAGGGTTTATGCTGACACCAAAACCGACTCCAAATTTTCCAATCACTTTTGTCGAGATACCATAATTGTTAATATTTAAATAACCACTGCATAGCACTAGGAAATAAGCAAGATCATCTGACAATATTCAGCAGTATCACTGTGTTAATACTTAAACCCAAACCAGTATCCTCTAGCAGTAGAAGTCATTCCCAAGAATATAATCTGAATTCTACCTTATTTTACAAAGGACTGAACCACACATTCATGTATCCCTAGTCTAAAACAGCTGGACTGAAATGCTTTACTGGCATAACTGATCCGGAATGTGGGCTGGGGATGGAAGAGAGGTAGATTTCCAATCTCCTTTCATCTTTACTGCTTGTAGTGTTGGAACATGGTTCTTTGAGGCCCAGAGAGCACACTGCCTGTGGAAGAGGACTCCCTATGAAGGGCTTCTGAAAAAATACAGCTAGGGTCTGCGAGGTAGCAAAGGGAAGGGCAGCACTGGATCTCCTCAGATCAGAGGATCCAAGAACACTGATGCTGTAAGTAAACCAAACTCAACACTAACGGGACTGCTGCCTTTCAGAAGGGTACACGGATGACAGAAGAGGAGCTGACTGAACTAGAGGACTGGTTCTTGTCTTGCCTCCTCTTCAAAGCTGCTGTGTGGAGGAGAATGGGTAAGTCAGAGAAAGCGCAGCTGCTGTACAGCAGGAGGAATCTAAGCGTTCCTGTATTTGCTTACTGAGTTTGGGATTATGCTTAACAAAATTATCTCAGCAATACTAATAAAATGGTGAGTAGATCTTTTCTTGGGTGACAGTAACCAGGGAACAGAATGCCACCTCTGAATCCTTGAATGGATCCATGGATGAATAATGTCTATACAGCAGAACAGTGTTGAAACTTTAAGGGGGCTCTTCCAAAAAAGCTGCATGTCCTCAGACAGACCTAATTTCTGTTTGTTACACTGGCTGTTACCCGACTGCCTCCAGAGAGAACAAACACGGCGTTTACTTTGGAGAAGTTCCAAAATAAAATTTATGAGAAGCTGAAAGGAGACATTTTCACGTCTTACGACAAGATGGTATAACAGAAATGGCAAGTCAGTGTCAAAGAACTGGGATTCCACTTGCTTCTTGGTCTGATTCTTGAAAAAACACACAGGCACTTTCTTCTATAACACAGAAGAAATAACATAGATTTGTCCCTACATATAGAACCAGACTGAACCTTGGTGCTGGATGCGCGGATAGTGAGGACCTCACCAGAGTTCCTAAACCTCTGTCAGTGGGTACCAATGGAAAGAGCAAAGGCCACTATTTACGGTGATCAGTTGCCAGGCATCTGGTGTGGAGACAGCTGGTTCTGAAGCTTGGTGTTGTACTGGCAGTCCAGCTTGAGCCCTTTTTGCTATCCAAGTCAGCAACAGATTGCCCAAGGTTTTTGCCTCAGAGTTTTTGGTCCTGTTGGCCAGAGGTGTGGAACTTCAAAAACCAGCGGCTATTAAAACCATCACTTAAGACATGTAGTGTGGCATTAGCTGAGAGGATTCACTTCCCACACACAGATGGGCAGAGACGCAGCTCAAATTCTGGAATATCTTTTTAGGTTCTGCTCAGAAGTTTCTGAGAAAGCACATATAAATGGCAGAGAGGTAGACAGCAAAGTAAATGTATTCTATCAAAGAACGTACAGCGGCGCACTAACTCCTCTGGGTTGTGGAGTGCCTGCTTCCTGCATGCACTGCCTTTTTCACTCATGTGCATTCCTACGGCAATAGAAAAATTTTTGTTTACTCTGCAATGTGACAAGGCATATATACAGTATGCCTGTACGTGGCATATTACTTAAAGTTAGAAAAAACCTCATTTTCTTTAATAAGCAATTCTAAAATAGAGACTGTAGCTTAACTTTCTATAAAGGAACATAAGAAATTAAATGTATCTGCCACAGTGCAGCGCATGACTAAAAAGTGAAGAAAGAGATCTATGCAGCCCTTAAGTTATGCTTAAAAAGCATGAGAATTACAACAAATTAAGTAGTGCTACACGAAGCTAAATTGATGTAAAGCAAGAAAAAATGAGTAAGGTTTCTGTTCTTATTTAATGTATTCTGTCTTACACATTTTGAAGGATAAATTCTTACAAGTAAATCCCAGGTACCGCCAGGTTTCAGACCTGTATCTTTATTTCATTCTTTCCAGAACTCTTTCAATATGCCGTTATAAATATTTTACTAAATCCTCTCTTCCATTCAATACATAATCCAATCTTGATTCTACTGCCTGCACATCCATTTGGGACTACTGGAATCACCACAAGCCTTATTGTAAATGCACCTTTCTCTGCATTTTTCATCAGCTTTCACCCATTCATCCATTTAATTTCTTATGTGGATTGTTTAAATACTAGCCTAAACTTTCAGACACAGGATTGTCCCATGGTCTTTGTTTCCCAGCTTCAACATTTTGTAGGCTTAATGGCTAGTCCAAGGGATTTTCTACATGGAGAAATAGCTCCAAATAATTATGAAAAAAGTTGCAGCTGCACTACGTCTTCAGATGGATAATTTCATTACTTGATAAGAATGTTCTTCTGCAGTTTATCATAGCATATTTTAGGTGGTCTAACTAAACTCAGTTTAAGAAAACAAACCTCCTGCAGCAGATCCTCTACAGAATGGTTGAATCGATCCACAAATTCATCAATAAGTTGGCTGTGGGCTATGTCAACTCTGTTCTGGATTGTATATTCTTCACTACAGAGTATGCTGTAGGTTTTGCTGCAGGCTTCCAGAACATCTGATTCCACATGCTTTTCCACAACAAACTTAATCTGTTTCAGTAAGGCATCCAGATGCTGTAGATCAGAAAAGAAGTTTAGCTTCCAGCTTACAGAAACAATGAAACTCAGAGAAAAAGTCATTCAAAGAATACACCAAATCAAGGTTAGATTACTGATATGCTGAATGAAGGCACAGTACTGTGTGACTTGAACAGTAATCAGATACGTGAAAGCAACCAGACTTCTTGCCCGATGTACTATACCTTTTCCATTCTGCCCGTGCTATAGATTTCCAGATCAAAATACTGAGGGATTTGCAGGAGATTTGCAACCTTCTCGGCATCAGCAGAATACTAGAACATCATTGAAAAAAACAACAAAAAATAATGAAGTAAAAATAAACACTTACACTACAGAATGAAAAAGTTTAAAGACAGTTGTAAATACCCATGAGAGATTTATTTTGTTGAAAAACGTACCTTTGATAGCAACATAGGAAGGGCAATAATAAAATGCTCAGTCAATTTATTTCTGTCATCTATCTGAGTTTTTCTTTCTTTTGCTGTCAAGACCTGCAAGTGATCAAAAATAACTAAAGTAAATACAATTTCTGCAAATACCATTAATTAATTTTTCTAAAGTTTGTATTACAAACAAAAATCCATGCAGGTATATTTTTAATAAATCAAAAGAGGAGGGAATAAAAACCCCAAACACGTTTGGACTGAAGAGTGATTAAATGGGAGGACCATGTGTCCTAAGAAGCCGTGATTGAAAAGGAAAATATCATGATATTGTCTCGACACATCAACATTTTTTTAGGATTGAAATTCAAATATAACCCAAGTCAGTGGAAGTTTTGCTATTGCTTCCAAGCGAATTGAGCTCTGGCTTTCACACATTAAACAAAGTGTTAATGTAAGACCTCAGGGCGAACTGAAGTATAATTAAGAAAACCAAAACCAAAACCAAACCACACTGTAACAGTGATTTTCATTAGCAGATTCATGGCCTCATCTGTAAACTGGAATGTAATTCTCAGTGAGAACATACATCCAAGTTCACAGAACTCATTTACAAATTTCAGTGACAGATATACTGAAGCTACTAACGCTGTCATAGCAAAACCACCTTGAAACAGTGAATAGAGAGACAATAATCAAAACAGCATGCTTCATAAAAGCTTAGATCTGGCTTCTCGGCTTCAGAAAAGGAGAGAATACTTTTGAAAACAAATAATGAGAATAAAATACTCAAGTTAGCTAACGATTTACGTATAGCAAAGCTGCCAGACTGCACAATAAGGGTTACAAGCTAAAGTCAGAAAAGAAACTATTTCACAAGAAGGTGAGTGCATAATTAGAAATCTGCTCCCATTTCAACTCAGAGAATATGCTAGCGAGATCATGAGAACATGACAAACCTCTACTGACAAGTCAGAGATCCCTGCAGTTACCATCCCACAACTCATGATCTAACTGAAAAGAAGCAAAAGCTAAACGTCATACCTACATCTCTCTTTAAGTGAGGAGGAACAGCTGGAAACAAAACACGTGCTTGGATGACAGGTAGCCTATTGTGTCAGCAGGAATCCAAAACAACCATGGAGCGAAGGAGAGTAGATTTGCAACCAGGGTAAGAAACCACTTCCATAGTACATGGCAGACAGATGGATACATACAGCAGCAACCACCATTCCTGCACCAACTGGCAGTGCGGAACCACGCATGCCAGCAGAAGCTGCCAGCTCGTCGGAAGGCAGCAATGCAGTCAGGCTCCCACCCCCTAATGACCCAGGCACATTCTGGTGACCAAATATTGCTGTTCAGTGGTGCTATGAATTAATCTGGGTCCCTAGGATGATCTCGCGACTCTCTTGAACATCCTTCAGAAGGTGAAATTTATTTTACTGACGTGTTTTCTTTAGCTTTGAAGAAATACAGACATTGAAAATCTAAGACTAAGCAATTTGCTACGCACTGAACTGTAGATCTCTTGGGATAAAAAAAAGACCCAGAAAACTAACAGTGACATTATTTGGTGCTCCAAACAGAAAATACAAACACGAAATTTTGTGTTAAATTTGAAGGTTTCTTTGTCTGCTAGAATGGTTTGCAGCTAGAGACAAAACACAGTTAAAGTTATGCTTACAATACAGTTTTGGTTACACATGATAACACATGCTTGTGTAAATTTGAGTAAGTGCTTTCACAGATTTCCCCGTCACCCCTGAAATGTTTTAATAAATTAGGAATTTCTTAGAACATGCTTTATAAATCAAGGTACATAAAGCATGTTTAAATTGATGGTTCCTTGGAGCTTTTCCTGGGATGCTGTTTCTGGACATGAGGCTAATCTGCTTTTGGCAAATAAAAATTAAGAAGCTAAGTAACTGCACTTAGTTTAGCAATAAAGAATGCTAAGTCTATCTCCAGATCTCACCTTCATTAAGTCTGTGGCTTTCTTTAATAAACTAGTTATGATTATTCAGAACAGAACCTAACAGAAATACCAACTGTTAACATGGGTTTATTCCATTTTAGTCTAACCTAAATAAGAGGGGGACTACCAAAAATCAGGGAAATAGGTTTGGGAAGCTAAGACTCTTTTGGAACATGGCTGCTGCATTTATGGAGAATACAGTTGAAAGCCTGTTGGTCACCCTGACCTTGTGACTTATACTGAAATGCTTAAAAGCGCATGCCCAGCCTTAGGAACGGACTTCCACTGATCCCCAAACAGTCTCTATAAAATAAATGAAAAAGGCAGCTAGATTGCAATATGGCCAGAATGTCAAATTCTTAAATTTTTAGGGTGCTCAGTGGAAGAGGCCGAAGAGGATGGATACATAAAACCCCAGATGCATTCAGGTTGGTCCCCGTGCCACCCTGCCTGCTCCAAGCAGAGCCAGCTCAGGGGCCAGACTGGGCTGCTCAGGCCTTTGCCCAGTCAGGTCGTGAAAACTGCCAAGGATGGAAAGCGCACAAACTCTCAGCTTCTATTCCTAACTGTTCTCATGATGAAAATACTGTTGGCTTTTTCTGCAAATTTTATGTCCGTATTAGCAGCATATTCCTTTTTATGGAAGACAGTCAGAGGTAATCTTGTTCTGCTCCTGAGCTCTACACTTTGAATTTTAATCTAGATTTAACATTAAGGGCTGTAGATGTGGGTACATTACAAGTGTAAGCCAGGGGTATGATAAAAAGATAATCTAAAAAAAAAAAATCATAAAGAGATTTTCATGCTGTAAATTTGTATTACTTAACTTGGCAACGCAAAACCCCAAATCAAACTCCCAAACATGTCCAGAAATAGAATTTCTACTATCTTTCTTCATGTGAAACAGGAAAGACCAATTATAAAAACCTAATTTCAAAGTATCAAAATGTGACATTGTAGACAAATATTTTATATTACTGTAGTAGCAGACACAGGTCCGAGCTACCTACTGCAGCGCCACTTACTCTCTTGCCAGTGCCTCTGCCTACTGGAGGATGTGCTTCTGCAGCTTGTCTGATTGTACACACCATCAGCTCAATAAGGGCACTCTCCTGCCGATCAGACATTGCTACGGAGGGAAAAGAACAAGTAACATCAGTTCCGGTGTGTGTGCAAGACATCTTAGAGAAGACAAATCTGTGAATACAGTTGTAAAACACAGGGAATAGCGAACAACAGAGACAACATAATTTTGTCCCATTTATAAAACCAAGGCTTTCTTGCTTGCTCTTTCACATCATCTCAAAACGAATATGGCAGAATTGAAAGAAGTCCAGAGAAATGAAGTCTGGAAAAAGGATGAATGAAGGGGAATATAATGAAGATCTGCAAAAAGCATAACAGAGGACAGAGAGCGACAGACTGTTCACTGTCATTTCCTTACAAAATATTGTCGCTGTCATGAAGCGTTATTTCTGTTCTTTGGGAAGTAATTCTGGTCACATCTAGAGGATCAAACCCCACTAGGCTACACAGAAACAAAGAACCAAAGTGCCTAATTTCCTAAGGAAAATACTATAATTGTAGCAGGTGGATATCAAAAGGTCAGATTTTGAAACACTGAGATGATGAGCACATCATGCTAGGAAGCAGTAGGAATACATTGGTTTTTCAACCACCCAACCGCTGCAAAGGTCCCCAAAGCAGGAGAATCCTGAAAGAATATAAAGGATCTGAATGACACTCATTACCATTAGGGACTCTCTGGCACCAACCTCCCTGGCTACCTTGTGCACACAGATCCATTATTAGTGAAAGCAGATTTGAAACTAATGGTGAGAGAATCCCCTTATTTTTCTTCCTCTTGAGAATTCATTCGGTTTTAACATTGTCTGGAAAAGCCCCACATTTAATTAACACCACCTGCAGTGCTTGTTTATTCAAAATTGTATTAGCTATTTAATGTATTGAAATGTTCATGTATACACTAGTTATTTAAACATTCAGACAAGAAGTCATCCTAGTTTTTAATATTAGGGAACCACAGTACAACAGACTTCACAAGATGAAAAAGAGAGTGCAAAAATGCTGCTTTTGAAGCAAAGTGCATTACAAATGGATTAAATTAAAATCTTCTGCAAACATGCTTTCTAAACAAACCACAACATAAACACCTCTATTACTCACAGTGAAACATCTTTTTAAGGAATAATTAACAACATTGCACCATATCAATAAAGTTTAAAGGTTAGACAAATACCTTCTTCTCCTTGGACTGGTTCCTCCAAGAGCAATTCGGTCATACATTCCCAGTCTTTCAACAGTTCTTGAGAGCTCTCCCACAAGCTGTCCACCAGATAGGCTGCATGTTCATGCAACTAGAAAATCCAAGGCAACCATCAGTACAGCGTTCTGGTACAACCAGCAGTTCTTCAGATTTCACAATCATTTGGCCACAGAGTGTGTCCTAGGCATGCACTCTTAACGTTAGTTGGAAAGAAAATTCAGAAACTAGCTCTGGAAGGTCTTCTTCCAACTGAATGATATGACTGCACGACAATGGGGCTAAGTTTTAATAGAAAATGGAATAAAATCAAATTGAGGTTCTTTTCCATCCAGCAGCTTGTTTGTGAAAAATCTTTCTCGGAGGTTTGACCTAGAAGCCGCAAATTTACCTTTCCTCACCTTCTTACTGCATTATAAAAAGGAGACATGGTTGGACATGAGATGAAGAGAGTTGTAACATTTGTTTTGAACAGGTATTTATTTTTCATACATTCTGCTACACGCTCAGAAAACAGTAGTAGAAATCCTACTGATTTCAGGGGGTGTAGAATTAACACTAACTTGAACTGCAAAAATGTTTTTATGTGAATTAACACAACTGTTGTAAATGAGAAAAATAATCCATAGACCTCTACTTATTTATAAACTGATCTTTAATTAAAAAGTAACAAGCACAACATTCAGTTCTGATTTGCTTGCCAGACATGGAACTGATTCCTTAACTGGAAAACATCTTAATAGTGTAGGGAAGGAAGTGTCAGTACATTTACCCACTCTTCTGATAGCTTTGGGCAAAATGTCATGTGTCACAGAGCTTACTGAAGCTTGTCACAGGTTTCTCTGTTCCCTCTTCTGATTGCAGTTCTTACATCTTCTAGTCCTATGCAGATAGGACCCAATTCTCTAATTCTTTATTAAAACTGGAACCGTAATATTTTACTTTGTTTCTAACAGCTCTCTCAAAAACAGCCATAGCAAAAACTGTCCCTGAGAGAGAAGTGATCTTGGGGAGCAGCCCATGGCTTGCATGGGGAGGCAGTTAGCTGATAGTGGCTTTGAGAGCAAAGCTGAGTTTTTTCCTCCTCCTCAGAAGGACAGACAAGCTTAGCACTAGTTAACTCCCAATCACACACACTCAGATTTAAGGTATTTTCACCAGAAAATACAATGATCTGTTACAGTCTAAGTTTTTACTAAACTGGAACTAAAAATACATTCAGATAGCAGACTGAAGGCTCACACAGGTAGCAACATTTCATCCAGACTTAACTTTTAGGTTTAGAAGGTGTTTCTAAAAAATGTTAACGCTGTACCTAAATGTTATCCTTCCTTCTCAGCATCTCTGATTGTGTTTCCTTTCATTCTTGCAGTCAAGTCTCTTGTTCGAAACTTCATAAAAATACCCAATTGCAATACATTTCCTTTTGCTTTTTACACAAAATATATCACCCTCCCTTCTGTAGAGAAACATTTGTCATTCCTTTCTTTCAGTCCTCCTTTGCCATTTATTTATTACCAAATCAAATGTATCATTTTTAAACCTTTCCCCCTCTATCTTCAGAGCATCCCGTATCTTTTACCTTCTCAAGTTTTCCTCCACTCCACTGCCATTCCCCCACCTGAATTACCATTAGCATGTCTACCATAAGAAGTCCCATATATGCTATCTCTATAGCCATAAACTATGGGCACAATCCCATCCTAAATGCGTTCAAACACTTAATGTCATCGTATGTACGCCTGCAGTCTCCATCCTCCAACATTTTCAAGATGCAACTGCATCAAGCCCTGAGCAACCTCATCTAATCTCACAGCTGACTGTGCTTTGAGCTGATGACCCTCAGGTCCTTTCCACTCAGAGTTACTCTACGATTCTAATCATAATTTGGGATATTACCTAATTTTTGTTCCTTTCTGGTTCAAATTATTTTACTCCATAAAGAGTAACTCCAGAGGTATACTCCTTAGATGGTTGGATATCTTAAAAAAAGAACCAGTTACATTTCTATGTAGCAATGAATCCTGGTAGCCACCACACTACCAGCAATGCAGTACTGAGTACAGTGGGGACACGCAAGAGCAAAATAAACCACGAAGATGATTTTGAGCTGAATTTGCTTCATGGGTAAAGAAATGGGGGGCGGGGTAAAGGGCATACAGTATTTCTGAAATGACGAAAAAAAAAAGGAAAAGAAAGACAACTTGTTACTGTATGTTGATAAATCACTACTTAAGTTTTAGGTTTTATTAAAAATGTAAGGGTTAAAAATGAATTTTTTACCTCACTTTCAAGAAAGAAAAGAACCAACATTCTAATAAGGTTTCCATTTGGACTATTTCGCCCCCTCCTCTTTGCTAGAGCCTCTTCAGCTTGGGGATCATGTCTGCTGAACAGTCTAAAAATAAGCAAAAGGAGCTATCATGTTTATCAAAACAAATCTCATTTCTGCAATAATATGATGAGCATTCATTCTTGATATAGCAGATTTGTTCATAAAACGCAGTGAAAGTATCTCAAGCTATTTCTTTCAAGGGAAAGAGGGCACGACCTCTGCCTGTCTTAAGAGGTGAATTTATCTTCACAGTCTTCAAGTGCACAGGGCTGGAAGAATTTCACACAGGAGAAAGCTCTCCAAAACATATTTATATTGAAAGATTTTTGCACAGTTTTATATATTTGCATGATTTGTACAGTTTTGCATTTTTAACTTACCAATTCTTAACAATGGTGGTAGCACTTACTACAGTAGTGCCTTAAGAACTAAGGTCGTTATCTTCACTGTGGTCACACTGACTGGGATACGGTACAAACTTGACATCCCGTTAAACAACCAACCTCAGGTACCAGTAGCAGCACAGAGGATAAAGAAAACTACTAGTCAATTATTTGGTGACTTTTTCGGTAAATTATACATTCTGCATTGAGTTCCCTGTGTGCACAGCTAAGTCGAAACTACTCTCAATGCTCAAATTTGCACGCTTAAAGAGCTCTCAGATGTGCCTACATTGCAGTTACAGCAAAGATTGTTTTACTTTGAGAAGTCTGAAATCTGTTCCTTGCTTTTACAGTGGAACTGCAGTCACAAAGCAAATTAGAAATGTGAAATGCAGCATTCAGATTTCACTACTATAATTCATTGAAAAGAGAAGGATGAGCTACACACAAGTGTTGTATTTTAAAGACATCACCTCTTTCCCCCTGCTTATCTTAACAGATAAAAAATGAGAACCGCTGCAGGCGCTGAAGTATCTTAAAGCATGCACCTCAGGGTGGACTCAGTGATCCTCTGTATTGTTTGCTTTCCTTTGCTAACTACAGAGAGAAAGTCTCATGACTAGCTTCCACATAGAAAGCGATATTTAAATGTATAAAATTAGGTGAAGTGAATCCCACCTCAAATGCCTCAAGAAGTTTCTAACTTATTTAAATGGCACACCAGCTCTTATGTGTTAGCAGAAACCAAAAGAAAACGAGCGTTAGGAATGGGGCGATCTTCTCTCAATGCTTTTTACCCTTGAGACATTCATAGAACACAGGATACCACCTCATTGTAAAGAAAAGTTAGGATGAAGATTTGTCTTTATGCTAAGTGCACGAAGGTACAGGTATATCTTCATTTCCCTGAGGCATTTTTCAAAATTATTTTGTCACATGTTGATTAACAAAGGAATTTTAGTATATATTTTTAAAAAGAAACTAACCCTTTCCTGTAACTTGTAAAATGTCATGTAGGAAACTAAATGTAACTGAATTTTGTAATTTAATTCCTTGAAACAGACAATGCCTGATCACAAAGATGGAATCCCAGATATCCACCAATGAAAGCTTACAATTACGACATGGACTTCTAAATCACTAATAAAACGCAAAATCAGAACACTGGCAAAGGACAACTGACATTTTTAGGTAATTTCTTCTATCGCATATCTTGGCATGAAAAATTAAGTAACCTGCATGCTGATATAAATACTTTAGAAATATATTAAAGAACTCTAATGTCACCCATGAGGGGAAAAAATAAAATTACTGCTAAAAGGCTTTTAACTACAAACACTAAAATGAAAGGGTGAATTACTATGATGTGGCAATGTCCTGGTCATAGTTACTGATGAGGTATGATTCACTTCCATGGAAAAGCTAGTTCATTTCCTTTGGCATAGGGGGTTCATGAAAGATGTAACCACTGTGTATTGTATTTTTAGAGGAAGTCAGTGAGTTTAGAAACAAATGTCTTCATTATTACTACATAAAAACCTCTCAAGTTTACAATTTTGAAATAAACTGGTTTAAAACTTCATAAAAGCGATGACTGCCTAACAGGTACACCATCAGGGATGTATAGGCCCTAGGTATATTATAGCAACAGTAATTCAGCAAAAGCTACAGGATTAGAGGTTTATGCAGCCTTTGTATATTTAGCCTTTGAGGAGTTAGGAAAAGTTATCTGAATTGTAGAGCAATAAAAATGTAAATTCAGCTTCTTCAGTCTTTAGGTCTTGAATTTAAACAAGAGAATAAGTCTCTGTTTTACATTGAATACCTCAGTTGCTAAATTGGGATATTTCATTCTACTGCTCCTTTGCCTTTTATCTATCTTTTATCTATCTCCTATCTTCCCTCTACTAGGAAGCATTCACAAAGCTGGTCGTATTCCAGGGCAACTGAAAACTTACTTTTTGTGAAGGAATTCTCCAGCTGCTACTGCAACAGGCCGGTGTGCTGAATACACCAAGTGATAAACATTCTCACAGTCTTCATTCGACAGGGCTTCTTCGCTTCCACTGAAAGAGTCAGAAAGTAACACCTGAACTAAAACAAATGTTTAATTTCAATCCCCTCACCTCCCATAACTTTTGACAGCTACATGATTGATTTCCTTCATATAAAATCCTGAATGGTTGAACACCGACTTCAAGGATCTTTGGTTCAATTTCCAACTACAGAGATATTTAAAGGGCCTCTAAGACTGGAAGTTTGTCTGATTTCCTTCTCCCAGTTGTATCAATTTATACATA
Source organism: Vanellus vanellus (assembly GCF_965231255.1). Taxonomy (NCBI): domain Eukaryota; kingdom Metazoa; phylum Chordata; class Aves; order Charadriiformes; family Charadriidae; genus Vanellus; species Vanellus vanellus. Next base: position 27,747,749 of record NC_138913.1, on the reverse strand, counting down.
ATATTATGAAAAAAATGTCATCAACTGCTTACAAATCTTGCCCTGCTTAATTACTTCGACCATCACACTAACTACAATGCACGTATTGCAACATCCCAAACACTCATTATCAAACATTATTAAATTAAAAACCTAGAACATTACACGAGGAAAATGTAATTGCTTGCTTAAACTTATTTACCTCTATAGCAACGTCTGTCTGCTTTCAAAGCTTTTAAAGTATTCAAATCTGGGACAGGGAAACGCTGCTTCAGCCTCCTGGCCTACTCCATTCTCAGGAGTTAAGTAGAAAACCAAAGCAGATTACCCACAAAGTGGAGACACAGAACAAGTGCTGTGCATCCACCAATCAAATCAATACACAGTCACTTTAGGATTGAATCATGGTGTGCATTTAGTATTACAATAATGCTGATACAATAAATTGTCCATCACTTTTACAGTAGTTATTTTACTGACTCGATATAGACTTCATTTCCAATATCAGGGAATTGAATCTGATCGTACCCTGCTGTGCTGGATGAAAGGTGATGAAAAGTTTGTTTTCTACAATTATCTATTGACAAGAACAAGCCACCTTTTACCCTTGTCTTAACATAGTTGGGGCTTCTGCTGTTTCTGAGCTCAAGGCATATTTTGTGTTTGAGTTTTCTGGAACGCATAAAAACTTCCATTTTCAGCAGTATTCTTGGAAAATGCTATGAGCTATGGAACAAATATATTCCATCAAGGATATCAAAATATCACCACTGTTGCAAACAGGAATATTACTTGTCTCCTTGTTTAATCAGCATTCATCAGAAACATTTGTGTATCGGGACTCTATACATCACTTAGCTTGATACTACAAATAATTTTTAATTGGTCATTCCCCATCATGATTGTTCATGCCATCTTTTTGAAGTTCCTACCTGCCACAATATTGCCCTGTGCTGTTCAATGTGACCCATATTCTTCTGGTGCTAAATGCATTTAGCTATGTTTCATCATGCAACCAAAAAGAAAACAGGACAGGAAAAGAAAAAAGGTAATTTTTGACTTAAAATCTTACTGTATTCCCAAACGTTGCTAATAATGTAGGGAATAGATGTGTCCTATGTCTCATTTGTGATCATATTTGTTATATTTGCTTTAAAAATATAACAGTAGATAGAGGATTTCCTTTCTTCCTAATATTACAGGTGTAAAATCTGTAAAACAGTGACCCACAAATAATAATAAAAAAAAAAAAAGTCCAGACTTCTTTACCAAGAGGAAAAGTTAGTCTAATCTTTCATCCAAATTCTGCATGTCCAAAAACGTTCTTCAAAGTGGAGCCACTGGGTATAAAGTATGATGCAGTAATTCTATGCATCTGTTCGTAAACCAGATTTTCTTTAACATAGGTTTTAAGGTATATATAATAAAAGCTTAGCAGCGCTCCTCCAGCAGGGAAGCCACTGCACCTCTGTAAGAAGAAGTTGGGGGCCTGGAAGCATGTCTCCTACGTCTCCTCCTGCATGGCCAAGTATTTAAAATTGCAAGCTACCACTGCCACCTCCACATAACCCAAACAGGGGTGCTGAAGCCAACATCTTGTCCCTGTCAGCTTATTTACCAGCTGGCTCTCTTTTCAGCTGTGTCAGGTAATCAACTCTCCTAACACCGGATCTTTACTTAGTTACTGCCAGAGTTATTTCAGCAAATGTAATGCGCAGACACTCGTTTTGGGGAGGACAATCATTTTGCCCGTGGCAAAAGGTATAAATGCCCTTTGACATTCTTCCACAACAACAGATGCACTAACAGTCTCAATACATCACACGTTTTTGTACTTTGACTATTGTATTTCCACGAGATGGAATACCTTATTTTAGCTTCATGATCATATTATTACATATCCAGTTCAACTTCATACTAAGTGTAAAGTAACAGATTCTCTTCACTACACAAGCAAAGAAATCAATTAAATATTACTGGCGTAGGTAACTTTCAAAGGGAATATACTTGTTTTGAAAAATACTCACTGAAGTATTAGCGTGACTAATCGAATGGCTTCCACAGCGACATCATATTCCTTATCAAGTGTCATTGATACAATGCGATCCTGAAAAGCAATTTTATTATAGTGACAAAACAGAAAGACACACACAGCTACCAGATGAAGAACTCTGTACATTACAAAATAAATACTCTTGGGGAGAAAGATCCTTCAACTAGACACGTGAAAGCCCTTTAATATTATTCAACCATTTAACATACATTTTAGGAAGCTGTGTGCTATATGCACAATGGAACAACAGGCAAGTACACAAAAATGGGAATAAGTACTTAACAAACAGCCCTTATCCTTGTGTGTTTTCCAGAAAACAAGCAAACAGACTTTGGAGATGAAGCACTGTTCTGGAATGGTCTTATTTAATATTTTTTTCCTGAAAAGGAATGTACTTGGATTGGATGACAGCAGAAAAATCGCCCCACTTCATCCCCCTGAAAACAAATAATTTTAGGGCAATGGATGCTGCATATATGCATATTTAGAAATACTGTGAACAGTATTTGTGAACAAAACCACATCTGAATATATGCATCTACATATTGCCTATAAAGCTGTGCCCTTTATACCAGGCTGATCTCAAGAATTCGGGTTTGGCTTTGTATTTTCCTATACTCTTTCTAGCGGAGACAAGTACACCAATTTCCAATGTAATGTAATGATTTTATAACTTCTAAGGACCCTGCAGTTACAAGAAGTCTCCTAAGGGTTTCTTTCTCCTTAGTTTCAGTTTGCTTACTGGCAACCAAAAATAGATGAGATTAGTGGATGTTGTCCTCCCTATCTGGGGAGAATTTCTATCCATCCATAAAAATGCAATATGTCTTGATTTTCTTTGCTTGACTGATCAAGTTAATGAAAAGAAATGGGGCCATCTGAAAATAAAACTTGATTTCTCTGGCTTGACCTGCTTCAGGAAGGACTAGTTACTGTACGACATTTTGGGATGTGAAGAAATAGAAGTCAGGGACTGGAAAAGAAACGAGGGAAGCGTTAGGAAACAACAGCAAAAGTCACCAAGAACAAATCAGGACAAAATAAAGCTGTTCACCTCTTTTCTCTACTATTTCCAGGCATTTAAAGGCTGAAGGTGAGTATCAAGCAACTGATATTATTTCAATACTGCAATTTAGGAAAAGGATGCAAGGAACACTTTGTGGCTGTCTCAACAAAACCAGGTCTGTAGAGGTACTTTGTGTCACTACTACTGAATGCACCTCTATTGATCACCATTAAATTCCTGGGAAATTTGGTGCATTTAACTGTTGTATCTAGACAGTTTCAGAGACTGTAAGGAGTCTACGAAGAGACTCAAACAGTGAAATAACTTTCCAAACAGGAAATTCTCTCTATGGACAAGACACAAAAAATTGCTGTTAATTTTTCATACGGTCCTTGCCAAGAAACAACAACTAATAGCAACATCATCAAGAGAAAGAACAGCCACAGGTATTGACCTTAAAAGTTTCAGTGGAATTTCATATAGTCCCTCAAAGTGTATCTTAAACTCTGGGATACCACAGAGAGGGAACTAACTGCATGTGAAGGAGTAAGCACACAAGTATAAAACTCCTTCTGCATCTCTGAAAAAAAAATGGAAGAAAGGGATCTTCTCTCCTGCTTACAGAGCAAGAGGTACTGTCTGCATTCATAGTCCTTTTGGACTTTGAAATTGACTGATGTGACCATGTTTTCTTATCCAAAAAGACTGTTCTCTCCTCTCAATTTTTCCCAGAAACATCAGGCTTAAAATAAGCAGCACGGATGCTTCATTTCTTATTGTCTGCCTTGGTGCCAGCATCTCTGTGTGACGGCACCTGCCAGCCAGGCACCAAGATCCTTGAAAGCAAGACCTGAACACCTCTGGACCTGAATGCCTCTGGAAGGTGTAACTTCTGCAATTTACTAAGTTACCAACACCAGCTGCTCAATCTGCTTTGACAGAAATTTCTTGTACCTCTGTACAGCAGTAGAATAGGACACAGGCCTGTATTTATAACTTGAAATATTAATTTTCACTATGACGATCAGTTTGCAGTTATGCATTAGGCCGTGAACAAGGCTGGCTGAAAAGCAAATTTATCTCCTTTTGCCTCTCAGGCCATGGAGACAGCACTCTCCTGCAAAGGGTCAGGGATGAGGGTCAGGAATTAAATGGCTGCACCTAAATCTGCCAGTGTCTTGACTTCGGCACTGACTGCAAAAGAGCTAATTCACATTTTCTCCATACGGCTTCAGTTAATGCTTGTATTGGACAGGGCTTCTTGATGGAAAACAAGTCTCCTCTTTGATGGACAAACATTTCTTTGATGGAGAAAGCTTATTTTCTAGCACATTACCTACTCCCAGAAACACAAACACATCTTTTCCTTTGGAGAAGTGACATTATCAGATCCTTGCTACAGCTATCTGGAAGGTGGTGAAATATTAACAGCCCAGTACGAGTCACTCTGGATCAAATTAATTTATACTTTAAACAGCGGGAAGATCTCTAGAGAGACTTCTCTTGACAGTTTGAATGGATTGAGCTGAATACCAGCTGAACCATGCAGGTCGATTAAAGTCTGATGAGGAAATATAAATAAGCAGCCATGGAACTGAGAACAGCATTTAGGGTCAATTATTTTTCATGGGGTGACGGCACAGTTTGTGGTGGCAAGACATTTAAGTAATGTATCACAGATTCAAAAAGCATTAATTCGAAACTTTGTTTCACCCTGGTGCCAGAGGCCACATCTCTGTCAGCAGAGCTGTAAATCCAAGTGCAGCATTTGGGCAATACCAGCTTTTTGTTCTCTTGATGTGGCTAGAAACTGAAACTGATAAATCATCGCGTTAAACATATCTGCTCTCTAGGCTCACAGAGACTTTTAACTCACCTTTTCTCTAATTTATTTCATAATGACACAGACTTCTGTAGTAAAAACAGCTTTAACAGAACAGAAGACAGATGAGGATTCCTAACAGGGTTCCCTTTCATGTGAATCTTTTTGACAGAAATGAGCCTTGAGATTCCTTGAGCCATTCTAAACCAGGAAGCAATGCACAGGCTAAGCTATCTTCTTCTAACAAAAAAAAAAATTGTCTATACTGTGAAAAAAAAAAAAAAAAACAGGAGCAAGTATTTGGAGGTTTTACGCTCCTGTAGTTTTTTGAAGTACGTTATGGAGTAACTATTTCTCAAAGTGCCTTCAATTGTCTTGAAAAGTTTTGCTGGCAGATGGGACAGGTTCAGACTCAAAGCAGCATTTTCTTTTACAAATTATAGGAGGCTAAGATGGAAGTATCCAGCTCATTTTCTAGTAAAAACAAGGATATACAGACCATGAGAGTTTTAGTGGCCTATTCTTTGAAATAAATCAAATTACAGAAGGAGCAAATCTGTAAGTCTGCACAGATGGTACAAGAAAAGCAGCAGAGTTGTAGGGTTCATTTTTCTGGAGAGTTAATCAGTACGTCTGGTTGTCCTGAGATGATCGTAGAATGGTTTGGGTTGGAAGGGACATTGAAGAACATCGAGTTCCACCCTCCTGCCCTCAGCAGGAACACCTCCCACCAGCCCAGGTTATTCCAAGCCCCATCCAACCTGGCCTTGAACACCTCCAGGGATTGGGCAGCCACAGCTTTTCTGGGCAACCTGGGCCAGTGCCTCAACACCCTCACAGCCAAGAATTTCTTCCCAATATCTGATCTAAATCTCCCCTTTTCCAGTTTAAAACCGTTCCCCCTCATCCTATGGCTGCCGTCCCTGATCAAGAGTCCCTCCCCAGCTTTCCTGTAGCCCCTTTAGGTACTGGAAGGGGCTCTGAGGTCTCCCCGGAGCCTTCTCTTCTCCAGGCTGAGCACCCCCAACTCTCTCAGCCTGTCCTCCCAGCAGAGGGGCTCCAGCCTTCAGAGCATCTTCCTGATAAGCAAGCCAGACTTATGGAGGCGTTACAGAAGTAGTCTGAGATCTGAAGCTGTTTGCCAGGTACTCTTCTATGAGAGGAAACTTTGCCTTTACTGCAATAATCCCAGAAACTGACTTTTAGAAGAACACAGGCCCTCAAGTGATCTCACAAAATGATCTAGTTTCATCTCCTACTTTAAAGTCAAACATACCTTGTTCATTCCTGACAGATACTTATTTAATCTGTCCCTAAAAATCTCAAATGAAGGAGATTATTAATAAAGAGCCTGTTCTATTATATAACTATCATTTTGGACGAAAAGCCTTCCTTAATATCTAGACTTTACTGCAGTTTAAGCATCTTTTTTTCTCCACCTCTAGTGAATGTTGTAAAAGGCTGACTACCAATGAGTTTTTATGAGCCATTTACATACAGGGAAGATATGACAAGTTTTCTATATTTTGTGCTTTCCTAGATCAAACTGGAGGAGTTACTATTAACTGAAATGACAGACAAAACCAGTGAAGCAGTATAAAGTCTACAGTGAGAAGTTTTTAAGTCTCATGCACAGTACTTATTTACAAGTATTTAAATCTCCACTTCTTTTCTAAACAGAATTTCTCATCGGCATTATAATAATGATTTATGCAGAAATAAATTAAATTAGTCTTTCCTCAGGGGAGCAACTTTTACCACAGTTTTGTGTTCTCAAGAACAGAACAAAAGCGATGGCAAAAGGTGACAACTGATGTGGCAACAGTGCCTGAAAGATTTCTTTGCAGAGGACCCAAACAGAAGCAATGACAGTATTTTTACACTCATCTCTCCAGCTACTTCACTTGTGAAATAAAGCAGTCGTGCCACAAAATGAATTAACAGCCACATTCTCATCAAGATATTAAACAAAAAGTCAGCGTGTTTGTGCTGGCAAAAGCCCCAAGAAATATTCCTCCAGCACTTCTCTCTCAAACAGGACAATCAGGCTCAGGGCTTTGTCTAAAAGCACATTGTAAACTCCTGTTCTGCAGCAAGGTATTTCACTGTGTAGAATATTGTGATGCAGATCAAAGTATGTCTTCCTCCAAACACAACAACATACTCAGCTAAAAAGTTGTCTTATGAACAATCTTTTGTTACAGGCTGTTACTTCCAGATGTATTTTAGATTGCGTGAGACACCCAGTACAAATCCTTAACATTCAATAAATCTAAAATTAAATAAGTACAAGCAGATTGAATAATAACAATATATAAACTATCAATAGTACAAACAGATAAATAATAACCCCGGCCAAGCCTGAGAAATCTTACAAGATAAACACTGTAAAATGAATTTGGCTTCATCTCAGCATTCAGTAATAGTTTTACTACTGCAGTTACAAGCCCTGTCCCAAACAAATGAGTTTATGTTTGCATTTAATATACGTGACTCAAAGACCACAACAGGATGAGATAGATATTTTCTGTACTCCTTCCAAAAATTGTATTTCCTCTTACCTTGAATCTATTAGTGAACAGCTCCAGTTTTGGAAATAACTCTCTGTTGGTATACAGGCTCTGAAGAGCTTTCAAACACTTCAACCTCACTTCACCTTGCTAAATAAAACACACTAAGATTAGCTGTTAGAATACCCTGATCAAATGCACATGAATATTAAATATTACCATACTGTAATTTGTTTAATGTACATTTAAAATTTTACGCAAATGAGTTACCAAAGCCAATTTGCAATTCAGCTAAAACCCCAAACCCACATGCAGCTGCCTACAAACAATGTTAAATTTTCCCCTTATTTGCATATATAAAGAATTTAATGAGCCACCACTTAAACGTCTGTTACCATTTCCCTTTCAAGTAACTCCACAAAAAGACAAAGAAGATAGCAAGTAAGTACAAAATAAATACGTATGATCTCAAGTGGCTGGTGAAGGCAGTGTGGCTATTTATCTTTAGGAAAGAGATGACAGGTAACCTCTGCCTGATACCTGCTGTTTACAGTCAAAGAACAAGCACTCAAAATGACCGAGCGTGGGCTGCGCATAGCCTACTCGAGCAACTGCCATCTCTGAGCACTGTCTTTCCTCTTCCCAGGGACAGAAAGAACACACTGGATTTATTATTCTGAAATGTTCTGCAGCCCTTCTCTCGTCATAGGGCAGGCACAGACTGAAGGATGTAAAAGGCCCAAGTGACACCACCACCACCACCACAACCCCCCATGGGGCACAGGCTGCTGCCACAAGACCAGCGCATCAATGCCACAGCGTGAGGAGCCCTCAGGAAGAAGAGCAGCTTGTGTCCGTCTATCTGAGCAGTTCTGGTGGCAGTAGCTCATTCCCAGCTGCTCTTTAGACAGGGATTGCTTTGACCTGGTGGGCTGAAGGCAGGAAATGTGGGCGGCATGAGTGCCTACGGATCGAGGTTTGTCGCCTATAGGAACATTGATGATAAAGAGAATGGCTGGATCCCCCGGGCAAATGCACATCATCTGGCTGGCTGCAAATGTACAACTCCGCTCAGCTGCATAGTCTTGGCAAACTATGGATTCTTGATGAAAAATATTTGTAGATAGCAAAAAAGTTATGAACACAAATCTGCTCAAATATAATCTGTAGAGTTCACTGCAGTGTGAACTTACTTTTATGAAAGTGAGTACACTACCAAGTCAAAGGCCTTAAGCGGCTCAAGAACTAATACAGATTATTGAACTTCATAAATAACACTCCATACCCAGAGGGCTTCATTTTTGAGCCTGTCTATTCTATAATCAAATCTGTATTTTAAAAAAACAGCTCAAGCTAAAAACTGAAAGAACATTCAGAGACTGACATAAAAACAGAAGCTAAAAAACCTTAAGTTTCTTTCCTCCTTCCCACCTATTTCAAAAATTGAAATAGAAGATAAAAGAAGGACAGAAGTTGAAAGGAGGATTTTCAGAAGAACTTTGAAGAATCTCAGAAGCAGCTCAGAAGAACCTTGAAGAACTATTGTTCCTGAAAAATCATCTCTTTCTATCCGCGAGGAGTCTCAGCACTCATGCTCTCTCCTAGGGATCGTTTTGACTACCATTGCAGAGAAAGTCAATTAAATGAAAATTATGTTTAAGGGATCAATCATAAGGTCTTTCAAGGTACAGAAAAGAACTTTCTTGAAGAAAAAATTTATATGGATGCAATCAAGTACTAAATAAGCACAGAGAAATGCTGCTTGTCATTCTTCTTTTAATGGTACCTACACTGCAGTACCAGAAATGGTGTTTCCTCTGCGGTGTGGCATTCAGGAAGGCCAGGATCTCTGGAGCCATCACTAATCATTAGAAGAGGATGTAAGCCTCTTAAGGCCTTAGCTTATTTGGCCACAGAAGATCAGAATCAGTTTTGGCAAGCGATGAACACTATGGAGCAACAGTGAGGTAGCGGGCTGAGTTACAGCTCCACTGAGGACTGTCCTGCTTGTAGGCGGATGGCTTGTTATTAAGCCAGCACTGTAGTTCCAAAATGCAAAACTCTAAACTGGTTAGGTACAGAAAAAAAAAAAAAAAAATCTGTGCCAACAGCACCAAGACTTGAGACCTGTGCAGATAAGGTCTGGATTCCCCTGGAGTCCAAAGCCCCTTGTGGACTTCACCGAATACCATGGACCAATGGTCCCAGAGTGAAGTTCAGGGCTGATATGAGGGTCTTTGTAAGTCTTAAGTGAGCAAATCAAGCAAGGTAGATAGGAAGCAAACCTGTGAACATTTGATACTTGTGTGGCCTGCCAAGAGACTGAAGCCAGATGCTAGCAAAAGCATACCGAACCAGGCTGATATATCCTCCTGCTGCTCACCAGATCCGAGGCAGAAGACAAGTGAGTGCAGGAGCAGGTGAGGAAGAGAGGAAGGCTGTGTTACACCTGGTCCCTCTAGCTGAGAGCAAAGGCCCAGGAGACACAGAGGCAGTCCCTGGAAATGACTGCGTTTCTTGGCAGACAAGTGATAGGAGGCGGCTTTCTCTGATAGCAAAAAGGTCTGGTTTTTAAACTGTTGGTCAGGGATGGAATCCATCTCTTCAGAGAGGGAAGAGCGCCGGCATGTCACCGTGCTAATCCTACTAAGAAGGTTTTAAAATAGAGTCAGTGGAGATGAGTGACAGGAACCCATGGGGAAGCATAAACAGCAAGGACCTGGACAAGAACCTAAGAAAGGCAGAAGTGAAGGTGTACATGGATACACAGGACTGAAGTGCAGAATGGAGGAACAGAAATGCCCCACAGACCATCAACATGCCGGACACGAGACGTTTCTTGAGTAACTATGAGAATCATCGAAGTAACATGAGCTTTTAACACCTCAAACACTTTTTTGGGGAAAGAAACACAGCAGACGCTTCCTATCTAGCAAGGAAGTAAGCAGGTGGGAATGCTAAAGTTAGGGTAATTTCTAACGCAGTGATGCAGAGCAAGGACAGGAAGAGACTTTATTAACTAAGAGATGAACTTAGTTAACTAATGAATTAATTCGGAGGTCAAGCACAAAGGAACACAAAAAAACCACAGAAGAAAGATAAAATAAAAAAGTCCTGGGCACAGTATGGAGTGGACACAAGAGGTAATGAAGAAAACTTTCTGCAAATATCTTTGTAGCACAACAAAGAAAAGTTGTGCTTTGAAAGAGGAAAAAAAGTAATTGTCACTTTTTACGTGCACAGTGAGTAGGAAAAGAAATAATAAACTAAAATTACAACACAGACTATTGAGCTTATGCAAGGAAGAACTTTTTAGTGGCAAACACAGTTAAGCACTCAAGCTGCCACAGAAAGCTGCGGAAAACCCAGCAGAGGGGTTTTTTTGAAAATACGTCTGACTGTGAGTAACACTGCAAATATACAGTGAATTTTGCCTTAAGCAGGAAAAGAATAAACAAAAATATTTCCCAGACTATATTTTAGCCAGATTTTCTGCAATTCTGAGCTGAAGATCATAGTGAGTATGAGTCAACCTAAGGCAGCAAATATTTGCCACCTCACAATACCTTTAATTCTGCTTAAGAAAATGAGCAGCATTTTCCAACTATTTTTGTGCTGTCACATCTATGCTTTACAGACAGAAAGAATGTATCTGAAAGGAAAGCCTTGCCATTTTCTAAGTAAATAACAGACACAATATTTGCATTATCAGCATTCTAACAACTAAGACTTTCCATTCTCCCGAGTTTCATCTTCCAGAAAAATACACGTACTTGTGGTTTCATCCAATTTATAATTGTGACACTTGATTATTGCAGAATCCTGAATTCATCCAGACCGTCATAGGTTCTACACACGCCTCTTTCTCCAGTCAATTATGCCCATAATTCTCCTTCTCTCAAAGCGTTTTTAGATAATTATTTATATATTTTTATTTTTGTTATATGAAATTATTTTTTATGAATATGAGAACTGCTTTGCACTAATACTTAATTGTTAATGCTTTCTTTTATTTACAATTTGAAATTAGAACCTAAACAAACAAAAAAAATCAAATGTTTATCAACACTGTTAAATGTCAAACTTTATAATATTTTCCCTATTTTTATTGAGATAATCCTCCAGACACTTCTGAGTTTCCAGCAAAAAATTGTTACTGCTGCTAATGAAGCAAAAAGCAATACATACACCTTTCATTCCAGCAGAGAATTCCCCCAGAGTGGGTTAGTCTACATTTGCGTGGGAGAGCCATGCTCTATTCAAAATTCTCTTTAATATGGCAGACCTGTGAAAAAGAATCCATCCTGACAGAAGCACACTATATCTTTTACATGCTAATCACAGGGCTCAAACCAACAATCTGTAACTCTTGTCTAAATCTCAGTGTTCTGCAGCCTGGCGTCGAGCCAACTTAGATTCTTATTCATGTTCCATGCAGTTGATACTTTTGAGTATTACTCTGCCATCTCCCAACGAGAACCAGACTTGCTATAACATCCAGGGACACCACAGCTCCAGAAATGGCAATGAAAGGTGCGCTGCTATGTGTCAGCTCACATGCCAGACGAAGGCTTAGATCACACAGAAACACAGTTTTAAGTATTTTTTAAGTAGGTGGGTGGTCAAGAGAGACAGCAAAGCCATTTCTCTCTTTTCACACTTCATGTTTCTTTTTTTTGGATTTTCCCAATTCTTTTTTTGGTGGCTAAGGGTATTCTGCTCTTTTTCAAAATTTATCAGCTTTGAATAGTAGATAATTAATGTGCTCAGCTCTTTGCCCTGCCATATTTCTGCTGACTGCAATGTTTAGGTTTTTTTCTCATGTAGAAAAATGACTTAAATTACTGGGTATCTTCAATCCCACAGTTTATGGCACGACCATGATATACTGTGTTGCATTTTGATGCTCTAGGGTGGTGTATTTTGAGGTAATCTGCTGCTTAATGACAGAAATAGTCACGCTGCCAGAGAGAAACAGATGAAAACGTCCTGCAGCACATAAGTACCTATGGCAGGAGTAAGCAAGCTGTTGTGCTCTCTCTGCCCAGGCCCACTCAATACCATTTATGAAGCTACTGTGTATTATCTAATGCATTTTTTTTATCTTCTCAAGCTTTCCCCAAACCAAGAAAGATAGGGACGAAGGACATTTATATAAAAGTTAAACACTCAGAAGTTTGGAAAAACCACAATTTCAGTTTCTACATATTCTTAATAAAAACAAGTTCAATTTTTTCATCCTTTTAAGTTAGGATGCTGTCACCATGAGGTATTCAAATACCATCTGTTTCAGAGGACCCTGGGTTCATTCCTTTCCCAGAAATAGACAGTAAGTGAAGTAGAGGCATGCAGAGAAGGCAAAAGACATTTTCTTATGTGTTAGGAACTGGTTTAAGAACCATGATTGTCTAGGTATCTAGAGACACAATTATGGTTCCAAAACAGTTCCATGCATCAAGGAGGCAGGTGAAAATTAAGACTGGACAGTCTGCTTTAATACTTTTTTTTTTTTAAAGAGTTTTTTTTATGTAATTATATTATAGTTTTAGATATTTTAAATTTACGCTCCCAGATCTACAGGAATGAAAAAATGCTTAAAAGGAGAGAAAGGCAGAACTAGAAACCCATATTCAAATGAGAAAGCAATCTATATAAAAACCAAAAAGCCCTATAGACATTCATCTGAAAACTGGGAACAAGGAAGGATTAACACACAAAATATACAGATTTCTCAAATTAGAGAACTAAACTACTGTATCCTACCTCTGAAAGACTACACTGGAGTTACTATAAACAAGTGTAAGAATTGTGTCTTCCCTGCGGTTTAATGTGTATGTCTTCTGAAGAAGAATATGAAACTGCCCATGAATCTCTTGCACTGCTGCCTCCTCTCTTTTTTTGTAGTAGCAAGCTTCCATAGAAGTTAATCATTTCGGGGTGACTTCTGTTCATATGAAATGGAAATACCTTATGATTATTGCCTCAGCCTTAATTTTTTCAATATTTTAAGTACTGATCACAGCAAAAATTATCGCCTGATCAAAGCAAAGCAAAATCAAGAAACTTGGTTACTGGCTGGCAAGTTTTTCAAGTAGTGCCAATGAAAACCACGCTATTAAGGGATCTTGTACTTCTGGAGGGTTTGCATTTTTAATTGGCTCTTATTCCACCTTTTTTCAAGATATTCTTCCCACTGCACTTCCTTCCTCCTTTCTGTGCCTCCCCAAATGTCTCTTTCTCTCCATTCTCTCCCTTTTCATCCTTTGACACATGGCTCACTTGCATCTGACTCTTCCTCTAGTCTACTTACAATCTGTCTCACTCTATATATTAAACATACACTACATCAATAAAAAATATCCCACATCAATGTATATCAGGATATCAAACAGATTAGCTAGTGATTTAAAGACTGAGAATCCCAAGGCACTTCTGAGGCCTGCAAGGATAAATATTACAAAGCAAGGAGAGGCAGGAGAGTAGCCTGATAGAATTCTTCTGTGTCTGGTCCAGATGGAAAACCTTTTTTTTTTTACCATAACAATTTAAAATTTGTCTGATATGAAAGAACATAGTAATTTTTAAAAAGCTGAGGTAAAAATGTATGTTAAATCTGCAGGCAGATGACTAGACCCTGGCCTGAGGTTAAGCTAAGTGAAGAGGATGTGCGAAACTATTGGACATGCCAGGAGAAATTGCTGGATGTGACAGATAGCAGTGTGAGAAGCTGACACCAGTCACAGACAGTGCCGTGAGGAATGGCTGGATTTCACAGATGGTTAACGGCAGTTATGTGAGAAACTGCTGGACTTCACAGACACCAGAAGGGGACTGAGAGCTGCGAAGTGCAATGCTACTACATTCAGCTCTCCCATTGGAAGTGCTACTTTGTGGTACTGTTCTGCTAGGATTAGAACGTGATCCAAAAAAATCCATTGCAATTATTCAAGGGATAACTTATTTCTAATTAAAAGCTCTCCACCATACCTAAAATCCTAGTCCTCCAACCTGAGCTGACCTCCCCGCTGATTTGATAACTTGAAGCAGTGATCTCCACCTCCTCAAGCATGGCTACCAGTGAGGCACACCAATGCTAAAAATGAACTACGCAGATGGAGCAGCAGCTCTGCCCCTCAGAGCACTGTGATGGCCATGTTTCCATTTCCAAGCTTTAATGATAGGAAGTGTAGTGTCTCTAGAGTAAACAGTGGTCATGGCTGACCGTAGCAGTAAGCAGGACCTTCCTCCTGACAAGTTTTATAACAATGAGATGTAATGTAAAAGTTTGAGGAAAATTTGTAAAGTAAAAATTTGAGAACTACAGATTTAGAGAGGAAAGATCACATATCTAGTCTCTAAAGCAAACAGGATACTCTTAACAAGTAAACTGTTTATCCAGGTCAAGGTAAGATGCAGCTCCTTGTCAGCTATAGCTAAAGCTCAAGAACCAGCAGCAGCTAACTCCACTCCGTAGTGAAAGCTAACATCTTTCTAACTGATCTTGCTCAGACTTCAGCAAAAAAGTGACCAAGTCATATCCTCAATGTTAATATGCTGTCCAGTTATTGAAGAAATCACCTTTCTAAAGGACCAGCTGCTAACTAACAGTTATGCAAGTCATCAGAATGAACTTGCAAACAAATTTTTTCCAGCAGTGCTCCTAGAAAAAAATAGTAGTCTGAATCAGGATGCTGGAATTTAAGGGGTGTTTCAACAGAGTAAGTACATCTCACCTGCTTTCCTTGGACAATGTTAGCAAAAGAGTTTAGAGTAAAGCAAGTGTTTCTCGTGGTTTTGGTGAGAGTGGGAGGTCGGTTAGTCCCAGTTGCTGCCTGGTGTGCAAAAACCTCACAGTCAGAAGTGCAAAGTCTTGTTCTATTAGCATTAGGAATGGGCTGCACTTGCTGCAGGAACCGAGTGGTACTTAGGCCTTATGCCACCCAGCAGAGGCATGTTGCGGATACCATCTCACCACAAAGAACTGCGGTGAGATAGAATAGAACCTCTGGATAGAAGTCTTTTTGCTTCCACCTGGTGTTTCGACAGTTTTTTTGAAGAAAAATTAAAGAGAACCTTGAAGAGATTCTTCAAGGTAAAATGAACTGATGAGAATTCCACTGGTTGTGGAGCCAGTGATGTCTGTTGGGAACCCAGAGATGTTCTCTTTCCTCTAACTACTGGGCAATGTAAATGGAGGACACATCTGGAAATCTTTTTCATCCTGCCTCAGACTCAAAGGTTCTCAGGGACTTCTCTTCCTCTTGTAATCAGAAGAAAAGCACCATGGAAACATTTCTATTAAGATACTCTAGCAGGGACGGAACACACAAAAAGCATATGAAGCAAGAGCCCAGTTTGAGACTACTGTATCCTAATTTAAGCGAATACCTTGAAATAAGCTGGCTGAAAGATAAATAACAGGCAAGAAAAAAAAGAACAATCTCTTTACAAATAAAAGATGATAGCCTAAGCATTCTTGGGTAGTACAACACCAGCTACCTACAGTACACTCTGCTATATACAATAATACACAATACTTACCCTGTCG
The DNA here is from genome assembly GCF_965231255.1 of Vanellus vanellus. NCBI lineage: Eukaryota > Metazoa > Chordata > Aves > Charadriiformes > Charadriidae > Vanellus > Vanellus vanellus. The sequence goes on along the minus strand of NC_138913.1, from coordinate 27,731,831 downwards.
TGTAGTGTCCAACCAACATATTTTAAATAACTATCATTCAGGAAGGCATCACTGTACATTTTCATCCAGACACCAATTTCTTCAATACAGACAGCTCTAATCTCAGCAATAGCATCACTAACAAGGAAACAAGAAAAGAAAAAGTATTAACGAGATTCCAGACACAAACCATTCACTTTTCATTCCCATTGCCCTAGCTATAACATTTTGCTTTTAGTTTTGATGAACTTTAATATGTAGGGCCTGTCACTGTTCTCACTGCTGTCTCACTGATTTTCTGTTCCTTTATGCCCTTGAACTCACTGACCTATCTAATAATTTCAGTATTTCTACATTCATATATGATATTTGCATTATCGCAAAAAATTCTCACCCTAGTTTGTTTTTTAGTTTATTATTCCATCTTTCACCTCCCTCTTTTCAAACAGAATTTAACCAGGTAAAAAGAAACAGCTGGACGGCCAAGCCCAAAGAGTTGTGGTGAATGGAGTTAAACCCAGTTGGCGGCCAGTCACAGGTGGTGTTTCCCCAAGGATTGGTATTGGGGCTGGTTCTCTTTAGTATTTTTATCAACGACGTGCACGAGGGGATTGAGTGCACCCTCAGTAAGTTTGCAGAGGACACCAAGTTGGGTGGGAGTGTTGATCTGCTTGAAGGTAGGAAGGTTCTACAGAGGGATCTGGAGAGGCTGGATGTATGGGCCTCAGACATTGGTATGAGGTTCAACAAGGCCAAGTGCCAGGTCCTGCACTTGGGTCACAGCAACTCCACGCAGAGCGCCAGGCTTGGGGAAGAGTGGCTGGAAAGCTACCTGATGGAAAAGGACCTGGGGGTGTAGGTCAACAGCTAGCTGAATATCAAGCCAGCAATGTGCCAAGGTGGCTAACAGCATCCTGGCTTATATCAGGAACAGTGTGGCCAGCAGGACTAGGGAAGTGATCGTCCCCCTGTACTTGGCACTGGTGAGGCCCCACTTCCAATACTCTGTTCAGTTTTGGGCTCCTCACTACAAGAAAGACACTGAGGTGCTGGAGCGCGCCCAGAGAAGGGCAATGAAGCTGGTGAGGGGTCTGGAGCTCAAGTCTGGTGAGGAGCGGCTGAGGGAACTGGGGTTGTTCAGCCTGGAGAAAAAGAGGCTGAGGGGAGACCTTATTCTCTCTACAACTACCTGAAAGGAGGGTGTAGTGAGACAGGAGTCGGTCTCTTCTCCCAAGTAATGAGCAATAGGATAAGAGGAAACGGCCTGAAGTTGCACCAGGGGAGGTTTAGATTGGATATTAGGAAACATTTCTTCAATGAAAAGTTTATCAAACAGTGGAACAGGCTGCCCAGGGAAGTGGTGGAGTTGCAATCCCTGGAGGTATTTAAAAGATATGTAGATGTGGTGCTTAGGGACGTGGTTTAGCGGTGGACTGGGCAGTACTAGGTTAACGGTTGGACTCAATGGTCTTAAGAGTCTTTTCCAACCTAAATGATTCTATAACTCTATGATTATGAATCCAAGCCACAAAATTCTAGACAATCATTTCTGAAACATTGTCACTGACATTTGCTTAGCAGGCTTGACTCTCTCCAGCTAGAGGTGTAGAACAATTGCAAGGTGGAAAAAGTTATTTGGTTTAACCAAAGGAGCCTGCCAGAGGGGCAAATGGAATTTGGTATGTAAACAGATCTTGTTTCATGCACTGCATGAAAGCCCCTGTAACAAAACCCAGGAGAACGTTTACATTTCAACATTGGTTTATTCCAGTTTTCTTGCCTTTTTCTACATTCTGACTGTGGCAAGTGATGGAAGAGGCAAAGACATATCTCAGGCAGACTTATCAGCTGCTTCTTGAGGAGGGGCAGCAGGAAACTGTCTGGAGAGATCATCTAAAGAGATCAGGGATGGAAATTATTTCAATCTGATTGGCACTTTCCTGCCTGACTAACATAGAGCATAGCTTATTTACTAATAATGAACGACGGCTAAACAACGGGAAAAGGGATTGGGGCCATCTGGCCCTTTAGTAATTTCATCTCCGAGACATCTGTTACTATGAGAAATCACTTGTGCCACTCCAGCTGGCACTGCTTCACAGTTCAAAATTTCAGCTGTAATAAGAAAGGAACATAAAGAGCCACTGTACAGAAGAAGGGAATGTCTGGTGCTTTCCAAACACCGGCCTTGCTTATAATTGAGACTTTTGTTCTGTATATTTATGAAAAAAATTTTTTTGAGTTATAAACATCAATTTTAATTCTAAAACAGCACCAACAGAACCCAAAAATGAAATCTAATTTATGAAAAAAAAAAAAAACAAAACTCAAATTTCAAGCTTCAAGCACGAGAATAATTGCAAAATAAGAGAAACTGTATGTTTCCTAAAGTCTTCAATTTTACAAAATATAAATAAAATGCACTCTATCTTATGCTAAAGGTACTTAATGCATCGGTTCATACGCACAAAATAGTATAACAGAGCCTATGTACTTCCAACCTTCAAACTGGTCCACCTCAATAGATGCCATACTACTGTGTATGACCTTCCAGATACCAAGGTGAAAAACACAGTTCCTACATGAATGCAGCAAGCAACTGCAGTATCAGACATGCCTAGATGTGACACTTCTATAGTCAAGTCTCTGGTTTTCTTATTCAATTTCAAATTATAAGGAGAAAGCGGTACTCTCTGCCTATGTGAAACACACTGATTATATCAACTTCCAAACAGAATCTTTAAAACTGGTCTGTCAAACTCACTGAAGACTCTATAACCTCAAAACCAAGATAATTGTAGACAAGCTGCATTACAAGCAGAGTAAGGCATTAAATAATCTGTTCCTACAAGGGATTTCTCAAACAGGTTTTAGATACTGTAAGGATGAATGTGCTAAAATATTACATTCAAGAATTTGCACTATAAAAACTGCATTCATTAAGGGGAATGCAGTCACAATAAAGACAAGTTTTAATTAAAACTATGAATATATTCTCATATATATGTCTAATTGTCTATTACTTCACACTAAACTAGATTACCTATTCTCTTTCATGGAATTATTTTTTAACTATTTAAAAAACAAAATATAGGTGGAAGAAATCAGAATGCAAGAATTGATGAACAATCTAAAAGACGGGTAAGTATGAATCAGGAAAAAAGGGGAGTCACATATGCAGCAACACAAAGTAGCCATGAAGACATTTCCACCAGGAGACGACAGCCTGAGTCTTCACTTCCAAGTAGGTTATTTCACCACCTTATAAATTTACTAACTGTGAAACATTTTGGAAGGATTTAATGCCAATCCCCAAAAGAACCCAAGTGTTAACAGCTATTTAATCATGCAGCACAGCCAGCCAAAAATCAGGAAAATTTATCTTTTCTCTAAGAATGCATTCAAGCTTCCCTAGGCAGACAGTGAAAAACTGATTCTTGATTCAAAAGCTTCTCAGGGATCCCTAGGCACTATGGACAAACACTCCCTCCAAGCTCCTATTTATAATTAAAAAATACAAATAAAAAAAAAGAAAAATGCTGTTCAACTAATTACAAGATTTAGTATAATAAAAATTAAACCTCTTCAGTATAATTGAAAATGGGAAAGAATCACGCATAAGGCATGTGAGACTAGCAAACAGACTCAAGTTGCTGGACAGGCAAGAGAATTTGTAAGACACCAGTTTACCACTTCACTGCCATCTTCCAGGTAACTGTATTATCAGTAATAATCATCTGTCTTTTTGCAGGAATCACCAACACTGATTCCATGCCCACACGATGCTGTATCAAATGCGATACAGCCAAAAAGCCTTTATACCTATGCTATGCATGTGATCAATTGCTTGTTATTAAACTATAATACTTATAATTTTTCACACACAAATATATTTTAGCTTCTTGTCATAGTCACTATGAATTTAGTTTTTTGAAAACATACACTATTTGTGGATGGCACTAATACTGATCATACCAGCATTGGCAGTACTTTTGGAATAATTAATGGATTGTTCATTATCATAATTATAAATTAGTGATGTATTGTATTACTTGCCAAATGCTTCTAGAAAAGAACATAATCTATTCCAGCACAGAAACCAGAACTAATGCTGGATCTAAAAATATTAGACATAAAATATATTTAACCTTCTTTTCAGCACGAACTGCAAAGAAATGTCTACGCAGTGGATGGGAAACAGCAAACCATTCACAGCAAAATTCACAACCTACCTTCCTACAATTAGTAAAGAGGCCCGACACGATGCAGCTTCATAAGGAGATTTGACAAAAGGGGATCAGGTAAGAAATTCACTGGTTCCTTCTACAATTTTGCGTTGACCAGGCAGGCCCACAAAACTCGGGACAAACTGCAACAAACAGTCTCAGGAAATAGGTTGTACTAGTTGACTGTTTCACAGAAACAATCATCAAAAGTAGCACTTTAGCATATATTTCATGCTAAATTACACTGAAGTATTTTGATTAAGGCCAAAAGTATTTAGGACCCTGAAACATAGTCTATACTGGATACTTGGGATATGTCAGATGGAGACCAGTATGCTCCTGAGGGTCTTGCAGGAGGCGTTGCCACTTGCAGCTCCTGGGTTCTCTCACTCTGATCACAAACTCATTTAGGTGAACCAAGACCAAAACTGAAAACAATTTAAAGTAACCTGGCTGATCTGTGCTGACACAGATGCTTAAAACCTTAAAGCATTAGCAGTGTGGAGGGAAAACACCAAGGCAAAAGATGGAGATGACTAGCAGAACAGTAATTGCTTCAAGACTTCTTGGAAGGATGCCTGACTACACTCTTATTGCACCTCTGCTTGCCTAATACAGACACTGGAGTTGCTGCTTCTCACATGTCGCTCTTAAGACATAGGGACCTAGAGATAACCTTCAGAAGAACATGGTATGACTCAACATGCAAATTGGATACGAACAGGGGAAAAAAAAAGATGTTTCAGTCAATGGGTTGCGATAAGAGTTTGTCTATGAGAAAACTTTCTGACAAAGACAGAAATGAGGATCACTCACCTGCCTCTGGTGTTCTTTGAGACGGAATCTCAAATTCCCAGCCAAGGGACATGAAGTGGTACAGCTCTACAATAATATGCCATTGCCAATTGGACCAAATTATGCCTTTGTCTCTTGGGCTCCTCAACAGTTTCTAAATGCTTGGAAGATGAACTGAACATAATGTCTTTTCTACTTCTTTCTATCGCTGTCTCATCTCTAAAGCTGAATTAGGAGCTCATAAGAGAAGAAGGGTAAGAAATTAAGTGTGCAGAGCCCACTTTCAAAAATTCTGGTGAATGCTCTCTTCTCTACATACCCCACTCCTGGGAAGGGTTGGCAAGCAGCACTCCCATTTCCAAGTAATTCTACCCAGAGTGCTACTTAAATAGCTATTTCAATAATATGTTACTAAGCCGATTATCCAATGTTCTTGCCAGACCAAGGAATTGTATTATTTGAAGGCATGACTTGAATTTCAAGATGTAGCTCTAAGTATCTCTAAAACCAGTGTTTCTCAAAGACATACCATACTAACACCTTTGCTTATATGAAGTATGATACATGGCTTTGTAGGAAAGGGAGGAGTGGGTGGTTTTAAACATAATATTAAGGACAAACCCATTTAAGTACCAAGCTCTAACTTTTTGCCTTTCTCTCTTCTTATCCCTTTAAGTAACAAATGGTCTAGTTAATTTCTATTTGTTTTTTCAACATACATAAGAACATAATGCATTTTCTTGTCACCTAAGATGTGTTTCACCTCCTTAGAATAATGTCTTTAGGGGGAGGGAAAAGGATTCTTCTATGGTTTTATGTGCTGACTGGTTTTTGCACCTCTCGGTCTCCTAGCTGCTTCCCCAACAGACTTCCATCTAACATCCCCTCCTTTTTTTTCATGCAACACTTGTTTCCTAGAGTGGAACTCAGATGCAACTTGCCATCATCATTCCATTGACCCAGTAGGAGGGAAAGAAGCACCTTGGAAGGAGACAGAAGCATCTTCTTTGTAAAGATGCCATTTACATTTGGCAAGTTTTACTTTAATTATCAGTACTGCCAAAATAATATCTTGGGACAGGCTCATCGCATTGCATTGCATAAATTCACAAAACCATTGTGCCCATCAGTCTGAGGATTCCCATTCAGGTCTGTCAGAAATTAAAACTAACAGATCTGTTTTGCTGGACATTCACATCCAGAGGAATGACTCTTTAAGCATTCAAAACGGAAAGATATTACAAAGTAGGACTCAAATAAGAATTCTCTGAATCTTACCCTCCTAAAGGGCAATGGACACACATTACTAAGTCAAAAGCAGGGAAATAGCAAAACCAAAATTTTGGCATGTGAGATAACTGTTGAGAATGATGAGCTTGAATATTTGTGATGAATACTTTTAACATCTGAGAAGCTATGTGGCAATAACCTCAGTATCAAAGTAATCTCTGATATGCAGATACAACTGAAATCATAGAATGGTTTAAGTTGGAAAGGACCTTGAAGATCATCGAGTTCCAACCCCCCTGCCATAGGCAGGGACACCTCCCACCAGCCCAGGTTGCCCAAGGCCACGTCCAGCCTGGCCTTGAACACCTCCAGGGATGGAGCCTCAACAACCCCTCTGGGCAACCTGTGCCAGTGCCTCACCACCCTCACAGTGAAAAACTTCTTCCTAATGTTCGATCTAAACCTGCCTTCTTCTAATTTAAAGCCACTCCCCCTCATCCTATTGCTACATGCCCTAGTAAAACATCCTTCCCCAGCTCTCCTGTAGGCCCCCTTTAGGGACTGGAAGGCCGCAATAAGATCTCCCCAGAGCTTCTCTTCTCCAGGCTGAACAGCCCCAACTCTTTCAGCCTCTCCTCAGAGGAAAATGAAGAAACAGGCCTCCCCTCCTTTTTTTGTGTTTTTTTTTTGTTGTTGTTGTTTTTTGTTTTTTTTTTTTTAATATACATGTACCCTGCAAGACGTTTTCAGCTTAACTCCAGAGAAAAAAAATGTTACTTTTAAGATCCCTGACCTACCTGTATATAGTATCTTATTACTATATACTACATACCGAAGCTATTAGACTCATACGGACACAAAACTGGTTATTATGAGACTAGGACCTCTGAACATCTCCATATCCAAGCCCTTACACATGCCTTGTACAAGCAATTTTTGAGTATTTCCAAGGCCAGATATTCTACAGCCTCCCTGGACAACCTGTTCCAGAGTTTGACTACCCTCACAGCCCTGTAGTCCTGTTTACCACAGTCATCATCTCCGCTGGTTTTATGCTCACCAACATGAGCTCAGCAACTTGAACCTAACTGAATTTGCCCTTACGTCTCCTCTTTGATGCTCTCAGTTTTAGAGATGATAAAAAAAATAATCAGACAACCATATATGTCATAAAGCAATGAAAAAATAGTAAAAAAAAGTGATTCAGGAAAGAGATAAGGAAATATGCAATGAGGTAGATACATCTCCTGCCTGCTTATTAAGAATATCTCAATTTTTAACCAAATCTGCTGTTAACACTACACTAACATTACACCTAGAAAATTGTTTAGCCATTTCTACAAATCTTTTTTCTTTTTTTTTTTTTTTTTTAATGTTAGAAGTGAACTTTGAAATCTTCCAATGAATTCTAACCTAATCTACAGAAAGAAGATGCAACCTTGCTGCAACACTATCTTATGAGTAGGAAGACAGCTACATTCTGAATAAAACAGTTTGGGGGGGCTTTTTGCTCAGATCAAGGACTTGCTATTTAAGATACAAAGGTCACTAAGCATGAATCACTGTGGCAGAGTCTGAATCATATTATGGAAAGGGATTTCTTCTCTGGGAATAATTAAGATAACGTTCTTCTGAAATCATTACCATTTGCACATGGGCTAAGGACTGTAAAATGATGTCAAGTTTATAAATCATTTAAACTATTTGAGAGAATGAATGCTTAAGAACTATTATAGAAGCAGACAAAAATTTGAAATACTTTCCTTTTTTCTCCCCTCGTTTTCTTTTCAATTAGCTGTTTTTAATACAGCCATTTTTTCCCCTCTACGTTCTTGCACAGATGTGGCTGCAGAAATTTCAATCTATGTTCTCTGTTGTCTACAGATTACTCATATTCAGGTATATGCAGTAATAGACTCTCTTAGGAGCTTCACATAAGTTAAGGAGGCCAGAGAGAGATGATGACTCCTCACAAAAGTGGTTCTTGGGGACAGACTTGGAAGCAGTTACTTCTTCTGACCCTCTCTAAACTGGGCCAGAAGTGGTGCCATCCACACTGCTCAGAGCACACCACCACTTGACCGATTTCAGCAAATTCTTCAGTGGTCTAATGGTGTCATCCTGGGCATCTTTTTTTCAGGGCACCGACAAGCAGAGTTTATTTATTTGGCCTCTCCTTTGTTACAGCAATATCAGCAAAATCAGGCCTTTACTCACGGTGGCAGGAGGCATGAAAAGAAACCCGGTTTACAAAAGGAGGATTTAAAAAGAAAGAAAAAAAAAAAAAAAAAAACAAAACAAAAACCCCAAAAGGAACAGCATGCAGACCATCAGAAGGTAGAGAATTTTTCCAGGCCCATACAAGAGCATGAGCTGCCAAGAAAATACTTTAAAGTGACTTCTTTGTTTGATATAATACACTAAATTCTGAAGGAGTAAAAATGGAAAAATTCTTTGCATTTAATTTCTTTAACTTTATTACCTAAACACCATAAAAGCTGCTTTCATAACAAAATAGTGTCAGTGCTGTACTGAGCTAATCCTAATCTACCTGTTGACTCTGTACACCCATCCTTCTGTTGCCACACAGCTCCAGGCTTACCGGCCAATTCCATTGCCTCTCAGGCCTTTCAAACCCTCTCAGTTCCCATCCCTCCTTCATGACTTCCTCAGGAGGGAAGAAACAAATGTATAGCAAATGAAGTTGTCTCACAGGTGTGTGGGACAGAATAAGAATACTAGGTCCGAAGAAAAAGAGAAGTGTGACATACGTGTGCAGAAAAAGAGGTTCTGTTACAAGAAATCACTAGACTTAGATCCCCTGACTTTTTAAGAGACCACGTTTTCTGCTACCTCTGATCTCCTTGAAGAGATGCTCCCAGTACTGCTTTCTTTCAAGTATCACGCTTGGGTACTGAAGATACACACTCCAACTCCACTATGTTGTTCACACTCACATATTAGCACAGTCCTCTTCCAGATCCCCTGTATGCTTTTCTCCGTAATTACAATGACCCCTCTGCCCACCTGAACTATGGGTTCCTCTTCACCTTCTAACCCGTTTCTCATACACCCTTTCTTTTTTTCTGCCATTTGTCTAAAAGATTTCATAAATGGTAAAGTTTTAAACCGGAACTTAAATCTGAAAGGTTAATTGCATAGTTTAGTATCCTGGAATTTTATCTTTTTACTTCGATATGTCAATTAACATTTAAAGACCTGATTTCATCAAGATGCTGCAGATGCTCTGAGGTATCTTGTGATGCAAAACAACCCTAAATCTATTTTAAAAGACTGCTGCTCTCTGATAAACCATATTCCAAAATAGCATGCACCAGTCCAAATCTACTGGTTTGTACGATTCTAAAGTAAACAGAAGTGCACGCATGTGCATAGTCACACACGCACATGAATATATATAACCTGCTTTGTATTCACAAGACATATTAACTAATATAATAGTATATTAACTAATAAAAACCCCCTTTGTGATGCGCTAACACCGCAATAATTTACAAAACAATTTAAAAAATATGCATGTTAACTGGAATGAAGGCTTTTGATTGCCCTTATGTAATTTAAGGAGGAAAAAGCCTAAAATAAATTGAAGTTGTGGTTAGAGAATACATGGTGGAAAGATCAGAAATTTACTGTTTACGCACACTTAAGACAAACAAAAGGAAATGCAGAGTAGAGGTACCCAACAACCACAACTGCCCTCTTATGCTATGCAGTGATCATTTGATTATTCTTAAAATATGCCATGTTTGTGCTTCCACTTTGGAAAACTTCTTTTTAAAAGACAAAAATTCAAATTCCGTGTCTCCCACAACTCCTTTAAAATTGTTTTACTGAATTAAAATAAAAGTTGTGTGGATGGCTCTACTGTGTAATTAATAGGGGTTACACTTAGATTTTCTTCCACAACTTCACTGGTTTTGATACTGCTTTTGTGGCACCTAGAATATTACATCAGAAGAAGAATCAACAAAGAAACTGCCCTTGACATTATTTATGATTATACTTTGTTAGCAAAGCCTACTGCAGCATGCATTTTCTTACCGGTATCTATGAACAAATATACCCTTAAATATAGAGTTCATCATATTTTCAATTTCATCTTGGTTTTCTTGTAGCTGCAAAAAACAAAACAAAAATAAAAGATGACTACTTATTATAATTGGATATTCTACAATTCCTTATTGGGAAACATTAGAAGACCATGGAAGAGCACTTAATTAAAGGTATTAGTAGTTTCACCATTTTCTACTTTTCCAGCGCATGCCTATATTGTGTGCATATACATACATCTATACAAATATATATATATGCAATGCCTTAATGGAAGAAAGTTAACATACTCTACAAACATCAATTAATTTAGTTTCAAATTAGTCCTTTGAAGTGGTCATCACCATTTTTTTACTATTGAAATTTAGACAAGTAGAGACTATATGTTCAGTAACGCCAGCAGTCCTCTAGTCATAGCTAAACAGATAGAACTGTGAGTGAACTACAGCTGCGGAAATGAAGCTGGTTACAGATCAGGAACCCCCTCTGAAAAAGTCAACGTCCCGTTTAAGGAAAGTACTTAAAGATGTTCTCATCCTCAAGCACACGTGAAAGCTGCTTTAATTTCCGTGCCCATGATAACTGAGTTTCTGCACCAGGAAGCTTTCCAGAATCAGAGCGCAAGGGCTTAACATTGGAGCACACCTGACATCCAGGCCTTAGATTGCAAAAAAAAAACCAAAAACAAAAACCCCAACCCCAAAGCCAAACAAAAAACAAACCCAAATGAAAAATGTGTTATGAGCGTGGTTTTATAAATAAGATTTTAAAAAAACCCAAAAACTTAATATTTCCTGCATAACGTGAGCACATTTTGTAAGTGCTATGGACAGCTTACTTTGTGTCAATGAATCTGTTAACACATCCTAAAGGCACATCTTGGAATCAATTAAAGTATTTTCATACAATCAGCTTTTGTACTAAACTACGTAAGTTTGACTCAATTACACCAAAATGCAGCTTTGTTAAATAAGATGATGCCAATTTTATACAATCAGCTCTTGGAGCAGCATGACTGCTACGCTCAAAGGCATCATTCTTCCATCAAGGTGTTTCTTAATATCAAAGCAGAATACCACAACATGTGTAAATGTAAATTTTTCTACATTTTCATTATGAAAACCACAATAGAGCCTTGCTAGTACGGAGTGCACATATGCATAAAATAATAAAACCTGTAGAATTATGGATCTATATATTTAGCAGACAAAACACCTTAAAGCCAGAGGCAGAATTATGATCAGCTGTTTTGACTTCCTGCATAGCACGAGCTCATAAACACTTTCACCTCGGGGTTTATATTTTTCAAGCCATGTTTGTAAACATTTCTACAGTATCTTTCAGATAAGATCTAAAGTAGCTTGCAAAATTCAGTAAATGAAGTCTCCCATTTCACTAAAATGTAAGGAGGTGCTGTCTCCATTTTGCATATGGGGAAACCAGGGCATTGAGAGTTCTTGACTAATTTGTCAAACACCTGTCAAATAAATTAATTTAATAGTAAAAGGCATTATATACAAAGGGAAAAGTTGGGTGCACACCAGTTCTGCATATACCAAAGGGCTGGTACACAAAACAAGCATATTTAGACACGCCTTCTGGGAGAAGCACTCTTTTGAGCATCAGCTCAACCCAAATATGCGCGGACTAAACGCCTGTTCAATATAGAACCCCAAAGGGAGCATGAATTTCTCGTCACTTCTCACTTGGTTGACTTCACAGGCTACAGGCAGGCAAATGTCCCCACAAACATGGGGCTAGAGACAACCTAGCACAGACTGCAGAGCAAAACGAGGGTGGGAATGAACCAAGTAGCCTCAGGAGGCTGCATGAAAAACTAATGAGGCCCTGAAAGGGAAAGGGGAAGCTCCTGCAGAACTTTGGGTATGAATTGTTAATATAAAAATACACCACACAAGAGAGGTTGGAGAGAGTGAACCGAGGCCCGAGAAGGTTAAGATACTGAAGAAAAGCATACTGTGACATTTCTTTGAATAAGAAGTTGAGCAGCACCATACAAGACTAAGTGGCGCAGGCGAGGGGACAGTGTTGATGGCTTCCTCCCTCTTCTGCTTTTTCGACAGGGAATTTACAGCTTGCTATAAACATGGTAAGTCATCAGCTACATAACTGATACAGGGATCCATGTGCTGGGACAGAGCCAATGTAGAAGGAGAATCAGAGATTCAGTAGGTCCATTTGAGATCCCTTTTACTTTTGTGTGCGAGATCCCTTTTACTTTTGTGTGCTAACATTTAAAAGATGCAATTCTGAAATGTATCCTAGTTTCAGTGATGAATTAACAATTCTTTGAAAAATATGATTTTCTCCAAAAGTTTAATTGCTTTTTTACACTTTGAGCTTTTGTAGACCATGTACTTGAATTTTGGTGCTTAACTTCAGGCATCTTGAGAGAGCGTTTGTGTCTTGGGATTCCTGCTTTTACCAATGCAAAAGTGATGTAACACTCCCCCTTTAAACCTAAGTAAAAATAAGGGAAACATTCTCTTCTTGACTCAGCAAGCATTTTGAGAAGCTCAAAAAGCCATGTATGACAAACACAAAATTTCAATTACTACCGGCAGCAACTAAAATACAACTTCCTCTATTTTGTGGCAGATTGTTACATCAATCATCCGGGTCAGCTGAAAATCTGATTGACAAGAATAGAACTTCATGCACTGCTCTCACATTAGGTATGTAGAAGATGACACGAGAATGAAACACTTCAGAGAGTGAGTTCCATCTCTTCTACTTCAGATTAATTTGCCACAGTTAGCTTGCAAACAGTCCCTATAGAACTTCACCAAGATAAACGCATGCCCGTGTGTGTGCCTATGAGGGTTTATTACGATGGCACTACATCAAAAGAATCAACTAAGAAAGTGCCAGCACAGAATACTATTATAAATTCAGCATATTTAAATATGGGAAACATACAGCATTATGTTAGGAATTCTCACACAGAGCCATTATGCCATCTAATCCTAATAAATCTCTTCTCCTCTACTATGCTTCACACCCTGTATCTGAGGACATATTCAAACAGCACCGCTCCTCTCTGGCTTACTCCTATGCAACATTTTGATTAGTTTTAGTGAGTAGTGATATGAGAGAGACTGAACAGACATAGTAAAAGTTAAGGTTTGCCAAATGCTCACTTTTCTTTGAGGGTTTCACAGCCCCGTGCTAGCCTGGGCAGCCTTGCTTCCAAGCCTCCCCAGAGCAATTATATACTGCATCTCCAAACTCCATTTAAAAGAACAGCCGAAGGAACGGGTATAGAGGATGTCCGTAGACACAGAGATACTAAACCGAGTTAATCAGTGTAATTAATGACTTTGTCCTTCTCTGGAGATTGAAAGTAACAATCAACAAATGTGGACTAGAAACTGTGCTCCAGATATTTTAAGAAACCAACTCTGCTTTTTAAAATGCTTTAAGGCTGACATTGAATTTAATATTTAATTTAAAATGTTTCTCTTGTAGTTTGGGCAGGAGAGATTGTTCTTGCTTTGTACCTTAATGCATGATTTTTAAGAATTATGAAAGCCAAATAAAATTGTGCTACGGATCATAGGGGTAAAATAAAAATAAAAATACATAACTGTAATTATCCCCAGACAAAGACTATAAAGTCAAGCAATTTTGTGTCAAAGTTATACCTAAAAGAATCCAAGGTGCATACAGGTAAAGCACCCAGACATCCTTAATTTGCCATGGAGTAAAACAGTGGTGCGGGAAATATATTCAAAACTAATACATTAAAAATAATAAATTTAAATCTAATTCATATATACTTCAATCCATCTTATGAGTTTTACATGGCATCTTTACAGATTATGGCTGTTTGCGTGTATATGTATTCATTTTCTGCTTGTTATCTTTAAATTTCTTTTAAGTACAACTCTAAAACGGAATTTCCTGGGATAAATACTTTATTTAGGGATGATTACAGCAACCTTCTAATGGTTTTGCTCACCTAATGCCAGACTGGTACTTACTAAAAGCGACTTTAATGTCTCCCTAGCTTCTTCTCCCTGAGACCAGGTGCTATAGCCCCCACTCCAGTGTTTCTTGAAAGCAGCTACAAAAAGAAGTACTAATGAGACACTATGTAATAATTGCAGCGATCAAAGGGAGAAATGGGCAGTGCAGTGAGGGACTACATGTGATCCTTTTTTCAAAATCTTTTTGCATAATCAAACCAGCTACTACTTACAACTTGAGACTAATTTTCTTCCTGCCTTGTCATAACGTACAAGCTTGAGAATCGAAATTATCCTGCGCGTGCAGAACAGCACACAAACTCAACTGAATGTGTTAATACAAGATTAAAAAATGTAGCCCAAGTAATATGCTTGAGATCACACAAACACAAGTGCAGAACTAATCTCTTGTTTCTCGCTATGGTACTCAAGTCACGAACCATCCTGGACTTTCTGTTGGAGGGAATGCACATGAACCAGGAAAAAAAACAAAACCAAAACCAAAAAAACCCCCCATCTTTTCACTTGCCTCTTTTCTTTTCTGAAGCAGCAGCTCCAATCTTTCATTAGCTCTTTTGCCAATCATTTTGTTCCTCTCAGCTTCATACTGCCTCTGTGTATTATCCTGATGAATGCTCAGGTTTAAGGCAACATTCACAAGAGCAGTCATAAGCTTCATAGCTGCAAAGGCAGAAGACAGAATATGACTCTTTACCTGTAGTCAGAGCTAAAAAATATTTCCTCAGCAGATCCATATTCGCAGAAAATAACGACCTTGACACAAAGCCATCTGGAAAGGCAGTTCCCACCCAAGCAATACCCAGGTCACTTGGCTCATCTGAGGATCAGAAAAGAGAGTATATATACTGCATTGAGCTCACGGCAATGTTCTTTGCCATCTTCTCCAGACAATTACGCAAGTTCTGAGTGCATAAGGTCAGTGAGCAAGTATGTGAATCTGCAGGATCAGTGTACACCATGAAGCCAGTTACTGTGGAGTTATATACATTTATTTACTGGAAAGTATCATTATAGATTATACAATAAGGGTAACTCTCAACCAATAGCTTCTGAGGATTACTCAATTTACAAGGGACCACAGCACAGTTTCTCTGAAAAGTAAGTCTGACATTGCTCTAAAGTCAAGCCTATAGCTGTATAAAAGTACAATCAGAACTTTATGTGCCCATTTATATGCATTTTCACACATACTGGATCTAATATTGTTCATGTCTATTTTTCTGTATAATTTATTTTTACAAAAATATTTATAAGGTTCTTTCTTTCAGGTGTTTAAGAAAAGGGTAGATGAGGTGCTTAGGGACATGGTTTAGAAGTGGTGGTGTTTTTATCAGGGTAGGTTAACGGTTGGACTTGATGATCTTAAAGGTCCCTTCCAACCTCACTAATTCTATGATTCTATGATTCTTGTGCTCTGTGTGGTTACATGGTGTATCACATTTTACAATACTGAACAAACTGCAAAATAACATAACAAAATATCACATCCTCTCTGGCTAAATGTGCAGCATTGTCTTCAAGGTAGAAAAGCAGCTATACACACAGAGAAGTGAAGCTACTCTTATAGTAACTGTCTTATCTTGCTATCGCTCAAAGCTGGTAACTCCAAGAAGCACCCACATGCACTTCTTGCCTTAAGTTTCTTGTTATAGTGAATCATTTCTGATTCAAATTGGCCAGCACAGAGGAAAAATGAAAAAAAAAAAAAAAGACCTCAAAACCACTCCTTCAAGAATAAATGAAATTCTAAATGTAGATTTTCAGAAACTTTATCAAAACTGAGCTCCATGGCATCATCCTGACCTCTGCTCTGCAGGATAGCAACATAATTAAATGTGCAAAAACTAGCTTGAAGGAAATTTGCTCAATCAAAACAAAGCTCTCAAGCTTGTTAAAACAAACACACAAATAAGTAAGTGGCATGTATTATCACTGGAAAATGCTGGGGATCTTCGGCAGCTCCTATTCCTAATGTAAGCGCTAGATACACATTTATCTAACACAAGAAGCCAGCAGTGGCTTAAATAACTGCAGTTAGTTGTGATGAACCTTATCTTTAGCATTTATCCTTGCTTGAAGTTTCTAGCTACATAATCCACTCCTACTGATGTCAACTATTTCTTCCACACAGCACAGGTCTTGGGTAACATCTCTGTGGTGCTGTGGTGTGGTTTCCTGTCTTTTCAATCAAACCTCTCACAGTTTCCAAACATCCGTCCCACAGAAGGATGAACCAACCAATGTAAGAGACCAGAGTGCGTACCTCACTCCAGAATCTCTCTCCTATGAAACAATTAACCACAACCTAAGCAAACCAACATCACCTGGAATTGAAGACAGTATCAGCTGGAAAGAAATACAGTTTCCACCTCAGTTTAAATAATATAAACAGATTTCCAGAAGGCTATCTGCAGCTCTGCACCTTTGAATACTGAATTTGTGGAGATAAACTCTAAACCTGGAGGCTTATGCCTGTGTAATTCATGTTTCTACCATCCTGTTACTGAGTAAGGTGAAGAATGCAGCAGGATGGGTTTCCAAAAGAGTTCAGTCGCTGTTAGTTGAAGCGTTTGGTTTTCAATTTTAAAATCAAACTCCAATCAAATCTGGAGTTAGTTTTTCAATATAATTGGAAATCTGCCTCTTTCTTAGATTCAAAGCAAGAGATGAAATTTTAAACAAATTCTGATTGAATTTGTTTGACATTCGGTATTACACTTGGAAACCTGAACAAAACTGTAGGAGGTTGATTGCGGACAGACTAAATCAGTAACAAATATTGGCAGTAGAAATATTCAGATTATGACAAATGTCTCCGGTAAAGGCTTCAAATATTTGGCACGATCTATGAACAATCCAGGGAGAAGAATCTTCCAATAAGCTGTATTTCAGCACATGAGATGAGCAGAAACGTATCACCTGACATAACCAGCTTTAGACACCTACATCCAAGCCAGTCACCCTAGTATTGCTTTGTAATTGGAGAAAAAGTTACATCTAGAGAGCCATTCAACCATCTTACGGGAAACACCTTATATAGGTCTGACGAAAACCATTCTAAAAAAGTCTATTTCTATCTAATCGTATACCCAGTGCTTTCCTTAGATGTAGGCAGGCATATTGAAAGGTGCAGCGTGGCTGGAGGCAAAAGACAGCAAGACCTACTACTATGGCCCAGTGCTCCCCAAACTAATGCTTCTCAAGAGCGAAAGCACAGATTTTATTTTTCTGTGGACTGAAATTCTTTGATAATACAATTTCCTTGACACACACTTAGAATAAATTTGTACTCTAAAATACAAAATCACGAAGACATTCTATACAACAAATGAACAACTAACATATAAAACACAAGACATAAGCATGCCACTTTTGATTCACAGGAGTCACTGCAGGTCCCTGGATATGACAGAAATCTCTGAGACTAAGTGCCTCAGCATACTCCTTTCCAAACAAAAAGGTGTATTTTAATTATAGTTATGCCATAGATGGTACTTGGATTTGATCAAGCTTTCCAGAGTTCTCAGTGGTGGTCAAATTCCACCTCGATCAAAATTAGGAGTAATTCTCAAAGTGGCTAAACAGTAGCAATTTCTTTGAAAAAACTCTTTTCTGCGCTACCTTACTTACCAGCTAATGTACTGGTGTGCCTGAAAGCCCGGACCTGGGAATCTGACAAACCAGTCAGAAGAGAGATCACCGTGTCCATCATGTATTCATCATAAATGATGCTATACTGACACTGTCGAATGAGCACTCCAATGAACTCGCAGAAGTTGGATCGAAACTTCTTCCACTGTGGCCCAGGCATGGTAAGTGGATAATCACCGCTGTCCTGAAGAACAAGAAAATGAAAATATGAAGTATTAAAAATCTCCCCATTTAATTTATTTTAATGTTGTTGTAGCTGTCATGGTCTAAGTTTCTTTTTCCTTCAAGACAATGGAGAAAGGCAAATAAAAACAACATATTATTCTTCAATAAACAAAACAGCTTGTTGACATGAAACCACTTTTAAAAAGACTTCATTATAACTTTCTAGACAAGCTCTCTATAGTCCAAAATATGCATCAAGACTCAATTCTTTTCCTTGTGCCTTGGGTTAGGAAGCGTGTGGGGGAAAGTATGAGAAAGGAATATTTCAAAGTATTTAAGGTTAAAACCTACAGAAAGGCTTATGTGATTGAAGGTTTGTGCCATTCTCCATCCCCACTTCAACTCCATGTTAATATTCTAATCAACAGGCTGTCCCTCCCCACAAACTGTTTTACACAAGTTTACAATTGAGATCTTATCAGAAAGTAAAACCTGCCCTTTTTTAATCTTATAAACTCACCCTCTTTCCAGCGGTAAAACCTGCCTTCTGATAGAAGTAATGGAAATTTTGCTACAGATTCATATACCCCATACAGTTTCATATACCCCATCTTGCAAAAATTATTGCAAGACTGGAGTTTATTTAAGCTTAACTCCTCTCCAAGTCTGCCCTTACTATTCTCATTTCAAGCAATACTGCATTTTAGTGAGGCTGCCTGTCCATGCCCCCCCATTAGAAAATGCTTTTATCCCCTTCAGTGAAAAAGACTAAATACAACCTCCCTGGTCACCTGCCAATTCCAGATTATCCAAAACATCAAGGCAATAATGCTCCATCCTGAATCTCTCCCCCAAGATAAGAAGTCAGTAGTATCAAAGTTAAATCCATTTGTACATATTTGTTCTGTGTTTTTGTGAAGAACAAGCACTTCTGTTCTCCCAGGACTTGTGTTATCACCCAGACTGAACCATGTAAAGCCAGTAACATAAGCGTAGAAGAACTGTAATCAAATAACCTTTCACCTAAACTTCATAAACTATATGCCCCTGCATATTTAACCAAATAACACACATTTCAATCATCCTAAAATAATAATTAAAATTGCAAAGGCAAGCACTCAAATGTTAGAAAGATAAAATTATAAGGCACTTTTAATGACCTGTCTCATTCACTGAAATGCTGAATCACATTATCTTAATGAGCAGTATTTTTATTTCTAACTTTGAATGTCCAATTTGAGAGAAATAGGAGCTTTGGTCTTAAAAAAAACAAAAAAACCCCAAACAACTCAGAGGGTTGTAAAGCTCCTGACAAAGATACCTCCTTAGCATATTCAATTGGTGCTGTGAGTCCTCAGAACTTCTGTGAATCAGATCAAAGTGTTACGTAGTAGAAACCCAGATAAACAGTTTAAAATATGTAGCAGTATCATCAGCTGTGCCATGTGTTTCCAAGTGTTCTTTGTTTATGGCTAAATGCAAGGTACATTGTCTTGTCATGTAAATAGGAGCCCTGCATTAGTCTCATATTTATTTAACTTTAGGACTGAAATTAAAATGTTAAAGCTTTCTCCTCAATGTTTTCCTGACAGCAACTCCATATGAACACTCCAGACTCCTTCTCTTCTCCCTGCTTACACCTTATTTTCACAAATAATCTCCAGACTGAGTCCCCGCCTGCACAGTACCTGTGGGAACTCCACACATATTACAGACAGAATATATTCTTTCTAGAGGTATGTATATATAATTTCTTTGGAACAGATCCTCAGAATCTCTAGTGCTGTGCGTAACTACTCACATTTATATGATGTATTTTTAACCTACAATTACATATTAGACAATCCATTTGAAAAGCATATGAAGACTGCATGAAGACCATCTCATCTAGCTGAAATGGGAAGAATAAATAGACAATAAAGCCACTTTATTGGAACTTTTATTCTTGAATACCTATAAAAATGTGATACAACAGTGACAATGATAGGTGATATTTGATGGTCCAAAGGTTAGAAAACTCAAATCAAAATGAGTTTTTGTCCACCTGCTAACTCTAGCACAAGAATTATGAGGGAATTTGTCTACAAAATGCCTGTACTCATAAGCCACACACCCAAATAGTGCAGCAGATGGATGTCCATGGAATTCCGTCCCAAACTGAACCTGTGGCAGCAATGAACTAAGTTATTTCCAAAATTTAAGTCCTGTACAAGTGTTCCTCCACTCATGATGAGGAAAATCAGTGCTTCAGTCCCTACCATAAATGCAGAAATTAGGACCAGCAGCCAGCTGATTACTGCAGCACTGATAAGACAATGCGGCAATCTTGCGAAGGTAAAGAAAGCAGTAAATCTGAACATCTTCAATGGAGATTAAGGTATTTTCTGGGCAGCATACTGTGCTAATGAATAGATAATGCAAGACTTTGCCCTAGCTAATACTAACTTCTACTTTTTTTTTTCCTATTAGCTGTAGACTTGTAGAAATGATTTATCAAGTCACAAATATGACAACAGGTACTTTATACCATAACAGATACTATCTACCATATATACCCTATGCCGTTCGCAATTGAAATTTTACAATCTGCTGAAGACTGAGGAAGATTTTGTTTCATTATGTGTTTTACGCTGAACAGTAACGTAAGCTGCTCTTATTCTAAAAGCTTATATTTTGGCAGAACTTTTTTTCTGACAATGACAACCTGCACAGATCAGTCTGAAATATTATGACTGCCAGTATGAGCGTAGGTCGTATAACATATAATATGAAATAGGTCATATAACAATTCTAAACTTACCATCTGATAGATGAACATCAGTAGAAAACTGCACTGAATTCTAAAATATTTTCCACTGCTAACAGGGTATAAGTGTATTCCAGATTTCAAAGACTAAGATTTCTAAGACTAACAATTTCATGCTTTTATACCAAAACCCACAAACTCTTTCGCAAATCCATTCAAGTGTTAGGGCAAAAGCTAGAATGGAAACTTTCTGTGAGAACTGTAAAACTTTTGAAAAGTTTTAGGTAATGGAGAAAGAAAGCTAATGTACCACTAACTGTAATACTTTGAGATACATTGCTTATATGTACATTCATACTGTGCATAAGGAAGAGAGGGTTTTTTTCTCCTTTGGCAAAATCTGACAGTTTTTGAAAAGGGTTTTTTGACAAATACTTTCTTCCATCAACTGTGAGACAGTCCTCCCTTAAGCAAAATCAATGTTCTTTGGCTTTTAGACAGTGTCTTGGCCATTTATTTTGTACAATGGGGCTAGACTAAAGACAATATCCAATTATGTTTTCAAATTACACTAGTAAAAATTCAGTGCATTTTACTAACTTTGGTTGGGTGATGTTTTAAAAAGCAAAAGTAATTCAGCCAGAACATAGCATGAATTGATACAATCCTTCTGTTTGTCATCGTACACCTAAATTTTATTTACTGTACCCTATCCCACCTGTACAGAAAGGCCCTGAGCGAATACAGCAAAAGAGGCATCCACATGACCGTAGTTAAGTACATAGTTAAACATTTTGTTGTTCAAGGCCATGAACAAGATGGGAATCGTGCAGAAGTAAATCCTGAAAAAGAGCAGTGCTCACATTTATAATTTTCCTGCTTAACTTTTTGAACCACAGCCTTGGCATTCCATTTAGAAATGTTCAGGAAAAGACACTGCTGCCCTGCAGAAAATTTCTGTTTCAGCATTTGTTTTCCTCACTAAGCAAAATGAATATTCAGAATATTTAACATGAAAATCAAAGTTCAAAAATCTCAAAGCTAAAAAGCATTCACCATTAGGAACATTTTTATTTTGACAGAAGATACCCAATCTGAATTGTAATACACTTGTTTCAAACAAAATGCTCAGATCTTTTGAAAGAGTATTTCCTCCTGTAACGCTGTTCCGAAATGGTAATTTTCATGTCAAGTTACTATTTGGTTTAAATTGCCATTTCAAATGAACAAAACATTAATTTGCAGACATCAAACAGAGCAGAGTGCTGCAACAGCCTGCAGTCCTCTCTCAGGAATCTGGAGTTCTTTGTTGTGTGACAACAGTTCCAAGAGATGAACTTCAGAATCCAAAATACCACCACCAATTTCAGTGGGATGAGAAAACTTTCTACAGTTCTTCTTACTGCCTGCTCTTATTAACCTCTCTAACACCCAGGATGCAGACAGACAAGGACATCCCTAAAGCTGTACAAAGATATATGAGGGTCTACACAGATTCAGTCCAGGGCTAGCATGAACCCAAGCTAGTTTTGGCAGAGTCAGACTTGGTCAGGCTCTCTTACACCACCGGGTGTGAGCTTGCTCCACGCTTTTGTGTGATAGCACACTTATGCCCTTAAACTGGCTAATTCACAAACTTTTCAGTACCAGTATTTCAGCACTCAGATCCTACTCAATCCACAACCCTGACTTTTCAAGATGAGGGACTGTAACTACCTTTTCTAATTATTTTAGTACCTTTTGCTTTTCCATTATTATTCTTTCCTAAAGCTCATGCTGACTTCTCATTATTCCTCATCCAATAGTTTAAATTGCTGCTTTGCTTCTGAATGCAATTTCTCATACTAAGACGTTGCTTATCCACTGGTTTCTTGCCCATTGCATTTTTATTTTAAAACAGAAGTATATTGGAATATTTAATAATGTTTAAAGAACTATTTGCATACTATACCTCATCAAATTCTTCTGTCATTTTCCTTATGATTTCTGCATTTTGCATGTTCCTGAACATTTCAATTCTTACAGTACCTGTAATGCAATGAAGGAACAAAAGAAATTAACAAAATCCTTTTTGATACATCAAAATATCAACGTTTTGCTACTGCTAAACTTACAGCTCAATAATACATATGAAAGAGTATATAATGCAATAAGAACAGGAACACATTGAACAAGACTGCCTCTTGAAGAAGTGGGGAAAAAAAATAAATCATCTGTCCTGTAAACTGCTGTCAAATTAGGAGTTAATGAAATTTTCCATCTTTTCACTCTTTACAACTGAGCAAATGTGATATAGAAGTGATAGAAACGTAGGACTCCTGCTGTGTCTGCAGTTACCAAGTGTTTTTAATTTTGTGTGCAAAATAAAATGAAGACCATCTTTCAGTTCCACAGCCACTACTAGTAATTCTCCACTTTTTACGTCAGGTCACCTGGATTACAGATATACCATGAACTCTATGCAGAGACACAGGAGTGGTTTTCAAACTGCTTAGCTCAGGACCGGCACAGCTTACTGATTTCGGCACAGCACCGTGGGAACAGACCTACAGCACCTGCAGATCACAGCAACTGCATCATGCAGTGCTACTGTCAGAGAGTTTTTCCCAAAACCACAGACTCCGAAGGGCTCAGTCAAGATGTGAGCCAGCTTGGGGCCAAAAGCAGCCAATCGCACCTATGTTATTCCTTCATCTGGATTATGCCATTCCCCCCTGTTACCTCAACAGCAAAGTCGACAGAATTAACTTTTCATTGTAAATTAAACAAAGCTATCAAAATTGAAAATATAACAACACAATAGCAATGAATGAAAATTCTTGTGAGGTGATCCTAAGTTCAATCAGTATAAATTAATATTTTTAGACATTATTTCCTTTGCAACTACACATTGTCTAAATATTCAGCCGTACAACACAAGTCAACATAAAAAAAAAAAAACATTTCTTTTGCTACTGCACGGTCTTCTTTTTGCCACTTCACAATCTTCTTTTGTTAATGGAGGAAATGCAGAAAACTTAAGCAAACCGCACCACTACAAAACCCATGCCAATAACATTAACATTACAAAGATGAAGTCTCCCTGCTTTTCCAAAAAGTTCAATTGGATTAATGATCCACTGCACAGCTCCAAAAATTCAAACCATCATACACAGTAGAAGCTTAACAGCTAATAGTATTAGTCCTTGTACAAAGGAAAAATACAGATAAGTTAAGCATACTAAATATTATGGGAATGTTTGAATTCCGATATTTTACTCCTTGAAAATCAAGCATTAGAAACACACGCATTTCAAATTATGCAAGCACAGTTACAGCACACCAATCCTAAGTTTCTTAGTAGGGGTACCATTTTACAATGCAACTTAACTATCAATTTCTTGAACTGGTTGTGCTTCTTCATAAAGTAATATGTACTTGTTATCTATTTTATACTGGGTAACACTGCCAACCTCAGTTCTAACAATGGTGATTTAAGTTTGTGCATGGTAATTTCCATATTTATAATGAACAATTAGTAATGCAACATATTAATATAAAACCCAAGAGAGTACTACCATACGACAGCTGAAGAGCCGTTTTATCAGCTTTGAAATAATCTCTAAATGCAGCTATATTTTAATGTCTCCTCCAATATTGAAAGTTCTGTTTTGAATAAGTGAAACAGTTTCAGTATGTCTCAATGCATTGAAGAGTGGGCAGCTATTCTTAGAAATCCACCTCAGCTGCATTAATACCTCTTTCTCTCACTGCATGATGTCATCTGTACTTCTCATTGGTAATATAACCCTCATTGAATAACCTATTGACCTTTGTTGTTTTATTTTTTATAGCTCTAATTCTAATTTTATTCAGATCTATTTATGACTTTTGTTAATAGCCTTAAATGGCTTCCATAAAATACATAAACCTGTTACTTTGGCAAAAAAAGTAAAAATACCATAAGCAAAATGCACTTCACTCAATTCAAATCTCCCTTCAACTTTGTATGATTCTGTTGTGGTTCTCTGTATCTTTTCTCCCTGAGGATACAGAATGCCATTATACTGGGGTCACTATTACTAGTGGCACAGATATTGTTACTTCTTACATGACCTCTTGCATGTTACTTCGTAGTCAAGTATAATTTTTCATAGAATGGTTTACATTGGAAGGGACCTTAAAGACCACCCAGTTCCACACCCCTGCCCTGGGCAGAGAAACCTCCCACCAGCCCAGGTTGCTCCAAGCCCCATTCAACCTGGCCTTGAACACCTCCAGGGATGGGGCAGCCACAGCTTCTCTGGGCAACCTGGGCCAGTGTCTCACCATCCTTCAGAAATTTTCCTTGACAACTTTTCTCAAGGAATCCATTTCAAGGAAGTGACTGTTTAAAGCACTGCTTCTTTAATTCAGCAACTTTGCAGATGTAGTAACTGTGCAGAGGAAGCTGATGGCTCATACTGGATGCGCGCACCCTCCATGTTACCACCAGACAGCAAATTGTACACACTGTGCCACAGACACATGGAACCTGCCCACTAAGTTGGCCAAGGGGAGAGGCTGCAAACACAGGACTACAGACCACAAACAGTTTCTCCTGAATCACGGAAAGGCTTTTTACCTTCCATGACTAGAACTGAGACAGCATCATCTATCTCCTGTGCACTTTAGGATTGCTATTGATCACTGTGCAGAGGTGTTATATGTTGTAATAATGTCACAGCATTATTTCAACTAGAGAAGAGAAAGACTGAAAGGGCCTATACAAAATTGGATGAATACGCTTTAAAAAACAACAAACTGTGCACAAAACAAGATATAACATTTCCAGGCGATAAAACACACCACAGACTCAGTGGCTTCAAAATATATACTTACAGTGGGAACACTAACCACTTATAATAGTAAGCCCTGCAAAAGAAAAGTAACAACAAAAATCTCCAAGAGCTTTGTAAGATGTGTCAGCTCTCAAGTTTGAGCACCAATCAACCTTTAATACCGGGAGTTAAAGAGTGTACTCTTTGGATGCCACTTGTCCCACAACTACCTTTCCTCCTCTGAAACAGAAGGTACTAACCACTGCTGGAAATCAGGGAACATCATCCTACCAAATACTACACTCCTATGGCCTCCTGCATATGGCGATTCTGGTATTTCTATAGGAAAGGGAAGTTTATACAACACGAACAAGGCCACTGCATAAATGGTACTCCACCTATAACAGCCCACAGTCATTTAAACACTACTAATGAAACCAAAGTACTCCCTAGTAAATGGACTCCTGAAATCCAAATTCCTGAAAGTTGGTAATAAATTATATACTATGTAATATACTAACTATACTATATAGTCAGTTTTAATCTCTGGCATCTTTATTCACAGAAGCTACACAGCCAATTTTATCCCTTCTCTTTGGGACCACTTGCCCAAACTGAGTAACCTGCAAGAGAAATGATGGGAAAATTGCAGCTCGAGACTAAAGTCGATGGATATAAAGTAAGCCTGCTGTCTCTTGCCAAAGAAGGATTAATCGTGGGACCTTAAATTCATGGTGACTGATTAGCATCTCTCAACCACACAAATTGGAAAAACAGTAACCAGAAGAAAGATTTATAAAGGCATCAAAATGAAGACTCTAGAATATTTGCACTGGAAAGTATCATATGAAAAAGGCAATGTAATCTTTTGCATTAGCTGAAAGTCGATAGTTGGGATCAGAGCACTGGGAAGTAATTTTGACTGCTGAAATTGTCAAGACAGGGCAAGTTTAATAAAGATCTTGCAAGGATGGATGACAATTACAGAATTGCTGGATGGGCAATATTTCTTTCCCTAGATATCATTCAACGTACATTTCATATATCTTTCTCCCCACTTACCATTTAGATCATAAGAAATAATCGACTTCTACAATGTCTCTAAGTGCAGTTTTTAATTGTCTCAGAAGTGTTAGTGACAAATCTCTGTATGAAAGATGATAAACAAAGACTGAAGTCAAACCTTAAAGACCACATTATTTCTCACTGCTCAACCTGGGTCATGTTACACTTCTGTAACACTTCATTTACCATTCCCAGAAGAGAGCTGCCTGAAACTAACCAGAAATTACTCACGCCAATAAAAAAAAGTTTATCTTCTGGGGCTGGCTCTCAATCACATAGGAACACTGAAGCAAATCTTACCTCATTGGAATCAATAGGCATTAATCATTAATCTAAATGGAAGCAGTATTGGGACAGCTGAAGCACCTCCAAATAGACATTGAGACTCCTAAATCCCATCAGGGCTCCTAACTTTCTAATGATTTCTGTGCTTGAAAACATAAACACTTTACTGAAACCCAAAGTCAGGATTCTAGAAAGAAGCTAGCCTAAATACTTAGTTGAATTTCAGCTTTCACAGCACATACAGGAATAGAAGACACTTTTATTGACTTATTCCCCAATTCTTGCTGTTGCACGGACTCTACATTGCCCAACTTTTGCCACCTATGATGCAGTATTCAAAACCCAGTATCTTCTTAAAAGACATAGCCCTGATTGATCCTTAGCACAGCTTTAGACAGTGAACTCTTACTGACTGAATCAGCAGGAATCCCAATGAAACATGAAAAACATACAGCCTCATGCAATTAAAACCTTATCAAACAGAGAATCACAGGCAACTGTTAAAAAGAATTCTAATGGTTCATCTAAGTCTACCCTCCTACAACAAAATCAAAACCAAGTATCTGTCAGTTCCCAAAATACGTTTGAATGCATTCTCTGAAATCTCCCTGCAATGTTAACTCCTCACCATTCACCTGACACACAGTATACATAGGAAAAGTGTATTCTCCTGTTGCAGTCCAATTTTTTAATTGACCTTCTGCTTATTAATTTACATACTAGAATATAATTGTTAACCTTACTTTTGTCTTACTTATTTCATGCATTGCTCCGATTTTGTCCAACATGCTCCTACAATTCTTGAATATTTACCTTTATTTGATTTTTTGTGTTCCATTTTGATTTTTAAGCCATTCCATAGCGGAAGATCCAAACAAGTTGTTCTCTTGCTATAATTCCTATTCCTCCTTTGAGGTAGGTTATTTTGCACTTAAGTCTCGAATATAATTTTTTGGAGCAGGAAGCTCTTCATTTTTTTTTAACTTGGTTGTGTTTCCCACGCAGACTCATGTATCTATTTTTTCAGTATAATCTCTTCCTCTTTTGAACACCATTATCGTTGTTCTGCCCTTCACTTTGCTCTCATAGAACTAGGAATACTATTATTCTAATGATTGAGCTCTTTGCCATCCCAATAATGAGAATTACCTCTAGAGAAGTGTTTTCCATTTGTGTTCTCCAATCTTCTTGTATCAAAAAATCATCACCATCACGTTGCAAGAATTCACTGGACAATCCTTAACTTGCTAATTCTACTCCTTGATGACACCTTGCTAGCTTAAGTCCCTTCATCTCACAACCTACTGTACATCATACAACTCTATATACTGATTAAAAAACAACAATGAAGCTTTTGTATTGGGCCTTCTTGTTTTGATGTTTCATAGTACGTGTCTACAGCAGAACTTCCCAGCTTCTCTCCCCTTCTATCACTGCCTAGACATTTTCAAGAATGATATTCTAGATTTCAGAACAAATATACATGTAAATGTTTCACAGGACAAGGATTTAGTGGCAAGCTCTTTTTCCTTAATTATCAGATCTTGATTTTGCTAAAAATCCTTCCAAGAATTTTTTGGGGGAATTAGATAAAGACTAGAAAAGCCATTACAGAGAACTGTTAGCCCCACTGTGAGTCTTAAGCAGTATAAGAAACATATAAATAGAACAGGTTTCCATAAGACAGCAGAGAAAATAAAGTAATTTGTTACTTGTCATCATGAACAGATACTTGAGGGTAGAAACATGTTTCTCTATTGCAATGTGATGTTACAGCTGAGAAAATCTGCAACGAAATCTAGGATCTGGAATGGAGGAAACTTTGGTCGTTACAGTCCTTTCATCATTCTTATGGACCTTTTGTGCTCTCTCCTCCCAATGCCTGACTGCCACCTACAGTTCCTACTCTGTGCTCATTACATGTCCAACGATGGCATGTACACATAACATACACAGTAATTAATTGAGACAGAAAGAGGCACATTCACAGGGACCGCTACTAAAGAATTTCGATTTTACCTCCTCCATAATGTAAGGTCCAGAAATCTGTTATTGTTCTGGTTTACACAACTTAAACATAAACAAGAAAACACTTTTTTCTCACTGTCATTTGAAAAATTAGCTGAACTGTTTCTTTCAGAACCAAATTCAGCCTAAAGGAAGACATCTCGCCCAGTATAAAAGCCTCAATATAATCTCTTAATGTTTACTAAAATGGAAACTGACTTCAACCAACCAGTAATGTTAATAGTGCCAATAGCTACAAGGAGTATCAATAAAGGTCGTCAAAAATGTCAGTAAAGCTGGGAAGACTTACTGTTTTCACTATCATTGGGCTCAACTGCACGAAACAATGGAATTCTAGTATCAAAGCCTTGCTATTTCTGACACCCAAATTCAAGGATTATTGTTCCATTTTCAGAGTGAGCAATTCTGTATTACATTTAGAATTTCAAAGTTCTGAATGAGATTAAGACATTGACAATTTCATCTGTATAAGTAGTGTTTCATATAATTTGAACTGTTCATCTCTTAAAAAAACAAAATGTTATTTGATCCCAAAGATAACAGTGAAGGTAATGACTCCCTCGTTACAGATCAAGGGAAAAATACACTGAAGACTGTCAGAAATTTTTACAAAGGGGGACAATGATTTGTGTTAATGACAATACAGTTATTTACCCTTTCTGCAAGAAATAAGTTCACATTCTTATACTAAAGAGTGATAGAAACTTAACATCTACTATAAAGAAACCAAAACCTACGAAATTCCTAAGCTCCAATAATGTGTGAGAATTTGCTACGTGCTTAAACTATCCTGAGTGTCAGAAGAATAAAAAAGGGAAAAAATGAAGAATACAGGAGTGACCCAAAGAACGACATACCATTAAATCTGATTGCTGTGCCAGACTGCAAGGTGATGTACTACAGAACTGGTGGTCCCATTCAAGAGTTGATGTTATTTTTGTGAAGTAATGCTTCACAACCCCCTGGGAGCTCCATCAGGCATCAATAAGTAGCTAAAAGTCATTCATTTCTGCAACACATTAATTTTCAAAATCCTATAATGATCTCCTTCATCTTAGTTCTTACAGAAGTTGGTATGCAATAATAAAGAATTTCTATTTCAGTTTAAAAGACAGGAAAGCAAAGACAGCAAAAATGGTCAGTTTGGTCAGAATGGAATGAACCTATCAATAGATCTTTCTAAGCGTTGGTGTTGACAAAAATGTGCTAAGTGGCAGATAGAATTGCTTTGAAAGAAAGAATTATAATGGAGCAGACAAAGTTTGCTGGTGACAATTATTTAGAACAGCTAGAATTAAAGCTGACAGCCAACACCGCCAAAGCATTGCACAGTAACGAAATTGATAAAATGGCAAATAATGTTCCTCAGGAAAAAAGCATGCTAATTCCACAAACAACCAGTAGGCAAAGAAGTGGGCCTACATAATTTAGTACATCAAAAAATAGTACGTTTCATGTGTCCAAGTCTTAAAATTTTGTTAAAGAAAACTTCCTTACTCTTGAGTTTAAGGCAGACAACACTGGTTTGATATAGCTCTACAGTATTTGCATTTGGAAGCTGTAAGCTGCTTTTCCTCTTGATGTTAATGTCACTGACTGAGTAACAGAAGCCAAGTAATAATCAAAGCCACTGAACTTGCAATCTAGTACTCGTACTGAATAATTTCACAAAATAGACCTATTCATGCTTTGATGGCTTGAAGAAGTAATTCTCACAAGGCACCCACCTTTTTGTCAGATAACTTCAGACTTGAACAACAGCAAATGACATGAACATGAGTAAAAAGCTCAGGAGCTTTTGCTACCCCAAAGGCAGTGCTTTGTTCCTGTAAAAGTCTTAATGCTTTTGTGCTTGGAAAGCACATCCAGCAGCCGCACCCGCACCCGCGTTGCCTCAGCTCACTCTGGCTGAATGAGAAGTCTGTGACCAAGGAGGACACCTATGCTTGAGGAGAGAGGGGAAAGTACTGACTCCAATGTGTTCTTGGGCTTATGCTCCTCCAAAACTTTCCACCTATTTACTTAGTTCTGGGTGAAAGATTAATTTCTGTGAGCACTACTCATTGCTGCAGTCTCCTGCACATATGCTGTAAGGCAATGTTTGTTAAGAATAACATTCCTTGTGGATCTGATGGAACAAACACTAACGTGCATTTTTGTACTCGGTAACCAGCACTAGGTGTTAGGAAGAGTGCAAGTACAAGTAGTCACCATGAGATCACTCTTGCATTTGGCACTAGTTTGGGTTTACCTGAACTGCAGGTTCACACTTTGACTACTGGATTTAATAGCTGTTAGTAGATCTATCATCTCTTAATTCATTTGTACTTTTCATATCAACAAAATGGTGCATCAATGAAATCTGCTGTTCAGCTCTATATTCCTTAAGAAGGTACTGCATTCTATTTTTAAGTGCCTAATCATTTGATTTGGTACACCTGGGATATTTTTTTACAAAGAGTGAATAACTGTTCTTCTATTTGCCATTCTTTTCCCCATTGCTTGGGTTTTTCTCTCTAATTTTGTATATCCTCTTAGAAACGGGATGGTCAGAATTGCATTCAATGCTCAAGATGTCTGTACAATGTAAGTTTGAGAGAGGTATTTTTTTTCTTTGTTTCTAATACACACACACATAAATTCGTCCTTTATTTCTAATTTGTAACATGGCCTCTCAGAGCACTGCCAAGCAAAGAGGTTATATTTTTCAATTTATTCACAATGATAGTACCAGTACCTAAAAAAGGACTACAGGAACGATGGGGAGTGTAGTAACAGGACGAGGGGTAATGGTTTTAAACTGAAAGAGGGCAGATTTAAATTAGATATTAGGAAGAAATTCTTTACTGTGAGGGTGGTGAGCCCCTGGCCCAGGCTGCCCAGAGAAGCTGTGGCTGCCCCATCCCTGGAGGTGTTCAAGGCCAGGTTGGATGGGGCTTGGAGCAACCTGGGCTGGTGGGAGGTGTCCCTGCTCAGGGCAGGGGGGTGGAACAAGATTGTCTTTAAGGTCCCTTCCAACCTAAACCATTCTATGATTCTATGACTGCAGGCTCAAGGATCAAAACCTTAGTTAACTACGGCTTGTCACTGTGTATGTGGAAGCAGACTTTGGCTGCACTCCGTAAGAAGTTATTGAAATCCAGCAATATAAACATAAGCAGTTTGGAGGCAGAGCTGAACATTAAATGTAAGACACAACAATGCAAGTATTTGAAACAAGTCCATTTAGGTATATTTACTCTTTCAGCGTGCTTTTATCAAAGACTGTTTTCACATCTAGACCCACCCCTCACCTGCGCAGTTAACATGCAACCACATGAGCTTCTCTCTGTGAGGAGAGAGGCCCGGTGCAGCCCTAAGCTCTTCCCCTCTCTTGGGTGTGGATCTTATCTATGTGTATAAATAAATAAATACCTGAGGGAAGGGTGCAAAGACGAAGGAGCCAGATGTCAGACGCTTCTCAGTGGGGCTCAGCAACAGGAGAAGAGCCAGACAATCCAAACACGAGCACACCGATAGAGCATAAACGTGTAAGCACTTCTGTAGCCAAGGGCAGAGTCAAAATATTATTGCCGTTGGTAACAAGAGGCCACAGGTGAGGTAACTGTGGCGGGGTCGGTCCTGCACAGCCCTAGTCCCCGGCTGTTTGGCCAGTCATCAATGCTTTACAAGTACCTGCTGTGTGAACTGAAGCTCTACCAGGTGTCTCTTGTTAAAATGCACAGCTCAGGTGTGGGATAATATAATAGCAAAGGCCTTGAAAATATGCAAGCTGTCTGATAAACTGATTTCAGCTGAGAAAAATAATGGATCTCTGTTCCACCATACTGGAAGAAGCTTCATATACTACAGATTCTTTATTATGCATTCTTCTGCGTAGCTAAAAGGTTTAACCCACCCATTTTGAAAGTAATAAACAGATAATTATTATTTTAAAACAGGCAATTTCTTCCTGTTCTGTTTCCTGTGATTTTTATCAAATGTTTGTCTGTGCACGGTCAAACTCACAGCTACTTATTTTCCTTAGAAGTCTAGAATTTTAGAATAAGTAGTAGGATTCCTGTCAGCTAGCCCACACCTTTCCAAAGCAGGGACAACCAGATCAGGCTGTCCAGCTGAGCTCCCAGTACAGCCCAGCATGGTGACCCCACAGCCTCCCCGAGCCCTTATGCCTCCAGTACCTGACCGCCTCACGGCAAAAATGTCTTCCCTTATGTCAAACCGGAATTTCCTGTGTTTCAACTTGTACCTGTTAACTGCAAACCTATTACTATGGATTTGCTTGAAGGGCCCGGCTTCACCTTCTCTCTAGTCTCTCATTATTTGAGGAAAGTGGTTAAGATCTCCCTTTGGCCTTCACATCTTGAGATTGTTGAAGTCTGTTCTCTCAGCTTCTCCCTCAGGAGAGCCAGGGCCCCACCTTCTGCAAATCCAGGCGGACTCTTCACCATATCACACTTATCCACATTTCCTGCTTCAAACAACTTCAAACTCTCTTTCACAGCAACCATCCACATTCACTTCAGAGCTCATCCAAGGATATTCACTACGGAAGTCCCTCCTTCCTTCTACTTCCTATGAATTTGCTTGTCCCACCTGCGGGTTCACGCTGACAGGACGCCTCAGCAGTGACCCACAGATACACCGTCGACCTTCAACACCCCTTTCATACACGTTTTTGCCAAAGGATATTTTCTTTACCAGAGAAACTCGACGTCCTGTTAATCAATGTCTAAATTTCTCCCGATACATAACACGAAACTCCATAAAACATGGTACCTCCGCTTACCAGGAAGTTCGGCGGCAAAAGAGAGCCCCGAGGAGGATTATGTAAGCCAGGCTGCCCCCTCCTTCCCTCAGCCTTTCTGCTCCCCCTGGTGAAGTACTGACCCTTTCCTCACGCCTCTGTTACTCTCATTTCTAGCCCTATGTCTCAGTGTTTCTCAGAATTGGGAAAGAAGGGAAGATGAAAGAGAAGCCCTAAAAAAACAATTTACAAAAAGAGGAGTAATTATCTAGAGATCTTCAGCTGATGTGACAGGCTCCAGACCCCACAAAAAATAGTATCTCCTGAGAAAGAAAACAAAGCAACAACAAAAAAAGAGAGAAAGAGAACCCTCTATGGCACCCTTCCTCCCTCACAGCAACAGGCCAGGCCTTCCACCACAGGTCTGACGGAGCTCGGCAGGCCGAAAACACCGGTCCCCTGCAGCTGCCGAGGGACCGCCATACTGCCACGCTCTGCCTCTTGTCCCTCAAGACAACTGATCTTGCCTTATTTACCTCAAGGGAGCCACTGTCAACTGCAGGAGATCTTTTCAAACACGGCTCTGAAGAAATACACTTGACACAGGCCTGCTACAGTTTTATGTAAACTGCTTGCTGCTGCAGTACGTGGAAGACATAAAAGCAGCGTCGGCCATTTGCAGCACCTTATCAGCAACAGCACCACCAAAGAGACCAACAAGAGCTCCAGGCTTCCCAGAGCCCATCCTTCCTTTTCCAAGTTCCCCAGTCACTGGGCAAACACTGACTGGTGTCTGCCCATCTCATTTATTTGGGGTGGGGGTGGGGCGGGGGGAAGAAAAATAATAAAAAAAATGCTGTCTCAAAGGCTTTTTGTATCAATGACTCTGTGCCTGGATTAGCGAGTTATAGAGCAGAGACAGGATCTTTATTTACAAGGGATTTACAAATTAAAACTAGTTGAAACCCTATAGAAAAAAGCCCTTGAGGCTTTTTTTTTTTTTATTGGAACTTGGCTACTATGGAAAAGTAAGAGGAAGCATCATATTAAAAGTGAAGTTAAAACAACACAACAAATAGTTGCTCAACATCTTTTGGCACGGGTAAGAGAACAAGAGAGCACAAACCAGAGCCAAAATCAGTAAAAGTCCGGATATGCTTGTAAAAAAAAAAAACAAAAAACAATGCAAGAGGGAACCATCACCTCTGAACTGAGAAAAGATAAACTGCTGGTAGGTCTCATGAGAAGGGTAGAGAAAAAGCAATACTACGGCAGCTCTGAGATCAGCTTTACCTGCGTGGAACGGCACTTGGAGATGCAAATTGAAGCAAGAGAACACACACAGATCACAAGTGTTGACAAGACAAATAAAAGTGGGAATGTGGAAAAGGGAGCAGAAAACGGAGAAAGCTCAAAATATAACTTGCTTCTTAATAGTGGAGGTCTAGGATTTACTAAGGAGTATTAAAGAGCAAAATGTAAAAAAAAGATACAGCTATGTAAACTTAATAATACTAGAAAACCAAAACTTTACATAAGTGATAAAGCAGCAAGTACTGAAAAGAGTGCTGAAAGACAAATAGTAATAAAAAGAAGATGAAATACAAGAGGGAACGAAGAGTTTGAGTACATTAATTAACACAAAGATAGTGGACTCAAGGGGAAAAATTAATCAAGTACCACTAAGGAAAAAGGAAAGCAGAAAAACACAAGAGGAACACTGCAAGTAAGGCAGGTTTAATTCGGAAGATGGCTTAAATCCTTATTACAATCTCCTCTTGGATTGTTTTGGATCCTCCACCTTACAAATTTTAGGATCAGAATTAGTTCAATCAGTGTATTTAGCTCAAATTAAAAATGGCCCTGTAAATACAGAAAGTAGTATCATGCCAGTAATACTATTCTTTGATGCAAACCACCATTTTTGCAGCCACAGAATAAAGCAGCCACCTTACTCCTCTGGTTATGTCTTACAGCTTGGTGGAAAACTCTTTAAAGTGGGAAAAAACAAAGCAATACTTGGGTAAAATAAAATATTTTAACATAACCTACAGCTAATATTTTATTTGGTAAAGAGCATTTAGTTTTCTCAGTATTTTGTAACAAACCGCTCAGATTTTTTTTCTCCCCCTCCTCCCCCCCCAGCTTTTAGCACTTCAGGCAATCTTTCCTTTTAAGGTTTCTCAGCACTCCTCTCCCACTATCAATTTAACATGTGTGGAAGTCTTAATATCAGGTTGTCTTTACTGTAATATGCTCACATTTTTAAGTTTAACCATAATACTGAATTTTCTGTATAGTACCCGTTTTTTTCGTCATAACTACATTCTCAGCTCTAACTCCATGACAACACAGACTGCCTAGTAATTGCTTTGTTGTCCTTCCCACATCAAACTTTCCTTGAAGTCCACAATAAAAACACCAAAGGGTGTTATAATATGGATCAACTGGTTGACGAGACTATTCAAAAAATGAGTTACGTTTTTTATTTATAGCCCTGTTCTGCAGTATATCCTAGCTCTATCATTCTGCAGCAACTTAAAGCAGCCCCAGAACATACTCATCAGATGAAATGAGTATACTGCTATTTTGGCTGTTGAAGCAAAGCTAAACCACTGGGATGTACTCCTGTCCACCTCTCTCTTCCTGCTTCCTACGATCTTCTGTGTAGATGTGTGCTCTCAGAACACGTTCCTTTCTTGTAATGTCTGGAATCCATAATTTCCTCCTTTTGCCTTATACTTACCTGCATTTAAAGGCACAAGTTTACCTCTTCATTCCACTGTTACAGATGTTTCAGTTTCCCCTTCTTGAATTTTCCTTATTAATGAGATCTCATTCATGTAATTATTTTTTCCGTAGGATTTTTAGTATTGTTTTGCTGTTATTACAGGCTGACAAGAACTAAAAAGAAATGCACAGAGGACTGCCCATTTCATACTGCCTGCCACCTTACATTGTTTCCATGAGATCAAAGTCTCAAAATACCTAAGGGTTAAATGCATTTTTCAAAACAGCGCAATCTCTTTCACTGTTTCTAATCAGAATGAACTGCAAGCTTTGCTCAACACCGGCAGGCAGAGAGGAACACTACCAGGGGGTGAGGAGTGCAGATGCTCGCCTTCCCCAAGAGCAGCTTGTTGCCTAGTCTTCCTTCAGAGCACCAGGAAACATTAGCCACTTAGTAAGATCAATTCTGTGTGTATTTTCCTGAAAGAAAGTTAGGGGATATCCATCTGTGCGTTCATCTGTGCATGTTAAATCTAAACCCAAGCCCGGCAGTTTATCTCCAACTTGTCTCACATCTTCACAGCTCAGGAATTAAACCTGGTCCATAGCACTGTTCTTGATTTTATAACCTACCATGATGAGAGCTAAGTCAATGCAAGTAAGCTCTACTGTATTAATACTGTATGCTATGATAACTATACTTTACAATTACAACAGTGTACCATACTAATATGCATCACATTATACTGTACTATACTAATATTACTCTAGTACACAGTCAAGATCAATTAACTTAGTCGCTTTGAATATGTTAAAATTCTTCCTTCCTTCCCCAACCTCTGATTATTTTTTCTCCCTAAAATGTATTAAAGGCCTCTGTAATCACTGACTGAAGTTTACTAAGCTTCCATTCAAAAGCACTGTCAAAACTAAATCCAAGTTTAATTTTATATCCCAATTAAGGAGGTAAAGGAAATAATTATGGCATTATATACATAATACACAAAGCAGGACTACAAAGTAATCACTGGCCAAACTATCAGACAGACAGAGCAATAAAGTAATATACCAAGGTAAAACAACTGACAATTTTTATAGGCCACCCTGTCTTTCTCAAGACCAAACAGCTTATACCCAACAGTTATGACTGTACCCTGATAACACCTTGCGAACTGCTGAACTCAGCCACAGCTCCTTATCAGCAAACTGTTTACATCAAGGGCTGATGTCAATGCAGGTATCTCAGAAAGTTAGGGTAGAAGTTGGCTGTCACAGTTGAGTTAGCAGGTAAGAACCACGGGACCTAAGAATAGGTCATAAATACCATATAAACGTAGTGTCACTCTTTGATCTTAATTGATGCATTTTTAATACAAAGAAATAACTGCAATGAAACGAGAAAGAGTGGAGACAAAAGAGTTATGAGAAGTCTCTACAAAATTCCATGTGGGACCGAGAAGATGTATATGGAATGATTCGTTATGTCTCAAAAGCAATGCCAAGGAAGTAGCCAGTGAACAATCAGAGAGCTAAAGTCATTTTTCTACACAGCATATAACTGAAGTATACCACCACTGTTACAGGCTACCATGGAAACCAGAAAAAAAAAAAAAAAGGGGAGGGGGTGTTAAAAATTAGATGTCAAACAAATTTGAAAGTGAGAACACCCTTCACTGCTATTAGACAAAATGGTTCACAAGAGCTTATAATGAGCCTGGGCCGGTACCTTTCCTGTTTGCAACATTCTTCTGTAAGCAGCTACAGGCGGACCAGACAGACAGGACGTACAGAGTGTTTAAAAATCTTTAGAGCTCAAGTGTACTCTCCCACCACCACCAAATCAAAATAAATTAAAAAAAAATATCTCTTTGACAGAAGTATAAGTAACTCCAAACGTGCACATCATAAATTAAACTCTAAGTCATGGATTTAGTTAGAAGTTGTCAAAAATATACTCAACAGTGAAACATCGTATGATATAAGGGAGAATAAGTTGTATTCTGCATACGACACCAATAAGCCAAATTTCTGCATCAACTATAAACCTCCACTATCTTGATACTAGGCCCAGAAGACTGGAGTCTCCAGCAAAAAAAAGCCACAAAACCCCAGAATTACATTAATAACAGATCTTATTAAGAACTCTTGGATTTTTGAGTCTTCACCATAAGGAAAAAACCTAGCTGTCTAAAAGGCAGGCAGTGAGAACACAGGAGTAACAGCAATCTTTTGTTAACCTCAAAAGACACTCTTTTCTTGAAATGCATCTCCCTCCTCGTCATCAATGAAAAAAAAATCACTTTGAATGGCTAATTAACTAATCAGACTTGAAAACTATAAGATCAAAATCAAAACAGGGGGCAAAAAATGGTTTGAATCGACACAACAGAAAATTGCCATGCATTTACATCACCACAAATTGAAATTCCACTACAACCACCAAATCCACAAAACTATTCTCAGCCAAACTATTTGGAAAAAGGGTATTTATTTCCAACAAATATATGTACAATCTCCTGTTATAGTTCTCAATTTAATAAAAATAATGCTACTTAGCAGCACTGCTAGATCCCTCTGAAATGTTCTTATTATACAATCACATAATTAAAGTCACTTGCACGATATTCCATTTCCCTATATAGACCATGCGATGTATTTATTAATCAGCTTTGGTCTCCCAAAATGAAAATTTGGTCCCTTCTTTTAATAGTTGGCCATACAAAAATTGTTTCCTCAGCTTTTGTGCAGACCTGCTTTGCCACATTACTTTGTTCTTACATTTTAAGAGATGCCAGTGCACTGCAACTGTATGGCTTCCCTTTAGAGAGAATGTAGTCTCTTCCATTTTCTTCTAGATATCTTATTTAATTCATTAATTTTATTGTTATCCACCTTCCTGGACTCTAAAGTATTACTTCCACCTCTGACCCCAGGGGCAAATTAAACCTCTGTGAAACTCCAGTCTGTCCTCTCTCTGGAAGAAAAACTGACTTTAATGAAGGTTACATACCTTTGCTGGTAGTTCAATGATTTTATTCCTAAATTGTTTCTAAGTCCCGGAGTGTGATCTGAACAGGCTGTGATTCTTACTTCATTAGTTTATTTCAGGATCTCCTTTTTGGATATTTGTGATAATACTTCCAAAACAATTTTTAGGACGTCAGTAGATTAGGGTTTTTTGGTTATTTGGGGGGGGGCTGCCGGGGGAAGGGGCTGGTTCTGTACCTGGTTCTGCATCTGGATGACAGAGAAACTTTTGGTAAGAGGGACTCTGTAGTTGCCCCTTTTACAGCCCTGCGTAGTTGTGTAAACAGAAGCTCAGTTCAATTTCTAAAACAAAACGGTAATTTGATTGAGCTGCAGCATGTAAGTTAAAAAATATTCACAACTACTCTTAAAAATGCTTGACAGAATTTGCTGCATTTCATATAAAACTGTGCAAACTCTTAACGGCCTTCCGTTCAAATAGGTACCTTCTTTTCTCATACACCACATCTCCTGTGACCATTTATGTATTTAGTATCCTTTCGCTTGAGATACCTATCCACCATCACCTGTGGTAAAGAAATGATACAAAATAAATCATTGAGTCTTTCTGAAACTTCCAGTATTCATTAACTGCTCTTTCTACACATTGATAATCCAAGCAGATTATTAAGTTTTAGGCAGTTATCTTATTTCCAACAGTTTAAAGAACTTCTTGCTATCTGGTTTCACTAGATTTCAAGAACAATCACTGCATAATGTCAACAATTCTTTTTAAACCACTATCATTTTTTCTTAGAAATTTGTCACCGCTACTTCTTATCATGGAGCTACCTGCATTACCTTGAGGTTCAATTCATACAGTTGGCTAAATAATCTTGATCCAGGAGTTTGTCCTGGGAACAAACACGGACAACAGGAAATGCATTCTTGTCATACTAAATTAGATCTGAAGTAAAACCAGTTTTAGTGGTTTAATCCTTGTAAATTTGGGGATCTGGTAATTTCTAGAGTCTAAAAAAAAGTTTATTTCAAATAACATTATTATTGGCTATATCTATGAAATTAAACATATCTACAGTAAGTTTTCATTCCCAAAGGCTGCTAAAAGTATTTCTAGGCCCTTTCCCCATTCTCACAGTTTCCTAAGTCACAACAACTTATATAACTTATCCAGAACACTTATTTCAATAATGATGAAATAAACAAAACAAGTAGTAGAGATTGTGTTAAATCTGACAAACTACATTAAGGGAATCTCAAAAGATGATGTCATGACTTTGTAGAAGCTTACTTCCACAACAGATGGTGCCTATTAAACTCCCCAGACTACTCCTGAGAGAAAAGGCTTTGTAATCAGTCAAAGGGGTTTTAAGCTCATAACTCCGGAGTTCATCCCTTTATGAAATCAGGCAGTTTCGAACTGAAATACCCAGGGCCCAATGCTACAGGTGGAGAGCACCAATACCAGTTGCCCTAAGCTGAAATTTAAGCTAATGCTGTTAGCAGCAAGAAGTGCAAAACATTTCTACTAATGTGCTTGCTTCTCAGTTGATGGGTTATTCAGGGACCGGGTTCAGCTCTGCTAAGGGCTTCTCAGTTCCTGATTTAAACAAGGGCACAGAGACCGCTCCTCACTGTTCCTGTGAGATTTGATAATAGTTTTGTACAACTCCCTTTTCCACCCTTCCAGGTACCCAAAAACGTTCCACCAAGCTTCTTACTCAACGCAATTAAGGAAAAGACGACAACGTAGAGGTGAAGGCCATTTACACCAGTTTCCCTGCAATGCCTTTGACCCTAGCAGTGCCCCAAAATGCCGTAACTTCCTGTTAAAAAGAGGTAAAATATTGTAAGCCTTGGCCGGTCACTGTTCAGGTTGAGACACGACTGAGG
Organism: Vanellus vanellus; assembly: GCF_965231255.1. Classification (NCBI taxonomy): domain Eukaryota; kingdom Metazoa; phylum Chordata; class Aves; order Charadriiformes; family Charadriidae; genus Vanellus; species Vanellus vanellus. Next base: position 27,690,423 of record NC_138913.1, on the reverse strand, counting down.
CAGTATGAGCACATTGACACAGAGAGGGAAAGAAGCAGGTACTAGTGGAATGTGAGCAGGACTGTGTATGCTCAGGAGCCCACTTTCCTTTTTCCACATTTAGATGTATCTTTCGCACCCAAGCTGCTCTTTTTCTTCTATATCCAGCTACTGTTGAATGCTTGCGGATTAGGAAAATATTGGATTTGTTTTAACCTTGTGCCAGAGAATAAGGCTTTTTCATTAGGATGTAGACGTTTTTAATCATGCCTGTCTTTTTCTCTTCAAAAGTAATTACTGAAGTGTGTACTAGCATTGCACTTAATAAAATAAATCTATGACTTCCTTAATGCAAACGAGAGAGAATCGTAATTACAGCGTTTGCTGAGAGAAATATCATTTTGGGCATTTTTAATTCCTACCCTTGGTGTGGAAAACTCTGACTCAACCTTCAGCAGAAATTGCATCTTTGGAAAGACTAAAGACAGGAGGAGCCTTCCTATTTGTAATCCAGTAAGAAAGTGCTAAGATCTAGTGGCACTCAATTGTTTTTCATAATTAGTTTCTGTCTTCGCAGAAAGTACCATCTATATCACCCCCCCCAAAAAAAAAATCCAGCAATGCATCTAATGCATAGGTAGAGTCAAACTCACATACAGGCATAATTGGCTCACAATTCTTAGAACAATACTGTAAAAAAAAAAAATAATCAAAATAATGTTTTTTCTTATCTGCTTAGTACACAGGTGTCCCTCCTGTAACAAATCTGCATTATACGGAAAAAAACCCTAACTATCAAGAGGAAATGCCACAGATCTGGCTAGTAAGACAGCAACTACTCTGAATCATTAACACCAAGAGGTATTTATTGCTCTTCTCTTAAAAAAAAAGTTGTCGCATTAAAACACCATCGATCTGAGAGAGACTTCTCAAACAGTAACTTTGTAGTCACATGAGTAATACCACTTTCCAAATCGATATGTATGTAATTAAATGAATAGGGTGGAAAACAAGTAGTAATATTTGATAGCCTTACACAATTTATCTCCGATAAGCAGTGCCAAATATAATTTTACAAGCTATGAATTTACTCAGTAGTACGCAGGAGTAGAACAGAGACTTTGTTCCACACTTACAAGGAGTGCTTTCAGTTTCAGAAGAGATTTCAACATGTTATACAGAACTGGCAGTGCAGAACTTGCTCGGAGACTGTAATTTCAAAGCTAATTCGTCTTTCCTTACATTACACATTTGCTCTAAAACATTCTAGTATCACAAGTTCTGCCAATTATTTCAATAAATTTATTTTGAATTATTTGAATGTTTATATTAATTCATATTAATAAATTAACAGCTGATTTTAAGACAGCTTATATTTGGTCTGCTGTCATACTTGAACATGAATAGCTCAATATATTCAGGTAGAAAGTAATAAAAAAAAAAAAAAGTTTGGTTTAAATTACTGTTGCTCCTGTTAGCAACTCACAGGGTAAAATCTTGGACTGAAGTCAGACCTCAACCCAGCAGGGATTTCATTCAGATTTTGAAACCACGGACCACTGTGTGCCTTTCATTCACATCACCTGTACTGAAAGGTCAGCAAATTTGTATGGTTTTTTTCCCCACTAGTTTCTGAAAGTAGTAGGATGCACTGTCTGGGAAAAAGATGCCATTATTTCACAAGTGGCTATAAAACGTGATGTACTATTTAAAATGGTTTTTTACACTTTCAGATCTGAATATTTATTTTAATTTTTCAAGGCTTCCCATCCCCAGAAGACTTAGGGAGATGCAAAGCCTAAAAGGAATTGATTTTAATTAACCATATTAATTGTCAAGTGTTTGATACGAACTTTTTAACCTTACCTGTCCTCACTAAAAGAGCTGAACTGATGAAACGTTTAACGCATGTCTGGTAATCTAATTTATCTTCCACCCAAGCCAGTTAATAATTTGCATCTTATTTTCAGTTTGAATTTTATAAGCTTTCACTTCAAGATAAACACACTGTAAAAATTACCTCAAGGCTCAGAAATAAGAAGTACAAAGTTCAGTTCTGGTTTATCTACACCATGCATGACATTAAAATTAAGTCATTTCCATCCTTCAGTCTTACCTTCCTGTTTGGAATGCAGTTAACAGCATGTTTTTAACTGCCTCATATAGGTATTCGGGGTATATTTATTTTTGTATCCTATGCATGCAAAGTATTTTATAAATCCTTGACACTACTATGACTTAAATCATGTGTGAGTCAGCATCAATTTTTTTACTGTGCATTAGTCCACTTTGCCACTTCTCCCCTGTATTCACACACTAAAAAGGGATTTTGCTGAAAAAACTGAGAAAGCATATTTTATAGCCTTAATAAAAATACAGGCTCCAATACAATAAACATTATTTTCTAATTTGTTCAAAATTCTAAATGTTTATGATATCAATGTCTTAATAACACATGAATGACTGAAGAGATAAAGCTTTTTAACACATGCCAAAGCCAACAACATTTCTCACTAACAATATGCAGTTCCTTACGAAAGGACCCTTTGCAGGAAATGATATTTATCAAGCAGTCTTCTTTCCATGCTCAATAACATCTATCTCTATAAAGCGATATTATTCCATCCATCACGAAGCAAAACTGTGTACAAATAAATCATAAAACATGATTTTTTATACTCTATTTACAATGTTATATCCCCTATTAAAACATTATTTATCAGAGTAAATAACACTATTTCCTGGCTAATTTGCTTTCTGAAATCCCGTTCAACAGCAAAGCAAGCAGTTGTTTGTTTGCTTCTTTTGCCAGACCATACAATGGCTACTTTACAGTGCTTTTTCCTGCTTATAGCCTTCAATTTCCTTTGGCAAAACAGAAGTCTATTAGGTTGCCATTAATTAAGAGCATAGAATATTAATAAAAACCAAAAGTGGGCATGCATCCTACATTCAAGCAAGCTTACTCATAACTCCTGCACCCGTTGACTCAGGTTGTACCATTCAATCACAAAATTTTTCAGAGGAGCTTCCTAGAACAGGTGAGGAAGAGCTAGAGATGCGAGGCTCAAGCTGGAAGAGAACGTGGATACCCAAATGTCTGATTCACAAGCAAAAACCCATAAAGAAGTCCTGCTTTACGCACTGGGCAAAAAGCTCATACACAGATTTCTGCTTACTCACAACTGAAAAAAAATAGCCCATCCCTAACACCACCAGCAATTAAGGTTGACAGGTGGCAGTTTGAACACTTGTTCGTTAAGGTTTAATTCCACACAAGAAGCTAAAGAACAGATTTCAAGGGGGAGAGTAAGATATGAGAAACTTCATACAGAGGAAATCTACTTGCCTCCTTCACCAACTACTCCTAAAAAAACCCCACTTTTAGTGCGCAAATCTCAAAACTACGTCAATGGAGATCCCCTTACAATCCAGAGAAGGCTACAACACTGCTGAGAATTTAACAGTAAGGGAGTTCCCCGGTTCTGTTCCATGAGTAACCGGAGTCCCAGAGCTGTCTGATTAGAGGTTAGGCTGGCAGTGGGTGCAGTGCTCAAACCACTTCTGAAAATCCGCTTAAGAACTGACAGGTTTCTGGCTTACCTGTCAGAAAAAAAATGAGAGGGAAGGAGAGGGATGGGAGAGGAAGAATGGGAATAATTTCACAATACACTTGAAAGCAGTCAAGTAGTTCTCCTCTTCAACTACATGAGAGACCTTTTTTCCCTGCAAAAGAAAGCGGCTTTTCTTACATGGACTCGATGGGTTGGTTTGTCCTTCACAGCTTTAAGAGCTGTTTCAACCACTAATTGCTTCCGGTTAGGAAAAAAAAATAATATTTATTCCACAAGCATGACTATCCGCCTTTAAAATGTCGAAAGGTCAGAGTGCTTGTGGGGTTTTCTGTTTGTTTTGTATCAATAACAGAAGGCAAAAGCAGACAGCAATGCAGATGCCCAAGTCAGCTCTAAATCCATGGAGCTCCAGAAATGGAAACAGCCTGGTTGTCATAGCAGCGGAGCATGATACCTGAGCTAATTACTCAGTCTGAGAGGCAGAGCTAATTAGCCCAGATGCAGCATCACACTGACACAGTTATAAACCTTCTGGGACCTGGGCACGCATATTGCTGATTAGACATTTCAGCTTGCTTGCAACTAGCTCACAGATCCCAACATACTACACTCTGCTTTACGTAAGGGTAAAAAAAAAAGAAAAAAAAAAGAAAAAAAGAAAAAAGCAAAAATATGTTCCTACAAAGAAGCAAGCACTGGAAAAGAGCTCTCAGAAAAAGCCAGAAGGCTCTGAACAGTGATCTGCAACTCTTCTGCAAGAGCAGAGGATGCCTGTATCCACAACTCTACAGACCAAACGACGACATTTGAAATGGAAATCTCAGTGGTATGGATACACTTCCACCCCCAGCCAAGTGAAAGTTATTTGAAAACTCAGTTTATCATTACGACAACCTAAATGCAAGAAGTTCCCTGTTATCTAAAAATGCAAAACTCTAATGTAAGTTCTTGACAGAGAAGTAAGAAGGTAAATACAACACCACCTGCTTTGCAGATTGTGAATACTGTGGAAAACAAATAGCTACTAACAAAAAGCAAATAGCTACTAACAAAAAACAAATACCTACTAACAAAAAACAAACCCGTTTTTTTCAAGGACTAGAAATAGCATTTATTTGCTGTTTTTCCAACAAGAAAAAGTATTTTAAAACTAACTTTTTCATCTTTCTAAGGTACTATCCGATACAAGATCCTTGCTCTAGAAGCAGCAATGCATTTTAAAAGTGTAGGAAACAAAAAGTGAATAATAGGTGAGTTTATCAGTCCTTGTTAACTATTTTTTCTGCCATAGAAATACAATGTAACATCATGGAGAAGACTACAGAGACAAACAGTGAAAGGCAGGGATTTTTGTTGGCGTTCCTGAAGAAAAATAGCAAGACAAAGGAAAAAATTCTTTAAGAAACTGTTTCACTTCTTTGTAATCAAAATCAGCAAAGGCAACAAACATATAGATTGAGCAGGTAAACAAGTGGAAAGATGGCACAAAAAGGGATTTAAATTCTCTGCAAATCTAATTATTGAATTGAGATGCTTTTGGTAGTTCAATGGGGCAAACTTCTAGTTTATACCAGTTTATCTTTTAAAAACCCAGAAAGATTACTGAAGTCATGCGTAAAACAAATCTCTTATGTTTTAATGGACATTATTGGATGAACCAGAACACATCATACAGAAAGTAACTGATTAAACAGATACTCAGAAGAGTTGACAAAGGACAGACATGCTTGAATATTTGGTTTCTATTTATTTAATTTTAGGTTGAACAGATCTTTTACGTTTGCCTGCAAAATACATTAATTTTACAATTTTTTAGTATTAATAATTTACATAGCGTGCCTGCTTATTCATATTTACAAGAGATCACTTCTCATTTCAGGAACATCTCTAAGCAAAGCTGGAGGATGCGAAGAGGTTCATTCAAGCATGTGCACTGCCCAAGAGAATGGGATAAATATACCAAAATCAATGTTTCGCTAAACAGAAAGATATTTTTGTCAGCATCAATACTGTTGCTAAATAAAACAGTTTGGTGCCTAAATGATTTCTAATCAAAGACAGAAAATAGGCACACGCTCTTCACCTGCTTAAAACTTTTGAAAGAAATGTCAAGCTAAGTGCATTTTGCATATATTTAGATATCAAGTAATTCTAAGCACTATTTAGATGGTAGATTTATAAACTTAGCATCGCTTTCAAAGTTTCCTGAGGAACCTCCTCCCCAGCTAGTTGTCCTCCTCCTTTGAGTTAATGATCGCAACATTAGATATATTATCAGTAAGCATTTAGATGCAAAATTGGGAAGAAGGCCGGAGAATCCAAGACAATGTCAGTGCAGCAAACTGAAAAGAACAAAGTTTGGGAATATTAAGGAAGATAAAGCAGCCATTGAGATTCGTGAGGAGCTGTTATTTATCAGCAATGGAAACAAACAAGAATGTCAACAAAACCTTTAAAGGGAAAAAAAAATGTCATAATAGAGCATATAACCTTCCCGTGAAACAGAAACGTGGTCTTCCTCATAAATTACAGAAAATCCCCAGATTTCCATACCTCATTTCCATTAAGGACAGCTTAGTATCCATTTTACCTGAAGTGGACTATCGATAAAATCCACTCTCTTCTGATAAAAGTTTTTACTTACGTTAGAAACAGGCATGCTACTGGAAACTGGAATGAACAGAACTGTTTGTGGGGATTTTAACCCTGTTTACAGCTCTTACTGTACCCACTGCAAAAATTTGCACAGAGAAATAAATCCCCCAAACACACTATAAACTCAGGGGATAAGTCATTTTTGCTTCCTTTCCCCTGTCATTGCTGTTTGGGACCAGAAGTCCACTAAAGCAAACTCAGCAGAGAGATATCCCTGAGGGTATAAAGCAGAGTACTGAAAATGGATAGAACGTCACCATTTAAAAAAAAAAAAAAAAAAAAGAAAGTAAATGACATCAGCCACTCGAAGCACTGCAGCTTCACAGCCAATAACGGGAAGCTTTTCTGGGAAGCAATTGCTTCAGCAGCATATGGTTGAGAGTGGGCATTCAGCCTGCATCACTCAGTAACAAGAGGTTTAAAAAATATGAATCTTCTGAGATTATGAGAGTGCTGCTTTCTCTAACAAGGAGAAAGAAAGGAAGTAGAAATTAGAGAGCAGCAGGGGAGTAAAGATATATTTATGACATGCCTCCACCAAAAGCTTCCATCAACAAGAATAAAAACATATGGCCAAGGATCCCTTTGGTTTAATGCTGCCCAAATTCTTAGAAAGAAGCTTGTGGGTTGGTTTTTTTTTTTTGTTTTTCATATACACCTTTAGGAAAGTGTTTAAAAAAAGCAAACAGAATACAACTACTTTCACATAAGCTGCCAAACAAGTCTGAAAAATACTTCAGGGAATCTGGGTGAACAGTACAGACATTGACACAGGCTGGTGATCTAAACCTTAAGCTTCAACCCTTTCAGAGAACACTTCCAGAGGTTCAGCCTTTCCTATCGTCCACAAGATAAACTTATTTCCTTGAGCTATGGAAAAAGGATTGCTGAAGCTCCTGACGGCTCATATTTCTTTTCTGTGATGCTTTTAATTGTACTTGGGACTTCACCTTATACTTACGAAGGAAGAAAAGGGACTTCTACCCAGATCATATGATATCTAAAGATATATTCCCGTATCAGTTACATAATGAAGAAAAAGAATTTGTGAATTGTAGGTTATTTTAAATTCTACTTAAAGCAAATTACAGGAAGCATCAGGAAACAGTAAATAGTTTGGTTCTGGGAGCTACAGGGAGAGCAGAGCTCCGTCTTTCTTTCTTTTCAAGGCTGAGTTAACTGAAAAAAGACAACACATTAAAAATTCATTAGAAGGTACAGCGTGGCAACAGAAAGCTAGAAAGACTGACTGCCATGTGCCTGGTAATGGAGACTGCTTAAATAGGGTATAAAAGGCAGGCCAATTGCTGCTGACTTGATAAAGTATTAGAGAGGCAGAAATAAGATTCGTGCTTCATCCAGAAGAAATCTTTCTTGCTAATCGAAGTCAACTGAAGCCCGACTCCTTCCTCTTCAGTTGAAAAAAAAACTCATTTTCCTAAAAAGAAAGAAAAAATAGCAAAGTTAAGGTATAGCTACGCCTACTAATTCTTGTAATTAAAAAAATTGGGAAGAAACAGAAAGGGGAAGTAAAGATACGCCTACCTTGATTAAGAGATCTTTTGTCTCCTTTTGCTGACGAGTAGAGTGTCTCTGTGAGGATTTGTACACTTTAGGATGATGACAGAAAAGTGAGAAAAAGAAAGGGGAGGCCCTTGACAAACAAGCTTTAAATAAAATTACTCTTGAATGTAGACAATATTTCTATATAAACCATGCATACGAGGAGTACCAATCCATGTGCCTCCCACATCTTTACCAGCATTTGCACTAACACACACGTTTGTATGACTGTCAGATTTATTCTATACAACTTGTTTCCAACATTCTGTACCTCGACATCCTGAACACTGGATAAAGAAGTTGATTAAATCCAGAAGTGCTATGTCCCTGTCTTGTTTATATGATTCAATCCAGTCGTCCACCACAGACTGTCAAGAAAAAAAGAATACTTATCAGAGACTCTTAAAAAGTGTTTTATTAAAGGCAAATGACTTATTCTTTTCAGAATATAAGTTTATAACTGAGCATTTATTTTGCATAATCATACATGTGTACAAATTCAGAAATCTATACACCTTCTCTCAGGGTGGAGACAGAACAAATATTGTTAGAGAACAGAACTATATGCAGTGTTTTCTGGTATTATAATTGTAGAATTATACAGTTTCAAATTGAAATTACTGTAATTCCTCAAAACTCTACTTGCAGTATTTATCCAGTTTCAAAATTGTGTTGAAAAAACAAACACTATGATTCTGTTCAGAATGACCAACATATATTCCCAGAAACTGATGAGCAGAAACACTTTGGGATAAAAATGGAATTTATATTGCATAGTGCACATCTCAGTATTTATAAAGGCCAAAGTAATGCATCGGTCTTTCAGAAACACTGTACAGTGTTCAGGAAGACAGAATGCAGTGAGGAACACTTGGTATATAAAAATAATACACAGAAGTTGGTCTTACAGTCTTTGGGAGTCAATAAGCCGCCTGAATCACAGTATATGAAGCTGAGTCACAGTTTCAAACAGCGCTCAAAACTATAAGTAGCCAGGAGATATTTTTATAATCACTCATACGCAGGTGTTACTATGCATAATAGCAGGGAGAAGACCAGAAAGCATACAGGTGTCAAAAACGTTTGTCATTTGTCACATATTAGTCTCCGGGGACACAAAATGTGCCTCAGTAGCTTGAAGAGAAAGGACACTAAATTAATTTTGCCAGTCAACATAAAAGTGCAATCACAGCACCAGAAAGAGTCAATGGCAGATACACATCAGCTGAAAGGAGTGCAGAGATGTACAATGGCAAAGCCTATAGCTGCTTCCCGTACAGATACTTTACCCTACAATCCTGACAGAGCTGCACAGACCCGCAAGTTTTAAAACTTCAGATGTAGGTAAAAATGAAGCAATGAGGACAAAGCAAACAAAATAGCTATGGAAATGCTTCTAGAAAAGCAAGAGGGTTGTGCGAGGTCCTTCCTCAGCCTGCTTCATGCTTAAGGAAGACAAGTATGGCTTCCTTTCACGTCACTAAAATACAGTATTCTAAGTTCCTCAGTAAGGAATTGTGTATATTTAATGTAACCAGACACTACGTCTTACTTATTTTATTAGGGAGGGAAAAAAAAATCTTTACTGTTTCATACATGTGGCAGCATTCATTAAGAGATGCTTGATTGTGCTATCAGAGCACACCTTGCAAACAGATTATTTTATTTTGGAGAGTTCAGGTATACAATGAACATCTATAAAATTCATTTTAAAAATTCCTAAACACACACACGCTGCCACCATCCCCACGCAAACAGCTTCCAACCCTGCTGAAAAAGAATGAATGGGAAAGACAAAATCCAAACAATTTGATCTCTTAGAAAATTTTTGCCTCTTGCTACACTGGTAGATCTAAGGATAGGATCTTGAAAAATCCCTCTGCAGTTTCTAGCTTATCCAAGTGCAAACTCCCCTGATTGCCAGTGGGACCTTAGCAAGCGTAGGAGAAAAGAGAAGCAGCAAGAAAACAGTTGTGTCTGTAACTAGAGACATACACAACTCTGAACTGAGCCAAAAACACTCCATGGTTAACTCAGATCACCAAACTCGTTCTTAACCCAAAACAGGATGAGACTATCAGGACTATTATGTTATTCAACAACCAGCATGAATCTCTACACATTCAATTTGCCAGGAAACGAAGTTTTTAGAGGTTTTGCCTACCAATACACACACACATGCATGCACAGTAGGAGAAGCAATCTTACAAAGAGGTCCATCTGCTACTTAGAAGAAATCAAAAATCAAGTCTTGGCCTCAAATTAATCTTCACACAAGTTGCGGAAACACGAAGCAGCAGCACAAAAACAATTATCTGGAATGCTTCCCTGTTTTTCCACCGTGAACTTAGAACTGTTCCTGTAAGCATCAATCATTTCCATCAATCAACAGAATTCTCCAGGGCACATAAAACCAAACGTAGCCAAATGTAAAAATTAGTCACTAAACCAAATATTGACAAAGCTTAATGACCAGACTGCTGGTGTACTACCAACTTAAAACATTTGTTTGAACAGCTCTGTTAGCATAGATAGAAAAACATGCAATTGCCAGCAGTTATTTTTTTTCCGCTGAAGAAAACAGCGGCTCTGCTGGGTCAGACCACAGGTTGACCTGCCCAACAGGGCTTATATGCGCAGGGAAAAGCATAAGAATAGGGCAAGAATATACTGATCCTTCCAAGCTGTTCTCCCAGACCCTTAAGATTCTAGCGTATTTCTTCCCTCATGAATGTGTCCTGTCTGAACCAGAAAGTTTTATACCTACATCACCTTGCAGCAATGTGTCTCAAGGGTTAATTATTCACTGGGGGGAAAAAAAAAAAAAAAAAAAAAGGTTTTGTTTTAAACTTGCCAATTGTTACATCTATTTGATACCCCCTAATTCTTCTGGAAGAAGAGAAAACTGGCTGCACCAGAAGTGTGGCCAGCAGGTCAGGGGAGGGGATTCTGGCCCTCTACTCTGCTCTGATGAGACCCCACCTGGAGTACCACCTCCAGCTCTGGAGCCCCCAACATAGGAAAGACATGGACCTGTTGGAGCAGGTCCAAGGGGGCCACAAAGATGCTCCAAGGGCTGGAGCACCTCTGCTATGAGGACAGGCTAAGAGAGTTGGGGTTGTTCAGCCTGGAGAAGAGAAGACTCTGGGGAGACCTTATTGCAGCCTTCCAGTACCTGAAGGGGCTACAGGAGAGCTGGGGAGGGATTCTTTACTAAGGCATGTAGTGATAGGACGAGGGGGAATGGCTTCAAACTGGAAGAAGGCAGATTTAGATTAGATATTAGAAAGAAATTTTTCACTCTGAGTGTGGTGAACCCCTGGCGCAGATTGCCCAGAGGAGCTGTGGCTGCCCCATCCCTGGAGGTGTTCAAGGCCAGGTTGGACGGGGCTTGGAGCAACCTGGGCTGGTGGGAGGTGTTTCTGCCCATGACAGGGGGGTTGGAACTCAATGATCTTCAAGGTACCTTCCAACCTAAACCATTCTATGATTCTATGAAAACAAACCTCAAGCCCCTATTTCTATTTTCCATGCTTCTGCCTGGTCACCTCTTTTCAGGCAGAAGAATCCTATTTGATGCCATGTGGCTTGCACAGAAACACTTCCATAGCTTTATCTTTGCTCACTCTTGTCACACACCTCTTAACAGTTTCTGAAGTCTACTATATTCTTCTTTGATCCTGGGAAATCTCAGATGCTTCTCCAGAGTGTTAATAACTACTTCAGCAGTATCTGTGTACTGTCCATGTCTAGTTTCACATAAAACATCGCCTGTTGAAGCAAGGCTGGCCTGAGAGACTCCTTTCCACGCTGTCTTACTCCCATTTCTTGCTGCAACACACTGCCCCTTCAGCTATACCACTGCAACTGTTTCTGGACTGTGCTATAAATATTGCCAGTGAACCCAACTGGACTGAAAATAAAAAGGGGAGCGAAGGAAAAAGACATGGAGGAATATCTTTCAATTTTGTTTCTGCCTCTCAAACAATTAACTGATTTTTGCAGCACTTCCTCAAAACTGTAGCATCAGTGCAGCTCATCTCCCTTCTGACGTTTTTTCTCTCTTCATACAAAAAGGATCGTGAGGCACATGCTATGTCCTCGGGCACTAAGGGCCCACTCTGGCCTATCTGGTATAGTATTTTCAACCCAAACCATAATGCAAGTCGCAGAAAAATAAAGACGAGCAGCTGAGCTCAAGACTCACAGACCAGACCTGAGGCAATGCAGAGTCTTTAATGGCAGCAGTAGACAAAGCAAACAGCAAAAATCAGAGCGAAGGTTCTGAGCAGGGCCAGCAGGCAAAGACTGCCTCCTGTGTTGTCTGGACCTGGCAGAGGATTGACAAAGCTTTAACTAAAATGTTGAATGTTTGGGTGAGATTCATCTTACCTAACTTTACATGCTCGGCCTATGTAGTCACACAAGCTACTCCCTTCATACGTATGTGCACACGTGCATACGCGTATACAGCCAATATTCAGTGGAGTTGTCGCATAATTCGTTTGTCTAGAGCAGGTAGGCATGGTGAGATGAGATGAGATGGCTCCTGCTTAAAAACTCTCCTGATTACGCAAAGCAGATGTCCGCTGACTGTCTGAGGACCTCAGGGTGACAAGTCAAGAGTACGTACCTGACCCGTCGGCACCAGCACGTTCACGCAAATCATATTTGCTAATTCCTAAACACAAGAGGGGTATTTTCAGTGCATCAAAATCAAACTAACACCCACAGATCTACATCGTTCAACCCCTCATGCACATTTGGCATGCTTGTTGCTAAGTTTTTTTAGAGATTACAGTTTAAGGCAACAGGAGATAATGAAGCCAGACTACATATGCTACAACAGTTGGAACTTAATCAAACTGTTGACTTTTGATGTAACAGAAAAGAGCTATAAAACTGAAAACACTAGGATAAAAAAAAAATAAAAAGATATACATCAGACCTAAAATAGAGATAAGTATCAACTGAACCAAGAAAAAACAGCAGTAATCCAAACACCAGGAAAAAGGTCGAATATGGGTGAAGAAGAAATCAAACAGGCAATAGAGTAGCAAACGGTGCAACAAGCAATCGTTGCCAGAAAAGGAATTATTTTGCATAAACATACATAGAGAGAAAGACTCCTGTTAAAAACAAGGATTGCTAACCAACAGTCCACAGGTTCCAGCAAACCCTCCAGGATGATTTTATCTTGTTAGCAGCCTCCTTCCAGCCACCCTGTTCTCAAGAGCTGCTCAGGACATAAGCAAAGAGCTAACTAAATTAACAGTTCTCACAGCAACAGCCCACGTTCGGTCACCAGGTTCCCTAGAGGTATCCTACCCCGGCCTCTTCCCCGACGTCTGTCCCAAAGACAGAACTGACGTTGCAGTGAAGGTGGTAAGAGGAGGAGGGAAGGTCCAGACAGCTCTTTGGAAAGGAGGTAGCTACAAGTGGGCTCCATCCACCAGAATTCATCCCCACCAGAGTCTTGTTGACTACTTCTGCAAAATGCTTATGAAAGACAGCAAGAATAGGTTGCATGAGTTGTTTTGGTGGTACCCGTCTGCTTCCAGATGTTTTTACCTTCAGATGCAGTAAAGAGCATGGATTTACCATACGGAAATGGGCATTTGCATGCTGTGCATGAAATACGTGGTAAATGCAGCATTCCTGGGAAGCAGAAGGTCTAGAGTACACGTGCTGCAGCGCTCTGCCCAGGTGCAGGAGATCCATGCTTTTGGGACACACCAAATTCAGTGCACATGAACAAGGAAAAGGCTCCCCTGACAACATTACGAAGCACAACAAATGAGAAACTGCACAAAAAACTCATTAGCTTCTCATCTTCATTACCAAACTGGAGTGAGGCAAGGAGCACCAAAACTGAATTTTGAGCAAAATAAAAATTTTTCTAGCTTAGTTACCTAGATAAAGATTACTCCGGTACCACCCACATGACCCCCTTTCACTCCCTGCTGTCAGAAAACAGCTATACATATATACATATATGTACATATAGATAGATATACATATATATACACATAGATGCACCACATCTCTGGGTCAGTAGCATAACAAGTCCATACAAGTACATGTTACGAAAATGAGACTCTTAAGCACTATTTTTTTTTTAAATCTGAAAATGCTTCTATTCTTATGGGAACTGAGTGAAAAATCAAGGTCTTATGCTAATGGCTGCTGATGTACAGTACAAATACATAGTCAGTACAGAGACTTTCAAAAGTCCATAACAGCTTTCAAGAGTGTCACAGAAATTAACTGTCCAGTGACACTACTTGAAGAACTACTGTGTACCATAATTGGAAGAATATGCCAAATAGGCAGCCCTACAGAAATAAGAAGCTTGAAGAAAGTCAAGCAAGTAGCAGAATGATCCACCGTCCGAATAAACAACTTAAAATCAATCACGGAGGCTTGCAGATATATTGACCTTCACATCTCAAAGTCTGCTAAAAGATAAATAGGAACATTTTATAGTATTGAAGAGAAACAGCAGCTCAGATTGCCAGTAAAAGCAAAAATCTGATGCAATGAATGAAATAACGAAGCTAGTTATCTTATTACCTCCTGGACAGTTTACAGCGATGAATCCATTTCATATTCCTTCAGGTGCAAGAACATTACTACATTTAGGAACATTAAGTGCTGGAGGAACGAGAGGGACTAACTGCAGATGATACCTTGCCAGCTCATGTGAATTAGCACAGTCCCACTAAATATTAATGAAAGTTGATTTTGAAAAAAGCTATTTCACAATTTAAATGAAGTAACAATCTGGCAGCAGTGCTACTAACACAAAGTGAAAACAAATGACACTATATATGAAGTGCATGTTTCAGTGTAAGATCTGAGCCAACTGTAAACCGAGGCAAATCAGGTATGACGAACGTTTAAATAATTTGCCATTTCATACAACTGATAGTGGACACGCTTCATTTAGAGTGAATATGACAGAACAAAAAATTACTCTAGAATGGGTGCACAGCAAGTTTACATTAAAGGTAGGAAAAAAAAAAAAACCAAAATCAAAGCTTATACTAACATCTTCTGCCAAAAAACCAAAGTTACCCAAATGACATTTGAAGCTTATTAAAACAAAAAAGGAATGCACAGTGAAATTAAAGATTTCAATTATCTGTATAAAGAGCAGCCAGAAGAGAAGAGAAAAGCTAGAAAATGTGCTTTAACAGACAGTGAGAAGAACTTAGAGTGCACTGAAAATAAGAACACAGGGAAAGAAAGGGAAGTAGTGAAAGACTTACGATGTTCTGCGTAAAAGTTTTTTTAAGTGAATCTGTGATATTCTTTTTTTAAAAAAAATATTAAGTCTTTTAAGGTCAATTTGGTGAAGACTGAAGTAATTACACAGACAGTTACTGAGGAGAAGGTAGTTCCTAACATGTGGAAGTATGTGCAATTTAAGACTGCGCAGTAGACAAGATGACTGTTTGGTTGCATTCCAAATTGCAGGCAGTAAGTCTAATATACACCCATTGAAAAACCTAATATAAGGTTAATAAAAAAGAACTGTAGATTGAGAAGCTGCAATTTATTCTTTTTCCTCTAATGATGGTCATTTTAAGTTATGAAAGAGTTCACACTTCACTAACACCTAGCAAGCACTTTCTGAAAATTATTCTTTTTTAAAAAAAAAATCTTACTTTAATGTAACAGTACTTACTTCTTGCTTTTTCATCATAAGCAAAGATGGGAAATTCTGCTTTATGCAATGTCTACCGATACAAATTTATTTTTCCCTGAAGCACAGAGAAGGAAGGAATACAATCCTAGAAATATTTATTCCCAATAAAACTAAGGGATTCTTACTCTCCATACAGAGATATCTGTGTTTGGCATTTCATATAAATACATATTTCTAAGCAGTAGAATAGGCATTAAGTATGAACATGTGGGGAAATCAGTGTAACGCATCACACAGAACCATTTGGGAGAAAAAACACTACTGAGAGATAAAAATATTTAGTTCTCTTATGAGAGTATTAGAATGCCACAATTCAACTGGCGTTACACTAACGTGCTTAAAAGGTACCGAAAAAATTATTCTTTAAAATGGATTAAAATCACAGGAAGTACTGAGGACAAGCACTCCCGTCACAGCACATCCACACTGCTCAGAGCTGCATTTCCTCACCTAAGAAGTGACGGGTGGACCATTCAATGGCCTCATACCAAGCAGATTTTCCACTACGGTACAGAATTTTTGTAGGTGCTACTCTCTCACAACTGACATGCTCCACAATTTCCAAGGGGCTGTGTCTAAGCTGGGTGAATCATGGTCATGAATGGTTCTGAGATGCTACAAAGCATCAAAACTACTCACATACATCGAACATGAGAATAAAAAAAAAAACCACCCAATCCTTAGAGGAGTACAGAAACAAAAGCAGTTATTCCAGTAAGAGAGTTCCATCAATTTATTAAATAACAGGATTCAAGTTCCTTTGCTAGCACAATTTGTAAAGAGTTCACAGATCACCCCAGATACCAAAAAATGATGACATTCTAGAGAGCAGAAGGCTTCTCCAGCTTTAAGTATAATGGGTATTTTCAAGTATAAATGTTTTCACACACTGCACTACTGGCACATGCATTCACATTAACAGCAAAATCATCCCACATCTTATTACATCACAAGGCAAAAGAATTCTTTTCTGCAGAAAAATTAATTTGGTATTAAGGGATACCCCTCTAATTAATTAATGCTTCATCTGGTGGCTAAATTGTTCCTAGTATAACAAGCATGAAAGCATGTACCTAGCTTTAATTTTATTTTTCTTTTAATTCAGTAGCATACAACCAAAAGCAAATCAAGATTAGGCTGCAGAAGAAATCCACCTAGCAATATGAAAACTAAATACTAGTTCAAGCATCAATAATAGTTGCAGTTATTTTACCCTGTAAACTTTAAAGAATGCATAATTAAACTCCTAAGGAGTTTCTGAGACAGTTTGGGGAAACCCAAAGTTATTATCCATCCTTCAAGTTGGAGACTACAGCATTGTTAAAATATAACCAAGGACAATTAAACTAAAACATGCCTTTAACACAAAAAACATGGATAATACTTAATATCAGATGTCTGTCTATTGTTAATCTTCAAAGAGCTTCACTCCCAGAAACAGCCGAGGCCGACGCAGAGCCACCATCCAGCAAAGAGGACTCCCTTCTCCAGTAGGGAGAAGAGACACTCAGGGAAGAGAAAGCCATTCCAGCTACTGAAAACACAGACCCCATGTTCACCCTGAGCTGCAGTCAGAGGTAGGGAGAATTCCCCAAATACGTTTTTGCCTTCTTATTCTCTTTCTCAACTGCCAGAGTTTCTTAATCTGTCAGAGACAAGATACTGGACTTTTGGTATGATCCAGTTACAGCTGCTCTGATGTTTTTAAGCTCAAGCATATATGTAAAAGCATATATGTAAAATACAATTCTTCCTAAATAAGGTAGATATGGTGATGGTTATACAGCCGTTCTAATCAGAAATAAGTCTGAGCTGCTGCCAGAGATGAGCTGAATCAGGGAGCTGATCCAGCTGAAAGAAAAAATCCACCGAAGTGTCAGGTTCTAATTAAATCTATTTCTTGGTGTGACTACAGACCGCACAAGAAAGGTGTAAAAAAACATCAGCTGTAGGTGTGGGAGAAGGTGGGACCAATCTGTTCAACAGCACTCTCAGTTTATGCAAGATTAAAGCAGGCATATAACAATTTTTTCTAACCAGAACCCTTGGAAGTGCTGAGGAACACTGGGATTATCTATATTGCATAATGATTACGTGATTAAAATAACTGAGAGAGAAAATCCCAGGGAGTTGAGAGAAGTAAGCAAAGCAAAGCTTAATCTGTGCAGAAGACGCTAGGGACCAGCTGATAGAGCTGTGCAGCCACTGGGGTTTGCTTTACTATCAAATTCCTTGGGGAGAAGCCACCCCAAGGAGCAGCCTCGCTCTCGGGGGGAGGCACCAGCTGTCTTCTCCAAGGCCAGCGCCACCTCCTGCTCCACGTCCGCCAGACCAGCTCCCCAATGCAATGGCCAAGGTACCCGTCGCCACCAGTACAGGGGAGCAGCTCCTGCAGCAAGACACCTAGCAGGGAACGATGATGTTCAAAACTTTGGTTCTGCCTCTACAGTTGCTAAGTTTGGCCCACCCAACTCTTAATTAACAGAAATTAATACTGCTATTACTATAGAAAAATGAGGGTTGTAAAAGAAGCTGTTGGCTTAATACAGGAACGGTTGGCAATTCAGTCGTCTGAGCTGTGCAGGGAGGTAGTATACAGACCATAATGGTCTGTTTCTGCCCTAAATGCTATGAAAACACAAAAATTACTGAAATTTTGTAGGATGTGCCACATTAACAAAATGTATAAAGACACATCAGCTCTTTAGAAAAATGGACTATCTTGCATTTCTTGTACAGATCATCAAATCTCAGAGCGATAGAAAAAGATACAGGAGGTACGAGGAATTTCAATCAGAAAATAATTTCCAGCACAGATGTTGATGATTAAAAGTCATCCAAATCCGATACATTATGATAAAAGGAACTGGCAACCACGCCGGTAAGGTGCTAGTGCAAAGAACAAAAAAAAAGAGCACTGCTGAAAGTGGTCAGTGTTTCCTTTACCTCTTTCATATTATTTCCAACACAACAAACGTGTAATTACAAGGGATGTATACCCTTTATTTTTGCATGTAGCAATTTCGAACCTCAGTCTGCAACAGACAGGTGGATAAACACTGAAAATCAGTGTAATATTGAAAACAATATTGAATATATTATTAACATTTCAGAAGTATTTTAAATTAATATTAATGAAAGATTTTTAATCCTTTCAGGTAGACAACTGAAGGGAAAAAAAGGTCTCATGATGCTCCTGCTGTGATACACAAACTTTCTAGCCAGTGTAGTACTGTGAACAAGAGTCACAGCTTGCCAACATGAGCCCAACAGACGACAAAGATGACAAAAACCTGAGGAACTGAAACTTAAGAAAAAAAGAAAACAACTTCTCATGACAGGGTAAACAGCGCTACAAATGCAGCTTTACTCAAACAGGGAGGGGACCTCAAAGTAGTCAAATCCACGTGTGCCAAGGTGTGTGACACGAACAGTGAGGAACCACGTACATTCCTGATTTCTGGAGAGACAAAGAAGAACTATTGGCACAATGAAAAATTCCATTTCAATATACTAGAAAACTCTCTTTGGATACATATGCTAAAATGTTTGTTGGCACATAGTGGAGCCATATTTACTCTGAATCTCGTCTAACGGACACCACGATTACTTCTATCGGCTAAGCCTAAGCAGATGGGTCAAATATATTTTTCAAAATCAGCACCTGATCTGTAATGAACTGCTAACATCAATTAAGGGTAATTGGTAACACACAATATATTACAGAGTAACCAAGGCATAGATCTGCTCACGTTTTGGTATTGAACACCTCTTACAATTACTGATGTTTCTCTCTGATGTTCTAGGGAGGCACAAATCCCGTCTGCACACAAGAAAGCAGAACACTTCTATGCGTGGTTTGACCAACACAACTTCATTACAGCTAACTGGCCATAATTTACTTATGAGAAATTTTCAGACTGAGGCCTAAACAAAATTTTAGCTCATCACACGCTCTTTATTTCACTGCCAGCTTAATACCAGGGTCAGAGACCAATGCCTATGAAGATTTAAGCTACAAACCAGCCTCTGAACTGGGGGCTCGGCTGGAGGAGTGGGGGTTCACCCACACCCTTCATCCCCACCAGTGTAAGCTCAGGCAGTTTAGCACATGAGAAATGGTGATCTAGTCTGTTCTGCTGACAGAAGCTTAGAGTAGGGAAATACAGCGAATATACTTGTAACCATACAAACGTTCAAGGAAAAAAAAAATAAGAGAGACAAATGACAAAAAGCAGAAGAGTATCATCTTTGTCTCAGAAAAAAACCCATAGAGCCTAAGAAAAGCTCTATAACCAGTCTTAATGAACTCACAAAATGTATCCTCAGAAAACATGACCAGAAGGTCATATCACGCTTCATACACAGAGTGTTGCCAACAGAAAAACTTCTGAAGCAACAAACTGTAGGAAAGGTTACAGAGCAAATTAAAAAACAGTGACAACAATCCGATACTATGTTAATGTGGGTATCAAATTGATTTATAGAGTTCAAATGAGACTTAACACTGACACAACTAGCACTTCATGATAGAGGCAAAGATTTATACGCAGAGAGCAGCTCTGAAGTTACATATGCTTGAAGTGCAAAATATTAATGCAACTTTGTTTCCCCGGAAGAACCAAACAGCAATAAGCCTGAAAAAGTAAATGAATCCTGCTATGAGAACCAAAATAGAGGACAAACTTAAAAGAAGTGAGAATTGAATTCAGCTACAAACTTCCATGAGTTGGCAACACAAAGACAGAAAAATCTAACAACTAAAATAAATCCTGAGAGCAAACAGCAGGAGCAGATAGATCAGAAATGAAACCACATGAAGAAAACTCCCATGTAATCTCAGAATATATAAAGTGAATTTTTCTGGGTTTTCATTGCTGGAAGCAAAAAGAGCACTATAGAAAAAAAAAAAGTTGATTCATATTACAGGGAAAGAACTAAAAATTCAGGACAAATAGGTTCCGACAAGTACAAATATGGCACACGTCTGAAAATGGGCAATACTGACAAAAGTGCTAAAACTGGCTACAAAAATCCTGCATTGAAACCATGAAAAACAAAAATACCAAGCATTCTTAAATAGATCAAAATCCTTACATGAAAATCCCTATTAAGTAAAAAGAAAAGTATAAAGACACTAATAAGTTTGGTTTACAGAACCTTGGTTTCACGTGGGATTATCATCCAGAAGCGCAAGTTAAAAAATACTAAATCACATTCTAATTGCATCCTCTTTCCCACTATAGGGTTTCTTTCTTTCTTTCCTTCTTTTGGAATGTTTTTACCAATAGTAAAATTTTCAAAGGTGCACAAGTGACACATACTCTTGAAATTAGGATTGGTGCTTCTAAATACAGCTCAAGTGATTTATGCCTGTTTGCATCCCAGGCCTTCACATAAACTTACCTATTCCTTCACTATTTGCTTATCATTTCTGCACTGCTTAAAACAGGCTTTCTACTTCTTTCTCATATACGTAGGCTGGGCACATTTTAAGCACGTGCTCACACATGTATGTATACACAAATATACAGACACACATCCATCTGTATATGCATATACAAATACTAGATTTCTCAAAACAATTCCTTTGTATTTGAATTCCAAAGATTTCTTAATACAAACACGCAATTTCTTTATAGAGTTACATTTGCAGAAGACTTCTGATGGCATCTCTTTTGAAAGAGACTAAAAGTATCAAAGCCAATTCCACACACACAGTCATCAAATATCAAAGCAATCACCCATTCCTTTTCATTTGGCTCCTGCAAATATCAATAACTCTAAGACAAACATACTACATAAAGCATACTGTATGCTCTGTACCACAGTAAAAACAGAAAATAGACTCCAGATGTTTCCTCAAACGCTGCCAAAACCAAAATTTGAAAAAGTGTTGAAAACCAAGCGAAGTTGGAAGCCCTGACTCAAAACATGTAGGAAGAAGAGGCACAAGGAATCTGCTGCTTTGTTAAGAGTAAATTTGTTCTGTCTTCACCTACTAGATAAGAAGGGTCAATCCTGAATAACTGTAAATACAGCAACTATGAAGAATACAAACTCTCATTTTCTTCCTGTTTATTATTTCTTTAAAATTACGTCTGAGACCTTCCACAGACTTGAGACTGAGAGAACATTTTCAACAGCTTTCACTCATTTGGAAGACTAGATTCCTTTGGGAGTTAATTAGGCTTAGCTTTTAGCTACACTAAAAGTAACATTGAAAAGGGGACTCGGCCCCCAATTTGCCTAATTTATAATTTTCTCATGGTAGCACCACAAAGTCAAAAAAACTAACTGACACTGCATGAGTCCTGTTTTGTTGAAATGCAAAGTAAAGGAGATTTGCTTAAACATTCTTTCAGCAGGAACAACCGTTGGCTTTGCACTGCACTGGATGAACAGTGTTTTGGGCCCATTGTTTCTCCTTTGAATGCCAATAAACTACAGCTGAAGCACAACAGCTTACTAAAAGCATACAAGTACTGTCAAAACCAATCATCTATAGAGGTTCTTGATGTGGGACTCATCTGCCCCAATAAATCCTGTATGATCTCTGAAATTCATCAAAACATTAAGGAGTAAGAAACACTTCCAGAGGCGATTCACTACAACTATCTTAGATATTTATTTTACAATGAAAAATTCGCCTTCAGGATGTGTCCATCTTCATCCCTCAGTGACAGAGGAAATCTAGGCAACTAGTTTAGCCTTCATCTATTGCGCTGGTGGGGACAGCAAGAAGAATGTAAGCTGCAGTGCAAAGAACTCAAAAGTGCTTGTGTCAGCAGGTATTTTTGAAAAAAAAAAAAAAAAAACCAACAAACCCACAAAAAAAACAAACCAAAAAACCAAACAAACAAGCAAACAAAAAAAAAAGCTTTGGATCCATCACTAAGATCATATACTTTTTCCTCGTATAAAACTTATTACAGGGTGTTCTTTAATGGACTGCCTAATAACAACATGTATTTTCAATTTGGAAGTAACAAACAAAATAATGGAGAATTTGAAATAGACGACTTTCTGACCTGTCTTTTGTCTTTAAGAGGTATGTATGACAGTCCTCCCCTCAATCAAAGCACATTCTGTCCCTTACTTTATCATACACAGACAGTCTATTGGACCAATACAGGTTATGAAAGAATACAATTGTTTACAAAAGCATAGCTTAGACTGAACTTCTACAGTCAGGATATACTGAATTGTGAAGGTGTTAACACAATTGGTTATTTTACCTGCATAGCACTCTTCCCCAGCTTAACCACCTCAAACAAAGTGACAGGGTCCCCTTCTCCATTCTGCTGAGGGTGGCCATTAGCTCTTCCACGACTTGCTCCTCTAGCTGCAGATTCAGGACGACCCTTGTCTGCTGGAGACTTCCGAGGTTTCTTAGTGGCAGACTGGGCAAAGAAAACCAGTAGAATGAAAATTTATTATAGCTATACCTGAAATCACTCAATGTATCCTTATAAATTATACATAAATATTACACACACATTTATACACTCCCACATGTGTATACGCACAAGTATCACAGAAAAAGCCGGGCTGGAAGGCATCTCAGGAGGTCTCCACAGCCTGACCTCCTGCTCAAAGCAGGGCCAGCTATGAAATTCAACCAGGTTGCTTAGGGCTTTATCCAGTCGGGTACATATATTTTTATTTATCAGTAGTTGTTGTGGAACGACTTTAAAAGTACTATCACGTCAAGGTAATAGTGGTGAATTTCCAATGTTGGAGAGTCCGTTCGCATCAATACCCATATTAGCCTTATTCAACACAAACAGTGGACAACAAGACTAAAACTAGATAAATGGCAGAAAATCACAGACAGGACAGCAAAGGTGTTTTAACACACAAAATAAACTTCTAGAATAACTAATGATCTTTGGATGACAATATGTTATTAAAAATACACTAGTCATGTTAACATTCATTTTCTGTATTTTCATTTTTATACAACTTTTATAAGAAACCGTACATAAAGAGTCAGCTCTTCAACTCAACTCAAATTAAATCACTAAATTTATACAGCCAGATATAACAGATCATCATAACAGCCCCTTGTTTCAAGATTTTATGAGTTAAAACATTTTCCCTGTGAATTTAAATTATTTAATGTAAATTTTCTCTGGATTCTTCAGGCTTATAATCAGGTGATACAGGTCCCACTTGTAAGAAATAATCTAGTGAACAGTTCACTCTGAATTTAAGTCACCTCAGGCCAAAAAAGAAAAGTTTCTGGGGAAAATAACGTAAGATTTCTGCTATGATCTTACTTCCATATTCTATTCTTTCTCCCTACTGTGAGGCAGACAAAAGCAAAAGCTGCCATTTTCTGCAGAACCAGGAAGCTATTTTGAAGAATTATGTTAAAGAAAACAACACACAAGCATCTCGAATATTACATTTAGGACAATATCCTCACAGTACCATTTACCTGAGTGTACTATCAGCCAGTTTCTATTAAAGCTTTTAGTAAAGAACACAAAGTCAACATTTTTGGTTGCATCTTCCAACTGCAGACACACTAAGAATTTTCCTGCAGAGGAAAAAGATCTCGTTTCTGGAAGAGAGCTGGTAGAAGACGGTCTAGCTTTCCCCTTACTTTAAAAGGGATCACTGCTGGTGGGGCCAGAGGGCTAAAGAAAAGGGCTAGGTAGGCTGCAGCTGCAACTGCCTCTTGCGAATATTCAGTTAAGGACTTGTAGGCAAGTGCAAGCTGGAAAGCTTAAAATAATGGTACAATCTCTGTAAGAAGTTTTTTGGATAACATCTGCACTTATGATCAGAAGAATAAGCGTTCTCCCTCAATGAATTTTTAAACGTGTGCAAAGCTGCCTTTTATCGGCAAGAAAGCTATCAACGCATGAAATGTTTGAGCTCTGCTGAGCTCCAGAGAGCCACATGATCACTATTTAATAAAACTGCAAAGAATTAGAACTAAATTGACTCTTTTGAGATATATAATCCATGTGCTTATTCAATCTGGGTGACAGTAAACCATAAGCACTTCAACTACCTACAAGTACTGCTAAATGAAAGCAGGAAGGCAAATTGATGCCCTCCGTGGAAGTTAACATAAGCCCCCTCTATAACTCGGTTTTTCCCAATGTGCAATTCAAAGGGAGACATTAAACACTGCAAGGATGAAGGAAAAGCAAGTCAGAGATGGATGTGAAATGCCCACATCCAAAGACACCTTGCTACTGGAAAGCAATGAGACATGTCATCTACACTGGCAGGAGTACTATGGATCAGCACGCACACGCTCAAAATGAGCAATCACAAGACATGTAAAGGCTCAGTTTAAACTTCACTTTTGTCAGGTATCCTGGAGAAAGGGAGTGCTTTGACCAAGATTCATAGTTTGAATTAGAAGGGTGAGAAGACCAGTGAGCTCTCAGAAGAGGTACAGAAGTAACCGACTGTACTTTTGGCAGAATTACTGGACAAAGCTGGATGCTTCAAGTCCAAGTAAGTATCTCAATATCCTGAACCTGAATTAACACCAGACACAGTAGTGAATATACTTCAGAATCTATACCACAGTTTCTCTCTGGTATAGATTTTCTTATGACAATGAGAACATCTCCCACAGTGGGGAAATCAAACCTTTCACTTAATAAAAGCCATTCCGCATCCAAGCTGGGGTAGCTAAATCCAGATGCAGGATCTGTACTGAATCCTGCCTCAAGAGACAAAACAAGCAGACAAAAGGACCCTCCACTGAGAAACTGCAGAAAATCCAAAACTAGAATTTTCTAAGTTAGGCAGGGATTAACATTAGCTTCAGGTGGAGAGGTACTAGAGGAAGGGTGCCCACCAGACTTCCACTCCAGAGCACTTCCACCCAGTCGGCATCTGACAGGAAGCCCAAGCTCAATCCTGCTCCAGAGTACAAGTATGAAACAAGTCATACGTAGGTTCTCCAGTCTCCAGAAATCAACTGCTACCCTAATCATGAAGTTTCACAACCACAAGGCACAGAAGTGAGGAACTGGCGTTACCTTATTCATTAACATACAATATTACAACGCTGTTGTCAGACATTACTCACATCTAGCGTCCCTGAATTACAGCAAGAAACTTTGCAGGTCGTCTTGACAGATCTGAGCTTCAAAGAGGTTCGTTCCTACCTCTGAGTACAAAGTTGAATACGTAACCCCATCCCAGAATGGAGACATCAAATGCCACTGAAGCAAATGAAAAAAAGCATGGACTGGTACAGCCACAAAAACGCAAAGAGGACTCCTTCATGATAGAGGTTATCTGTGGAATATCTGCAGAGGTAGGGTGTTCTTGGAAGTGGAGTTACAAACTCAAGCTACACATCTAAAAATTACATTTGGCTTTGAGGATGCCAAACAGAGGTAGCCCTGCATCCCAAAAGAGAGAAGCCTGCATTCACAGGAAAGGGTGGCCCTTCAGCTCAACACAAACAAACCCCGTCCTCTAATGCCATGAAGAGCTTCCACTCAGAAACAGCCCTGCCCAAGGATGAGCATGGCTCCAGTAAAACTGTCAAGACTATCATTGACAGGTGTAAAATGTGATGTTTCATAAGATCAGAGTGAATTAGTAGCAAGTCTACTCTTGTGAGGATCCACCAAATGGTCACCAAGATACAGGAAAAACAGGACCCCTGCTTTCTAACAGGAACACCAATGGTAGTTACTGCTTGCCCCTTTACATCCTTTCAGCCAGAAATTTCCTGCTTCTACCTAAAGCCCCCTTAAATTGACAGTCACGCATGGGGTTGGGGTTTTTTTTTTTCCCTTTTTAAGTGTCAGTCTGTCAGAGTCCTGAGGTGGGTAACAACTGGTTGTTTTATCCTCTCAAAACTGACCGTTCTCCTGTTTATGAGAGGGGTCTCAAAAGTCACGGAAAAGGCAAGCTACCTAACAGTACCGTATCTAAATATATTTGAAAATACTTGTAACAGTTTCCATAACCCAGGCATCTGCTGCAATGACAGAGATGACACTGAGGCGAATTAGGACTACAGGAGGGAGGGATCAAGCAGCAGGACAAGGTAAGAAAGCTGGAGCCTTTTTGCTCACACAGCAAGAACAGTGCTGCTTGGAGCCGCGAGCCTGCAGCCGATAAATCTGTGCTTTGTCCCCCAGACCCAGGACAGACACTCGGACTGGTGGTGGTGTCAAAATGGACTGAGTTGCCAAATTAAAACAGAAGTCACTAATGATTTTTTCAGATCTGTGCAGCAGATTCAACCGACAACAACTAAGGCTGAGGATTTATACACACCAGCATTAGGAAATTCAGAAGTTCCAGAACGTGCCACAGAAGCAACTCTAAAAACCGCCATACTGATGGCCACACAGTTTAGCTGTTGCTTTATGGCTTAAACTAAGGCAAGCAGGAAACAAAATACTTACCCTGACTGCAATTAAACTAAAACAATGACAATTCAGAACTTTGTAATAAATCAGCTAGATAATACATTTCCTTTCGTGCCTTTAAAGTGATTAGGGGGAAAAAAAGTGACCCGCATTTGTAAAATCAGGTAATAAAGTGAAAGTTAATTCACACACTACAAAAAAAGAAACCGTAGAAGCGGCTTGACATTTTCCATTAACATTCCCCAAGTTGATCTGATGCACCTCACAAAGAAATAAAGACAGTAAAAGTGTTACAGGTCAGTAACTCTACCTAACCCACTGCTTTAAATGATGCCCTCTGTGTGCATTTATGCCATAAGGAATTTAAAGCAATACCCCATTTCTCAAGACAGCTGGAAGAAGCTTTTTAACCTTCCACTTGAGGAAGACTGTAGAACTTGCCTCTCAAAGGCATCATCATCTTGAGAGGTCTCTGTGTTATAATCTCGTGTTAAGCGGAAGAAGAGTGGTAACGTTTGAGCTCTTTCTGAACAAATCCTGACTGAAAAAAGAAGGCTACCGCACACTCTGTAACGTCACCATGGTTATCTAGGGAGAAGTTCTTGGATACAAACGGTCTGTCCTTTGGACTTTTTCATCATAGAAACAAAGAAGGTTCTCTGTGTTGAAAGCTTCATCCTGCAAATAAAGACAGATGCAGTCCCCCTAACATCCAGTGTGAAGAGAGTGGCTTCAGCTGTAGCACAGCCAGTTTAGAACAAAAAAAAAACCAAAACCAAAACCAAACCAAAACAAAACAAACAAACCAAAAAAAAACAAAAACAAAAACCAGAGGCAGTGTTAGGGGGCAGGGAGGGGGGTGTTTGCTTTTTTCATCCTTATTTGAAAACAAAAAAAAAAGCAAGCGTTCTAAAAGTGATCATAAAGAATCAAAAGAGCCTGCTATAAATGCTTGAATCAATTCTATTCTTCTAGCTGAGGCAATTACTAACAAAAAAAAAAAGACTATTTCTACAGAAAAATGAAGAATAGATCACCTTGTCAAAAATACAAGGGCCATCCCATCAAAAGCATAAAAGGAAAACTTCTAATGCCATTAGGATTTCTCCACCAGGAAGCTACAAGTGGCGGGATAGAGAAGTCTTCGCATACTGTCTGTACGTGCACTGCATTTCCATGGAACTACAGAAAGACTTACTTCAGCTTTAAGGGACAGACCTAAAATATCAGGCAAGCAAGCTGAAACAGGACACTGATGTAAGTCACACAAAACACAGACCTCGACTACTATAAAAAGAAATTTTTCCAAGAGGATTCCTTCCTACTATTAATCAGGACATGTATGATTTGGAACTAGAAGGAAAATTCAGCCCCCTGCAGTATCTAACATCCATGCTACAAGACTAAATAAGGCTAAGAGTCTGCTGCAAAGTTAAAATTTCTCATATGAATGCAAAGATAAGGTATTGTGGTCTGTCTCCTCCATACAAAATACAAAAAGACCTGAAAGCAAAACCGTACAGCCTGTGCTGGGGACAAAAGGATCAGAAGTGCCTTGTTCCACTTTGCCTTAATAGAAGAACCTGAAGAGAGGAGCTGGAGAAAGGTATGCTGCAGCCCTGAGTACGGGATGAGACACGCACCGGTGGCGATCTCAGTATTGCCACCTCTGGAACAGAAAGACGGATGTTTCTTCTTGTCCTTTGAGTCAAAGAGGTTAATCTGTCTACTCCTGCTTCAAAGCTGAAATACAGCCAGGGACACCTCTCACTCCCTCAGCCGAGGTTTAAGCCAAGCTATTCTGAGCTCCTGGGAAGGTAAGGCCAGGTAGGTTAAAATAAAGCATGCCAACAACACCGAACAGAGAGCAGAAAAAAAAAGGATACACAAATAACTCATCTGAGCCCTAGCTCGCTAATGTGAAAGCTGCATTGCAACATAAGCCTTCGGGCTTTCAAATCCCCTACCTAGAACAGGAGAGCGCATCCAAACCTATGTATTACAATAATGCAGGAGACAGAAAAGGCATTTTTGGCCAATGTTACTCGGCAACTTCAACGTTATAAGTCACTCCTTAAATACACCCCACACAATTCACTAAATACACATCCAGGTGGTATGCTCACAGACAGTATCACATAAATAGATGTGCCAAAATATCCCAGTGAGTGGACAGATTCACCTCTCAGCCAGTCGTTCCACAGGCATCTGGCCTACAAGTGTTCAGAAGTGGACATGAGCAAGGGGGAGGCCATTGTCAATGCTAGAACAGGACACGGTGCAACTCCCGCTAAATTCACTGCAAGGGTTGGTGAATTCAGGATGAACAGGTTAGCTTCTGAGAGTAATTCTGAAGGACCAATGCACTTAATCTCTGCAAGCTGACTGTATAGTCTACTCAGTCTCAGTACTCATTAGAATAGTCTCTTATAGAAGTGGAGGGGCAACTTGGAAAGCAGCGTTTTTAGGAAGGGAAAGTTCCCAAAAATATTAAGGTTCTCTGTGAACTGAAGAGCTATTCATTACAAATGGCTAATTTTCAAATGAGGATCATCTCCTTACAAAAGTCTCAAATTTGCAAAGAATAATGTCTGTCTTTCAAAAAGAGTCTGGAAAATCCTCTAGTGGCTGTCTATCTTTCTAATAAAAGGTGGAGTCCATTCCATAATACTACAGCAGAAATCTATTTAAAATAAATACATGTACATGTGTACAGCTCTGCAAAAGAAGCATGCAGCTAGACAAAACAGCACAGAAGAGGAAACTCTCCTTCCAAAAGAGGTCAATATGTTTATGGCAGATGTGTCGCTGTACCTGTGATGGCCTAAGGACATAAGCAAATCAGCATTTTGCAGGGAGAGATCAAATCTTATTAGACCATAATATTTTTGTTAGGGAAAAAAATAAACCCACACAAAAAATGGAAGAGCCTTTGGGCAGAAAAGCCTCTCTTTACATCCATAACAGAAATGAAAAACATCAAAGCTAAGCATCAGTTGAGAAAACCAGCTCTGAATTTAACTAAATATTATAACCTGTTTCACATCTGAGAGTAGAGGTAGGTGGTACCTGTGGAGGAAATAAAAATGTTAGCAGATGGGGTGAAATGTCAGAGCTGCACCTCCTGTAAGAAACAGGTAATTCACCTGTGGAAAGCAGATGGGTTAGTAACATGGATAGGTGAGCGAGGTGGAGGAGGAGGGAAAGTGAAATATGGCATTTTCAAAACCGAAGGCTGAGGGGAGACCTTATTATGGCATACAAGTATCTCAAGGGTGGGTTGAAGGAGGATGGAGCCAGGCTCTTTTCAGTGGTTCCAAGTGACAGGACGAGGGGTAACAGGCACAAGTTAGAACACAGGAAGTTCCGTTCAAATACACAGAAACACTTCTTTACGGTGAGGGTGACAGAGCACTGGCACAGGCTGCCCAGGGAGGTTGTGGAGTCCCCTTCTCTGGAGATTTTCAAGACCCGCCTGGATGCAGTCCCGAGTAATGTGCTCTGGGCACTCCTGCTTTAGCAGGGGAGTTGGACTAGATGATCTCTAGAGGTCCCTTCCAACTCTGATAATTCTGTGATTCTGTGAAAACCAAAACCTCAATTACTAAGTCCATGGCTTTTAATATCAAATAATATTATAAATTTAATTGCTTAGATTAGACTTTCCAAGGTGTTTGCATTTCTCCTCAAGGATACTAGTCATTGAGTGGCTTTTTCCTTTTTGGTCTTTTTTTTTTTTTTTTTTTTGAAGAACCTTATTTATTCCTTTTTGTTGCTGCAGTATCAATTACAAGGGCAGGTTTTGATTGTATCCAGACATACGTATTTTGTGAAGTCACCCAAAAATGGCTGAATTTGGGGATGAGGGAGGAGCAATAGATGTCATTTATGTTGACTTTAGCAAGATTTTTCAACAGCCTCCCACAATATTCTTGTATCCAAGTTGGGAAGCTGTGGTCTGGATGGGTAGACAACTAGATGGATGGACAAGTGGTTGAACTGTTGGGCTCAGAGTATAGTGGGTAATCCTCTACCTGGAATTTGGCGATGAGGGAGTGCAACAGAAGTCTCACTGGAACACATACAGTTTCCCCATCTTTGTCAGATAGCCAGACAGGGTAAAGAGAGTATGCTCCTGTAAAGTGTGCAGATCACACCAAATTGGCAGAGATGCTGCTTAATGACATCACAGGCAAGACGGCTAGCGGCAGCCTGGAGGACTAGGCTAACAGTACACTCAAAATTCAGCATGGACAAAAGCAAAGAGCCTCTCCAGCAGAGGAATAAATCCCCGCACCAACACAGGCTGGAGACCAGCTATGCAGGGAACAGCTCTATGGAAAAAGACCTCGGGGTCTTGGAAGACAGCAAACTGGACACGCAATAGCCATGTGCCTGAGCAGCAAAGGCCATCGGCACTCCGGGCTGCACAAACAGGAATATAGCAGTACACCAAGGAAAGTGATTATACCCTTTTACTCAGCCTTTCTTAGCCCTATCTGGAATACCATGTCCACCTTTGTCCCTCTCACTGCGAGAGAGGTATTGATAAACTAGAACAAGTTCAGCAGAGGGCTACCTACATAGTTGGAGGGCTGGAGACACTTCTGTGAGGCTTTTTGCAGTGGCATACAGTGGGAGGACAACTGACAGTAGTAATGAACTGCAGCAAGACAACTGATCTCCTTTAAGGGAGAATTTTTTCAAGAAATAAAATGGAACAGGCTGCTGAGAGAGGCTGTGCAGTCTCCAGCCTTTGGG
The DNA here is from genome assembly GCF_965231255.1 of Vanellus vanellus. NCBI lineage: Eukaryota > Metazoa > Chordata > Aves > Charadriiformes > Charadriidae > Vanellus > Vanellus vanellus. Next base: position 27,658,813 of record NC_138913.1, on the reverse strand, counting down.
GGTTTTAAGACCAGACTGGAAAAGCCCCAGGCAATGTGGTCTGATCCCAAAGCTGATCCTGCTCTGAGCTGGAGGTTGCAATGAGACCTCCTGAAGTCCCTCCCAGCCCAATTCCATGACTGACTAGCGTTATTCCTCTTCTCCAAACCTCTTCCAATCCTAATATACCCTTCATTGAGATTCTGGGGCAGAGGTCGAGAAGGGAAGAGAAACTAGAATTGTGCAAAGTATTCCAAATTTTGGCAAACCGCACAGTTTTATAAAGGACACAGTATTTGTTTTATTCTCTATTCTCTTCCTCAAAAGTTTAAAAACACGTTTGGGGGGGTTTTGACCTCTATTGAGTATTAAGATGATGCTTTCATGGAATCATCTCTGACAACCCTATGGCCTTGCTCCTTAAGCAGCAGCAGTCAGCTCACAGCCCATCATTTTATGTGCAAAGCAATGGCTGCTTCCTCTGTGCGTTCGTCACTTTACGATCATGTACGCTTAATGAGCCTGGAGTTGTTCTAAGCACAATGAGCAATTGCTCCTGTAGAAACTTGCTAGCAGGACCAGTAGCGTGCTTCAGCAAATATTCCCATAGGAGCTACTAATAAACTCAAAAAGAGGGATGGGAAACGCTTTTTGTAACATTCACCTTTCCTTTCCAGGAATGTGTGGTGGGCACAAAATACCACTAATGTTGCTTTAAGTTAAATTCCTATGCTCTGACAACCTTCTGGATTAGCAATCAGGTTGCACCACCCTCTTTCTTTTTTTTTTTTTTATTAGATCTGCAAAAACTCATATATTTACTAGCGAGATATTCTTATGATAATTTTGGATTTTGCCCTTTGATTACAAGTTACATAAACACATGACCTGTTCTCTTTACATGTTTCTTTAAAGCTTCCTGTAAAGAAGATCCATGTTTGTGAGCAAATCTGTCCTGCTGACGAAGAATATATGCCATCATAGGCAACATTGTTCAAAAGCTTGCAAAAAGGAAGATGACGTGCCCAGAAAAGCCCAGGATTTTAAATGTTGGCTCCCAAAGTAAGTCCAGAAACTGATGCAAATTGAAAACCAATACTATGGAGGAGTTTGCTCCGCTTTGGCCAGCATGCTTGAGGGGAACACATGGCTCTGCCCATTCTTACAGCCTCACTAGCCCATGCTTAAGGAGTTAGACTTAGGGTGGAAGGTGTTAGAGTTAAAAAAGAAAAAAATATCTCAATCTACTAGTGAGATATATAACATGTTCATACTGGGGGTGTACTTACAGACAAACACTAAGAGCAGAATCAAAACTGTTAATAACAAACACACAGAAGAGCCCACCAAAAATCTTATTCCACAGCATGATGTACTTCCAGTGATATAATCAAGAGAACTACATCTGATGACCTTGAAGAACTAAAATGAAGGACAAAACGACACACAGAACCTTTTCTGTATTTTCCAGTACATTGGTTATTTTATAGAACAAATGAAAATAAGAGAAAGCCTCCTTAAATACTACGTATAATAGAGAATTGTTTCTGTATGTTCCTGTTCATGGGATAGCAATGGGCAAAGACTACTGAAGAACAGCGAATCTTACAGAACAGATAGCAATGTCGTTTGCTACACTATTCCAGAGAATAGGTTGAAGCTCCCGATCTATATGTAGCATGCAGTGTGTGTCAATTACATGAATTTTTAAGATGTGTTAAAAGATCTTCTGAGGCATTTAGCTAATACTATGCTGCAACTCTTCCGTTCACATTAAAAGATTATCAGTTACTAAAAAGGATGGCTCAAATGTCATTTGCCACTTAAAATCCATTACAACTTTTAAAACAGAAAGTCGTCGTGCTTACTGAGATTATTCTCATGTCTAGAAGAATGTTGTAATATGACAAAAATAACAAAATTGTAATGTTCATGTAAGTAACTAGCGAAAGAAAAATTAATAGCTTTTATGAGCTCATTTTTATGTCCCTTTTTAAACACTCCAAGCATTGTTTTTATACCGATCTGATAAATATTTCATACTACAAGTCTTCATGAAGTTTGACATAGGGCTCATTAAAAGCCTATTTACGTGACCACAAGATGATTAGATGAAAAACAGTTTGCAGTCAATTTTAAATAGATGCATAACAAAACAAAACTAAATTACACATACTGGAGGCCTGCCAGGACGGCCCCTTTTCCTTTTTCCTTTGACTTCTGCTTCTTCGAGCTCACTGCCAGCATCTGAATGTGCAGTAGTTTCATTTGTAGAATCCCTAGGGGGGGAAAAACACTAGATAAATTAAAATGATTTGAAATCAACAAGTAATCTATAACTGACTGATTAAATATTTAGTCCTAAGCCAGGAAAAAAAAAGTCAGCATTAAAAGGCTTGCGACATTTATTCTGCAAACTAAGGAACTAACCATTGTAAGCCCCGGCAAAAAAGCCTTACCTTTTTATGGGCTGGAAAGTTATTTTATAGACTGGAAGTTATTTAAATTAACAGCTTCTTTTGAAACCATATTACACTTCAAAAACTATCTATATTAAACAGCACATTCTCAACATATCCATCCCACAATGTATTCACTAGTATCAACTTTCTTTTACTCTCAGTAACTACTTCCCAGCTGCTTTCCATGCCATGAGAAAGCAAACTGGAGTCCAATGCAGCCATCACATCATTAGAACAGTTACATGAGTTCCCACTAGGGTTAAATTGTCTTTTTAGTCACACTTGAAGACAATAGTATTGTGCAGCTGTTAATAAAGAGAGGATTAACACTGACCATGAGGCACAAACCAGAAAATTCACTTTGATCTGAAGACATTTATAATTCTTGCAGTTAGAAAAATGTTTTCACTTGTACAATGAGAAAGCCTGGATGTTGCTCAACAGCTATTAGCAGAGAAGCCCACAGTATAATTTTTCAGTCATTCCTGCTTTAAACTTAAGACCATACTAAGTAGGGGAAAAAACATTACCCCAATTTCCACTCCCTCCCACAAGCCAGGGGCACAGGTACTTTGCCTTCAAAATACACCTGGCTGCTTGAAGAGACTCAGCTCGTAATTGATCTTCTGAGGCATGAGATTTTGCCCATGAAGAGCTCACAACAAAACCATAGATGTTACTGATGTGCTGTATTTTTAGTTCACATGACCACCAGCACATGAGAACTCTGTAAATGATGGGTCATGCCTAGCTCTAATCACAGATTTCTTCAAATCCTATATCATTTCCTGGAAGTGAAAGGAGTTAAATTGCTGTAAAACACGTGCAAGGGGAAGGTGAAAATCAGACCTATTCCATTATTTTATACGGCCTCAAATATAAAAGGTGACACTAGTAATCTGGTTTGCAGAAACTGAGAAGCTTCAGCAAGCCAAGATCTACACAGATCTTCCACGTTGTCTGGGGTTTTATTCTTTTATTTTCTTTTATAAATCAGGAATACTTCACAAATCTGCTGTATCACCAAGAAAGCTATTTAGCAATGCAGAAAGATACAAACATCATCGTATCAACCAAGAATGTTCTGATACTTCTCTTTACTGAAATGTCTGTATTGTTCTAGGACTGCTCTATCCCAAATAGTTCTGCGGAACTACGATGAATTTCTAATATTAAAACATTATTTTTCAACCTTTTCCAGTTTGCAAGCACAAAACTACCAGGGGGTCCACAGAATCCTTTACAAAAGCTAGAATGCAGTAGAACATAAATGAATCGCCTTTTCCGAAAGTAACCTCAATGGATTATCTCTAAATACTCTACACACCCCAGAAAACCAGGCACCCTAGACTAAAGAACGTTCAAGTACATTTGAGTTCCCAAATAACACGCTTGTAAAACAATATCTTTACAAAATACTGAAAATGCAGCTTTGTCGTGATAAAATTAAAGAGAAGTAGCTTTTCTGTTTCATAAAATACGCAATTTGAAAAATTCAGTATCAAGCTACGAATGTGGAAAAAGAAAAATTGTAAAATGCCTAAAACCAAATAAAAGATACCCCGCAAACACAGTTCAAAATGATTTGGTGAAATAGGGCCACACTAGTGAAAAGTAATACAGTGAACACAGCTGAAAACAATGCCTAAGCGGATGGACGTATCCGGCCTTCACTCAAAGACCAGCCGTCACACTGCAACTCAATTTGAGAAAAATGCATATTGCCTCACAAAGACAATTTTTTTTTTTTAATAACTTTTGAACACAGAAGTGAGGAACCCCATAAAAATATCTGCTGCTTTCTAGTGCTGTAGAGAAATTAAAGCTCTTATCTCTTGCTCTCTATAGAAAAAAATAAGCTTCTCTCTGGTCTATACAGATCTTTACTGGAAAAATTTTAGGCATGGTGCGGTCTAAGCAATACCCCCATTCCTGAGGAAATGCTGTAGCTTTGCAAGCTTACAAAACCACACCCCTAATATCATCAGGATAAAGATTTTTCTCTATTAAAACCAGATTCAGCAGTCCTCCTAGGCAAATGGCTCAAACACTTCCCTTGAAACACTACAGCTATATAAATAAATTGAACTGTACTAATATTTTGCATGCATCTAGTCCACAGAGAACTTGACTTCGCTACAGCCTGTCTGGGTCTAGCAAAACCTACTGAGATTTGTGTGTTTAGTTCAGGAAATTTCAATTGTTTCAGAACACTGCAAATGGAAGGAGCAGTTTAATTATTAACCACCTTCTCTTCTTTGTCTTAAACAGACTGCTGTCTTAAATCTGACAATCATGCGTCTCTAATATTTTTCTGGTAAAACTTCTCTGGTTTGCTGGAAACCTTTTGGGAAAAGCTTAATAAATCAGTACTAAGGGTGAGATTCACCTAATCTAAGTTTGAGACATATACAATGCAGAAAATGGAAAACCTTAAAGTGCAACATACCTCAAGCTAAGGTCAGCATCCAAAACTGGTCAGATAGCTTATGTTTTATGAATATTCTTCCACTGAGGGTATGGTGATATAGACAAGCAGCTCAAACATAAATGCTTGAAATTAAACAAGCTGAATCTCACCCTAACAATATGTGAGGCAGAGAGAAGATTTCTTTCCGGCAAGGAACATACGTAGGTAAGGAGTAAGGGGCAAACATCAGAAAGTAAGTTCCCTTCAATCCTCACATTATTTGGCATAGGGAGACAGGATCAAGGACAACCTACAGTCCCTGACGGATTTAATGTCAAACTAAACGTAATTTCAAGCAGCAGGGAATTCTGTCCAAATCATACACCTCCTGCACAAAAAGGCCCCTCCGCTGCGGCCTTGGCTCCCTTCAGGCGGGGAGGTGGTACTCCAGGCTTCTGTCAAGGCCTTACAGCTGCTCTGGGGACACATACACACACATGCCCCTTTTCTTTTTATTTCTCAACTCAGAGGAGGAGTAAAGCATCTCTTAACTGCCTGCAGCTCTGTCAGGTTTTTAACACTCATTGAGGAGAGCATCTGGCCAGCATTCATCTCCCTCATTCCCTACGCGTCTTGCAGAACTGCGAGGAAGTCATTTATCTGGTGGCAGTCATCCACATCTTAATAGGCCAAAATTATCCTATCCCTATTTTGCGCGTGTGTGACTCGTCACCTGAGGGGAAAACTTAGGCTTAGTCACAATTTATCTTTCCTGAAGCTGTTGGGAAGGAAGATAATCTGGGCCTAAGGAGACCTGCCTCATCGAAGGAGAGGAGAGGCGGCAGTGCCTGAGGCCAAACCTTTCCTCTCTAAGACACCTTTGACATGACAGAGAAATAAGAGAATTTGGCAGAGACCTACAAGATTGGGGTGGGCAGAGTAAAGCAGACAAGTCATAACCCCTTTCAGGGGCCCAAGTTTATTCTGCTTTTCTTTCTGGCTTCTGTGGAGGTGAAAGCAAACTAGAAAACCGGCAGTAACTCCAGGATCTCTCCTGAAAACTCCGGATATCATTTCCAATTTATATTAACTAGTTATTGAAACTAACCATACAATAATGAAGAATTAACATATTACTGGGCAGCCCTTTGCCATGTCATGCTTCTGAAGAATATTAGACACAGTAAATTTCACATCTCTGAAAAATACATCAAAGCAAATTTACCTTCCTTCTACTATTACATAAAGCCCTAGCTATAGAGTTTATACCACCCACCCCCTTAAAAACACACCACACCAAAAACCTATGATGTTTGTGTACCAGGTTTTGTAAATAAAAATGCTTCTGTAAGTTTTTATCAGCATTGCTGAGGTGGCTCGAGGTTCTGGCAGAGATAAATTCAGTAATTGCTACCACCAGACTCAGCCTTGTGAAGAAAAGCATTCATGAAGAAAAATGGCTAAATGCACAGGCTCATGAATCATGGATGAATCAGCTCTCATGGTTGATCTTCAAAATCTAAAGAGGAACATGCCTCACAGCAAATATGAGTCATCCCATTGAGAGAAGACTCATAACAGTCAGTCACCCAGGTCAAATACACCAGAGGTTTTTTTCTCCTACATCTGAAACACCAATAAGTAAAATCCTGTCTTCACTGCATTTTGAAGTCACTTCTATAAATCCAGAAAGATTAAAGATTTCTCCTTTCATGTTCCCTAAACAGAGAAGAACCTGGGAGGGAATATTTGATATGGTCCTAAGGAAAGTACATTGATATATCAAATTGACTTTAGGACCCTTTGTTTAAAGGAGGTAGCCAAAAGATTAGAAAACGTTATAAAACAGTAGAAACAAAGAGTGGTAGATAATCCTCAAAGCTGCTTATTGAAGAGCTAGAAAGAAAATCTTGGCTTTCTCTGTGTGGAACCAGATTGTGGCTTCCCAAATCTAAAGGTGTGAAGCTAATACCCCTAACCAAAGATTGCTTCAGGTTCTCTCATCCTTAGCCAGACTCCTTTCTGAATAGTCTGCTTGGGACCTACTAAATCAATGGTTATCATTTTCTTTGATACCTTGTCCGCACCAGACTTTATGTTCTGAGCCCTCGGTAGAGCCTCAAAACCTTTACCTTTAAGTCCTACTTGATTTTTTTCTTTTTCCCTTTTTTTTTTTTTTTTTTTGGTAAAAAGACAGACATCATTTCGTCTATATGTATTACTGACGATGACATCTCAGCAACACTTTGCATGGTGGCACTAAGTGATTCCCAGCTCTACAGGTAAAAACAACAGACATGTTTCCTTTCACTTTTTAAAGTCGCATACTAGTGGTGGCTCATAGTCATCTTCTGATTAAAGAATATGCCGACATGTTTAATGTCCCTCAGGTTTTTCAGCTGGTGTGCAGAGTTACCAGATCTATTAATATGCACTTTTTAACCTTAAACTCTATGCTATTTCATTCACTTCTTAATGCCACCTAGCTTCTTGAACTGAGAAAGGGAATATCCTTTTCCCACCATTGCCATGACAGAATCCCCCACCTTTTCATCCTCGGCATGTTTCAGAAGCACACTCTCACTTCTTTTCCTGCACATGCAGGAAAATAAGAAGCGAGAAAACTTTTTTCCACAACTACCCTCAAAGCCAACCAGAACCACCCCCAGGGCTGATGCTCGCCCCTCAGTGCCACCCATCAGGGTCATCCCTTGGGACCAGCCCTGCAGGAGAAGGTGCTGCTGGTGCCCGGGCACAGACTCCCCGCAGCCCCTGGGGAGCCCATGCTGGAGCGGGTGTCCACGCTGCAGCCCTCGGAGGGCCCCGGGAGGGGTGTAGAGGGCAGGGAGGGCATAGAAGAGTCAGTAATGAAGGGCTGAAGTTGAACGGGGGAAAAGGGTGAGGACAGACAGAACACATTTTCATTTGTGTCTCTGTTTCTCACCATCATCCATATCTTTTTTAACTGGCAATAAATTGATTTTCCCCAAGTCGAGCATGTTTTGCCCGTGAGGTCAATTGGCAAGTGATTTCCCTGTCTTTATCTCACCCCACGAGCTTTTTCATCTTGTTTTCTCCATCTGTCCTGTTGAGGAGGGGAGCGAGAGAACAGCCGAGTGGGCATCTGGCATCCAGACAAGGTCAACCCACCACTCTAAATAAAGCTCCATTTCGTTCCTGTTTCTAAAACTCCTTTCTTGGTTCTACTTGATTTACTCTCTAACTCCCCTCATTATAGACTTCCACTGTATTTTTTCCAGTAGTTCACTTTACCCAGGTTCAGTGATGTTCCCATTTGTCTAAGCCGCTCCTATTTCCCAGCAAGACTAAAAGATGCTAACACCACTTGCTGTCTTCAGTTGTAGAGGCCAACAATAAATACAGCTCAGTCAGAAACAGTACACAACTGGAATATACAAATACAGTCAATTATGACTAAACCCCATTCACATTTCTGAAATCTCACAACATTCAGATGCATAAAAGTAGCAAAGATTTTGTTTTGCTTTTCACAGCAAAGTTAAATCTCCATACGTAGAAAGAAGTATCTTTTAGATTAGGTGTTTTATTTTTCACACAGTTTTTCAGCATATGACAACACAGGAGGCCCAGAACAGTCACAGTAATCTGCACTTCTCTCAAGCTTTATCTTCACAATCACCTCTCCGTTTACTTCTACCTTTTAAAAGTGAAGATTTCAAATATATAGAGAAACGTATACTCACTGTAGTACTGGCAAATCTGAAGTAATCATTTTTGCAGCACTCTTGAAAGTAAGAGCTACATAGAACTTCTTCTCAAAGTTATTGTAAAACAACTACTTGGAAACCTCTTTCATGAAAAGAATGTCAAAGTCCAGTCTGTAAAAGAGAGAAAAAAAATGTTAGATGTGATTCCAAAATAGTCATACATTGAATAAAAAGCACTGTAAACAAAACCAGTCAATTTTGAAGTAGCATCACTATTAAACCACATAAAATTTAGAATAGATATCCCCAGGACAGCTTAATCATATTCTTGCATTCAGTTTTTACGATTCTGTTTAGGCAACTTTATTACCTTTTTTTTTTTTTTTAAATTACACAAAGTATTTTGCATTACCTCCCATATTTGTTTACAGTAACTCTAAAGTAAAAACACAAGCAGAACTCTGAGAAAATTTACATAAACAAGATAAATATATAAGCATAAGCAATCAGAGAATGTGCTAGCCTAGATTTAAGCGATTTATTTTCTAGTCATACAATAGACTAAACTTGCAAGACAAAAGTTTGGTTTCATGAGAAACAGTCCTGCCTAGTTTCGAATCAAGAAAAAAATCTGCACCTAAAATCTTACAGGTTTTGATTTAGGCACAACAAAACTGGTAAAATTAGATAATATTCCTGATAACATTCCTTTTAATGGAATTACACCTATTCAATCAGACTCAGTGGCTCACAGTTTCATGTGACAATTTCAGAGAACAGTCAGAAGCTGTGCACATGTCTAACTGCAATAGAAAGTATTTTAACCTGACGAAACCCAAGTTTAAACAATAAACTAGACTGAATCTGTACTACACCCACTGATAACACCTCTTGATCCGAAAGACTAATCAAGGAGGTGACTAATGACAGCAGACATGACTCGACCATAAAAATAATGGCACAGTGTGACAGATGCACCGATCTTTGATGTAATAAGACATAGAGCTGCCATCCCATTCTTCCAGAAAACGCAAGTTCTGGAGAAACTAAAATTATTTGTTTCATTCTCCCCTTTTACAGATCCTGAGGTAATAGAAACGACTGCATGGAGCACTGCAGTCGAGCAATGGCAATGATTACCGAGGACTTCACTGCATGTTTTTGAAACACTGGATATTTTAAATCTCTTATTTACATATTTTATTTCTTGGCAATGGCCATTTTTGCTGTGCTTTACTAGCTTTGCACAAGGCAGCAGGAAAAATCAAGCCAGGAAGAGGTAACTAGCACCAAACACAGTATCTAAATACATTTGTACTGGTGTAAGCAAAACAGTACAACACGCAAAGTATTATTTTCCATGCTACTATATGCACATCAGTATTTATTTACCAAAACGATAACTGTACAGCACGAACAGACTTTTTTTACCTCTGGTTATTCCAGTCCCTATTACACTCACAGATGCACACAACTAGTTATTCCAGTACTCACTGCCTTGTGCTACCAATAGACTGACTTACAGCGTCTCATCAACAAATTTAAACTTTTCACTATATGCTGCCATCTCATAGGCCATTTTTTCTACTGTATCATTAGCAAGCCATTTTGTTGCCTAACAAACGTTAACAAAAAGAGAAGTTTGTTTGGAATTCAGTGACCACTCCGGCATTAATGGTTTAAAGGGGGTCATTTTCCATGTACAATACACCAGGTTGGTGTACAAGCTCTCCAGTTTCGCTATAAGCCGCAAGTCAGTCCAAGTTCTTCATGAACAAATATGTCATATGACATGCTATTTGTCCTATTTCCACAACTTGTTTCCATAAGAGGGTTTCTTCATTAGAAACACTGGACATTAGTGTTTTAAAGGATGTGATTACTCTTAACAGGGGAGTGACTTGCCCATTCAACAACTTCAAGCAACTATTTCAGACACCTATAAGAATTCATTATAAACAAGCACAGCACCAAACTGAATTAAGTTTTGAGCTGATTTCCTATGGAAAAAAAAAAGGAATGTTCAGATCTCTGAAATGGAGAGGTTCACGACAATTGGAACAATGTGCACTCCGGTAGGCACAAAACACTAATATTTAGGTATAACATAAGAAGAATATTTAATGAAATCCTGAAATAGAAGAAAGCTTTTGATTAAGCTTCTGCAAATATTTTTTCCTCCTGCCAGGACAATTAGATGTACACATTTTTGTGGTACCTCCCCTTTGTTTAAAACAGAAGAACAAAGTATATTTTTGGTTCACACACAAGCGCTCACACACACTTGTGTGTGCTACCTAGACTGCAAAAGAAACCCATCCAGCTTGGATCTTTGGATTGTCTAATTCTAACAGGATACTGGGCATCAATCTTACTTTTCAGGAGAGCTTTCAAAAGAAGTTCAAGGAAAATTTTTATGTGTTTCACGTGAGATATTTGGCATAGGTGTTTAAGGCATCCTGCACAACTGTTATGCGGAATTTCTTTTTTTAATTTTTCTTTTTTAACCTGGTTATCACCCTCCACAACTGCTGTGCATGCTCAGATATAGCAACAAGCAGCACACAACTGCTCTGGGGAAGTGCTTTCACACACAATGAAAAGTATACTTGCTCAGAGACAACTTGTTTGAAAAGCAAAGTCCTGGCCTAAAAGAAAGTATGGAGTGAAGGGTATAAAGAGCCAGAAAGAGAAGAAGGGAGCTGTTTCATTCAGAAGGGACTGAAGAACCAAGGAAGCTGGACCCACAGCCTTGATGTGGTGGTAATAACAACCTGACTCCCAAGGAACTGCAGGGTCCTGCCTGTGGTATTTTCTCATATATTTCTCATATTTTCCCTATGCTAAACAGAAAACTGCAAAACAGTGCTGGGGGGGGGGGGGGGAATCCATCTGTATGTGGTCAGGTCCAGACTGGACCAGCGGACCAGCTAGAAGATGACAAAGTCGCCCTTCTACTGTCTTGTGTTAATAAAGGCACTTAACATGAGTGAAGCCAAAGATTGCTAAAACATGTCAATGTTTTACTTTTGCAACTGTCAATGCTGACAAGCAAGAAAATGAACAGCCTGGAGCCAGAAGCCCCAAAAGAAAAGGCACAATCCTGCGCATTTTGTGGCACTGACCAGAAGCAGAGTCTTACACTGCATGGAACAAGGCCTCCCCCTTACACAATCCGTGTCATCCATCTCCCTCACGCGCGTCCAATACGATCCCGCTGGCCATGACGCTCTGGATGCTAACTCTTTCTGCCTCAGCCCAGACGCTCAGATGAAGGTTGGAAATCCCCAAGAGTCTTGGGATAGCTGCCTTGCAACTTCCCTCAACAGTAACATTCCTCTACGCTCACAGAAACACCGCCACTTGCTTCCAAAATTCAGTCTTAAATTATCACCCATGTTGCTTAGGATCAGTTTGAAAACAAAATAAGGCACTATAGTAACTAGTGAAAAGCTCTATGTGCTTGGAACAGCATTCTCAATTTAGTCGTGCAATTAAATTAAGTTTGACAACTGTGGAAAAATCATTGATCCTTATGGACTACACAAATGTGAACCTTCACATTTTTTCTGGTTTTAATAAAAGAAACACCTGCTTCTTAAAGATGATGTTCTTACAAACAGGAAAATCAAATCCGTTCTGTCTCATTCAACTTGAGAATAAAGCCATTGATAAAAAAATCCTCAAAGCTTGAGACAGATTCCCATTTTGTCACCTTTATCCTGGGGAAGAGAAAAGAGGGATGAGGAACACTTCATACCTTTGCATTTTGGATTATTTAAACTATAACAAACACAATATAGTTGAACACGTCCTTTAAATTGTAGAAGAACATAAAGCAGGCAGTAAGAAGAGACTATTCAGTTGAAACATACAATGGGAAAACAAGTAAATGTTTCTCTTTTTTGCTTCTATTTTTTAACCATGCACAATAAGCAGGGCAGACATAATAACCATTATATAAAACAGCTTCTGTAAAAAAAAAAAAAAAAAAAAGTAAAAAGCCTTTTCTAGTAAGTCATCAGTTTTATGATAGTTTTTCTTCAGTAAGTATCTCAGAAAGAGCTTAGCTTTAGGAAAGGCTCTACAATTCTACAACAATACATCTGATACATACACTCCATCAATATTTTCTGTAGTTTCTACTAAGATGAAAAGCTACCTATCTTTTTTGCAGTCTTTAGATTGTTTATTTGCCTCTCTGGTGCTGAAGTAATCTACCCATTTTAGCCAAACAACGAACAAACAAACAGATCGACATGAACCCTGAAACCTGACAGAGTTGTTCCAAGCAACCACAGTAACAATCAAATCAAGTTCCACCAACCTTATAATAATAGGTACCTACACCTTATAAAGACGAAACCAAAATTTAAAACAAAACAAAAAAAAAAAACCACAACAAACCAAAACCCCAACTACTAAATTTAGCAATATGAGTTACATCACTATTAATTCCATTGCCTAGAAGATAGCCAAGCTAAAAGGTATTTTGAAAGATAACTGGTATTTGACTGACTCCTATTCAAAATCTTTTCGTTATCGTCCGAGTGACCTTGTCCCACCTGAGTGCAGAATATATTCCAACAATGGCTCACGCTAGCGGACCAATATCTTCTACTACTTAATTGGTAATGCCTATACGCCATAACTTCATTCTCCATTTAAAATTACTTCACTTTCTCCCTTGGTGGTCCCCGCTACGCCTTTTGTTGCAAGTTGAAGATTGATAAAGCAGCAGTATACTTCTCCACCCCATGAAGGCCCAAAGGAGATTTGAGAACTCCAAACGTACTGCCTGTGCAGACAAGAAGCTAGAATACATGATGGTGTGCCGTGCTGTTGCACAGCACTATAAAACAAGACATGTTAAAACTCAAGTTTTTCGTATTCAGCTTAGAGACAAGATTTGTCCCCTCAATATTCTTGCCCAACAACAGCAACTGGCAGCTGGAAAAAAGCCTGCATCAGCAGCAAACAATAATCCTGTTAGAAGGCACACCGAGGCAGAGGTCCGAAAGCTTTGATCAACAAAATGAGACAGAAAAGAGAATCTTACACGCAGGTAGATAAACTCTAGTCGTTTACTGCTTTATCCAACACCATGCACAGCCCTGAGCACAGCGCTTAAATCCCTCCTGATCAGCTATCTCATCTGCAAAGTGAAAAAAATATTTAGAAATTGATAGTGTAAATTCTAAATCCTGCAGAACTAGAAAAACAGTCATTGGGAACTAACCCTATAACAAACGTACCAAATGCTGTGATGTATCCTTCATCACTCACAGGTTTTTGTTTCTTTGGATCATGTACCAAATAAAGCATAACCTTTATTTCGACCACAGGTTTAGAACTTGAGACTAATTCATGTTGACCCTGCAGCCATTTGAACTGAAAGCCATCACCTATTCCTGCTCCGATTTGGAAAATACATATTATCATTTAAGGTCAAACAAGACATAATGCCTATTTAGCCTACCTTGAAGACAATTTCATGGAAGTTCTACACAAAATCTAAATTTCACATTCCCACATTTTACTAAGTATTTAAACCAAGATTGAAAGTACTTGTGATAGAAAAATTAACACCAAGCACTAGTGAGTTCCTGCAATACTTCAAGTATGTAGCAAGCTCTGCCAATACCTGGTTTGCAACATTCTTAATCCAGTCTAACCGTGACAGGAGGTGGTAATACTGGGAACGACCAGGCTAGCTCAGCATGGCAATGTTTCATTTCCTATACCCTTCAAAAGCACACTGGCCATATCATTATTATTACTCCCCATCCCTCTCCCAAGTGCGTGCCTCTGCTGTTGCCGTTATCCATTTCATACCCAATAGGACCTGCAGTTCGGGGCCTGCAAAAGCACCTCAACAACAAAAGCAAAAAACTGGGAGAGTTGGTTGATACACCAGATGCTTGTGCTGCCATCCAGAGGGACCCGGACAGGCTGGAGCAAAGGACAAACAGGAATCGCATGAAGGTCAGTAAAGGGAACCGCAACGGTCCTGCACCTGGGGAGCAACAACCCCACGCGCGGGTTTGGGACCGACCATCTGGAAAGCAGCTTTTCCAGAAGAGACCCAAGGATCCTGGTGGACAAGGCAGCAACGTACCCTTGCTGCAAAGGCCAACAGCATCTCCTGGGCTGCTGTTGGCACCCAGGGAGGTGACCTTCCCCTCTACTCAGAGCGGAGGAGATATACTTGGAACTCTGCATCTGTCCAGTACTGGGCTCCCTGGTACAAGAGAGACACAGACTTATTTTGTTTTGCAGTAAAGGCACAATTTTGAACAGTGGGGCATATGGTTTGGCTAGGGGTCTTTCAGAAGGCTGGAGTTATCAGAACAGCAAGCTGAGGATGGACAATTGTTTTCTCCTCAGAAAACGTCAATCAGAAACTAATACATAAAACAAAAAAAAGAGAAATGAGCTCACAGAGGTAAGGCATATAATCCAAGAAAAACCTGAGGCCAAGAACAACAAAGTGAGACTGTACACAAAATTAAAGCATTTAGTGCATGTCCGTTATCATTAATGTTTCTTTTTTTCCGTTCTTTAAAGGTATTTCCAGATGTGTTACCTACACATGTGGGAACAAGAATTATCTCAGGGCAACCCCTAGCTGTCCATTGAACGCTGCCTTCCATTTCAGTTGTCTCCTCAGTTGCACCAATACGTGGAACTGACTCTACAGCCAAAACAGCTGTTGCTGCTTCCTCTCACCAAACGCTTTCAGCCTAGAAAGGTCCTGCCCAGCCAGCCAGAAAAATAACCTGAAGTCTCACTTTCCAGTGTGCGGTATTATTCTGCCCTCCTCACAATTACGAATGCAAGACCTCACACCGAAAGGTTACGCAAACCACTTCTTGCAGAGCTGGGAATAAAATTCTTAAATGACAAAAACCTCCAAGTCATACTACCACATTTCTATACTTAGTTTTCAGTCTCTAAAAATGTGTGAGCTGCCAAAACCAATAAGTTTCTCTGTATGTTCTGCTACCATTTCCAGAAGGTAGCAGCTAATTTCTGCACTGTGCATGCCCGTGCTGAGGCACTGCCATGAAGATTACACAGGAAAGTCGATACAATCTTTTAACCGCGCTTATAATAGTCTAGTTGATTCAAACGTCACACATCACTCAGACAATTTTGTTTGATCATCTCCAGTGTTTAATAGTTTTTAACTAGATTATCATATACTGCTTTCTTATAATGCCTAGGATGCCTAACAATAGATATTCATCAAAAGCTTTGTGCAAGCGGCTTGCTAAAGAACAGGAATTTTATCCTTTTCAACTTGTAATTACTATTTTTTTAAAAATAAAAATAAATTTGATGGACTGAGCATATGAAAACAAGCTTGCCTTCCCTTTGTTGTTCTTACAGACCCTTCAGACATTAACTGCTCCTCACTCTGCGGACACCCAGTGAGACACTTGACCTGATTTTCTGCAGCACCGAGCATTCACAACTGTGACTGAGATCAACTGGGGGCTGCGGGCACTCCGTCACTCATAAGGCAAATAATTATGGTCTGATTGCACAAGACTAAAAGTTAAGGCACTGAATTCTAATGCTAGTCCAATATCTGGATGATTACGGTGTAAATTAACAACTTGCTCCTTGCCATCTGCCCACTAGGACAGCAACAGCTACCTACCAGCCTCCTACCTACCTGCTTTGAACATAAAATACACATAATAAAAAGGGCTCTAGAAAGGTAGGTTCTACCAGCCTCAAATTGTGAGCATGAGCAGATGGATCCTTCAAGTCTTCTGCTTCTCTGCACTTCTATTTCCAACACTCAGAAGGACTCTTGAGAAGATGAACTCACTCATCCTTTTAAGATGATGCAAGAGCATCGAGAGTCACAAAAAAGCCCACGGGACAAATTTAAAGTCGAGAGAGGTTTTGCCTGTCGTAGAGACTGTGGAGTCATCCTCCAAACAAAAGACCGGGTGATCAATGAAAACTTGCCAAAGATTGAATAATGATACAGATCGCATAAGCATTCACCATAACTTAGCATAAAGTATTAAAAGTTGAGTCAGAGACAATGAAATGCTTCCCCCCCAAAAAGGACCATCCTGTTCCGTCGCTTTCATAGTAAGCCGATTCAGCACACTCAAATGGTATAAAGCTTTCCAGGATTTTGCATAGCTAATTTTAGCGGGCCAAGCCAGGGCTCCAGGAGGCTCAGAAACCCCTGTGTGCAGGAAAGCAACAGGAGAGTACAGCCGGATGCAGATAAGACCAAAGGAGGATGACAACTTCTTCAATACATAAAGACTGCTGCAAAGGAAATGGAGAGGGAGAATAAACTCTCTTGGTGAGAACAGGACAAGCAATGGGTTTAAACTGCAGCAAGGAAAATTCAGGTAAGACACCGAGAAAAACTTGACAATGACTCGTGAAGCACTCCAACAGTTTGCTCACACAAATGTGAATTATCCACTGCTGAAGATTTTTTTTTTTTCCTTTCCCAAATAGATGGGTCACGCTTGTCAAACGCAACAATCATAGCAAAGTTTGTGGAAAGGGCTTATTCCTAGGAGATAGAAACAGCTGGGAAAAAACGGACAAGGCTTTGGGAACACAGACTGTTTGGGGGCTGAAAACATGGCATAACTGTAAAAAAACCACGGCCTGCTGGAGGGGAAAGGGTGAGAATGAGATGAACTCTTGATATCCCTTCTTACCCCCTTCATTTCTTCTAATGTTTCTGTGACTCTGCCCTCAATCAAATCCATGTGTGACAATAACTAAAATTAAATCCAGTGATTAAATTCACACTCAAGCACTTCAGCGAGTGACTGCTTCTTCTTGCAAAAGAATCCTCACCTAGAGGAGGGCAGCAATCCCCGGCGGAGTCAAACGCGGTTAGACAGTCACACAGCCTTTGGATTTTCATCTCTGAACAGCACAAAGCGCAACGGGCCAAGAGCGTAGACAGTCTACAGGCGCACCAGAAGCAGCGTTAATAGATTTTTATGCTACCTTAGAAGAGTGTTTACTCATCTGTAATTTTTCTCAGCAGTGGACATCTGGTGTTCTATTATTCATTGCAGCTGGAAAGTTGCCAACAATAAAAGCAATTTTCACAAAAAGAAGCAAAGCCCGACATGCAGAACGCTGGAATAAAGGGAAAAAACCTCTCAGAATTATTGAGGGTTTTGTTCTTTGAGCATTTGTTTCTTTGTTTTGTCTTTTCTTTCTTTCTCATATGAGACTCCGATGAGAAAAGCCAAGAGGAACTGCAGAACATTTTGTCCAAATTATCAAAGAAAACATGCATTTTGAAGTCGCATATAAATTAAAAACTCTGGGAAGCGACTAATTCTGGTACTCATATGAACTTCAGGGGGACGTGCACAAAGGCTTGAGGAAAATAAGGTCACTAAAACAATAACCTCTCTAAGTTCATGCAGCTGCTAACAGAAAGAATATTTAACGGTTAATATAGAGAGACTCTTGCACACGTCATGCAGAAGTAAATGTAGGACCACTCTAAAATGTAACATTCCACCAACTTCCTGACAGGCACCTTTATTACCCTACCCTCAAAAAAACCTGAGGGCATAATGGTTCTTCAATAGAAGAAGTTAGCGTTGAAGGACTACGTTAAAGCATTCCCACCATTGAAAACTGCTCATTCAGAAAACCATGTGTGTTGGACTCCAAGCTTCGAGAAGCAGCTCCGTCAATTTCCTAAATGCCAAATCTGTCAGGATCCTTGTCCTTAACAAAGATGTCACAATCCAAGTCCCTCGAACAGCAAAGATGTCTCGACATTACCTAGGTGTGACTGCGGCATTAAAAGCCTCTACTCAGTATTCATACTTACTCCAGAGATAACCCTTACAAAGTTTTACGCCAGAAGAGTCTTTCAATGCAGTCAGTCCGGGAACTGAAAGATCCCAGAGTACCAGTTTTTCCCAGTCCAGGGACTTCAGCAATGTTGATATGACAAAAACTATGAATTCCCATATTACTGCCTCTCTATTAACAGGTTGGAGATTCAGCTTAACCCTCAGCCTGATGTACTAATTAGCATCTGTTTTAATAAGGTTCCTTTTTCACTCAGATACAATCTTTTTGTGTGCACGAGGGTGTGTGGATATTTTTAAATAACTAAATCCCTCGTGTTTTGAGCTCCTTAGAAGAGAGGTTGCATTTAATAAAGGGATTAGCAAATATCCAATAGGCATTACCATAAGTAGCATAATGCCATGTTTCTGCAGTAAGGCAGTCTAAATACCCTTGCTTTTAGTAACCACGTTTAACCTGTACTATCAGTAAGTGGACAGGGGTTCCACTGATGCTTTTCATTTTAGTAGGAATAAATTTCAACAAAAATCATAACAAAGCAGTTTTCCTTCCATTGTTAACTATTTTCAGCCCAAGTAACTCTGTAAATGACTTTAAAAAAAAAAAAAAACAGAATCACATTTGCCTTAGCATAAAATGGACTTCTCTAAAGAGCTCAGAGTAGCATTTGTCTTTTGACTTTCGATTCTTGACACTCTGCTGGAATATTGACAGAATATAATGGTGTACCATGGAGCGGGAATAATTTCCATACCTTTCCCCTATCCATTAGCCAGAGTACCTAAATTACAAATACCTGGTAAGTTCCTAAAAAGAGTTTGTAAAAACTCAACAAGAGCCAAAAAAAGTAGCAGAGGTAGACCTGAGAAGATGAGGTTAGCCAATACAGTCATTAAATATAATTACATATACATATTAATCACAGAATCAAACCCCGCCTCCCAACCCCCAAAATTTCCTGAGAAAACCCAACACCATATCAAAGCAGACACCCTTCACCTCCTTCTTGCACCATTACGATCCCTCTTCTGAAATAACCCACAACTGCAGCCTTTCAGCCTTTCATCTACCCAAGCCTTAAATCCCACGATGTCCTAGATAGCAAAGAGCGAGCTCCAAGTAATCCCAAACCCTGATAATCAGCAAAACAAGCTGGCAACTCTGACTTGATTCCTCTTCACCTTACAACTTGTTTCAAGTTCTCTTTCCAGTAAACAAAGCAACCCTATTCTCCTACTCTAGGAATGTTTTTAGATGCTCTCCAAGACCAAGAAGCCTGGCAGGTCTTTAATCCAAGTACAATAGATGGAACAAGAAACATCAGAATGCATTAAAAGAATTTCTCCACCACTCAGCGAGCCAGTTATCTTCAAGACAAAGTAAAATGCATCTATAAACTACACAGTTTAAATCATCCCTCCATCAAAGCCGTCAATGCTGCCACAAATGAATGAAGTCAGAACACCAATTTCTCATTTTGTGATACCATATTTTGCCTTAATAACTTAAAAAAACAGTAACTCCAGAATCCGTATGCTGCTAAATACCTTCAATCCATCCTAACCCGACACTGCCTCAGTCTAAAGGCACTGAACAGACCCATAAATATGCTGAAATCCTCATAGGCTTACTTAAGGAAAGAGACTCTAAAGATATAACCAAGCCTATTCTTGGCACTTATCATTGCACTCCTTCACCGATCCGAAGAGAACATTCCCCAAAGGCACAAAAATGTACCAACATTTTGAACAAGCTGAGCAAACATCGCTGAAATGTACTCCAATAGCCAGTGCCGCTGCTTGTACGCCCTTGATTATTACAAGTGGCCCAGCTTATGACTTACATCAGCTATACAGTTAAAACCTCTACTGGAAAAGCATACCTTAAAATACTTGCCTCTCATCCTCCAGTCTTAGAACAACCCAACCACCACAATAAACTTGTGAGGAGAAGCACATTTTTCCAAGGGACACATGTAACCACGATGGACCTAAAACCAAAAAGCCTTGCAAATATGTTTCCCCAGTGACCATAAATGCCACATACTGCAATCAAAATTCAAACCTAAATCCACAGACCGCACACTAACATAATTCACCACAGTCCCAAGATGACTTCCCCAAAACTACACAGGTGAAAAACAGCATCAGGACTAGCAGCAAACACTGAAATAATGGTTTACCAGCAGAATACTTCACAGAACAAAAGCATTCCACTTTGAAGTTCTCATCCCTGATCCCGAAGACTTGGGAAAGCACACAGCTGGAAATAAAAAATTCACAATCATTTTAATTAATTGACTCAAAAGGGAAAGTGGCTTTATTACGCATTAGTTTCTCCCATCCCTATAACTTATCTGTCTACCCACCAGGCAATACAGATTTCAATATCCTCCCCCCACTGCAGCAGAGCCCACAGTAATTAATTGCTTTCCACCTGTACTGAGCTTGAGGGTTGTGATTTTATTTCAGGCTGAAGATGTTTGATCCAGAAGCTTGTCTCCTTTTTCACAGCAATGTCAACTTACCTAAAAAATACACTACCTCTACCTACAAGACTTTCCTCATGTGGATTCTGACAGGAGGGCAAAAAAAGGAATCTAAGGACTCAAGAAATTAAAGATAAGCTAAACAGGGCTGGCTGCCCACCAGCGTTCCCTACTGACCTCCCCGACACACCAGGAAAAAGAAATCAATGAAATAACAAAAAGAAATAGGAAAGAAGTTATTATCAAGTATTACCTAAAATTGGAAATAGTTCTACAAAGTCCAAAGTGCAAATATCACTAGGGAAAAGACAAATTAGCACCTGGGAACAAGATTTATTTTAGCTCAGTAAATAATCCTGAAGAGAAGCTTTTATCATTTGGTGCTGAAATGAATTTTGGTTAGTCAACAACCCTAGGAAGAATCTGCAGGGGGTGAAACTGTCTAATCTTTGCTGTTTAAAATCATCTGCCACAGCACAATACATCCATTAAGCAGGAAACTTTCTTGGGGAAAAATGCTTGAGGAAAATAATTTCTCTTTCATTGCTTGTTAATTGCTCCAGATACAGGAATGATGACCGTACCGATGGAAGATAACGTGTGAAACCAGTTGAGAGCCCAGTTCCAAACTGGACAAAGTGAAAAACCAGACAAGCGTTATCTAAAACACAAGGAGGAGAGGTAAGAACAGAGAAGCCAACACGGGAGCTGGACAAGCAGCTGATTCGGCTTCGTTTCCCAAGGACTTCACGCCCAGCCAGGCTGTTTGCCCACCATCTCTTCACAATTTCTGAACACGTTGCCAAATGCAAACTTTTTCGACAGAAGGACAGGTACCTCAAAAGATTATTTTTGAAAATAAGCACTGGCTGAGCAAGGGCGAGAACCAGCAGAGCTACTATTTGTCCTCTTGATCAGACACGGCTCTGAGGCGGTCACCCACATGTCCTGCTCTGCCCAGCCCAGGGGAGGCACCGAGGTGCACAGTACTGCCATAGAGGTGCTGCACACAGCAAAACTAGTGGATTAGTAAGGAACTAGTAAGGAACATAACAGGACTACCAAACCAGGCTTCACTAACTGCACTGACCATACAACAACTTATTTCTCACCTTCTTCCCCATTGCCCTGTAAGATTTTTCCTCCTGACTCTCTACAAACACATTTATTTGAAGACACGACGACAACTCAAACTGTAAAGCTATCACCAACTTACTTGGCTACCCAGACTGAGTTGCAAATGCTGATGCTTTTTTTTTTTTTTTAAACGGTATTTTGCACTGCTTACAGGAATATGGGAACACCTTTTTTATTTCTGAGCAGTTACTTAGACACGCAGATGACAAAAACTGGAAATAGTGTGACTGTGTCTGAGCAAGCATCCCTCATTTTCGTGCTCCCGTTCTGTACGCTCTAAAGCCTAGTCAAAAGGCCTTTCTCCCAGTAATGCTGACAGCAGTCCTTCCTCCTAGACAAGGAAGAATTTTTGATCCGGGAGGTATTTACCAAAACACTTCATTGGACTAATGCAGCTGTTGGGCTTAATGAAACAGCTTAGATAACGCTTAGCCAAAATGACCCACTTAAAGAGACGGAAGAAAGAGGAGATCTTGCCTCACTTGGAAAGGTTGCCATCAGATGGAAAGCTGCTCCGTGACGTTGGTAATGAAGCCATCAAGTGTTCCAGCATGAACTGGCAGAGCACTTTATTTTTCTAAAGATACCCAAACAGAGAGGAAACCTTGTGGTACTGGAAAGCCAGAACATGGGCCTTTCCAGCAACTCAAACCCTTTCCCCTCCCACGGTGGGGGGGGGAAAGGCAACCAAACTTCTCCGTCCCAATCCCTAAAGACAGTTAACCTCGACCATGAACCGAGAAAGGAAATAGAGGATTAACTACCAATAGACTAGAAATACAGAGTAGCTGCAGTGAGATGCCTCACAGAAAACAGGCTAACGGACAAAATCCAGACTCTATCTACAGGAGCCGCGCTGCACAAACCAACACGTCCGAGGGACCAACAACAGGAACAACTTGGAATCCTGAGGCTATCCTGAGACAGCCAAGGCTTGCTTCGGGTTTTACGGGCATCTGGATGGTTTCAGAGTTTGTGGAAGGTCACAGCTCCATTCAGGGGAAGAAAAGAGCGGCAAAATTAAGGTCAGCGTTCAGAGCATGTATCACACTATCTTCAACAACTGGAACAGAAAAAACACTGCTACTCACAGAATTCTCTGCTTAGTTGCAATGATGGTCTGTAACAGGCCTGCTACTGTCGACCTGCTGCTTAGATATAGGCAGCCCTAAAAATCTTTTCCTGGTGAATGAGGGACTAAGGTAAAAGGAAAAATTAACAGATGAGAGAAGAAAAAAAAAAAAAAAAAAAAAAAAAAACCAAACCTCTGGCCAAGAAGAGGATTGCCTTACCTCTACCGTCAAATACGAGACACTGAAAATAGAAAAAGCACAGTTCTCTAAGCACTGCTGGTAAAACTGAGTGAAACTCAACAGAAGCTGCGGAAGAGAAAAACTGCCATCACCAGAAGCTGAGGCTCTCCAGCGAGAAGGGAAATTCCAGCAGCTGATCCACACAAGAGGTTATTTTCCCCTCTAAGACTTCTTGGCTTTTGGTTTTGCAGAGAAGGGATCAGACTGTACAGTTTTAAGCGTTGCAAAATTTGCAGACACTTTCTTCTGCTCTTTAGAAAGACAGGAAAAGAATTTTTGGTATCTTTTACACAGTTACATAAAATGAAAATACATACGGTAACTGATACTTGAAACTGTCAGGCTGCAAGAGCAAGAGTGGGAATATTTTGAAGCATTTCCTTAAACAGATTCTCAACTCCCATGAGATAAGAACAAGTTCTAACCGAAAACTGTAACCACAGGAGTTAAATAAGGGAACATTTCCTCTAGGATAAATCCTTACAGAAAATACAAGGAAGATACAAGCTTTAATTTGTCTTGTATCTGGTCCTACCGCCATCTCCCTACAAATTATTCAAAAAAATGTAAACATCAATCTAAAAGCATTGCCTTCACCCTTAAGGCGAAGTTAGAGCAAGCTTTTCCAGAGGACACAGTATATACAAGTACATTTAATAAAGCATTCAACAATCATTTAAATAGTGATTAATGTCAAGGAAGTTGTTGTGTTTTTTTTTTCAGGGGTTAAATGAACACTTTGCACTTTCAGAAATCAAGTTCATGAACACAGAGAACATAACTACGTATCAGGGGGAAAAACAAACAAACAAACAAAATGGAATAGAGATTTTCTTTTTCAGTAGAGTCCTAGGGTGAGGTTCCATACAATGGTTGAGTCAATCTGACAGGTTGCTGTTGTCAAAAATGCAGCTCCTGCTCTTTCCTCCTACTCCTGGCCACATGTTCCTGCTCCTCCCTTTACGGCAGCTTTGAGATTGGTCCGGTGCTCAGCAACCCAGTGAATGGAGAGAGAGGAGATACTGGAAGAGAAGGCAGCAAGCGGCTCAAGCCCGACTGCCCTCCCTCTGCTCCGTACCATAACCTCTCACTGCTCCCATCCAGAGAGCAGAACAATTCTACCATACTGATGCAACTGCAAACGCAGCATGGCTTCTTCATGTCTTTTGGAGAAGGAGAGAGTCAACACAAAAAGTTCACATTATTATCCTTTAAAAAAAAAAAAAAACAACCGAACAAATAACACTAATTTGAGAAAAATCTAGTCAGTTAAAGTACCATAAAATACTTGCTACACTTGACATTAGTCATTTATCATAATCTAGAATGTGTTAAATCATTAATTTTCTACTATCTTAAGGCAATGTTGATTCAAGACTGAAAATAATGGCCTGGCTACAGGTTGAGCACTCTAAGAGAGATATATGAATGTTCTCTAATTACAGCCGTACGCTACAAAAAAAAAAAAAAAAAAAAAAAACACCAAAAAACAAACAAAGAGAAGAGACTATTAGAGAACTACTTCAGAGAAGAATACAAATGCAAAGAATTGGGGAAATAGTCCTCTGCACAGTACTTTTAGTTACATTTCAGAGCAGGCTAAAACCAGAAGTCAGTGGAAACGGTATCTTCAGCCCCTCTGGGAACCCCAGTCACTACCAGCTGTGTACACCCACCCCAACTGCAGCTACCGCCGTTCCTCCCTCCCGTGGCTGTACTGGCATGTGGCTTTCTGCCCGTTTACACAAGTCAGGAAATCACCCAGCAGTTTTTAAAACTCTTTTCCAGTTGTTCATGCCCGGATCAGCTCCCTGAACTGGCTCAGCCCTCGTTGGCATGAGCACGGGACCAGTGCTGGGGAAGGGACGGGAGCGGCCAGCGGAGAACGGGACCGCGAGATTCACGTTGGCCTAAACTGCTCTGGAAATGTTATCGTACCTTGCTGAAAGGTCTTACAAATGAGGAACAAGAAGCCACTTCTCAAATTTTTCACTTCCAGCATATAGTACAGCTGTACATCGTCTTTAAAAATAGATCTTCATGCTCAATAAATACAACGCATTTGATCAACTGAAGATGTGTTCCTTTGCTAACCAAACTCTAAAAAGTCAGAGCAGAATGAGATTAAGGCAATTTGTTGGTTTTGGTTTGGTTTGTTTTGGTTTTTTTAATAATCTTTGCATAAATATAAAGAAAACATCTAATTGTAGCAACTGATAGCCAGTTTTTTTGCCAATACATGCAATATCCTAATTTTCTCCACAAAATGATCTTACCCTGGTTTTGAAGGGAGCCGGGGGGGGGGGGGGGGGAGAGCTACCTTCTTTCTGACTCTCACATTTCTCATTTTTCTATCAGTATTAGTCTGCATTAACAGCCAAATCATACACACACACACACACACTCACACACAACACTGCCGGTGACCTACTAGAAAGTTGCTATAGC
Source organism: Vanellus vanellus (assembly GCF_965231255.1). NCBI lineage: Eukaryota > Metazoa > Chordata > Aves > Charadriiformes > Charadriidae > Vanellus > Vanellus vanellus. Next base: position 27,633,053 of record NC_138913.1, on the reverse strand, counting down.
AACGACTGCTTTCAGAAATACATGTTGTGCATTTTAAGTGCCATCATAGTGTAACTCATCTGTCAATTAATAACCACAGCTCACAGTAACACATCACTTACAACGAAAAAATTAAACATCGTGGCTTTATGTCCACAAAAATGAACTATTTGGAAACACACTGCAGGCTTCGACTACCTACCAATAATAATAATTATTTAAAAAAAAAAAAAAAAAATCACATATTTAGCACCATGATGTAACTCTTGCATTTCTATTTCTAGTTAAGTGCACAAAATACATGAAGTATGAAAAAACTTCACCTCAGACTTGGAGTGGGAAACCCCTCTCATGTATCATTAAATGTCTAATTTAAGCAAGTCTAAGCTACTGGTAAAATCGTCTATAGGAACATACAGAAAACAATTTAATTTAGGTTCCTGTTGTTTGTTTTGGGTAAAATCCCTGTAATAGGAAACCAAACCACTGTATTTTAAAATACATTGAGTAAACCAAAAATCAAGTACACCGTTTCAATCTCACTGGACTTCATGAAATCACCCAGTCAAGTTTTTTCTAATCAGCAATCAGACTAAGTGAATCATCACTTCTTCTGACCTAGAGATCTACCAACTTTTCGTTGGTGTACTTGGTGATAACTGCTATACACAAAGCATAACCACAGTATAGGAGTACACATCTAAAATGCCAACTAGTTATTCCCAGAAAGAAAACGGCAACTATCACAATTTAAAAACCTGACAGTACTGTAATACTACCCACAGCAGCTGATTTAGTAGCGTTTCCTCTCAAAACCTTGCCTAACACTAGCAGGTTATTTTCATGGAAGTGCATGTACTAAATGCCAATTTTTCGCTTCTCTCGGCTATGACACATGTCCTGTTCATAGACCGTCCTGTTGGACCTTTGAAAGGTTAAGCGTGTTTTAAAATGGAGAAAATTCTCTCTCTACAAAACAGAGTGATCGGAGGGTTTTGCAAAGGCTCCGGATCATCAGGTGCCGCCTCTGTCAATGATACAGAGAGAAACACTGCAGTGGTTTCTCAGCTCCAATATGACCTTGAAACGCATTTCAATTTCCTTTCTCACATCCTCTAAATCCAGTTCAAATCATTTTCTCACATGACAAAGAAAAAAAAAAAACTCTCTCCCGTTATATTTTCTGCTTCGGGATAAACGTCAAGCTCCTACAGAGTTTCATAACATACTAGTATTGATGCCAGCCGAAATCCCTCTGGAAGACACTGTGGATATCAGGATATAGAGCAAGACGTGCTGCCTGCAACAACTTCTACAGGGACTTTCCGCTCGCCCCAGATTTAACAGGGAGGATCGAAAAACTGAATCACAACCAATCCTGTTTGCTTGGATAAAAAGGACCAACTTTGAAAGTTTGAACCTTTATACATAGATATCCATGTAATATATAAAAAACATATTATAAGATTGCCGGGAGATGTCTCCAGGCTCAGCAAGGTAGCGAGGTCCAGAGATGGGGTACAAGGGCATTTCTTTCTGACTGCCATCTTGCAAGATGTGAGAGCACAAATAACCACTGTTTCATTTCTAGCTATAGTTAATCTAACGCTCTGAAGAACAGCAAGAAAAGCATTGCCTTAAAAAGTCACTTTTCTCATCAAGATGGGAAAAAAAATGTTTTCCTGCTGCCTGTGGACAGCTGGCAGCAGTCAGGAGGCACAGGACTAACAGCAATATTGTTTAAACATGACAATCAAGTTTCCCTTAACCTTTTCAGTGAGGTAACAGTCGACACAACTCTCGAAGTTTTGTAACAAGAATTTTAAACTGTAAGTTTTTCTTAAATCTAGAATTTAGCTGATCACAGTTTTGTTAATGCAACCTTTAAATAATTGAGAAGGAGGCAAGATGTCTTAAATTTGAAAGTTATCAAAAAAAGTGATGCCCGATCCTGGTTAATTTTTTTTTTTTTTAAACATCAGTATGAATACATCTACAATAATAAAAACACCACACCGGGCAGAAGACAGACCTGTAGAGACCAGTATTTTAACTGAGGCCAAAATCCCAGAACAAGGCACAAGCACATGTGTGTAGCCACACTCCTCCAGAATAGTCTCAAAGTCCAGATCTTCCCCATTGCTTGCATTTATATACATTAGTTTTTGTATTAATATTATCCATGAATTTGATACTTTTCGTTCCCTAATATTTACCTTGTGGGTTTTTTTTTCTAATTCAAAAAGGCAGTCACATCACACCCCAACAAACCCTTCTAAGAATGAAGGGCCCAAGTTCTCTTTCATTACCGCCTACATTCAGTACTACAGCTGCTTCCATTTGCTTTCCAAGTCTGCCTCTCCGCTCTGCATCTTTTCCTTTATTCAGTACAAAACGTCCACTTATCTTCTTGACACCCACCCTGCGATCTCCAGGCATGGGGTGAAGTTCACGGAGCGGAGCGTCCCCTTAGCAGGCTGAATGCCACGACCATCCCCAGCTCTGCACCCGCACAGCCACACCAGATCCAGTTCTTCTGCTTCTCCTTCGCATCTTCAGGAAGGCCGATTTCTCCTCACAGTCCCAATGTTGGAACCCCGATCGCATAGAACTTGACTGGCGCCAATTTCCTCTCCTTCGCTTTCCGGGAGCATGACTCAAGGACCACAGATCCAGCCAGAAGAGTAACACCTCCCCGCCAGGAACCAACTTCTCTCCCCGTCCCTTTTCTTCCACTGACCCAAACAAAGGTCCCATCCTGTCCTGTCCTGTCCCCTCCCTCGTTCTTGAGTCTGTGGCCCCATTTACGTTCCTGTCACCAAGTTCAGGTCTACCAGCAAGCTCACCTTTGAACGCCTGCTTCTCTACCTCAGGCTCAAATACTTCATCTATTTTTCCCAGGCCTCTCTTTCTAAATAGGAAATATTTCCACTTGAAAAATGACATATCCACAATTTTAGAATATAATCCTCCAAGAAGTTAATGGTTGCTATGCTGCAGACTATGCTGGCAAGAGCCGAAGTTCGGAAAACAAGGGAAGAAGGATGGAGGAGAAACTGGATACATCTTTCAGCAGCAGCCCGCAGGCAGTTTTGAGTACGTACTCTGTTTAACCGTATCTGTACTTACCTTCCATAAAACCCTCCAGAATTAATTTGTTGACCCCAAACATCTACGTCCAAGCACTTCTTGGATTCTTTTTACTCTAAAATGCGTCTCCACATTTTATCTTGTATTCTGCTTCTGTCTTACAATTTGGAGGAGATACAGTTGTAGCTTTCACATAAACAAGATACGTTTTACAAAATCCCAGCATTTCCTTTCTACATCAATTTGCCATTATAATTACACGTTTGAACTGTGATGCTTATCACTGAAAATTCATGTGGTCTTTTGGCTCCCATTCTTCTTCAGATGGAAGTCAAAAGGCCACATTAATACCAGCTTTGTTATCAGGCTCCCACGAATATAATTGTTTCTTACTAAATTAATACATTAGCACTAACATGAAAAAGTGACTGTTTAAATGAATCCTAGATGGCTTTTTCCCAGTAACCTATTCATCATGTAGATAATTCTCACACTTTCATTCTTAAAAGGTATTAGTAATAAAAAGGCTCTGGGACTCACCGGGCTTTCCTTTCATTTGGGGGCTGGGTTTTCTTCTGGGTTGTTTTGTTTGTTGTTTTTTTTTTTTTTTTTAACATTAAACTGTATAAGGTTATGTTTATCAGCAATCTAGCAGTAATTCCCCGTTCGTATTGGCACTGCGTAAAACTCAGTGTGCAAAACTCAGTGTGCACCGAAGAGCTGATTTTTTCCCCAGTAAATGGATCACTGCTCCCAACAAGTTGCCCAATTTCAATAAGTAACTCTGAAAGCAAATAAAGTGCTTCCTAAATTAAAATACTAATCCGTAAAATTTTACCAAATGTGCATAAAGTAGAATAAAACCATATTGCCTGTTAAACTGATCGATGTGCATTCCCATCCTGCAACCACTTGCTGCCCGAGTGTGACAGGTTGAACGCATCAACCTCTTTTCCCTACAGAACTATAGTAACAACTAGTAAAAAAATTTTAAAAATTAAAAAAGAGTAAACAATGAAACCATCTCCTCACTCAGACGTGAAAAAAAAAAAATCTCATCTAACAGTACTTTGTTCTTGTACACAGACTTCGCTCTGTCAAAGCAATAAATGGATTATGTGGTTTTGGAACAGTCAAGCACAATCCCCCCCAAAAAAAAAGAATTTGCAAGAACACATCATAAGCCATCAAGTGAGGTCCTAAATCTGATCAACTACTTCATAGGGATTTCTGAGAATGCGTTAATACATTTTTCTGCTCCTTCTGCTGTCTTTCCCAAGAATGTAACTGCTCTGTATTAAATCATATTCAAGATTTTCTTCTAGAATAAGAACATTACTTCGCTTTTTCAGCAATCACAGACTCAAAAGTCTTTGCTGCCATACTGGTACAATGATAAAAGAGCTCTCTTCAGTGTTCATCCAACTGAGACTGCTGTATACTTATGCTTTCCTCATGTTTGTCTTTTCCAGCAGTTTCACGAGCTGTGGAAACAGCGAAGCTTGGTTCTCGGTGGATTACTACAGTAGAACCCTGTGTGGATTCTCCAACATGTAACAACAATTTAAATCCTGCGGCTGCTTTTACACAGAAGAGTGTCTACGTAGGAGAGGGATGGGAAAGAGAGATGATATTAACTGAGTAACTTTAACCAGTTGTCTACCCTCAATAAAACTGCAGAGATTTGTCTTTTGGACACCCTCCTCCAGCCCCTTGAAATTTGATTGAAATTGGTCACTGTGTTCAAAAAAGAGACAGGCAGCCAACTCAATAATCTTTCTAATGCATTTAAATAACATATCGTGTTGTACCATTAAAAAAAAAAAAAAATCTGAACGCTGCTCTATTTAAAAACAAGACCAAAAATTGTAACAACACAAAAGCATTCCAGACTGCTGGTCCTTGTCCCCTCTGCCCCTCACCGCACACCCCACTGTCCCGGCAGGGACAGGAGCCACCGAAGCACTTGCGAAGCCGCATTGCCTTAGAAAACCAAACTGAAAATTATTAATCTTCTTCAAGAGGTGACATCAAACTGCCCGCATGGATATAAATTAGGCAGACCAAGAAAAGCCAAGACATTCCCCAGAAAACGGTTGTTAAAAATTCTTGGGTTTCCATCCAAGCAGCATATATTTGCCAGAAATCTTGAGGCTCCTCTGCTACCTTAAAAGCATTTGGAATACCCACAGATGATTAAATGCATACCGAAGAACTATTTTTAAGGATTGATTTCACTGTTTCCAAACTAATACATGCTCCTTACTTCAAAGGCTTGTTTCAAAAATCTTCCAGAATTTAACACAGGTTAAAAAAAAAAAAAACAACCAAGCAAAACAGTATTTCAAAAATGCTCATTTTGCCCTTCTGATTTGTTAGCCTTTTTATTTATTTTTAGTGGGGGGAAGAAGGGCTCAAAAATTAGGAAAAAGCGGTGGTACAAGCAACTGTTTGCATTTGACAAGCATTTTTTGCTTGTAAGAACACCATCTTATAGTCTCAAGAAAAGTTACATTATGCTATTAGCTTATAAATTATGAAACAGAGTATAAAACTCTTCAAAAGGTTCAAACCTAAGAAACATTTCACTTGATCAGTTGATAAAAATTCAAAGTATATTTGACGAAACTAAAACACCTACTGAAAACATAGCTAATACCCCACGAAAACGTTTGGGGAGATTTCTCCCCTCCCGGGGTGCAATTTCCTAGGTCACCTCTAGCCCCACAAAACTACACTCCCTGAAGGAGAAACAATTAGGAAGTTACGATAAAGCTCTCGGTGATAAAACAGCGTATGAAACGTCACCGCGTGAAGGAGCGCCTTGTAATAAAGGAATAAATAATAAATTACACTCTGATAAATACAGTAGTTTCTCTCAAAGACAGAGCTTAACCCAACTCGATTCATGTTCCAGTACTTGTGAGCCCACCTCCTTCGCAGGTAAATGCCTGGGCAAGAAAAGCACAGCTCAACAGTACAGGTTTAAAAAGACTCCTACCACCCAAATATCAAGACCACGGGAGAGCTGCAGAGAACACCTACGTCTGTTATACTTCAGCCACACCAACATAATCAGATTTTAAGTCACCTGCCAAGCTGATCGTCTGTAAACAGGGCGTTTGGAATTATTTTGCCGTCGAAATAAAACTTTGGCCGATACGTGGCTTTTAAGGAACCGTAACATAATCCCAGGGAAGAGGAAGCTATTACTGATTTCGCTGATAAAATGAAAAGCGGCGGTATGAACAGACAACATCAATGAATGCAGACAGCTTAATAAATGACTGTAAGGGTTTAGGATGAGAGGCGGCTTCCTGGTCCAGGACAGGTCGGTTTTGTCTCCTGAATGAACTAACAGCATAATCGAGAATAATTTCTACGCATTAATACTCACTTTCTATCTCACTCTGAGCCTACCCTGAGAAATTCCCAAGTACTGTATTGATCACAGCCCTGCTCAGAGAAATGCTAAAGAGCACATTAACGTAGCGCTGAAAAGGAGTGCTCCAGGAGCACTGGCACAGTTTTATGGAGAATTTAGTTGAATGGCCAAGGTAATTTCCGTTCACTTGTTCAGCTATACGTAAAAAGAAAATGCACTTTCCCTTTAAGTTTCAGGAAAAGCCAACTACATTAATAGCTTGATTTTTCAGAAACACTTCTCAAGGAAGATGCAGTAAGTATAAAACCTAGGAGCAACAGAGCAAATTAAAACATTTCCAGTATTATTTGTCCAGTGACACACAAGCCATTAATTCCCCTCCTTTGGGTTTCAAAAAGAGCCAACGGACACGCTCAATCTCCATTTTGGGAAGGCAGTTTAACAGTAAGCTAGAACAGCTCAGAATCTGACACAAATCTCCATGTATACATCATTCTTGGAAAAAGGTAATGGTGGTCTTTAGTAGTCAATGATGCCGATGCTAATCAGCAGCAAATGCTAATCAAAGCTTATTCATCAATAAACATAGATACCAATAAACAAAGATTACTCATCAATAGACGCAGTTCGTAAGTGAGCCTCCGCACGCTCCCTGCCTCAAAGGGCCTGAACCTTCAAACCTGCTCCCACCATCACTCTGCTGCCGTGGCCCAAACTACGAACGGCAAAAGCACACGCGAGGGAACCACCACCGATATTTCAGCAGAAAGGGGCACATGCTGGTAAGAAGGAAAAATCCTGATTATCACCAGTGGAAAGCGGTTAAGAAAAGAAGTTGGTGGCAAGCTGAAAGGCCCCGTTCTATTTACTTAACCCAACTTACCGCCACACAATAGACAAACCATTACCTCACTGGAAGGTGAGAGGGTGGGTGGCTCAAAGACACTGGTGTGTAAACGTTTTTTGGAAAAGTACCTTTCCAGCTGACAAGATGGAACTCAATATTCAGAATAACCCACTACAGCTTCTGGTGAGCTTTTGAAGAAGTTTGTGAGACTGGATAACTCCTTGCCAAAGAGCTTTCTCCCGTTTCCCAGTAGCTTCTTGCCTACTGTTTGAGCTTCTCCAAAGGTTGATGGGGAGTTAGCTGGGATCTTCTCTTACTGCTTGATTAGGCAGTTCCAGCACCAAAAGGGTCATCCAGAGGCAGCTGCTATAAACAGAGCTTCTCTTCCCATCCTTCAGGGAGCTGCCACGATCTGCGCAGTAGTAGCCCGAGAGCTACAGCAAGGATAGCTGGAGAACAGGGTGCCAAAAATCTTTCACCAGCTAAAAACGAGGAAGCTGCTTGATTAGGCAGAAAAGTACAGCTTTTTATTTCAACCGTGATCTCAGAAGCTCCAAAATGAAAAAAAAAAAAAAAATTCTCAGAAAATACAGAGCAGACAAAAAAATTCACAACGTAGTTTCTAATCCCCTGTCAACTGAAGTACGGAGTTAGATAAACATGCAAAGGACTATCTTCCCCAGTTTTACCAATGACACAGGAATATCCCAAATTACACTATGTATAAGAAGAGCGATAGTCTAGTTTCATGTTTCTTAGTTGTTTAACTAAATCCAATAGAGACGATAACAAGAATTTAAAAGCAGATTTTTTTTTTCCTACAGTTTCCCTTGTGAGCTGCAGCAGGATTTTTCTTTGCTCGACTTCAATGAATTTTATATATTAAAATAGCATTCTTAATTACCGCTTAGAGCTTTTATAAACTTTCAATATTCAAATTTTATTGCGGCCATTTTAATACCCTTAATTAGCTCATTCAGACTTTTTATGCTAAACACTCTAAATTACTGAGTACCCTACCACTGCAGTTTTCTAATACTAAGACAGCTTTTTAATATTATAGCTGTGACAGGTTCTGCCATTTAATGTGGTTGAGCTCACCTCCCGACTTCATTATACAGTCCATGTTCAATACAGTCCAAATGGCTCTTTTCATCGTTAATTACATATTTCAAGCCCAACACTACTCTGATCAATTCTCAGCCCATGACGGGCAGGAAAGATAAGGGCAATCTCATCTCTTATTCTTTAACTCAGCCTGGGCCGTTCTACTGTTACTACCATATTCTTCTCTCTCCGTTGTACCTTCCCTTCCAAATAATGGTTTTCAAGAAGGAGATGCTGCTTTAACGTGCATTTGTAAAATCTCTAGCAAATCACATCATCAATCTCGCGCGAGCCTCCGGACGCTTCCAAAGCAGGACACGGCTGCGAGATCGCCAGCCGGCCTTCCCGCTCCTGGTTGGAAGAGGCAACAACAGAGAAATGCATCCTTCAAAAGCTGCGCAGCTCTCGAGCAATTTCCATCACTGATTTTTACGTTTCTTTATCAAAAACGTTCATAAATCTGGTCTTAATACTGCCAAGGAGAGAAAACGGAACAGACTACCTTTTTAAACTAACCCCTCTATGCTTACTGCTCTTTTCCAGGATCACTGGGAATTACGTGTGCGTTTCCTACGGAAGGCAGCTGGCTTAACGCAGGCTGAAACTTGGACTTCACTGTACGCTTAATGCAGGTCTTCAGTGTTTTAAAGTATACACATTGAAAATCACATAGCCTTCAGAAGTACAAAATCTCCTGAATATAGAGCTCTCAGAGAGTTGACCAGTAATTCCCCATTCGGTACATTTAGCAAATGCATTGCTGCATTTGAGCTTTTTACGCCTGGGGTTTTTTTTCCCTCCTTAAATATTTTCAGTGGAAAAAAAAAAAAAGGGTGGTCTAAATTTTTTTATTTCCACAGGTACCATTCAAACCCAGAACTGTAAGGAGGACTTAACCTTGTAGACAGGAGTATCATGAACAGATCTGACACGACACACAACTGTAATAGGACATCTGCCTTCTTTAGTGGTATAACTGAAAATTTATACGTGACCGCATTTGTTTCATTAATACACATGACTACAGTTTTCTTATAGACTTTATGCTAAAAGGTGATGACATATCTATCACAGAGCACTGACATAAAATAGATTTAGTTTTCCCTCCCCTACAGGGTGGCCGTTGAAATCTTCTACCTGTGTTTGACCACAGAAACACCCAGACTCCTTCACAGGAACACAACTCGTACTATAAATCTGACAACTCAGTCAAGAAAAAGCTTCAAGAAGAGCATATGGAGTATGTAATGTTATCATATTCACTAGTTCACATTAAAGCGGTGCAATTAAGTTGCCACTCCACTGTAGTTCGACTGAAATCGCTTCTTTGCTTGCAGAAGGTATAGGCAGACAGCACAGAAGTATCAACTGATCAAAGATAACTATTTTCAAAGGCATGTTGCCGTCTGACAGAACTTGTGGATACTGCAGCTTTTAAAGAAAAGCCTGTTCTGATGCCAACCCTCTGAATGAACGACGCCAGTGAAGCCCAACACTGAGCACCCTCAAAACTTGAGCCTTCCTTTGCAGTCAGAATTCAGAGAACTCGTCAACACTTTTGTGCCCGTGTTTTGTTCAGAGATTAATTGCAGTCATTACAGCCATCTTCCAGTTCCAGATATACTGGACAGACTACGAGAATGCAAAGCGAGCTAGTTATTAGTTTCAGCAAAATGTCCCCCACTGAAGCTAAAACCATCTTACCAGCATTCGGAGGGCAATGCTGAGAAAATCCTGTATTTTAAGCTAAAAAAAAGTTGAATGAGTTCCTTACCAATGGGTACAAAAGCCTCTTCCATGAGTTTTCAACTATTCCTCAAAGGAAGGAGCACTGATTCATTAACATCAGTGAGCAGAAAAGGAACGGTTAATGTTTCTGCAACAGGAGTATCCATGTTTTCTTTGAAGAGAGAAGATACTTCTCGAACATGAAAATGCAATTTGGCAGCCACACTTGAAAAAAAGGTTGTCGTTTTGAGTAGCTGTTGACCTTACTCAAACACCAGGAGAATGATCTGGGAGAATGAGAGGTCTGATTAATCGCCAAAGGAGGAAAAAAAGAAAACAGAATGAGATTCTAATTCACTAGAAAAATGAGAACTGAACACATTTTAAAGTATCACTTTTAATAGGAGGGGTTTTTTACAATTCTTTTTATTTAAATGTGACCATCTAAAAGGATGTTTATTATTGACTGTTCTCTAATGTACAATTTCATTTCTGATCTGCTTGCAAAGTCCCAGACTGATGAAGACCTAGATAAAATTAAACTGCGTTGCAGGGAAGTGGAAGCGAAAATTAGCATGGTAGTTAAATTTTGACTTGCAAATATAAAATGGTTTCCTGAAATCAACAAACAATTGCCATTACAAGCCCAAGGTAAGACTGAAATGAACACTTAAAGCCTACGATCTCTTTTCTGAGCAGAGCTCCCAGGTTACAAGGGAAAACGAATCCTTAAGGTCAAAAAGACAATTCCTAACCACCGTGGACGACTTTAGGGACAAATCACTTTGTCAGCTAGCTGGTGAGATTCTTGCTCCTAACACCAAAACACCAGTTCTTTGCCGTCAGAAGTAAGAAATTCTAATATCAGTTGTTATACCCCATATTTAGGCTTATCACTTCCCCTCCCAACTGGCTGTTGTTCTGCTATATTGTAGTGTTTCTTTTTCTTAAATTTCCTAATTTAATTTCAGACAGGAAAAAGCTAAAAGCTTGTAATACAAAAACACAAAAGTTTCGGTTGTTTGTTTTTTCTTTAAAACTAAACTGAATCTTACCATGCCTATTAACTGGAAACTCATATACAGCCACTGTGGAAAACCTCTCTGGACTACTATGGAGGGGCAGGAAAACAGTTTTGGAGCTTGAACAAGGGAAGGATTCTTCAAAATGTTACAAAGCCTCAACAGAACAGAGCAGAAGAGAAACTGGCAGTAGAATTGCACGCTACGTTCACCAAACCAGCGCAAAAGATGCCGTAAGACTGAATGGATTTTTACGTAAACACATAAAGCTCAAGCACTTTATACACACACAGTGCCAAACTCACAAAATTAGGGAGCAGTTGACTTTTTTTCCTTGGATATTTGAGAGCTCTTAGATGAGAAAGTAAGAGATTGATGATTAGGTTCTTCCTAGCCTATTAAAAAGGGTGATATATCGGTAAGATAACTGATATAATCATGGAGGATATGAGTTTCCCCGGGTGGTACATTTGGAGAATAAAGTACTGATTTTCTCCCAATCGCAATGACAGGGAACAAACCCATATTCTCCGAGAACCAGCCAGGTTACTTGGGAAATCATATACTCCTGCACTATATGCTGTTATACCTAGTAAAATGCTCAATTACAGAACAAAGCATGCTCCATCAGGTTGAGCCACAGTAAGAAATGCTGTTGCCACAAAAGTACAGAATCAAAACTCCAACTACTTCTCCACCCAAAAACAAACCTCAGTATCACAATTATTATACATTAGACCACAAACCACTCTCTAACCTGCAGAGATACCTGTCTTCCAACATGCCTTTACTGACAACCACTGCCAAAGAAACAGCACAGCAAAATACAGCTAACGCTGCCGGGGAACTGTAGCTCGACAAGGAGAGGACACGCAGGAGGAGAGATGGGTTGTTCAACCACCGTCCTCTTAGTTTTTTCACTACCGAAAGACTCGTTCATCTGCTGACAAACCAACTGCTAACGAATTTCCAATCCGTTCAGCGTGCTTCCGAAGAACTAGCGCAAACTTAGCAGCTACCGACGATCTGGCAAATGCAGACAGCGTTGTAACTGTTATGTGACACATACAACATCCCCTATTTTATTCTGAGAGCTGTATAGAGCACTTGTTCCCTACCGGAGGCACGGCCAGATGACCTTGTGCTCCAAGCGGGAGCCAAACCGCTCATCGAGGAAACAGCCACAAGGGTGGAGGAACAGAGGCTAATCAGTCAAAAGCAGGCGCTTGGGGGTGACAGGAGGGCAGCAAAGGTGATAGCAGTGATTGTCACCTAAAAAAAAAAAAAAAAAGTGGGAAAACACTAATCAAGAACAAAAATGCACTCAAAGATTAGGCACGTTTCTCAATACAAAGCTACCAAATGAACAAAATTCTGTAAAGCTTAAAAAACATGCTAGTTCCCCTGCAATTCTAAAACTTCATCCTACCTCTACCAATAGTCCCAAGAAAAATTAGTAAAGCACAGTTAGAGACAGAGTTTCAAAATAAGCGAACAGGGAATGAAATCCAAGTTTCAAATCATCATGGACTTAAAATACTATAGTACCAATTCAGATCTATGTCTGAAGTTATTCACTGAAGATTATACATTGACAAGAAACGAATACTGTTATTTGAAGAAGCCAGGATCCAAACAGTTAATAAATAAATGTTGCTAATTAAGTCCTAACTGCAAGATTAGTTTCAAGGCTCAAAACATCCCTACTTGGTACAAAAATACACCTACAGTCTGAAAGAAACAAAAGCTGCAAATACTGTCCATGCCAGAAGACGGTTGTTTCTCAGGCAAATTTTAGAGGAAGACTGTAAAAACCAGAGACTACATTCACATTAAATGTACCCCTTTTTCGCTTTTTTAGCATACATTTTTTAGTTTTCTTTCCCAGCTTGTTTCTTTTCTCTTAAAGCTGCTATTATGCTTTTATTGTGAAAAAGCAAATCCCTTCCGTATTGTCAGAAGTAGTCATGAAGATTTGTACCGTTTTATAGTAACAAAAAAACCAACATTTGAAATCAAAGGATGTAGAGAAACCGATGTTCCACGTACGCTTTCAACAGCTTGACGCTGAACAAACAAGGCAGCCTCTTTCTTCACTACTCTTCATGAATATTGAAGACTGCAGCTAATCAAATGACAACACAGACAACTGCATCAGGCAACAACATCAAAAAAGGAAAAGTCCTGGTTCTCCTAGACAGGAGAAGGAAGAAAGCCACAGCTCCTCTTTGATCAAATATCATCAGCCAAGAAACTAATAAGATGTATAGATTGCACATCCTACCAACCACATAGGGGAAGCTGTTTTTACTAAGGGGGAAACATCGATTTGTTTCACCAGTGATAATTGCTTTCCATGCTGGTTCCCATCCCGCTTTTCCTTCCTCCATTTGTGAGAAGGATGAACGTGCCTCTCCGTGACAGGAACCAAGAGCGAATCCAGATATGCAACCGCGTACAGGCGAACGCAGCATCCCCAGCGCTGGGATTGCCTGCAAAGCCTTATATCCGCTACAAACCAAAGGGTAACAGTAAAGCCACGGAGTCTTGAGAAGAGTTCTTCAAAATACATATAAACAGAGAACAAACCACCTAGCACTCGTAAATCTTCAGCGTTAAAGCAGGGTGCCCAGTTTGGGGTTCCAGGCTTCAAGATAAGAACCGATAAGAGAAAATCTACAAAGCAATGAGCTGGATCAGAAGACAAGAAAACAAGACGTATGAGGAAACACCAGAAAACTCCAATATAAAGACACAGTTTGTGTTAGAGAAGAGATCAAGAAGGAAAAAAAAAAAAAAAAATAGCTCAAATACATCCAGGTGCATCAAAAATAGCTAGACGTGACCAAATAAAAATCAGAGTTCACTGCAAAATGTGTCAGTTAAATGTTAGAAAAAAAACAAGCACTAAGAATATAAACCACTGGAATAAGCTGCTTAAGAAACGCAGTGGAATTTCCAGCAATTAAGACATTAGACAAGCATCTGTCAAGAATATTGTAAATGATCTTCCCTCAAGACAGAGAAAGGGATTAACTCAAGGTCTCTCTTCATTCTTTTTTTTGTTCAGTATTCTTCCAGGAACAAAGAAAGCCCAGGCAGAACCACAAAAGTAAAAGTAAACAAATAACCATTGTAGTACAAGTCTGTTGTTACAGTAAAGCACAAGACTGGGCAGAAATCTCAGAACACTACAGTTTTAATACCCCTCAGTGGCTGTAAAAGCAACATGACTTTGGATTTAGAGTTATTTCAGTAGGGATTCCGGCAATGAACCAAAAAAACATCCCACAGTGAAAAGACGAAAATAAAATAATTAGATATAAACACACTTTAATAGTCTCCCAATACCCGTTCTTTCATTAAATAAAACTTCAATGGTAAAAATCTTTACAGCGTATGTTCTCACAACACAGCATGTCCCCATTAGAGGATGAAGATGTCTAAATGATAAAGACTTTGCAAGTTTTCAAAAATAAACTACTGTTTCTAAAGGAAACAAGTTATAGGACAAAACAACAGCGTACTTCTACTTGAAAGCCAGGTGTCAGAAGACGGCAAAGCAGATATTCCATGAAACTATTAACCACTTGAATATTCTGGGTAGTGGTCTTCAAGAAAATATACTGCAAGGTTAAATCTGCGTTGGTAATACAGGAAAATTATTATCAGTAAGGAAAAAAAGATTGTAAGGAACAGAATATGGAGGGGGCAGGGTGGTCTCAATTTTTCTCATTGCATACGAGCGGAATATTTAGAATTAAGCGGAAAAATGGTATTAGGGCCACTGGGTTCCACTAGTGAGAGCACCGATACCCATGCAATAGATGAAGTCGCCAAACAGCTCCCCAGCAGAGTAACCTTCCACTTGGGTATCGCAGCAAAATTGAGACGTTCTACAGATGGGCATTTTTGCTCACCTTTATAATGCATTTTGAAGCACTAACAATTCTGATCTCAACATCACCAGTGAGCTTTCGGCAAGGCTAAAAGCAGTTTACACTGTTCTTGTACTTCATATTCCACTATGACATTTTAAGCTACCCAAGCACAAAAATGTTGTTATATCCTGCTAGTTTTACTAATTTTCCCATGCTGGTGTCTGTTTAAGTTGCTCTAGAAGATTTCAGCCAAAACAAATGTTCTCTCCTAAACAAAGTTAGGAAAAAACATTTGTTCGTTATTTGGGTTCTCAGTAACTTGCACGCTTTGTAGGAAACATGAATATAGCACAAAAGATACCCGATTGGCAAGATCCGCCTTTTAGCAACTTAATGACAACAAAGAATTTGAAGCCTAGTTTTCAAACCCTGGAAGTTACACTTAAGACAGTCTGGTGTTCGGGGAATGGCTTGTGTTTATACAGTAACAGACTGATGTCTGTCAAACTCCTGTCCTTCCTGACAAAGTTGGAAGGATACAGTGTAGGTTACCCTCAATGTGGCACTTGCAATCTGTTCCTTATGCAAAATCTGCGCAATAATAAAATCTGCTAAGTGCAGATCCACTCCAAAAAACATATCCTGTAATCCCTACCGAGCTACCTTTTACTATTTTGCAGATTGGTCAAGACATGTGGATTATTTTTTTTACTTTTTTTTTTTTTTTGAACTAACAACTTACAACTATCCACTAAAGCCACAGAACAGGGCAGCTGCAGGTCTTTACCCTAAAGTGAGAAAACTCAGGAGGAGTTTCCCACTGAAATCCTTAGGAAAAGTGTACTTACCACAGCCAAAAATATTTCCTTAAACTCATATTCAAGAATTAATTTGAATAATTCTTGGTGGAACACAATAAAAATAATCAGTCTGCCGCGAAAAATCTAATACCGTGCAGAGTGGAAATTCCTGTTTGTTTGTCAGAGGCATGTATTATCGGAAACAAGATTTGAATAACTGCCTAACAATACCCATCTCAACCACAGGCATTCTCATCTGAGCCATCTATAACAATGTAATAACCAAAGTTCCCCTTCAGGATTAAAAAAAAACCCAGCAACCAAAGTCCCTAACTGCCTGAACTTAAATCTAAGAAAAAAAAAAAAAATACTAACAAGTCTTTTTTATGTCTCTTAAAGTTTTAGTCTTTGTTGCTGTGAAAGTCTGGTGAAAGTAAGACGACATTCAGATAATTTCTAACCTTCTACCAGTATGTTCTTCCCTTTCTTTACCACAGCTTTTTGTCTTCTCAATTTAAGCCTCCATTTCAGGGAAGCCTGCCAGTACCGTCGGACGCGGGAGCTCGCAGGAAGAACAGAACAGCTCTTAAACTAACCTGACACACACATTCTTCTTTTGAGTCGTCTCTGAAAGAGTCTGACACACAACAAATATTAGCAATAGCTGGACCAGAGATTAAAGAGGCTAGCGTTTCATTTTATTTTATTTCTTTTTATAAAACATGCTACTTGAACGAAAAGCAGGGAGATGCTGTTACTTTGCCCAACACTTTCTCTACCAGCTGCCACCAGCACGCGATGGGAACAGCCTGGTTCACGCATCCCGTCACCTCATTTGGTCCAAAGGGTGCCACTACTTCTCCTAGCGAGCTGCAAGTCAATGTCTTTGTTCAAGCTACTGAACAAAATTGGTTCTGTTTTACCTCAAACCAGGACACCCATGCTCTTCAGTTACGTGTTTGTGCCATCACAGCTTGGTTCCCGAAGTTTTTCCCTGCGCCACGCTCGCCTCTGCCACTAATAGTGAACCTGCACATACACTCAGGATTCAAACAGTACAAATAAATCTGATGGCACTTTTTAACCATCAGCGCTCCTTTTACCAGTCTTTTTTTTTACCAGACTCGCCATTTACCAGTCTTGTAGGTGAAGAGATCGGAATTGGGGACCTACAAATCAGCGCCAATTGTCCCACGCGCTGAATGCTTTTTGTGAGTATTGTCACAGAGAAGTCATTATCTTTTGACACAAGTTTGAATGCAAACATGACTTACAAAGGAGCAACGTGTTGCCTTCGGGACAGAGGCAGATACAATAGCTAAGCTCTAGATGTGGGTGTTGTCAAAGCACGACTTTAGGTCAAGGAAGCTGTTTGTGGGAGAGACAACAAAGGAGCTGACTGCCAAAAATTTATGGGCAAGTAAGATGTGAAAGGGTTATTCTTAGCTGTGTATTTCACAATAAAATGAACTACACCACAGTGACATACCCTAGCAGTACCTCCGAATTTACTACAGAAAACACTGGCGGTATACCCTGGCGTTACACAGGGAGAGACTCCCAAGCTCTGCGCGAATGCTATGGATGATGCTGGGGAGTGACAACGCTCTTGCAAAAGGCCCGGCAGAGGTCTCGCAGAAAATATTCTGAAGGTTTTGAAAAGGATACACCTTCGAGTTTTCACAGTTTCATATCAATGCTTTTGCCTAGGGAAAACAAAGTGTCTAGAAAATAACGGCAGCTACAGCTGACAATTCCTCCCTTTGCCCCCCAAACGCAACACTTTGCTTCCCTTGAGTCTTACTCCTCCCTAACGCCCTCGTCTTCTCCCCCTCAGCTTTCTACCTGGACACCAACACGCTCTAAATCAACGAAGAGTAAGGAGAAATCAGAAAAGTAAGACACACCAGCGGAGAAAGTTTGTTTTACCAGCTTTAACAGCTATGACATTAACAAACATTTCAACTCGAAGACAAGAAATTCATAATTCAGTAGCCACCTCAGGCAAGAATTTCCATGGGACAACCAGGCACCAGTGCTTTCAGTCCCTAACGCCAGTGCTCTACAGTTACACACACCAACAGAAACAGAAGCGTGTAAAAACTTTCTCTTGCAAGGCATAAGACAAGCAGCTTCTCTGGTTTCTTTTGGGGAGAAAACCAAGTGTAACGGTTCAATACCAAAACACACTAAGAAAAATGCGAGAAGCGGGGCACTTCGTTTCCGTGCCTTTTCTGACAGTGCCGGTAGCACGGGTTATACCTGGAATTTGATGAACTCCGTTGCCTGTGTTCTCCCACTCACTTTTAACAGCCGGTGCTTACAAGAGTGAGGAAATGTTCAAGCCGTGGGACGGGCTGTACAGAACAGTCTCCTTCCTTCCATTCCACTCCGATGGTTCCACTTGTTACACTGCAACTTTGGGGATATTTGATAGGACCCAAGCGCAAGTTCTCGCTGCCATCCAACCTACCGTCCTCTCTTCCACCCCAGCAAATAGCCCTGCCATAATTCAGATTAGCTATTTTTAATGAATTAGTACAGCATTCTGCATGTTTCTTCTTCTTCGGGTTCTGAACACATCCAGCATCTTGTGCAAGAGCATAATAACTAGTATTCAAAAATCTCCTCAAACATTTTGAAACATGAATTAAATTTCAGCTCCATCTTATCATTTTGGCAGAGAAAACTGTTCCAAATGGAGCTTACAGAAACAATACATATTAAAGAGAAAAAAAAAAAAAATCACCCATGTGACTGGGGAAGGCAAGAGATATGCACAAACCCACAGAAGTTACGCCATTTCTTCTGATCCACTATACCGACCCTTTTACCCTTTCTAGAAGGATGAGAAAGGACACACTAGAGGCAAATTTTATTTGATTTACGTAAATAGAATTAGAACAACCAGCTAGAGCTAAAATAGAAAAAGCCCCAAAGAGCTGAAGAAAACCACTGGAACTCTGGAACAGAAAGGAGATGAATAAACAAACCATGATCTGTAACTAAAAGGGCAGAGCACCTGAAACGTTGCAATCTTTCAGAGGAGTCCTTCAAAAAGCTTGGTAGCTATCCTTACCACTCTCATTCTCTACCTTCACTCACACTTTCATTCTCAGAGCATTCTGTACGGCAGAACACAAGTGTTACAGACCGCTGAGCACAGTTGGGAAGCAAAGGCAGGCAGACCCTTAAACCTCAGCTCTGTAGGCAAGGACGATCCCTACAGTGGTGACGTGCACCCCCTGTACTATACGATTTGTTTTACAGTATCACTGCAACCATCTTGTTTTGTTGGTTGTTTGGTTTTTTTGTTAGCTCAGTATCCAACAGAAACAGTCCTACATGACTGTATTCTGTGTGCACATCCTTCTCTCCCTGTCCTTTTCTCTAACAATAATTGTCAGTCCCTGAACCAATTTCCCCCGAAATCAAGAAATTAAGTTCCTCTACATTTTTAAAAATATTCATTTCTTAGAAGAGAGATTCTTAATTCCTCTCCCCCAAGCAGTGTCCTATTAAAGTAAGGCTATAGGAAAAACAAAACTATTAGACACCAAAATCCACGTAAGAGTGAATCAAAAGAAAACAGCCTTCAAAAAATTCTACTGCTTGAAGCAGTACTTACTCTTGAGCACAATGTATAACTGTGCTTACTCACTCACCTAACGCTTTGTGATGCTGCACTTTAGTAAGCTTAACTTAGTAGAAACTATTCTAGTGGACAGCTAAATAGCAGCATTAAGATGGGGAAACCAAGCCTATGTTTGTACAGGAAAGTCCAAGTTCCACAAACCTACAAGAGTCCTCTAGAAGATCTCCCTTACCTACACACTGATGGGTTCTACTTCATAAAGCCTGCTTTAATTTCCAAGATTCTTTACAAAAGGCTCTTAAAGAAACTAAGCTGCCATGGCAATAAAAGGCCTTGCACGGATAGGTTATCTGGTCAAAAGAAAGGAAACAAAGAGCAAAACAAATGGTCATTTCTGATAATAGAGTAAGGCCACCAGTGATGTCCCACAGGAATATGAGCTGGAGCCCAAATTGTTTTGAGACATTCTTACATCTCAAAAAGGAGGTGAATGCTGCCAATTTGCTCAAAAAGGAGGTGAATGCTGCCAATTTGCTGACGACACCAGGTTATTCATGGTAAGGCAGACAGGACCGGCCACAAAGAACGAACACAGCCCACAGACAGCAAAGCTGGCAGAGGGAGTTCAGTAAAGGTAAGAGTTACCCACAGGAATACCAACTTGACACACGCAGTGATGGGCTCCACACTGAACATTGCCACCCAGGGCGAGCGCACGCAGCTGAGTCACTCTGAATCTCCCACCTGAAGAAGGAAGGGTCTCCATCTCCAAAAACCATTTTTCCCCCCCAAAAAATATTCTTGCCACTGACCTTGCATCACCTTTAGCAACACCTTACTCAGATGGCCTGCTTCAAGTCATTCACCTGGCAGAAAAATACCCCTCCCCAGCAGATGAGTTTTGCCAGGTAGGGAATTCAACGAATGAGCTCGGGCAAAGGTCAAGCCAACAGCAGCACAAAGGGAAGGGAAGAAGGATGCAGCTGTGGAGATTCCTCTCCCAGCAGTGGCAGGCCGGCCCACCAGCTCAACCATCTTGTGCAATTCCACCGGCAGGAACAGGCTCTTGTGGTCCTAGCAAACAGATCTCAGAAAATAACAATGCGAAACCGGCATATTTATCACCCACTTAAGATGGAATTCGTTACCCGTTTGCAAATGAAGTTTTATTTTCCACTTATAAACACTAACATATTGGTATCTTCCTGGTCCTTGGGGACTCTAACCCTAAAAAGGAGAGCGAAACCCTCATGTGGGGGAAAGCAAAAAGATTCTCAGCTGGTCATTTGATTTTTGTTTCAAAAAACACCACCACGTGCTATGCTCTAGTATATAAAAAATGCATCCAAGAGTAATTGTTTTGATTTTTATTATTTTATTGTAGAAAAACATTTGACATTTAGAAGTATTTCTGACACACAGTTCTATTCCCATGTAACTCTACAAAAAAATATTTTTTTTTTTCCTATGAGCTGAACAATCAGTCCACACTGTTTTCACTTGGCTAACCTGCCAATATAATACAAGTCTGCTATATGGAGAGTTACAGAATACAGACTCATTAGATTTATTTATAGAATAAATAGCACATACCCTGCTGAAATCCTGCACAGCGAGGAACACAGCTGGCTGGATGCTGCCTCATGCTGCTTTCTAGTAAAACATTACTTTTGGGAACCACCTGGAACAACTTGCCTTTCAGCTGAGGGAGGACAGGCTTAAGAATTCAACCTCTTGCTCTTAATTCTGCAATAAATGATTAATAACCCTGTGAGTGGAACTCAGAATACACTCCCACATCAAGCTCGTGTGTCTAATAATGCTGGCAGCTGTGGCAGAGAGGCCTGTCCCACCAAACGATGTCATGCAACCAATGCCTTTTGGCGTGTTTTAAGACTGAGACTGCAAATCCACCCTGGGCAGGACCGGCATCATACTCATGGAACGCGCGTTTGGCAGGTTGTGGCTAGCCTGCGCTCTCCATCTTTGGGTACATAGAGAGCAGCACGTAACA
The DNA here is from genome assembly GCF_965231255.1 of Vanellus vanellus. Taxonomy (NCBI): domain Eukaryota; kingdom Metazoa; phylum Chordata; class Aves; order Charadriiformes; family Charadriidae; genus Vanellus; species Vanellus vanellus. Next base: position 27,611,605 of record NC_138913.1, on the reverse strand, counting down.
TAGAGAGCAGCACGTATCAAAGTCAGACGCCTGAAGGGATGAAAAACCTTTTATTTGCGCCATTTGTACCAAATATGGAATTACTCGTATTTATAAATGGGCATTTTCTTCCAAAACAAGGTGGCTTTGAGATTGCATAATAGGAAAGCAGAGTTACCGAATTTATCAAGTTGATAAATTGAACCTACAGTTCAGAACAGGATACATGTGATACGGTTTGGGCTCAGTAAAGATACCCTGATGAATCTATTGTCCAAGGCATCCTGCAGTCTCAAGCGTACTGTTAGTGTTTAAAAGCATTTTCCAAAATACTAAAACACCTGCAGAGATGCAGACGAAGAAATGTTGCAAAACTATCAAAACCAGGAGCACAGTTCCTTCTAATGTTAGTGAAAGGACCCGAATTACTAGGTCAAGTGGTGAAATCATTACTTACATTCACATGTTCAATAGCACATGGCAGAAATTATCAAGTAGCTACAAAATCAGAACTAAAGAAAACATCCCCTCTTCAGCTCCTTCAGCCAGCTGAAGGTGGCATCTACCTTAAAAAAATTAGCGAGGACCTCCCCAAAACAACACTTGGGTTTAGAAGCATATTTTCAGACTGAAAAGTTGCAATGGAGGGTCACAATAATGTTCTCCCAACCCCTTATTTTCTCGAGGAATGAAGAAATAAATGTATCTTTGTATTCTGATGACAAGTTGAACACCCAAACCAAAGTTAAATCAGTTTGGAAAAGCAAAATATCGCTAAGAATAAAGCATATCTCTAGATGTCCTGGATAGAAATGACAAAATTATTATCTGCTGGTGAACTCAAACTTTGTGGGACTTTTCCTTCTCTTCCAAGAAAGAAAACCAAGTCTACTCCTTTCTGTTTTTAGCCAAATGAGCAAACACAGTCGCACTGCAAGCAAGAGGAGATGGCAATCTGCAATGGGAGAGTTTCAGAGCTCCACGTGATAAATTTGAGCGACTACAAATAAACCCCCAAAACTTTAAAAAAAAAAAAAAAAGCATAAAGTATCTTATAGATTTTGGTTGGCATTTTAAGTCCTGAAGCCGGTACATCAGATTTTAGATACGGCACATCCTTATCTTGGCGCCAGACTTCAGCATCACCTTCTGGTTTTGACTCCAAGTGTCTGAAGCCAGAGCGTCATCCGAACACTTGGGCACTTCAAGGAGAGCCGAATCTCTGAGAGGCCAACCACCCATTCATTAGCACCGCCTCCAACTTTACTCTTGAACACTCCTGCATAACTTTAGTGGACAGGATGACAAGTTTGCTGCTTTCAGTATGTCTTGTGTTAACTACAGAACCAGCACTTTCACATTTTCAGCACAGCATTTGAGTCTTTTGTGCATTTTACCAGAAAACATTTTACAATAAAGACATGTTCTTATCCCAGTAAAAGGACTTTTCTTAGGAAGCCATCACAATTACGCATTTCTCTCCTACCGCATCCTTACACTTCTATGGGCTCACTTAAAATACCAATATTTAGCCACCTTCTATCAGGGCAAGTCTTTGCAATGAAGGGCAAGAATGGAGAGACTCCAAAGTCACCAGTGCAAACTTGAGGTGCATGTTCTTCTTTAGAAAAGGGTTATTTCAAATCAAAAATATTCACCTGTTGAGTTTCTGAACATCCTGAGCAACTCATGTTGTCAGTGCCTCCAAATATTTAATGTCGATAAACCTTCTCAACTATCAAAGGGTGCACTTGCAGTTTCAGTAGATGTCACATAAAGCTTTGCACAGTACAAAGGACAGGCTGTGGACAGAGACAGTAGCTAAAGCGCTTGGAGACCCCAGACACAAAGCTCTAATACCAGAGTTTCAGCTGCACTCGCAACTTCTGGCCACAGCACATTGTGTGTGGACGTTTGGCCATAAATGCTGTCTCTCATCATGAATTTATCAACTTCAGCAGGTTTGTAAAACATTAGGAACCACCAGAGACCATGAGCTGCCAACTGCCACGTGCTCTGGTCCTTAAACGACGGGTTTGTAGAAGAGGTGCTTTGAACCTCTGCAGCTGGCATTAACTGTTCATTCAGCTTCAGAGAAGTACCATTTTCCACTACCCCCTCCAACTGCTGTAAATCCACAAGCGTGTCCATCAGCAGTAGCAACCAAGAATTTCAACTGAACACTCTGTGTTGAGCAGCCAATAAAAATTACATCCTCTCAGATGAATCATAACCCTGGAGTTAGCCCCTCCGCTCCTGCTCACCAGGAAATCCTGCTGCATCACAAGGTTGGCTTCCCGTTTCAAAAAAACTCTGCACCCACTACGTATGCTTTCTCAGGCTGTCCACCAAAAATTCATCACAGTTGAGTCAGAAAGAAAGAATAAACTGGCCTCTAGTTCCATAAAAGTAAAAGGTTCTTCCCACGCTCAGGACACCTTTCGGCAGACAACCTATCTACTGCCTCGTGGTTGAGTGATTTCTTCATGGATTGATGGATTATACCATAGAAACACCCATTGAATGACCCTGCTATCTACAGATGAACAAAAAAACCTGACTAGACAAGGCAAAACTGCTTTGGATCCAGAAAGTCTGGACTAATCCTTCTCCCATACCACCCCTATCACTAGTGTAATAACATGGAAAAGTTAAGCAAGTCTTAAGATGTCTGAATCCAGAGATTAATGCCGTCCATCACCCTGAGCACATGACACAACTTAAGAACATTTGTGTTAGCGGTGTGATCTGGAGAAGACTTTTTGTTCCTCAACAACTTAATAAACGCTACTACGAGGCTAACTCTGCAGAGCTACAAGTACCACCGAATTGTGTAGAACACAACTGAAACAATCAATACTTACAAAGCAGCTCAATTTAGTTTAATTAAACTCACGCCGCCTTACGAGAAACTAAGTTTTTTGACACCGATATCGGCAGTCACATCCCTTTAAGTTGCTCTACGGATACTTCGACCACCTTCTTTCTCCCGGGTCACACTTCCTCCCAACCGCCGCTCGCACTCCCCGCTCCACCCCAGGAAGGCACAGCGTGGCTGCCCACCGCTCCCCAAGCGCGGGCCAGTCACCAAGTCACCAGCGCCCATCACCAAGGCTTCCTACCAAGCGGAACCCTTGCTATTTTGGCTGCCCAACATCTCGAGACCCCAGCTCGGCGTTTCTGCCTCTTCCCAGCGCAGCCGGTCAGAGGGCATTGCCCACGCTCGGCTTCTCCCCGGAGCCACGCTTCCCAGCTCCGGTACCGCCAGTTGCTCCTCACCACCCCGCCTGTCCCACCCCAGGGGTCGGGGAGACACCACCGCTACATGACAGGGCTCGGTCCCCCCCTTCGCAGGCCGAGGAGCGGCCTCTCGCCCCCAGGCCAGGCCCAGGCCGAGGCGGGTGGGCCGCCCGCCCCACCGCTGCCCCTTCGCCCCCGGGGCCACCGCACCACCAACGCGGGGATAAGCAACAGGGGCGGCGGGCCGAGGGGCTGCAGCCCCACACTCCCCCTCGGCTTCGTGAACACCCCCTCAGCGCCTCCCCCCCCCACCCCCCCCGCCTTTGGACGCCAGCCAGACCCGGCGGCGCTGGGGCGGCCCAGGCGCTCCCGCCGCCCTCCTCAGGGCCGGGCCCAGGCGGAGAGCCGGGCTGGGCCGGGCCGGGCCGGGCCGAACCGAGATCCCCCCCCCCACACCCCCTATCAGCTCCCACAACTTTCCCTCCCCGCGGCCGCGGCAGCAACTCCGCCGCCGCCGCCGCCGCCCGGGGCCGGCCGGGGGCCGCCGCCACAGCGTGCCCCGCGCGGCGGAAGCGCCACCCCCGCTCCGCCCGAGCATCCCCCGCCGCCCCCGCGGCCCTGGGCCGCGCAGCGGGGAGCGCCGCCGCCGCCCGGAGCGGGGCGCAGGCCCCGGCAGCGGGAGAGGCCGCCGAGCTCGGCCCGGCGCCCCCGGCAGCCCCGGCGGGGACAATGAGATGGCGGCGAAGAGCGCCGCGCCCGGGGGACCCGTTGCTCCGGCAGGAGCCGCCCCGCCCCGCGCCGCCTCCTCTTCCCTCCCCTCCCCTTCTCCTCTCTCCTCGCACGGGCAGCGCCCGCTCCCGGCCCGGCCGCCGCGGAGACCGAGCGAGCGAGCGAACGAGCGGCCCCGGCCCGCTGCCCCCGCCCCTCGCGCCTCCATCTTGGATCGGCGCCTCAGCGCCCTCCCTCCCCCGCGCCCCGCTCACCTCGCTGCCGCGCCGCGCCGGGCCGGGCGGCAACCCCGGGAGCCTGCGGAGCGGCTTGGCGCGCCGGGGTCCGGGCGGGTGCGGGCCGGGGCCGGGGCGGCGGCGCTGGCGGGGGCCGCGCTCACCGGAGCCGCAATCCTAAACCGCCATCTGGCGGCATTTCCGACCCGCCAATGGCGCAGCCGCCGCCGCGCGCCGGACCCCCAGCGCCCCCTGGCGCCCGCGCGCCGCCACTGCCCGCCCGCCGCCGCCGCCGCCGCGCGGGGAAGGGGAAGGGGGGGGGGGGAACGGGGGAGGAGTAACGGGAGGGGGAATTGGGGGGGGGGGGGGGGGCGCAGCACGGCGGGTCGAAGCGGCCCCGCCCGGCGGCGCGGCACGCGGGCGCCGCAAACGTCTTTCGCGCGAAAACGCCGCGCATGCGCCCCGCCGCTGCCCGCGCGCGGCCGTTCGCGCCGCCGTTGCTGAGGGGGCGGGGCGTCGCCAGGGTGACGGGAAACCGTTGGAGGGGGAGAGGAGGAGGAGAGGGGTAGGCGCTGTGGCGGGCGTCTGTCGCGACAGAACGGGCCGGGCCGGGGCTCCGTGAGGCAGCGGGGGCCCGGCCCCGGGGTGGGTCGGAGCGCCCGGCCGGGCGCCGGAGGGGCGGCCTCTCCTCGGCTGCTCGCCTGGGCCGAGGCGGCGGCGGCGATGCGGCCCGTGGGCTGAGGGGGGCCGGGGGCCTCCCGGTGATGGGAGAAGCGGAGAGCGGCCGCTGAGGGCGCGGCGGCCTGAGGCGGCGTGTCGGCACCGGTAAGTGTTCCGGAGCGGTCTGGCAACGGAGCGGGGGGGGGGGGGGCGCGAGGGAAGAGCCTGGCGGGGAAGGAGCCCGGGCAGCGGCCGCCTCCCCTCCAGCCCGGGCGGCGGAACTGTCCCGGCCATAGCGCGGGGCTGCTGCTCCCTCTTGGGGCTTTTTATAAGCCATACCGAGCCTGCGGCCCGCGCTCTCCTTCGGGATGCCCGGCTCCCTCTGCCAGGTGTCCGCTCTCTGGTGGTGCAGACGCGATAGTCGCCATCGCACCTTGCGCCGTCCTCGCCGTGCACCTCCTGAGCCCCGTCTGCCGGTTCTCGCCCGGCGGTCCCCGTAAAGCCCTTCTGCTCCCTGCAATTTATGCAATTTGCTGGGAGAAGTTCAAAAGCAGTAAGCTTTAAATAAGCCTTAACCTGTAATCTGTTCTGGTAAACCTTGGACGTGCCTTCTTGTGTTCTATTTCAGCCCGTTATGATGTATCCTATAAGGCCCGTCGTGTCTAGCCAAGCTGTTTACTTATACTCGAGGAGACTGTTTAAGCGTTGGTGTGTTTTCTGTTCTTTCCCCCGTGTCTGGAATTCCGATCTAAAGGGGTTTGTTCAGATTAGGGGTTTTGGAATGGGATGTTTGCAGGCGAAGCGGCTCTTGTTCCAAAATCACTCAATGCAAGTATTGCTGCTGCAGAGGGAGTAGTTGCAGCAGGCAACAGGCGTGAACGCAGAAATGAGAGAAGAGTATTTTTTCGTGGCACTGGATGCGTTTGGAGCCCTTATACAGCAAGAGAATAGGTCAGTGAAAGCAAGAGGAATTAAAGGTGTCACACATAATCCCATTGAAATTGCATGTGGCAGCTTTAGTGAGCTAGCACAAATACAGGTTGTGTTTCAGGTAGCAAAATATTATCAGGAGCGTACTGACAATTAGTCCGGCTTAAGTGTAGGGTTTATATTTGAATTCTGTGAAGGGTGTACTAGCTGTTCCCTCAGGCAGTGCTGTTGGACGTGACTCGATTAATTTGAAGATATGGGATACCGGTTTGTCAGTTTGTGTATAATGTTTGCTCTTGTGCTTAGGTACTAAGGGCTCCTTTCATATAACTGCTCTTTCATTTTCTTAAATACCTTTTATTATTCATTAAATGTTAATAAAGACTTGAGTTTCTTTGCATATATATTTCATAAAATTGATTTATATAGTCAGACCATATGGCTAAAAAGATAAAGGTACTCCGATTTTCCAGCGTGCACCTTATCAAATAGTTTAAAAGCGTAGCAGAAATGTAGGCTGTTTCAGTGATACCAACATTTAATTGCCTGCTGTGCGCCTTATGTTGCCTTTTCTTCCCCCTTGGTTCATGTTGTTTTACACTAGTCAGACATCACGAGTGTAGATCCCGTGGCATGTGCGGTTGTCTGAACTATCAAGCACCAAAGGATCGCCAGCAAGGTTAAGGTGGTTTAATGGAGAGGGTGCTGAAACAGGAATTTAGATTTTCCTGCACCTGGTAAGGAATCAAAAGAAAAACCTGCGTTGTGAGAAGTCAGTGCGCTGTGCACGAAGTGCCTAGTGAAGTTTGCACAAGTTCAGTCAGTTATGTGGGTTTGTAGGGATGGAGTGGGTCTTTCGTATGTATGTATAATATTAAGGGAAAATTGTCAGTCTGTAGTTATCTTATAGAGGGGCTTACAGCCATTTGGTAGTCTCAGTCTATCTAACCTGGTCAGGATTCAGGAGATTTGCCACAGAAGCAGCAAAGGAATATTGCTGCGAGGCCTGCCTGTCAGAGCACAGAGGTAGCTGACTTCTCGTGTTCAACTTCATAACGACTGCAATCGCCGTGTCTGCAAATCTGTTGTAATAACATTTCAGTTGGCTGACTGGTTTTGACCGAATCTGGCAGAAGGTGAGAGTATTTTTAGGTGAGTTTATTGAAAATTGGTGGTTAGAATCACTGGTCAGACCTTAAAACCTTGATTCCTTTGGGCACAGCTCAGCCTCCCACCCCCCAGTAGTGAAGTAGCATATAATCACCTATTTTTACCTTACTAATTAGCATATGTGTAGTGATTGAGGGGGAGCAAAGGGAGGATTTAGGGTTTTTTTTTTTATTTATTTTAAAAGAAATAATGGTGTGTGTTCTGTTAATAATTTGTGACGTTTATTGAATCCATTGTGATTATTTATTCATCCATGGGAAAACGGGATTCACACTTTGGCAGTTGGTGATTTCCATGGGCTGGTAATTTAAATGGGTGTCCTGGGTTGTTGTTTGGATGGAGAATGTTTCTTTTGTTATATAACATGAGAATTTTACATAGTGCTTAATCTTCAGCCTTGTATTAAACGTGACTAAAAATCAAATTATGTTTTTCATAGAAAATGCAAATAAACCATTTTATGTTTGTGGATATGAAGAAAAATAAAAACCTTATGTGGTCTCCACAAAAGGCACTAGCAGAAAGAGAAGTAGCAAGTTTTCTGCATAGGCTGTGCTGATTTCGATTTATTTTAAATATGCGTCTGGGACAAACAATGCATTTGGGATATGCACCGATCTCAGTCTCCATTGAAATTCTCCCTGGTTAAGAAAAGCACGGTCACCAAAGAGTACAAATAAATGTACTGTGTGAGAGTTGGCGTAACATTTGTCATATACTGAATATTTAGTAGAGAAAACTAAATTTTGTTTTAAGTACTCTTGTTATTTTTGTTCTTTGTTACTTCGCATCTCCTACCTTTCTCATGCATTTGCCCTTCCGCTTTCCAGCCCTTCCAAATGTTACCATTCTTAGTGCTGAAGAATACTGGAGGGAATACAGCATCTGTATAGGACAGCCATTTTGAGCTATGTGCTCATGATCTATTGTTTTCCTCCAGAGATATCTCTGAATACATTACACAGGTCCGATACTAAAATTGCAACTGCATTTTGTCTGTTTTCTGTACCCTTTTCTATATCTGTTGGAAGAAAATGTAATCTAAACTCAGGAAGCAAGAAAGTTACCAATGTATGCTAATGGTAAAAAAAGAGTTATTTTCATTTTGTTTTCATGAACCAGTAGTTGCAGCATGTACTCAGCCGTTTCTTAGTGAAATGACTGAGTTTATACAGGCTAGAGGCACTGTCACTCTAATAATAATGCCTGTTGTGCACCTTTTGTCTTCTTTTCCTCCCACTTACTTTATTCCTCATCCATATATTATGCCTTAAATCAAGATGATCTTAATTTTTTTTTAAGATGTGGGGACAGCAAGGCTGAATTGTGAATTTATAACACAATGAAAATGCTAGCTAGGAAAAGCTGTGCCTGTGAGACGTGCTATCTTCCTGGACTCATTCAGTGCATTTTGCATTTGCACGTTAAGTTAATTTGATTCTTTTTACCTGAAGAAAAAGTGCAGGTAGCAGGTGACACTGGGTTAGATTTCTAGTAGGGCGTTTTTAAATGTTGGATGGGTTGTTTGAACTGCCCACTGATGCAGCTGATACTCGGCTCTTGCCCTCTTTATTTACTGTCCTTGGCATTTCGGCTGTTTCTTCTGAAGTTTCTTGCAGTATTCAAACTGTACGTTAATGGGCGCTGTGGAGTATTCCGCCAACATTTAGCGGTGTACTGGGTACGCTTTATTTTTTCAGCTGAGCTCTGCTGAAAATGAGTTGGCAGCAGAAACGAGAACAGGGGGAGCGCCAACACAAAGCCTCCTGAGCAGACAAAGGTGTTTCTCGTCCTCAGACCCTCTAAGGTCTACTGATCTCTGCTTCAGTGAGGTATCTCAGGGCCGGGAGCATAGTCTGCCAAAGCAGGAGTAAGGTGGTACCCCCAAGAGCCCTTGCTTACTTGTACAGGTCCAGACTGGTCCAGCTGCCTTCCTTGAGAGCTGGGACTGGGTGCCTGCCCCTCTGCCCACTCCCAGTATGAGTGTCCCATTCTTATGTAAATTATTTTTGCCAGGAAACACAGGCAGTGCTTGGCTGTCACGGATTATGGATGGAGAAAATGCAAAGGCTGAACCTGGCCACGATATTTTTGAAGTATTTCTGTGAAGGGCTATTGCATGTTCATGCTGATTGTCCACTCGGCTGTGCTCTTGCACCTTCAGGACGCGCCTGCTCTGGTGCTTCGGTACTTCTTACGGAGCAGGACTGCAGGGTTGTCCATACCCATCCCCTGCAGACACCACAGAGGCCAAACTGCTGCTGCCTGCAGGGCTGGGCTTGGTTCCTGGGGGTGGATGGCTGGATCGGGAGGATGGATCCTCCTGCACATCCTCTCCTCCACAGCACTGGTGAGGCAGGACAGAGGGCACAGGATGGTGAATTTTCTTGTTGTTAAGCTGTAGGAACCTTACAGTCACAAAACCACCACTTGTTCATTGAATTAGTTCCATCGATAGTTCTGAGAGATGGCTGAGGAGTGGTTTTAGCAAGATTACACTGATAGCTTTCTCTTCGTCTAAAGTTTTGGGGTTTGTGGTGGTGGCTTTTTCATAATGATGCACCAGCGATGTTAGTTCCCAAGGAGCACTGCCTCACAGTGCTTCTCAAATTTTCAACTTTGAAAATAAAGCAGAATGTTTCATGACTCCCTTGGGTATTGCTTTCTGTGCTGAGAGGATTGTAACATTTCCTATTTGATATCTGAGAGCATCTGTTGTTCTGTTTAGACACCCGGACAAAGATGTAGATGACCGAGAGGTGTTTTGCCCTTCTGGCTTGGGATTAAATCTCTTAGTAGCAGGTAAGGTCTGCATGTGTTTTTTTGCTGGGGCAAATAGAAGGCAGGGAAGATTGCATTTCTCCTGCTGCAAGGGCTCTTTGCGCAGATGGCGGAGGGCACTGTGGAAGCAAAGTAATCTCAATGGCATCCCTGTGCCTGAATTAAACTGGGCCTGGGGACAGTGACAGCACGCTCAGTGGAGAGCTGGCAGGAATTAAGGCCACAGGTGGGCTCCCGGTGGGCAGGCTGCATGTGCCTGCGATGGCGGAGACCAAGCGGCGTTTGTGCTGGTGAAGGGATTGCTTGCTTGGTTTGGGAGGCTGATGCCACTGTTGTGACATATGCAGCACCATGCGTGTTGCTTCGTGTGTCACAGTGGTGTGCACAAATCAGAGGCACTGCTTGCGTAGCATGAAATGGACCTTCAATAGGAGACAGAAGGGTGGTGGCTTTGCTGCTTTGTTTTTTAAATGTCTGTCACAGGAGGGTCTGGTTATTAGTCTGGATCAGCTCTTCTAAATTTTCCCTATTGAAAAAAAAATTAGATTTGAAGAACAAATCTGTTGCAAAATCAATCACCGGAAATAAAAGGATGTGAAAAGAAGAAGGAATTTTTAACACTGCCAAAGTATTGTTCAAAAATGTGTTGTTTATTCATATGCTAACTCTGCTGACTTGCTCAGGGATGCTCCCCATTTCCCTGTGTTGCTCTGTGTCAGTTTAGAAACAAGGCTATCATCTCCTCCAGCCAAATTTCTTCTGTAATCTTGTAACGTTAGCAAGCAATTAACAATAAGTATAATTCATAATTACAGGGTATTTGCTGTCCAAAAAGCTTAGCATGAGAACTTTCTCATTAGAATAAGAATATACTAGAATGCATTATACGTACTATACATAATGAGAATATATGTAATTTTCAAAAATTAGTGAGTAAAGTGAAGTGCCATCGGTTGACTTTTAAGGAGATCCAAGTGGCCCAACTATCAAAGGTATTCAGCAGTAACTCAGAGGAAAATTACAGCAAAACCAAAAACCGTCTACTCGTACTTTGATTTGGTTGATTTAAAATAGCTTGTAAACACTAACAGCATTTACGTACTAATGAATCTCTCACTATTCATTAAATAAAAGTGCATCTCCATTTTTTTTTTTCTTAAGACCAGGACGTTTCTCTGAGGAAATGGATACATCTTCCCAAAAATACCCAGTCAAAAAGCGAGTGAAAATTCATCCCAACACAGTAACAGTGAAATATACTTCTCATTATCCCCAGCCAGGGGAAGAGGGATATGAGGATGTTAATGAAGATACTGGAGTATTTATGGAGGATAATCCTAAGAAAAGACTACTGAATGATGGGAAAAAGAGAGAAAGGACCTTTTTTGGTACAATAGACACCAAGCTTCAGCCAGCACAACTGCCAAAACCCGAGGAGATTGGGCAATCCCAGCATTTTCCTGAAGGAAACATACTGCAGTCAAGGAAAACGTGGGTAGTCCTTTTTGGATCTGCCGTGGCACACGGATGTGTGGCTCTAATTACAAGATTAATTTCTGATCGTTCCAAAGTGCCATCCCTAGAGTTAATTTTCATCCGTTCAGTTTTACAGGTGCTGTCCGTTACTGTTGTGTGTTATTACCATGAGCCTCCCTTTGGCCCCAAAGGCTACAGGCTCCGGCTCTTCTTCTATGGGGTCTGCAATGTTATTTCTATTACCTGTGCTTATACCTCCTTCTCTATAGTTCCCCCCAGCAATGGGACCATTATGTGGAGGGCTACCACTACAGTGTTCAGTGCCATTTTGGCTTTTTTACTCATAGATGAAGGAATGGCTTACATAGACATAATTACTGTAGTTGGCAGCGTGTTTGGCGTTTGTCTGGTCATGATTCCCAACATTGTTAAGGAGGAAAACTCTTTGCTAAGCACCTGGAAGGAAGCTTTTGGCTATACCATGACCGTCATGGCAGGTTTGACCACTGCTCTCTCCATGATAGTCTATAGGTCAATCAAAGATAACATCAGCATGTGGACGGCACTGTTCACCTTCAGTTGGACAGGAACAGTGTGGGGAGCGTCCACCATGTTCTTACTTCAAGAGCCAATCGTCCCATTGGATGGAGAAACCTGGAGCTATCTCCTTGCCATCTGCCTGTGCTCCACAGCAGCCTTCCTGGGGGTTTACTACGCCCTGAGCAAGTTCCACCCTGCTTTGGTCAGCACCGTACAGCACCTGGAGATAGTCATCGCCATGGTCCTGCAGCTTGTCGTGTTGCGGATCTTCCCAGGTCCTTATGATCTTGTCGGGGGAGCAGTTATTTTGGTTAGTGTTTTTTTCCTTGCGTGTTATAAACTGTCCTGGAAGAATTTAGGAAGACAAGATTATCAGGAGATTGTGGATTCTTCCATTAAATGAATTGTGGTTTTGCCATCTGATTCTGGCTATGTGACCATGTGAAAGTAACATATTTCAATTCTGTCGTGTTCTAAGCGTTGTGGCCAGGTCCTCTCTCTACTGTCTAAATTCACAGCCGATGTAGCAATGTTGGTATTTCCAGACTTCTGTGACGGGTGAATTTGTTCCAGTGTGTGCAACCACTGACATTTTGTCACATGAGAAAAGGCTATTTGTCTCCAGCGTGTAGGGTGTGTGAGCAGAAGCACAGGCTGGCCCACAGCAATGCAGGCCAAGTCATGGGCATGTTCTTCCTCACCTTCCCTGGACAAGGCAATACAGAGACAGAGGGATTCACTAGTGACTCTTATTCCTGTGCACTGTGGTAGTAGGAAAATGAACAGTAAAATCATTAAAATGGTCAACCGGAGTATTCATATCCTCTGTAACATTTCTTATGCTTTGGCTGTAATATTCTAAATGAAGTTATGCTAATACTTCTGTGGTTAAAATTTGCGTTTCCTGTGTGTATAAAGAATAAGTCAGTAAAGCTTTTTGTGCTTTGTGGTTAAATTTCTGTCTGAATTGATGCAGGAAGCCCAGTCCTCTTGTGGGAAAAGTAAGCTCCAAAAACTGGGTCTCCAGTTGTGCCATAGCTGTGAAAGAAAGGTCCTCAAGAACTATTAAAGTCCATGCTAGATAAAAAATCTACCCCTGAAGCACAGCAATATTCTTTCTATGGAACCATTTTTTCTAAAAGAGGTTTTGACTATTATGCAAGGGAGGGGGGGGAAAAAGGAAAAAGAAAATATAGTATTTGAGATTGAGGTGTGAGCAGCAGCTTCAATGCTGAACAGCCTGATGCACATCCAGTGACTTTAAGTCAGTGTGCTTGGATCCTAACATGTCTGTTAGAAATTAGATTTACAAAAAGCCCTGGGGTTTTATGGTTCCAAATAGTATTCCTGGCTGTGCTAATGTAAGGCTAGTAAAAAGAAAGACCAGCATCTAAGAATCTGTGTCCATGGCCTTCATGCCAACCAGGACCAGCGGGCACCTCCTCGCACCAGCGGACTGTGCCTCTGTTCTGGGACGCAAGTGTTTTCTGAGGAAAAAGACATCACTCAGATGACCCTAACCAGTCCAGCTTCCCTGTGGAAAACACCATGGAAAATACATTTTACTTAGGAAAAAGCCACAGCAGCAGCAATCACTTTTATTCCTATCAATACCCAGGGAGACCAGGTTCCCTGACATCAATCAGCCTGGATGGCAAGACTTCTAATCTGTGTGACACTTGTGTCCTCCTGCGTCACACAGGGAAGAGACGGTTCCTTGGGTGCTGGCAGTTAGGACTGCCATGACAACTCCGTTTCCTTTAGAAGCACGTGGAGCCGGCAACAGGAGCTCTGCCCGCTGTAGGAAGGACAGGAGGAAGGGGATTAGCTAACAAAATGCAGTGCTGGGAAAGCCGTGCCCAACACCTTTCCAGCCAAAAAACGCTCTGGTAGGTTAGGGCCTTGGCAGGGACAGGGCACTTCCCAACCCAGCATCTTGCTGTGCTTCTATCAACTCCTTGTTTCCCTCTCAGGCAGATGGTCTTTCCTCCTCTGAGGGATAAGACAGCAGGAAAGCTTCCTTTGTGGAAAGCAACCAGGGCAAAAGGCTTCATCTCCTATGGTTTCCACGCCTGTTGTGGTCTGGAGGGAGTCGAGCTTTGAGACTCGGTCATGCCAATGTGCATGCAGCCAGCTGGGTACATGCTGGCAAGCGAGGAGCACCCAACAGTGAGACTCCCCAACTGCCTGCACCGTGCAAGTGGGGACGATAAGAGTCCTAAGCAAGCTCTTAACAAGCTGCCCAGCCCCAAAGCAGCAAAGCCCCTGCCTCCGCACAGCTCCCCGCTGCCTCCAACGCCAAGAGTTAGATTTGATGATCTTAAAGGTCTCTTCCAACCATAACAATTCTATGGTCATCTGCTCGAGCCACACATGCTGAAGAGCTGTGCCAGCCCTGCCATGATCCCTCTGAGCACAAGCTGATATATGGCCAAGCAGACCTAAGAGCACACTGCTGCCAAAATGGGTGATCCCACTTCTTCCTGTTGCCACCACTGACCACCACTGATCCATGATCACAAACTGCAGGCTGGGTCAGTTCAACTTAAGGATCAGGCGCAAAACTAATCCTGCCAAAACCTGAGCCCAAACAGACACAGGCAGCCAGCATCCAGGGGCCAAGCGGGGCACAATCCCATCCTGAGAACCTGGGTGATGGCTGGGAAGAGCGACTCCTGGGGCCTACGGGGCTTGGTCCTGCTCCAGCTGTGCCACAGCCTGCACAAGGTCCTGCACAACCAGGTCCACATCTGCCTGGGTGGTGTCTCGCCCCACGCTCAGCCGCAAGGCGTTTTGTGCCACGTCGTAGGGGATCCCGCAGCTCAGCAGAATCGAGGAGGGCCTGAAACACAGACATGGAGGTGAGCGGGTTTAACTCGAAGGCTGAGGAAGTACATGCATCACCAGACAGCTTCACCAAGCCGTAAGAGGGAGCACATCTGCAGATGCACTCCAGGCAAACCTGCTTGCTTTCCAAAGGTACACGCTCCCACTGGGCTTGTTGCCCTATGGTGGATCTAGCTCTTCCCCTTCAAGGAGGAATCTCTCCTGTGTCCCTATGGGTTGGCAGCTTTGCCATGTCTACAAGGCATTGCTCTAGACCAGGCCTAAAGCACCTGCTGTCCCCACGCACCCCCAAAGGAGACCGCTGGGCAGAAATTGGGCTTGAGCTGGTAAGCCAGGCACACATGGACATAAAGCAGACTCTTCTCTAGCAGTGCCATGTGTTGAAGAGTACTTTCAAGCTCAGCTGGATCACCAGAGCCAGGAGGGACAAATTCATTCCCAGCAGCAGTCAAGTGTTTCCGCTGTGTCTCCTGCAATAACCTACTTCGTAGTCCTTCAGCCCCTCTGGAAAGCTCTGCACCCTCTTTCCTCCAGGTGATGCTGCCTACAGCCACCCACGGTCCCCTTCCCTGTCCTGTTTCCCTCCCTCCCACCCGCTCTCTTCTGGGAAGATGTCCTGGCAAAGCCAGCTGCTTACCGATCCCCTTTTTCAGAGTGGCAGGCAGCCCCAACGCTGGCGAGAAGTGTCTTGCAGCAAGACAGCACCCTTCGCCCTGCAGCACACACAAGCAGAGGTCTCCCAGGGCCCAGGCTCTCTCCGAGGGCCACTCATCTCCCTGCCCGAGCCACAGCTGAGCGCCCGCCAGTCTCTAGCTGCAGGGTGCTCTGCAGGACAGATGCCTGGCTCCGTGGGCACCATCATGGGACAGTGGTGGGGTAAGAGCTACCTTGAAGGCCTGGGCCCAGGATGGAGACATTACAGGTGTTGCAGAGTCGCTTGGAGCCCGTAAAATGGCTGTTGAGGTGGATTCTCTGCTTCCCAAAGGAGGCCTGGAGAAATCAGTGATACAAACCCCTCTGGGATCATGAGCAGCTCTGTCCTGATAAGGAGTTGGCAGGGCCAGAGAGACATACCCACCCCGGCTCTAGGCCCCCGCGCTCTGCAGGCTGAGACCCTGGGAGGGGAGAGACAAACAAGAATCGGGTCTGCTTACCTCCAGCCTGGCCTCCAGGTAATCCCGAACACCCCGCATATGAGCCTCGTAGGCCTCACAGTTCTTGCTCACTAACTCTGCAGCCTGAGGAGAGAAAACCCAGACCGGCTCCGTCAGACATCTCCTGACACCTCCCTCCATGCACACCCCCCTGGCACGTGAGTCCAGCCCGGGAACAGCCTCTGCAATTGCCAGGTCCCTGGAGCCCCCCGACAGCCTCTTGGTGCCTTGTGCCACATGAACTGCGTGACTGCCCACTGCCAGGGCTGCAAAGCCTGCAGCAAGTGCTCCGAAGCACCTCCTCTGACCGGCACCAGAAAGCCCTGTCTCCCTTCCCACTAGTTCACCCACTCTCCAGCACCCCCAGGGAACCGTTCATCCATGACCATCACTGACTCACCTGGCCAAGGCCGGCGATCATTGGGGTGTTCTCTGTACTGGAAAGGAAGAGGAAGCAGTGAGTTATCATTTCTCCAGACTGGAAACCCAACCTCGGGACACAGATAATCCCCCTGTGGGACCCGTCAGGGCTGGCAGGGGGTCCTGGACCCCTCTCTGAAGTGGTTGGGAAGGGGGCAGTTCCACCCTGCGGTTCCTCCCATAGCAAAGCCTGCACATGAGGCTCTTGCACTTCCCAAACACAGATCCATGTCCCCCACCGGGCTGCCCACCCCAGGGCTGGCAGGGGACAGAGCTGCCAGCTCAGCTCAGACCTAGTAGCCACGTGTGGTCTCTCCACCAGCCCAAGGCCCAGCTCTCCGAACCACCACCCCGCCACCTTACCCCGGACGGAAAGTCCTCTCCTGTCCCCCTCCAAAGAGCATGGGGTGCAATGGGGTGGTGGTGCCAGGGCCACGCACGTACAGTGCACCGATCCGTGGGCCATAGAACTGTGGGGACAAACAGCCACAGGTGACCCTGGGGACACTGCCAGGCACCCCCTTCCTGTACTTCTGCCTTAATCCAAGTGCCCCCCAGTGCTGACCCTTGCCCATCTCACAGGCACAGGCTGCTGCAGAGTTGTCCCCAACCCTCGTCCTCTTCCTTCTCCCCATTCCAAACAGGTCCCCCTGACTTACAGGAGCGTTGTCACCTAGCTGAAGACTGTCTTCAGAGCACCATCCACCAGGAGAACTTTGGCCACTGATGAGATATCAAGCTAAGGGGGGGCACCCAAAGTCTCCCTGGCACCCCAAGAGAGATGTCTTAGAGGGCGAACAGCGGCCGGGCCACGTGAAGAGGGCCATACCTTGTGTCCCACAATGGTGAGGTAGTCCACCCCCAGCTCCTGCACGTCCACACGCCCCTTGCCAATCATCTGTGCTGCATCCGTGTGCACCAGGATCCTGGGCAGCCCCTCCGCCTCTCTCCGCTGATTGAGGGCACGGACACGCTGGCTCAGCTCCGCAACAGGCTGGCGGGAGAGAAAAGGGTCGCCATCCCAGGGACCGTCTGCTCCCCCTTATCAAGCACATTTTTTGCGAGGATGTCCCCACTCTATCCCACTTGCCGCCCACAGACTCACCATGATGATCCCAGTCTCATTATTGGCCAACATGATGGAAACCAGGCAGGTGGTCGGCCGGACAGCGGCGAGGATGTCATCCACCTCAGCCCGCCCACTTCGTGGGGACACAGCCACGAAGGTGGCTTCTGCAAGCCAAGAAACAAGCCCTGAGGTTTGCTGGGAAGCCCGATGGCACCCAGGGCTGCCTGCGCCCCACTGAGCGGGCAGGAGAGCTGTGCGGGCAGCTGGCCTGCAGGCAGGGAACACCACAGCTCTTGGGACAGAATAGCTTGGGTTGGAAGGGACCTTTAAAGGTCATCTAGTCCACCCCCCCTGCAATGAGCAGGGACATCTCCAACTAGACCGGGTTGCTTAGAGCCCCGTCCAACCTGACCGTGAATGTTTCAAGGATGCCAACGGGGTAACACACCCAGCTTGAGGGAAAGGGGACACCATGGGGGCAGTCAGTGCCCTTTCCAGGGCGAAAGCAGAATGTCACGGAGCAAACGGGTCCTCGTCCCCCTCTGCAAAATCACCAGCATAGGAAAGCCCCCCTCACAAACCCCGGTCTGCGGCCAGACCTCCTCGACCTGTCTGTCCCCTGTGGTCCCTCTGCCGCTCACCCGCTAGGCTCTCCTTCACCAGCTGCTCCAGCGGGAGGCGGACGGAGTCGTGCTCCACGCTCGATGTCACGAAGTGTGGCGTCCCCTGGCTGTCCCCCGGCCTGGCCCGGTTTTCACGGAAGTGCCTGCAGGCAGTGTGGATCACCATGTTGTTGGCCTGGGGGGAGAGGAAGGCAGAGGGGAAAACGAAGTCCCAGAAGGAGCGCGGCACCCTTCGTCCCCACCATCCTCGTCGCTGCTTGCTCGAGAGGAGGCGGTGGGCAGGGGCGCCCGGGAAGGGGGATCGCTGCCCCGCAGAGAGATGGCGGCTGATCCCACCTCCGTGCCCCCCGAGGTAAAGACGATGTCCTCCGGTCGGCCTCCCACCATCCTCGCCAGGCTCTCCCGGGCGCTGCCGATGAGCTCCTTCGCCTTCCTGCCTGTGGGACGAGACCCAGCAGCTCCGCCGTGGGCTCTCGGGACCGCGGGGGCTCGGCCCGGCCCTGGCGGGGAGCCGACGCGGCAGCTCCCCCGCGCCCCTATACCTGCAGGGTGGGAGCTGCTGGGGTTGCCCCAGGCCTGGCACATGGCGTCCCGCACGGCCTGGGCCGCCTCGGGGGCCAGCGGGGTGGTGGCGTTGTGGTCCAGGTAGACCCTCCTGTGGGGAGCAGGCGGCCGGTGAGGGGGGGCCGGGGACGACAGGGAGGGGGGCTCGGGGCGGGGCGGGGCCTCACCCCTCCGCCGCGTCGCGCCGCGCCTCCGCCGGCTCCGTCCCGGCGCCCATCGCTGCCGACGGTGTCGCTGTCCCGCCGCCGCCGCCCTGTCACCGCGGGGCACAGGCGCGTGGGCACCCGCGGTGAGAGCAGGCGGCCGCCCTACCGCCTTTGTGTCCACCAATCAGCTCCCTCCCTCCTTCCCTGCATTCACCAATCAGCTTCCTCTCCCCTGCCCCTCTATCACAGTACCCGCCAACCAACTTCCTCCTTCTTCCTTTCCCCGCCGCTATGGCTCCCGCCCGCCAATCCGCTCCCCCTCGTCTGGGCAGGGGCCAATCAGCTCCCGTCATCCTCACGAACCCCACCGAGCCCGCCCATTGGCTGGGATACCTCAACTCCCATTGGCCCCCGGCAGGCGGCGCACGCGGCGCACCCAATCGGCTCCGCCCGGGGACCGCGCGGGACCCCTTATACCCCCCCGCCAGGAGGTGTCGGGGTCGTGCTGCCTCCGCGCGCTCGCTCTCGCTCATCCCTCCCTCCACCACGCGCGACCAATCCCGCGCCCGGTGCCGCCGCGCCAGGCGGAAGGGGCGGGGCGCGAGGCGGGGCGCACTTCCGGCGCGTACCATCGAGAGGGGGGCGGTCCTTCCGGGTAGAGGGCGGGCGGGAGCCGCCGCGGCGCTGCCCCTCTCCAAGATGGCGGCGGCAACCTCGACCTGTTCCCCCCACTCCTTCCTGCGCAGGCTCCGCAGACCCCCCTCCAAGATGGCGGTGAGCCCCGGGGAGGGGAGGGGCCGGGCCGGGCCGGGGGCAGGGCGCGCCAGGCGCCGCCGACCCCCGCCCGGGGCCCGCGGCCCGCAGGAGGCCTCAGGCGGGGCGGGCGGGCGGCGCCCGGGGCCCTCCCGGCACCGCGCCGTGACTCAGCGCCGCGGGGGGCCGCGGGGAGGGGGAGGCGGCCCCGACCCCTCTCCCCTTCCCCGCTGGTGACGGTCCCGCAGCCCCCGGCGCGCCCCCGCCTCTGGCGGCCGCCGGCCGAGGGGGGCCGAGGCGGCGGGAGGCCCGCGGGCCCGCCCGGGGCCCGCGGCGGGCCCTGTGTCCTCGGCGGGCCCGGGCCTCGTGATTCCCCGACACCCCCACCTCCCCATCCCCCCCCCAGCCGGGGCGGCGGCGCGCGGAGGGGCCGAGCGGCGGGTGAAGAACTGCGGTGCCGCTCGGCCCGGCTCCCCGCGCCGCCTGCGCGGCCGGGAAAAGTGCCAGTCATGCTGCGGGGCAGGCCGGGCCTAGGCAGGGCCGCGGCGGGCGGCGATGAGTAATCCTCCTCAGCCGAGGCCTCGGCGCTGCCGGAGGGGCGGAGGGCGGCGGGAGGGCGAGCGGGTGCTGCGGGGCCGCTCCCGGGGAGGGGGCAAGGCCGGAGGAGCCGCGGGGGAGAGGAGCTCGCCCGTTTCGGGCGGCCCCGTAGCGGCGGCGGAGGAGGAACCGTGCGGCGGGGTTGAGGCATGCCCGTCTCCGCGTGTGCGGCGTTTAAGTCCAGTGCCTCAGGCGGTCTTGATTTACTGTAATTTGCAATATGAAGTCCAAAATCCAATTAAAACCCGATTAACATAAACAAACACACCGTATTAGGCTGTAGGAACCGCAGAGAGGAGCGAGATAGTCTCGACTTGCAGATGTTTAAATGGGCTGGGCTAACGGCAGCCGTCCAACAGCAGCGGAGTACACCATAAAACCACAGATCTTATTGGTCTGAGCATGTTTTCTCATCTGTTTATTTTTGCTGAAAAAAAAAAAAAGGTTCACTTGACATACTCTTTTTTTTTTTTTTTTTCTTTCCTCCTTCGTCTTTTAGATTATGTCATAACTACAAGATAAACGAGCAGTGATGGAATCACTGGATACCGAGGTGAGAGCACGGAAGACTCTGGGAACTGTTGAATATGTAGAGTCTTCCGGCTTCACCCAGGGAGTACTGCCAACCAAGAAGGATGTGGTTCAGAACATGCTGTACTTATTGCAGCCCAAAAGAGCTGGCCAGGCCCAGCGATCCAAAGAGGATGCAGCCCAGTTGCTCGCTGAGCACCTGCAAGAGCACTGGTTAGTTTGCAACTTGCACACCATCGCAACGCAAAATATAAAGAAACTTATCCTCAAAATGTATGAGGAGTTTACCAGATTGTATCAGACCAGAAAGCAGAGACAGAACCAGGCTTTTACCGAGCGAGCAGACAAATTCAATGAGAGTTCGGAGCAGCTCTTTGACGTATTTTGTACAGACGCGCAGACGAGAAATAAACTGGAGGAATACAGTGGAATAAAAATGACTAGCATCGAGTGGAAATTTCTTGAAGATCAAAGAAGCGAAAGAAAAATGTACTATGAAGATTTCACAGACAAGCAAGAATTGAAGATGATGGAAAGAAGACAAAAGATACAATGTCTGGAGCACTTCAGAAAGCTCGCCAAGGAGGAGAAGGAAGGAAACAAAGCGAAGGAAATGAAATATAAAAGTGATGAGCAATCAGACGAAGGCACGAGTGTGGATGAATCCTACCCCGCGGAGGAGGAGAACGGCGGGGCTCCGGCATTTTCGCTGCGGGGCAGAAGGAAGCGCCGGTGCACCACAACTCCTGCGACCGCCACCATGCCCCTGGAGTGCCAGCATATACGGATGAGCATCAGGAGAGTTAGGCCTGGGTTCTACGAGACTGTGGAGAAGGTCAAAAACTGCTAGCGCATGCCGTGGTCGGCAGACAGAGCTGCTGGAGTACGAGGTGGCAGTGCACACGTGAGGCAAGTTTGAAATCCCAACATCAATTGGAAGCGATTGTTGTAGATCCCCAAGCCAGAGCTCAGGAACACCCTGCCTCCAGAGAAGAGTGCTGGGACGACAACAACAGTGGCAAGGACTAAAAAGCATGAATTTGGAAGGATGGGCGGTCAGCAGCTGATGATGCGACGGCTCAAACGTAGCAGATGTTCTAAGGTTGCGTAGCATATAAGCCTCTTCTTCCAAGGTCCTGGCTACGTCAGTGGGTTTTTGGAAGTCTCTCACCATTTCTGAGCCAGTGGTGGCCTAACAGTACGAAACAGGACTCGGATTTACTGCAGGGAAATAACTTGGACTTGTTGATAGAAAATTTGTCTGCTGAAAAGCCCTAACTCCTGCTGGTTTCGGTGGGAGTGAAAGGGGCTCGGCCCCTTTTAGCGGAATTTGGCATTTCTGCGAGGAAGGAAGCTGGTTTTTAGCTCGTATTACCCAGTCCCGGAGAGGCAGCCTGCAGTTTTGTGAAGGGATTGCTCTCTCGCTTGAGGAGGGGGAGAGAGAGATCAGGAGACATTTGAGTGCTTTGGCTGTAAAAGCGTTGTTGATTCTGAATGTTTTATTCTAGATTCTATTTTAATGATGTTTCCTTGATCAGGATAAACCTTCCCATAATTGGATGAGTTTTGATATGAAGTCCTTAATCTATGATCTGAGGCGTGAATCCTAAATGAAGTGCTAATGTTTTATCTTGGGGGTGGGGGGGAGGGGGGCGGGGTAAGGTAGGGGGAAGGATGCAAATTACATTATTTAGTTTTAAGATGGGAAAAAATTTATAAACTGTTATCCTGCCTTCTTAGGATATAGGGAAGAAAAAGCCTTCCCAGGTTTGGGTAGCTGTGGTATTTACAGCAAAAGACACCTGAATCTGGGCTTGCTTTTCCACCCCCCCAAGGTCCGTGCAGACCAGCAGGGTGGAAACGGTAGTTTTCCACCTGGAGTTTGTTTGAACAAAGTGTAGCCCTCTTGCCTGTACATCCTGAGCAGTGACGTGTCTGTGATTTTTAGATACCCGCAGTACGAGGGTAGCTGCCGTTTTTAGTTAGAGTTGCTTTACTGGTTTTTAAAGACGAGAGACTTGAACTTTCAGTGAAACCCAGTGCTGGAGAGATCTCTGAGATTCCCAAACCTTGCCAGACCACACTGAAAACTAAAAATCCCAAGTCTCTGTTTGTCCACAGAAGTCCTCTGGTAGAAAGAGCGCAAACTTGCCTGGTTTTCAAATTTACCTTTCAGTGTGAACGTTGGTTTCCCCACTCCAGTATCTCAGCTTTTCCCCCGTTTCTTTCCTCTCCGCCCTGCACATCGTTTTACTGACATTAACTCGTGCTGTTTCATTCTTTGGCTTTTGCTCCCTTTAACAATAAATGCATGTACGAATAATTTTGACAGTTCCTTCACTTTTGATGAATCAGTTCTTGGACTGCTTTGAAGTCCTATGCCAAAGGAGGAATGAAACACGAATGAGCTGCTGGTCCCACTGGGACGCAGCAGAGCTAGCGAGCGCAAGAGGCGGCGGCGGCGGCCCCGGCCTTGCTGCTCAGGCAGGCTCCGGCGTACCTCCGCTCCGTCCCTCCGCCTACGGACGGATCCGTCCGGCTCCGAGCGATGCATCAGCTTCCCAGTGACCTCGCTCGTTAGTAATTGCTGGGATCCTTGCTCTGTGTCTCTGAGAAGTTCTCCATGGTAAGTTGCTCCAAAATATTTAGTGAACTCAGTGTATTCCGCATCACTCATAGTGTCATTACAGGTTTAATAGCACGCACCCGTGTTCCGCAGCACCCTTCAGCCTCCGCTGCTTGAGAGTTCGCAGCCCTCTCTCTCCTCTCTCTGACGTGCTTCACTGACTTCCCCGTGCAAGTTATGTCACGTTTAAACTATTTGCCTTCCAGCCCTGAGGTGCTGGACTTGAGCCTCTCACTGGGCTTTTACACCAGCAGCTCTGTTTCAGCAGGGAATATAGCCAAGCTCGGACCTCGCCCAAGTAGATTTTATTTTTTTTTTTTTTTTTAATAACTGCTGTAAACCCCCCCTTTGTATTACAAATATAGCTGACAGCATAAATGCTCGTGTGTAAAGCAAATCCACCAGGGTTGACTCGAATATGGAACACAGCTGTGTAGTGCTTTATGATTTTCAGGGATTCAGGGAATTTAAGGTTGTCAGATCTGACTTCCTGTATACCACAGGGAATTACATTTCATTCAGAAGCCCCACACTCAGCCTACTGGTTTCAGTTTAACTGGCGTGTCTTACAGAAAGTCGAGCTGAAGACGTCAGAAGTCTGCTGTCTTCCTCAGTTACACACTTGGTGGTTTTTCACCTTCGCTGTTTTAAAAAAACAAAAAACAAAAACAAAAAAAAGTCTGACCACCTTCTAGGCTGTGATTCTTTTCATGACATCTTGTACAGGCTGAGCAGTGTTTATCGCATTTAAATCATACTTGTTTGTTTTTTTTAACTGGGTTTGACTGTGGATAGAGCCAAAGCCTGGCTCTGTTTCTGCTGCAACAGGGGGAAAATTTCTAAATGATGTATTCTGATTACTCTTCTTTGGGACCATGGTGCCTTTTTAATCAGGACAGTAAATCTTGTCCCAGAATTCTGTACTTTTGTACGTTAACAGTTGTTGACTTTCCTTTTTTGGTGTGTCCCAAATAAATTAATATAACATACTTCTGGGCTTTTGTTTCTTCTTTTCAAAGGGGGAGGAAAGAGGAAACTGAAGCTAAAATAAATCTTCTCTACTCCAGCTCTTCCCTCCCGGGCTCTTACAGGAGCAGCCGTGAAGTCTGCAGGTGGACCCGCTCTCACCCGGACTGTGTGGGGCAGCGGTAGGGAAGCTGCTAGAAATGGGAGTCTAGGATCAGGGTACCGCCTAGAGCCCTGTTTTGTCTTTTGTTTCTTTTTTAACCAAAAATGCTGGACCCTGGAGCAGCCGAAGGTAAGGGGAGAGGGATGAAACCTCTGTGCGCGGTGGGAGCGTTTCCCTCGGGCTTTTGGTGTGCCTTCAGGCTTGGGGAGATGGGTGTTGGGGACGAGGTGGGGGGGCACCCTGCCTGGCTGGGGTGATTTGGCAGGTGGGTTCCCCACTTCTGCCTGTTCTCTCCCGACTGTGATTCCGAGATTTGTGTGTTGTATGAGATGGGCGCAGGGCAGTTGGTGTCCCAGAGACGCAGAGGCCGATGGTTCGCACCACGGGACCTCGGTGTGGATGGGAAATGAAGAGCACGTTTGCTTCAGCAGCTTTTCGTGGGAGGAGAGAATCAAGGTGCATCCCAGGGGTGACAAACACTTTTGATGGATGCCGACTTGCCGATTTAACTGGACGTTTCTGGAGAAACGTCTTCAGCTTTTGCAGTCGGATTTGAGCTCAGATTGAACTCACTTCCCTTGAACCTTTTCGCTCTGATTTCTGCAAGGGGAGCAATGGAAAAGAGAGGGCATCCCAAAACCCGAGCGTGGCCAGGCTCCTCTGCGCCCCGGGCTTGGGCCCTTGAAGCCAGGGCTCGTGCCAGCCCCAGGGAGGGTTTTACACCCCTCTGCAGGCAAAAGCTGACTTTTCGCGGCACTTACAAACACCTTACAGCTGCCATGGTCTGCTCTGAGCCAGGTAGTACAGCAGTACCCGTCTGGTCTCTCAGGATGTACGTGCCTCTTCGCGTGGCAGCGGCTGCTCTGCCACCTGTGTGGCGTCTCAGAAAGGGGAAGGAACACAAAAAACCAACCCAAAAATGCAAATTATTGCACTACTGAGTGGGCTGGATGTGGAAAACAATGTGTCTGTGATTCAGAGCACAGAAACAGTCACAAAGTTGGAATTTAGAACAAGTCTGAGCCCAGCACTGTGGGCACACGGCTCGCGGCTGCGTTGGGCAGCACCCACCAGCGACGGAGCTGCCGTCACCCCTGGGGGTGGGCACGGGGAGGGGGAGCCTTGTCCTAGGGCTGCCGGAGAGCTTAATGCAGGGTGACAGTGACAAATTGTGGCACTGCAGGTGGGACACGGGGGGAGGGGGGAATGGTTTTCCTGGGAAGGGTGGAGCAGACCTGTGAGACTGTGTCTTGACTGTGCTTGTGCTCAGCACCTGTTGGCTGGGCTGTGCGGGAGCTGCAGGAGGGGAGATGAACCTCCTGTTTAGCCCGACCCCCATGTTTTGTCCCCTGGGGAAGGGGATGGCACATTGGGCCAGTGGTGGCAAAGCCGTCCCTGCCACCACAGAGCTGGGCACTGAAATCCTGGTGTAGGGCACGGGAACCCAGCACGGCACCTGCCTGACCCCCCCCCCCCCATCCCACAGCTCCCTGTGCTTCCACGGGAAAAGTCACCCCAAACGCTGAAAGGAGCTTTGGGGCGAGTGTTTCCATGGGTAAACACGCTAATTTATTAAGCAGACATGTATGAGGGTATTTCCTGCTCTCGCGGAGGGTGTTGTCTTGTTATTCTTCCCGAGTTTCTGGACGGCAGCCACTTCCTCCTGGCACGGCTTTGGAGCCAGCAGACACCGCTCCAGTCTTTTAGGTCTTATGAACGTTCCTACCCGTATCGCCTGGCTCCGTGCAACAGAGCATCCCCGCTTGCACCCCTTTCCAGTTCCGCTCAGGCTGGGTTGTGCCCCACGGTGTGGGGACGGCTGTGCATGGCCACAGCACCTCCGGCTGAGCCTCCTGGGCAGGGACGCATCTCTGGAGGGAGAGAGGCTGGAAGTTAGTCCTGGGGAAATCCCAAAAGTTTGGGAATTGGAATAGGGGCTTCTGGAGCTCTCTCTTTCCCCACCACCTAGTATGGAGCAGCCAGACCCCCAGACTTCTCTATGCCAGATGCTCCCCATGAGCCAGTTTTGCCCGGGTCCATGTTTTCTACAGCAGCGTATGTTCAGTGAAATCACTTTATTGCCCAATTTCCCGGAGTGGGCGATGACAGAGCTGCGGGCAGTGCCTGCCCAGGGAATCCCCAGGCTCGCTTGTGGCACTGCCATCCCTCCGGCAAGCCGGAGGGCAGCAGGGCAATGCTTCGAATGTGCCGTTTGCTTGTTCAGTGTCCCTAATTGTACCCAAATGTGCGTTTGTAGAGTTTCTTTGGCACCAGTGCTTTCCTGCTGGCCCGCAGGAGGTGGGTCGCAGGTAGCCAGAGCAAATGTTCCCATTTTCCCCTGCTGTCATGGCATTATTTCCCACGTGCTCCCATGGCCGAGTTTCTGGATGAGAGAACCAGGTGCTGCGGAAAGTCCAGAAATTTTGGCTGATGAGAGAGGCGGTGGCCCCTGTGCCGGCACCCCGGCTGAGCCCCTCTCCCCGGCCACCCCGGGGTGGTCTCTGCGGGGTTGGGTGTCCTTCAGCTAACATCACACCAGCTGTTGATCCCCAGAGCTGGGAGCAGCCTGACCCCAAACCCCAGGTCTGGGGGTGCCACGGGGACAAGCCCAGCCGTGCCGCAGGGACAGCCGGTGGCGGGAGGGATGATCTCAGGTTACGCGGACTCCTACAGAAATGAGTGGGGCTGCAGGTGCCCGATGAGGTTTCGGCTGTCGGTGGCCGAGGCGTATTAAAGGGGAGCGTTGGGGCGGGCTGCTCAGCCCCGGCGGTGTCCCTGCAGCATGGCAGGGCCGGGGGGCGAGGGGGACCTGCGGCACCTGCTGAAGCTGCACCGCACTGAGATCGCCATGGCGGTGGACGACGTCTTCCCGCTGCTGCATGGCCTGGCTGACCATGACATCGTCCCCGAGCATGTCTTCAAGGTGAGGCCGCGGGGTGGGAGAGGATGGCCGCGCCATGGGGGCTGGCTGGCAGCACGGGGACGTGTGCCGATGGGCTGCGGCGGCACCGGCAGGAGACACTGAGCCGGACGGAGCGGGAGGGCTCCCACCGCGCTTTCCACGCGCTGCTCACCTGGCTGCTGGGCCGCGACGCTGCCGCCGTCCGCGACTTCTGGGCCGTTCTCTTCAAAGACTACAACCTGGAGCGGTACAGCCGGCTCCGGCCCCTCCGCGGCACCTTCCCCAGAGGTAGTAGCGGGGCAGGCAGAGGGGACCATCACCCTCGGGGGCTGCTGGCGGCCAGGGGTGACACCCGGGGCCGGCTGTGCCTGTTCCCTCTCCCTGTCCCCTTTGCAGAGGTGGAGCTGGGGCGGCAGCGCCGCGGCAGGCGTCTCTCCCCCAGCCCCACGGCGCTGGCCCCGCACAGACCCCAAGGCAAGAGGAAAGCCCCCGAGGAGCGGGAGGAGACCCGGGCGGCACAGCCTTCCCTGTGGCACGCCACCAGCCCCGGTACGGAGACCTGGAGCGGGATGGAGATGGGGTCGGACGCTGTGGGGAGGTCCCTGAGGTGCAGCAGGGTGCCGTGCCTCCCATGACACCCACCCTCGCAACCCCGCAGGGCCCCTGGCGAAGGCGAGGACCGTGAAGAAGCTGGAGGGCAGAGATGTCCCCCGCACCCCCCACACCGGCGGTCAGTGCCGACCCCCCTGGGGCAGCATCTGCCTGTCCCCCCCCTCCCATTTGCCCGCGGTGGGGGTGGTGGGCTGCCTGCCCCGCTGAGCCCCCCACCCCTGCCCGCAGCTCTCCAGGCTGTGGCCGCCTCGGTGCAGAGAGCGGTGGCCGTGGCGGGCGGTGAGGTGCCCGTCACCCGTGGGGCCGCGGAGGCCATCCTCATCAAACACGTGCTGGAGCCGGGTAGGTGTAGCGCAGCCCCACTGCCCTGGTAGGCAATTTTGCCCCCGCTTCCCCCAGGGGAAGCCCCCCCAACCCAGGCAGGGGGGTGGCATGGGGGGGGGGGGAGGGGGGCAACAGAGCTGCTCTCGGCTTCTCTTGCAGGCAGCTCCAAGATGGGCAGCAAAGACGGGGACGAGCCCTACGCCCCGACCGCCTGCGAGGAGCCGGGGGCCAGGAGCAGAAGCCGCAGCCTGAAGCCCCCCACCCGGCCCAAAGCATCCCAAAGTGTATGGATCCCTCCCTGCCCCCCGCACCCCTCAAAATCTTTCACCCCGCTTTTGCAGCTGCCCGAGGCTGCGGCGGGGAGCAGCCATGGCCTGGGGCTGTGCCCCCACACCGGGCTGTCCCGGCGGCTCCCCCAAACCCCTCTCCCGCAGAGCGCAGAGCCCCGAGTGCCGCCCCAGGGCCGGCTGCCGGCACCCGCCATGCCCAGCCAGGACCCCGCGCCCCACCAGGTGAGGCCCGGCATGTCAGCGCCCCGAGGGGTGCCCGCAGAGCCGGGGCGTCCCCGGCACCTCCCTTTGGCCTGGCCGAGCACGGGCACCCCGCGGCTCAGCCGATGGGGGTCACCGGGCTCCCCCCCCCCCCCGCCCTGGGAGGGGTTGGTGTGGTGAGGTGGGGGCAGTGGGCGATGGGGTCCCCCCGCCAGCAGGAGCCCTGCCGCAGCCACGGCTGTCTGCCGGTGCCACCCAGGGGGTGGTGGTGGTGACCCCCTGCCCGCTCTCCCCCCCGCCGGGGCAGGAGAACGAGGACGAGTGTGCGGTGTGCGGTGATGGTGGCGAGCTCATCTGCTGCGATGGATGCCCCAGGGCCTTCCACCTCGCCTGCCTGGTGCCCCCACTGCCCCGTGTCCCCAGGTGAGCCCAGGGACGCCACGCAGGCCCCGATGCCCCCCCGGCTCTCCCTCATCGCCCTGCTCTGGCTGTACAGCGGGACGTGGCGGTGTGGCTCTTGTGTAGCCAGCGTGGCCGAGCAGGACCGACTGTGTGAGGTGGACATGGCCGTGGAGAAACCCTCCGAGGTCGTGGGGGAGGAGGCGTGTGGCCCTCGGCGTGCTGGAGGTGATGGGAGCGTCTGCGGCCGCTGCTTCACCCACATCCCCGCACCCCGACCCTGCCCCGCGCCCGGCGGGGACCCCAGGTGGGCACCCTGCCATCGCTGCACCCCGGCCTTAAATCCTCCCTTGGAGGGGGGGCACGGCCCTGATGGTCCGTGTCACCCCCGACGGCTGTAGGGGGCTGTTGCTGTGCACGGCCTGCGCGGGCACCCCGGACACAGGCGGCCTGGAGAGCACCGCGGCGGCCAGCGACCACCTGCTACAGGCAGCGAAGGTGAGTACAAGCGGCACATGGCGGAGGGAAAGGGGCTGCGTGAGGCGGCGGCGGTGGGGACAAAGGGAGGGAGGAGGCTGAGGGATGGCGGTTCAGGCTGGGTGAGGGACGGGCCGACTGCAGCTGGGGGCAACTCAGGGAAGATGTGCCGGAGGGGACGCGGAGAATGAGGTGAGGCTGCACCAGGAGAGGGACTGGACACGGTCACCGGTGGTGCGGGCAGAGGGTGGGCAGGAACGCCGGCACGACGCGTCTCCTCCCGCAGGCAGAGGACGGCACTCTGGGCAGTGACCCGGTGCTCAGCAGGGACGAGCTCGACGCGCTGCTGGGCGAGGTACAGCACTCGGGGGGACAACAACAGGCAGAGTCCGTCTATAGGGTGACATGGGGCTGTGGGTGAAGTGGGGACAGCCCGAGGGGGGACAGGGAGGGGGATGGAAAGGGAGAGCGACCCCATGGGGCTGTCCCGCAGGGCACCTGGGACGGGATCCTGCAATGGGCATTCCAGAGCGTGGCGCGGCCCCTCGCAGACACCCAGGGGCTCTTCGCCTAGAGCAGACGCCCCGGCGGCCGCAGCACCCACGGGACGGTGATGGAGGAAGAGGCGGGGGGAGGCTGTGACAGGGCAACTGCAAAGGCAGAGGGGCACCTCTGGAACTGCAATATTGTAAAGCCCTGCGACCTCCCGACTCCCGCCTAAAGGAATAGAATGAATAATACAGAAATCTATAAAACAAACAATAATGTCAAAAGCTCTTGATAAACTATGCACAGAAGACAAACATAAAAATCAGAAATGTACAAAAAAATTGAAATTCAGGGAAAAGAGAAATGCAAAATTTAATGCAAAGGGGGAAAAAATAGAATAATACCAAAACCACTGCTGAAATGCAAAATACGAAAAAAAATAAAAGAAATCCCAGCTTTACAAAAAAAAAAAAAGGCGAAAAAAACGCAGATGACCCCATGCCCCACAGTAACCACATCAAAAGCCTACAGCACCCGGTATTCCCAGGCGGTCTCCCATCCAAGTACTAACCGGGCCCGACCCTGCTTAGCTTCCGAGATCAGACGAGATCGGGCGTTCTCAGGGTGGTATGGCCGTAGGCACCCCACAGCCCCACACGCCCCCTCTCCTGCCCCAAAACCCCCTCCCGAAGAAACATTCACACCCTCTCACACCACGCACACCCCTCACACGCACACCCCTCACCCGCGACCCTCCCCAACACCCTGACACCAACACGCCACGCACGGAACCGCCACCCACACCGCCCCACACCGCCCCACACCGCCCCACACCGCCCCACACCGCCCCACGGCAAAAGCCTACAGCACCCGGTATTCCCAGGCGGTCTCCCATCCAAGTACTAACCGGGCCCGACCCTGCTTAGCTTCCGGGATCAGACGAGATCGGGCGTTCTCAGGGTGGTATGGCCGTAGGCACCCCACAGCCCCACACGCCCCCTCTCCTGCCCCAAAACCCCCTCCCGACGAAACATTCACACCCTCTCACACCACGCACACCCCTCACACGCACACCCCTCACCCGCGACCCTCCCCAACACCCCGACACCAAAACGCCACGCACGGAACCGCCACCCGCACCGCCCCACACCGCCCCACGGCAAAAGCCTACAGCACCCGGTATTCCCAGGCGGTCTCCCATCCAAGTACTAACCGGGCCCGACCCTGCTTAGCTTCCGAGATCAGACGAGATCGGGCGTTCTCAGGGTGGTATGGCCGTAGGCACCCCACAGCCCCACACGCCCCCTCTCCTGCCCCAAAACCCCCTCCCGACGAAACATTCACACCCTCTCACACCACGCACACCCCTCACCCGCGACCCTCCCCAACACCCCGACACCAAAACGCCACGCACGGAACCGCCACCCACACCGCCCCACACCGCCCCACACCGCCCCACGGCAAAAGCCTACAGCACCCGGTATTCCCAGGCGGTCTCCCATCCAAGTACTAACCGGGCCCGACCCTGCTTAGCTTCTGAGATCAGACGAGATCGGGCGTTCTCAGGGTGGTATGGCCGTAGGCACCCCGCAGCCCCACACGCCCCCTCTCCTGCCCCAAAACCCCCTCCCGACGAAACATTCACACCCTCTCACACCACGCACAGCCCTCACACGCACACCCCTCACCCGCGACCCTCCCCAACACCGAAACGCCACGCACGGAACCGCCACCCACACCGCCCCGCACCGCCCCACACCGCCCCACGGCAAAAGCCTACAGCACCCGGTATTCCCAGGCGGTCTCCCATCCAAGTACTAACCGGGCCCGACCCTGCTTAGCTTCCGAGATCAGACGAGATCGGGCGTTCTCAGGGTGGTATGGCCGTAGGCACCCCACAGCCCCACACGCCCCCTCTCCTGCCCCAAAACCCCCTCCCGAAGAAACATTCACACCCTCTCACACCACGCACAGCCCTCACACGCACACCCCTCACCCGCGACCCTCCCCAACACCCCGACACCAAAACGCCACGCACGGAACCGCCACCCGCACCGCCCCACACCGCCCCACACCGCCCCACGGCAAAAGCCTACAGCACCCGGTATTCCCAGGCGGTCTCCCATCCAAGTACTAACCGGGCCCGACCCTGCTTAGCTTCCGAGATCAGACGAGATCGGGTGTTCTCAGGGTGGTATGGCCGTAGGCACCCTGCAGCCCCACACGCCCCCTCTCCTGCCCCAAAACCCCCTCCCGACGAAACATTCACACCCTCTCACACCACGCACAGCCCTCACACGCACACCCCTCACCCGCGACCCTCCCCAACACCCCGACACCAAAACGCCACGCACGGAACCGCCACCCACACCGCCCCACACCGCCCCGCACCGCCCCGCACCGCCCCACACCGCCCCGCACCGCCCCACACCGCCCCACACCGCCCCGCACCGCCCCACGGCAAAAGCCTACAGCACCCGGTATTCCCAGGCGGTCTCCCATCCAAGTACTAACCGGGCCCGACCCTGCTTAGCTTCCGAGATCAGACGAGATCGGGCGTTCTCAGGGTGGTATGGCCGTAGGCACTCCACAGCCCCACACGCCCCCTCTCCTGCCCCAAAACCCCCTCCCGACGAAACATTCACACCCTCTCACACCACGCACACCCACACCCCTCACCGGGGACCCTCCCCAACACCCCGACACCAAAACGCCACGCACGGAACCGCCACCCACACCGCCCCACGGCAAAAGCCTACAGCACCCGGTATTCCCAGGCGGTCTCCCATCCAAGTACTAACCGGGCCCGACCCTGCTTAGCTTCCGAGATCAGACGAGATCGGGCGTTCTCAGGGTGGTATGGCCGTAGGCACTCCACAGCCCCACATGCCCCCTCTCCTGCCCCAAAACCCCCTCCTGACGAAACATTCACACCCTCTCACACCACGCACAGCCCTCACACGCACACCCCTCACCCGCGACCCTCCCCAACACCCCGACACCAAAACGCCACGCACGGAACCGCCACCCACACCGCCCCACACCGCCCCACACCGCCCCACACGGCCCCGCACCGCCCCACGGCAAAAGCCTACAGCACCCGGTATTCCCAGGCGGTCTCCCATCCAAGTACTAACCGGGCCCGACCCTGCTTAGCTTCCGAGATCAGACGAGATCGGGCGTTCTCAGGGTGGTATGGCCGTAGGCACCCCACAGCCCCACACGCCCCCTCTCCTGCCCCAAAACCCCCTCCCGAAGAAACATTCACACCCTCTCACACCACGCACAGCCCTCACACGCGACCCTCCCCAACACCGAAACGCCACGCACGGCACCGCCACCCACACCGCCCCACACCGCCCCACACCGCCCCACACCGCCCCACGGCAAAAGCCTACAGCACCCGGTATTCCCAGGCGGTCTCCCATCCAAGTACTAACCGGGCCCGACCCTGCTTAGCTTCCGAGATCAGACGAGATCGGGCGTTCTCAGGGTGGTATGGCCGTAGGCACCCCACAGCCCCACACGCCCCCTCTCCTGCCCCAAAACCCCCTCCCGAAGAAACATTCACACCCTCTCACACCACGCACAGCCCTCACACGCACACCCCTCACCCGCGACCCTCCCCAACACCCCGACACCAACACGCCACGCACGGAACCGCGACCCGCACCGCCCCACACCGCCCCACGGCAAAAGCCTACAGCACCCGGTATTCCCAGGCGGTCTCCCATCCAAGTACTAACCGGGCCCGACCCTGCTTAGCTTCCGAGATCAGACGAGATCGGGCGTTCTCAGGGTGGTATGGCCGTAGGCACCCCACAGCCCCACACGCCCCCTCTCCTGCCCCAAAACCCCCTCCCGACGAAACATTCACACCCTCTCACACCACGCACAGCCCTCACACGCACACCCCTCACCCGCGACCCTCCCCAACACCCCGACACCAACACGTCACGCACGGAACCGCGACCCGCACCGCCCCACACCGCCCCACGGCAAAAGCCTACAGCACCCGGTATTCCCAGGCGGTCTCCCATCCAAGTACTAACCGGGCCCGACCCTGCTTAGCTTCCGAGATCAGACGAGATCGGGCGTTCTCAGGGTGGTATGGCCGTAGGCACTCCACAGCCCCACACGCCCCCTCTCCTGCCCCAAAACCCCCTCCTGACGAAACATTCACACCCTCTCACACCACGCACAGCCCTCACACGCACACCCCTCACCCGCGACCCTCCCCAACACCGAAACGCCACGCACGGCACCGCCACCCACACCGCCCCACACCGCCCCACACCGCCCCACACCGCCCCACGGCAAAAGCCTACAGCACCCGGTATTCCCAGGCGGTCTCCCATCCAAGTACTAACCGGGCCCGACCCTGCTTAGCTTCCGAGATCAGACGAGATCGGGCGTTCTCAGGGTGGTATGGCCGTAGGCACCCCACAGCCCCACACGCCCCCTCTCCTGCCCCAAAACCCCCTCCCGACGAAACATTCACACCCTCTCACACCACGCACAGCCCTCACACGCACACCCCTCACCCGCGACCCTCCCCAACACCCCGACACCAAAACGCCACGCACGGAACCGCCACCCGCACCGCCCCACACCTCCCCACACCGCCCCACACCGCCCCGCACCGCCCCACGGCAAAAGCCTACAACACCCGGTATTCCCAGGCGGTCTCCCATCCAAGTACTAACCGGGCCCGACCCTGCTTAGCTTCCGAGATCAGACGAGATCGGGCGTTCTCAGGGTGGTATGGCCGTAGGCACTCCACAGCCCCACACGCCCCCTCTCCTGCCCCAAAACCCCCTCCTGACGAAACATTCACACCCTCTCACACCACGCACAGCCCTCACACGCACACCCCTCACCCGCGACCCTCCCCAACACCCCGACACCAAAACGCCACGCACGGAACCGCCACCCACACCGCCCCACACCGCCCCGCACCGCCCCGCACCGCCCCACGGCAAAAGCCTACAGCACCCGGTATTCCCAGGCGGTCTCCCATCCAAGTACTAACCGGGCCCGACCCTGCTTAGCTTCCGAGATCAGACGAGATCGGGCGTTCTCAGGGTGGTATGGCCATAGGCACCCCACAGCCCCACACGCCCCCTCTCCTGCCCCAAAACCCCCTCCCGAAGAAACATTCACACCCTCTCACACCACGCACAGCCCTCACACGCACACCCCTCACCCGCGACCCTCCCCAACACCGAAACGCCACGCACGGCACCGCCACCCACACCGCCCCACACCGCCCCACACCGCCCCACACCGCCCCACGGCAAAAGCCTACAGCACCCGGTATTCCCAGGCGGTCTCCCATCCAAGTACTAACCGGGCCCGACCCTGCTTAGCTTCCGAGATCAGACGAGATCGGGCGTTCTCAGGGTGGTATGGCCGTAGGCACCCCACAGCCCCACACGCCCCCTCTCCTGCCCCAAAACCCCCTCCCGAAGAAACATTCACACCCTCTCACACCACGCACAGCCCTCACACGCACACCCCTCACCCGCGACCCTCCCCAACACCGAAACGCCACGCACGGCACCGCCACCCACACCGCCCCACACCGCCCCACACCGCCCCACACCGCCCCACACCGCCCCACGGCAAAAGCCTACAGCACCCGGTATTCCCAGGCGGTCTCCCATCCAAGTACTAACCGGGCCCGACCCTGCTTAGCTTCCGAGATCAGACGAGATCGGGCGTTCTCAGGGTGGTATGGCCGTAGGCACCCCACAGCCCCACACGCCCCCTCTCCTGCCCCAAAACCCCCTCCTGAAGAAACATTCACACCCTCTCACACCACGCACAGCCCTCACACGCACACCCCTCACCCGCGACCCTCCCCAACACCGAAACGCCACGCACGGAACCGCCACCCACACCGCCCCACACCGCCCCACACCGCCCCGCACCGCCCCGCACCGCCCCGCACCGCCCCACGGCAAAAGCCTACAGCACCCGGTATTCCCAGGCGGTCTCCCATCCAAGTACTAACCGGGCCCGACCCTGCTTAGCTTCCGAGATCAGACGAGATCGGGCGTTCTCAGGGTGGTATGGCCGTAGGCACCCCACAGCCCCACACGCCCCCTCTCCTGCCCCAAAACCCCCTCCTGAAGAAACATTCACACCCTCTCACACCACGCACAGCCCTCACACGCACACCCCTCACCCGCGACCCTCCCCAACACCGAAACGCCACGCACGGAACCGCCACCCACACCGCCCCACACCGCCCCGCACCGCCCCACGGCAAAAGCCTACAGCACCCGGTATTCCCAGGCGGTCTCCCATCCAAGTACTAACCGGGCCCGACCCTGCTTAGCTTCCGAGATCAGACGAGATCGGGCGTTCTCAGGGTGGTATGGCCGTAGGCACCCCACAGCCCCACACGCCCCCTCTCCTGCCCCAAAACCCCCTCCCGACGAAACATTCACACCCTCTCACACCACGCACAGCCCTCACACGCACACCCCTCACCCGCGACCCTCCCCAACACCCCGACACCAACACGCCACGCACGGAACCGCGACCCGCACCGCCCCACACCGCCCCACACCGCCCCACGGCAAAAGCCTACAGCACCCGGTATTCCCAGGCGGTCTCCCATCCAAGTACTAACCGGGCCCGACCCTGCTTAGCTTCCGAGATCAGACGAGATCGGGCGTTCTCAGGGTGGTATGGCCGTAGGCACTCCACAGCCCCACACGCCCCCTCTCCTGCCCCAAAACCCCCTCCCGACGAAACATTCACACCCTCTCACACCACGCACAGCCCTCACACGCACACCCCTCACCCGCGACCCTCCCCAACACCGAAACGCCACGCACGGCACCGCCACCCACACCGCCCCACACCGCCCCACACCGCCCCACGGCAAAAGCCTACAGCACCCGGTATTCCCAGGCGGTCTCCCATCCAAGTACTAACCGGGCCCGACCCTGCTTAGCTTCCGAGATCAGACAAGATCGGGCGTTCTCAGGGTGGTATGGCCGTAGGCACCCCACAGCCCCACACGCCTCCTCTCCTGCCCCAAAACCCCCTCCTGAAGAAACATTCACACCCTCTCACACCACGCACACCCCTCACACGCACACCCCTCACCCGCGACCCTCCCCAACACCGAAACGCCACGCACGGAACCGCCACCCACACCGCCCCACACCGCCCCACACCGCCCCGCACCGCCCCACACCGCCCCACGGCAAAAGCCTACAGCACCCGGTATTCCCAGGCGGTCTCCCATCCAAGTACTAACCGGGCCCGACCCTGCTTAGCTTCCGAGATCAGACGAGATCGGGCGTTCTCAGGGTGGTATGGCCGTAGGCACCCTGCAGCCCCACACGCCTCCTCTCCTGCCCCAAAACCCCCTCCCGACGAAACATTCACACCCTCTCACACCACGCACACCCCTCACACGCACACCCCTCACCCGCGACCCTCCCCAACACCCCGACACCAAAACGCCACGCACGGAACCGCCACCCACACCGCCCCACACCGCCCCACGGCAAAAGCCTACAGCACCCGGTATTCCCAGGCGGTCTCCCATCCAAGTACTAACCGGGCCCGACCCTGCTTAGCTTCCGAGATCAGACGAGATCGGGCGTTCTCAGGGTGGTATGGCCGTAGGCACCCCACAGCCCCACACGCCCCCTCTCCTGCCTCAAAACCCCCTCCCGACGAAACATTCACACCCTCTCACACCACGCACAGCCCTCACACGCACACCCCTCACCCACGACCCTCCCCAACACCCCGACACCAAAACGCCACGCACGGAACCGCCACCCACACCGCCCCACACCGCCCCACACCGCCCCACGGCAAAAGCCTACAGCACCCGGTATTCCCAGGCGGTCTCCCATCCAAGTACTAACCGGGCCCGACCCTGCTTAGCTTCCGAGATCAGACGAGATCGGGCGTTCTCAGGGTGGTATGGCCGTAGGCACCCCGCAGCCCCACACGCCCCCTCTCCTGCCCCAAAACCCCCTCCTGACGAAACATTCACACCCTCTCACACCACGCACAGCCCTCACACGCACACCCCTCACCCGCGACCCTCCCCAACACCGAAACGCCACGCACGGCACCGCCACCCACACCGCCCCACACCGCCCCACACCGCCCCACGGCAAAAGCCTACAGCACCCGGTATTCCCAGGCGGTCTCCCATCCAAGTACTAACCGGGCCCGACCCTGCTTAGCTTCCGAGATCAGACAAGATCGGGCGTTCTCAGGGTGGTATGGCCGTAGGCACCCCACAGCCCCACACGCCTCCTCTCCTGCCCCAAAACCCCCTCCTGAAGAAACATTCACACCCTCTCACACCACGCACACCCCTCACACGCACACCCCTCACCCGCGACCCTCCCCAACACCGAAACGCCACGCACGGAACCGCCACCCACACCGCCCCACACCGCCCCGCACCGCCCCACGGCAAAAGCCTACAGCACCCGGTATTCCCAGGCGGTCTCCCATCCAAGTACTAACCGGGCCCGACCCTGCTTAGCTTCCGAGATCAGACGAGATCGGGCGTTCTCAGGGTGGTATGGCCGTAGGCACCCCACAGCCCCACACGCCCCCTCTCCTGCCCCAAAACCCCCTCCCGACGAAACATTCACACCCTCTCACACCACGCACAGCCCTCACACGCACACCCCTCACCCACGACCCTCCCCAACACCCCGACACCAAAACGCCACGCACGGAACCGCCACCCACACCGCCCCACACCGCCCCACACCGCCCCACGGCAAAAGCCTACAGCACCCGGTATTCCCAGGCGGTCTCCCATCCAAGTACTAACCGGGCCCGACCCTGCTTAGCTTCCGAGATCAGACAAGATCGGGCGTTCTCAGGGTGGTATGGCCGTAGGCACCCCACAGCCCCACACGCCCCCTCTCCTGCCCCAAAACCCCCTCCCGACGAAACATTCACACCCTCTCACACCACGCACACCCCTCACACGCACACCCCTCACCCGCGACCCTCCCCAACACCCCGACACCAAAACGCCACGCACGGAACCGCCACCCACACCGCCCCGCACCGCCCCACACGGCCCCACGGCAAAAGCCTACAGCACCCGGTATTCCCGGGCGGTCTCCCATCCAAGTACTAACCGGGCCCGACCCTGCTTAGCTTCCGAGATCAGACGAGATCGGGCGTTCTCAGGGTGGTATGGCCGTAGGCACCCCACAGCCCCACACGCCCCCTCTCCTGCCCCAAAACCCCCTCCCGAAGAAACATTCACACCCTCTCACACCACGCACAGCCCTCACACGCACACCCCTCACCCGCGACCCTCCCCAACACCGAAACGCCACGCACGGCACCGCCACCCACACCGCCCCACACCGCCCCACACCGCCCCACACCGCCCCACGGCAAAAGCCTACAGCACCCGGTATTCCCAGGCGGTCTCCCATCCAAGTACTAACCGGGCCCGACCCTGCTTAGCTTCCGAGATCAGACGAGATCGGGCGTTCTCAGGGTGGTATGGCCGTAGGCACCCCACAGCCCCACACGCCTCCTCTCCTGCCCCAAAACCCCCTCCTGAAGAAACATTCACACCCTCTCACACCACGCACAGCCCTCACACGCACACCCCTCACCCACGACCCTCCCCAACACCCCGACACCAAAACGCCACGCACGGAACCGCCACCCACACCGCCCCACACCGCCCCACACCGCCCCACGGCAAAAGCCTACAGCACCCGGTATTCCCAGGCGGTCTCCCATCCAAGTACTAACCGGGCCCGACCCTGCTTAGCTTCCGAGATCAGACGAGATCGGGCGTTCTCAGGGTGGTATGGCCGTAGGCACCCCACAGCCCCACACGCCCCCTCTCCTGCCCCAAAACCCCCTCCCGACGAAACATTCACACCCTCTCACACCACGCACAGCCCTCACACGCACACCCCTCACCCGCGACCCTCCCCAACACCCCGACACCAAAACGCCACGCACGGAACCGCCACCCGCACCGCCCCACACCGCCCCACACCGCCCCACACCGCCCCACGGCAAAAGCCTACAGCACCCGGTATTCCCAGGCGGTCTCCCATCCAAGTACTAACCGGGCCCGACCCTGCTTAGCTTCCGAGATCAGACG
Source organism: Vanellus vanellus (assembly GCF_965231255.1). Classification (NCBI taxonomy): domain Eukaryota; kingdom Metazoa; phylum Chordata; class Aves; order Charadriiformes; family Charadriidae; genus Vanellus; species Vanellus vanellus. The sequence continues at coordinate 27,571,591 of NC_138913.1, read as the reverse complement.
AGATCGGGCGTTCTCAGGGTGGTATGGCCGTAGGCACCCCGCAGCCCCACACGCCCCCTCTCCTGCCCCAAAACCCCCTCCCGACGAAACATTCACACCCTCTCACACCACGCACACCCCTCACACGCACACCCCTCACCCGCGACCCTCCCCAACACCCCGACACCAAAACGCCACGCACGGAACCGCCACCCGCACCGCCCCACACCGCCCCACGGCAAAAGCCTACAGCACCCGGTATTCCCAGGCGGTCTCCCATCCAAGTACTAACCGGGCCCGACCCTGCTTAGCTTCCGAGATCAGACGAGATCGGGCGTTCTCAGGGTGGTATGGCCGTAGGCACCCCACAGCCCCACACGCCCCCTCTCCTGCCCCAAAACCCCCTCCCGACGAAACATTCACACCCTCTCACACCACGCACACCCCTCACCCGCGACCCTCCCCAACACCCCGACACCAAAACGCCACGCACGGAACCGCCACCCACACCGCCCCACACCGCCCCACACCGCCCCACGGCAAAAGCCTACAGCACCCGGTATTCCCAGGCGGTCTCCCATCCAAGTACTAACCGGGCCCGACCCTGCTTAGCTTCTGAGATCAGACGAGATCGGGCGTTCTCAGGGTGGTATGGCCGTAGGCACCCCGCAGCCCCACACGCCCCCTCTCCTGCCCCAAAACCCCCTCCCGACGAAACATTCACACCCTCTCACACCACGCACAGCCCTCACACGCACACCCCTCACCCGCGACCCTCCCCAACACCGAAACGCCACGCACGGAACCGCCACCCACACCGCCCCGCACCGCCCCACACCGCCCCACGGCAAAAGCCTACAGCACCCGGTATTCCCAGGCGGTCTCCCATCCAAGTACTAACCGGGCCCGACCCTGCTTAGCTTCCGAGATCAGACGAGATCGGGCGTTCTCAGGGTGGTATGGCCGTAGGCACCCCACAGCCCCACACGCCCCCTCTCCTGCCCCAAAACCCCCTCCCGAAGAAACATTCACACCCTCTCACACCACGCACAGCCCTCACACGCACACCCCTCACCCGCGACCCTCCCCAACACCCCGACACCAAAACGCCACGCACGGAACCGCCACCCGCACCGCCCCACACCGCCCCACACCGCCCCACGGCAAAAGCCTACAGCACCCGGTATTCCCAGGCGGTCTCCCATCCAAGTACTAACCGGGCCCGACCCTGCTTAGCTTCCGAGATCAGACGAGATCGGGTGTTCTCAGGGTGGTATGGCCGTAGGCACCCTGCAGCCCCACACGCCCCCTCTCCTGCCCCAAAACCCCCTCCCGACGAAACATTCACACCCTCTCACACCACGCACAGCCCTCACACGCACACCCCTCACCCGCGACCCTCCCCAACACCCCGACACCAAAACGCCACGCACGGAACCGCCACCCACACCGCCCCGCACCGCCCCGCACCGCCCCGCACCGCCCCACACCGCCCCGCACCGCCCCACACCGCCCCACACCGCCCCGCACCGCCCCACGGCAAAAGCCTACAGCACCCGGTATTCCCAGGCGGTCTCCCATCCAAGTACTAACCGGGCCCGACCCTGCTTAGCTTCCGAGATCAGACGAGATCGGGCGTTCTCAGGGTGGTATGGCCGTAGGCACTCCACAGCCCCACACGCCCCCTCTCCTGCCCCAAAACCCCCTCCCGACGAAACATTCACACCCTCTCACACCACGCACACCCACACCCCTCACCGGGGACCCTCCCCAACACCCCGACACCAAAACGCCACGCACGGAACCGCCACCCACACCGCCCCACGGCAAAAGCCTACAGCACCCGGTATTCCCAGGCGGTCTCCCATCCAAGTACTAACCGGGCCCGACCCTGCTTAGCTTCCGAGATCAGACGAGATCGGGCGTTCTCAGGGTGGTATGGCCGTAGGCACTCCACAGCCCCACATGCCCCCTCTCCTGCCCCAAAACCCCCTCCTGACGAAACATTCACACCCTCTCACACCACGCACAGCCCTCACACGCACACCCCTCACCCGCGACCCTCCCCAACACCCCGACACCAAAACGCCACGCACGGAACCGCCACCCACACCGCCCCACACCGCCCCACACCGCCCCACACGGCCCCGCACCGCCCCACGGCAAAAGCCTACAGCACCCGGTATTCCCAGGCGGTCTCCCATCCAAGTACTAACCGGGCCCGACCCTGCTTAGCTTCCGAGATCAGACGAGATCGGGCGTTCTCAGGGTGGTATGGCCGTAGGCACCCCACAGCCCCACACGCCCCCTCTCCTGCCCCAAAACCCCCTCCCGAAGAAACATTCACACCCTCTCACACCACGCACAGCCCTCACACGCGACCCTCCCCAACACCGAAACGCCACGCACGGCACCGCCACCCACACCGCCCCACACCGCCCCACACCGCCCCACACCGCCCCACGGCAAAAGCCTACAGCACCCGGTATTCCCAGGCGGTCTCCCATCCAAGTACTAACCGGGCCCGACCCTGCTTAGCTTCCGAGATCAGACGAGATCGGGCGTTCTCAGGGTGGTATGGCCATAGGCACCCCACAGCCCCACACGCCCCCTCTCCTGCCCCAAAACCCCCTCCCGAAGAAACATTCACACCCTCTCACACCACGCACAGCCCTCACACGCACACCCCTCACCCGCGACCCTCCCCAACACCCCGACACCAACACGCCACGCACGGAACCGCGACCCGCACCGCCCCACACCGCCCCACGGCAAAAGCCTACAGCACCCGGTATTCCCAGGCGGTCTCCCATCCAAGTACTAACCGGGCCCGACCCTGCTTAGCTTCCGAGATCAGACGAGATCGGGCGTTCTCAGGGTGGTATGGCCGTAGGCACCCCACAGCCCCACACGCCCCCTCTCCTGCCCCAAAACCCCCTCCCGACGAAACATTCACACCCTCTCACACCACGCACAGCCCTCACACGCACACCCCTCACCCGCGACCCTCCCCAACACCCCGACACCAACACGTCACGCACGGAACCGCGACCCGCACCGCCCCACACCGCCCCACGGCAAAAGCCTACAGCACCCGGTATTCCCAGGCGGTCTCCCATCCAAGTACTAACCGGGCCCGACCCTGCTTAGCTTCCGAGATCAGACGAGATCGGGCGTTCTCAGGGTGGTATGGCCGTAGGCACTCCACAGCCCCACACGCCCCCTCTCCTGCCCCAAAACCCCCTCCTGACGAAACATTCACACCCTCTCACACCACGCACAGCCCTCACACGCACACCCCTCACCCGCGACCCTCCCCAACACCGAAACGCCACGCACGGCACCGCCACCCACACCGCCCCACACCGCCCCACACCGCCCCACACCGCCCCACGGCAAAAGCCTACAGCACCCGGTATTCCCAGGCGGTCTCCCATCCAAGTACTAACCGGGCCCGACCCTGCTTAGCTTCCGAGATCAGACGAGATCGGGCGTTCTCAGGGTGGTATGGCCGTAGGCACCCCACAGCCCCACACGCCCCCTCTCCTGCCCCAAAACCCCCTCCCGACGAAACATTCACACCCTCTCACACCACGCACAGCCCTCACACGCACACCCCTCACCCGCGACCCTCCCCAACACCCCGACACCAAAACGCCACGCACGGAACCGCCACCCACACCGCCCCACACCGCCCCACACCGCCCCGCACCGCCCCGCACCGCCCCACGGCAAAAGCCTACAGCACCCGGTATTCCCAGGCGGTCTCCCATCCAAGTACTAACCGGGCCCGACCCTGCTTAGCTTCCGAGATCAGACGAGATCGGGCGTTCTCAGGGTGGTATGGCCGTAGGCACCCCACAGCCCCACACGCCCCCTCTCCTGCCCCAAAACCCCCTCCCGAAGAAACATTCACACCCTCTCACACCACGCACAGCCCTCACACGCACACCCCTCACCCGCGACCCTCCCCAACACCGAAACGCCACGCACGGCACCGCCACCCACACCGCCCCACACCGCCCCACACCGCCCCACACCGCCCCACACCGCCCCACGGCAAAAGCCTACAGCACCCGGTATTCCCAGGCGGTCTCCCATCCAAGTACTAACCGGGCCCGACCCTGCTTAGCTTCCGAGATCAGACGAGATCGGGCGTTCTCAGGGTGGTATGGCCGTAGGCACCCCACAGCCCCACACGCCCCCTCTCCTGCCCCAAAACCCCCTCCTGAAGAAACATTCACACCCTCTCACACCACGCACAGCCCTCACACGCACACCCCTCACCCGCGACCCTCCCCAACACCGAAACGCCACGCACGGAACCGCCACCCACACCGCCCCACACCGCCCCACACCGCCCCACACCGCCCCGCACCGCCCCGCACCGCCCCGCACCGCCCCACGGCAAAAGCCTACAGCACCCGGTATTCCCAGGCGGTCTCCCATCCAAGTACTAACCGGGCCCGACCCTGCTTAGCTTCCGAGATCAGACGAGATCGGGCGTTCTCAGGGTGGTATGGCCGTAGGCACCCCACAGCCCCACACGCCCCCTCTCCTGCCCCAAAACCCCCTCCTGAAGAAACATTCACACCCTCTCACACCACGCACAGCCCTCACACGCACACCCCTCACCCGCGACCCTCCCCAACACCGAAACGCCACGCACGGAACCGCCACCCACACCGCCCCACACCGCCCCACACCGCCCCGCACCGCCCCACGGCAAAAGCCTACAGCACCCGGTATTCCCAGGCGGTCTCCCATCCAAGTACTAACCGGGCCCGACCCTGCTTAGCTTCCGAGATCAGACGAGATCGGGCGTTCTCAGGGTGGTATGGCCGTAGGCACCCCACAGCCCCACACGCCCCCTCTCCTGCCCCAAAACCCCCTCCCGACGAAACATTCACACCCTCTCACACCACGCACAGCCCTCACACGCACACCCCTCACCCGCGACCCTCCCCAACACCCCGACACCAACACGCCACGCACGGAACCGCGACCCGCACCGCCCCACACCGCCCCACACCGCCCCACGGCAAAAGCCTACAGCACCCGGTATTCCCAGGCGGTCTCCCATCCAAGTACTAACCGGGCCCGACCCTGCTTAGCTTCCGAGATCAGACGAGATCGGGCGTTCTCAGGGTGGTATGGCCGTAGGCACTCCACAGCCCCACACGCCCCCTCTCCTGCCCCAAAACCCCCTCCCGACGAAACATTCACACCCTCTCACACCACGCACAGCCCTCACACGCACACCCCTCACCCGCGACCCTCCCCAACACCGAAACGCCACGCACGGCACCGCCACCCACACCGCCCCACACCGCCCCACACCGCCCCACGGCAAAAGCCTACAGCACCCGGTATTCCCAGGCGGTCTCCCATCCAAGTACTAACCGGGCCCGACCCTGCTTAGCTTCCGAGATCAGACAAGATCGGGCGTTCTCAGGGTGGTATGGCCGTAGGCACCCCACAGCCCCACACGCCTCCTCTCCTGCCCCAAAACCCCCTCCTGAAGAAACATTCACACCCTCTCACACCACGCACACCCCTCACACGCACACCCCTCACCCGCGACCCTCCCCAACACCGAAACGCCACGCACGGAACCGCCACCCACACCGCCCCACACCGCCCCACACCGCCCCGCACCGCCCCACGGCAAAAGCCTACAGCACCCGGTATTCCCAGGCGGTCTCCCATCCAAGTACTAACCGGGCCCGACCCTGCTTAGCTTCCGAGATCAGACGAGATCGGGCGTTCTCAGGGTGGTATGGCCGTAGGCACCCCGCAGCCCCACACGCCTCCTCTCCTGCCCCAAAACCCCCTCCCGACGAAACATTCACACCCTCTCACACCACGCACACCCCTCACACGCACACCCCTCACCCGCGACCCTCCCCAACACCCCGACACCAAAACGCCACGCACGGAACCGCCACCCACACCGCCCCACACCGCCCCACGGCAAAAGCCTACAGCACCCGGTATTCCCAGGCGGTCTCCCATCCAAGTACTAACCGGGCCCGACCCTGCTTAGCTTCCGAGATCAGACGAGATCGGGCGTTCTCAGGGTGGTATGGCCGTAGGCACCCCACAGCCCCACACGCCCCCTCTCCTGCCCCAAAACCCCCTCCCGACGAAACATTCACACCCTCTCACACCACGCACAGCCCTCACACGCACACCCCTCACCCACGACCCTCCCCAACACCCCGACACCAAAACGCCACGCACGGAACCGCCACCCACACCGCCCCACACCGCCCCACACCGCCCCACGGCAAAAGCCTACAGCACCCGGTATTCCCAGGCGGTCTCCCATCCAAGTACTAACCGGGCCCGACCCTGCTTAGCTTCCGAGATCAGACGAGATCGGGCGTTCTCAGGGTGGTATGGCCGTAGGCACCCCGCAGCCCCACACGCCCCCTCTCCTGCCCCAAAACCCCCTCCTGACGAAACATTCACACCCTCTCACACCACGCACAGCCCTCACACGCACACCCCTCACCCGCGACCCTCCCCAACACCGAAACGCCACGCACGGCACCGCCACCCACACCGCCCCACACCGCCCCACACCGCCCCACGGCAAAAGCCTACAGCACCCGGTATTCCCAGGCGGTCTCCCATCCAAGTACTAACCGGGCCCGACCCTGCTTAGCTTCCGAGATCAGACAAGATCGGGCGTTCTCAGGGTGGTATGGCCGTAGGCACCCCACAGCCCCACACGCCTCCTCTCCTGCCCCAAAACCCCCTCCTGAAGAAACATTCACACCCTCTCACACCACGCACACCCCTCACACGCACACCCCTCACCCGCGACCCTCCCCAACACCGAAACGCCACGCACGGAACCGCCACCCACACCGCCCCACACCGCCCCACACCGCCCCGCACCGCCCCACGGCAAAAGCCTACAGCACCCGGTATTCCCAGGCGGTCTCCCATCCAAGTACTAACCGGGCCCGACCCTGCTTAGCTTCCGAGATCAGACGAGATCGGGCGTTCTCAGGGTGGTATGGCCGTAGGCACCCCACAGCCCCACACGCCCCCTCTCCTGCCCCAAAACCCCCTCCCGACGAAACATTCACACCCTCTCACACCACGCACAGCCCTCACACGCACACCCCTCACCCACGACCCTCCCCAACACCCCGACACCAAAACGCCACGCACGGAACCGCCACCCACACCGCCCCACACCGCCCCACGGCAAAAGCCTACAGCACCCGGTATTCCCAGGCGGTCTCCCATCCAAGTACTAACCGGGCCCGACCCTGCTTAGCTTCCGAGATCAGACGAGATCGGGCGTTCTCAGGGTGGTATGGCCGTAGGCACCCCACAGCCCCACACGCCCCCTCTCCTGCCCCAAAACCCCCTCCCGACGAAACATTCACACCCTCTCACACCACGCACAGCCCTCACACGCACACCCCTCACCCGCGACCCTCCCCAACACCCCGACACCAACACGCCACGCACGGAACTGCCACCCGCACCGCCCCACACCGCCCCACACCGCCCCACACCGCCCCACACCGCCCCACGGCAAAAGCCTACAGCACCCGGTATTCCCAGGCGGTCTCCCATCCAAGTACTAACCGGGCCCGACCCTGCTTAGCTTCCGAGATCAGACAAGATCGGGCGTTCTCAGGGTGGTATGGCCGTAGGCACCCCACAGCCCCACACGCCTCCTCTCCTGCCCCAAAACCCCCTCCTGAAGAAACATTCACACCCTCTCACACCACGCACACCCCTCACACGCACACCCCTCACCCGCGACCCTCCCCAACACCGAAACGCCACGCACGGAACCGCCACCCACACCGCCCCACACCGCCCCACACCGCCCCGCACCGCCCCACACCGCCCCACGGCAAAAGCCTACAGCACCCGGTATTCCCAGGCGGTCTCCCATCCAAGTACTAACCGGGCCCGACCCTGCTTAGCTTCCGAGATCAGACGAGATCGGGCGTTCTCAGGGTGGTATGGCCGTAGGCACCCCGCAGCCCCACACGCCTCCTCTCCTGCCCCAAAACCCCCTCCCGACGAAACATTCACACCCTCTCACACCACGCACACCCCTCACACGCACACCCCTCACCCGCGACCCTCCCCAACACCCCGACACCAAAACGCCACGCACGGAACCGCCACCCACACCGCCCCACACCGCCCCACGGCAAAAGCCTACAGCACCCGGTATTCCCAGGCGGTCTCCCATCCAAGTACTAACCGGGCCCGACCCTGCTTAGCTTCCGAGATCAGACGAGATCGGGCGTTCTCAGGGTGGTATGGCCGTAGGCACCCCACAGCCCCACACGCCCCCTCTCCTGCCTCAAAACCCCCTCCCGACGAAACATTCACACCCTCTCACACCACGCACAGCCCTCACACGCACACCCCTCACCCACGACCCTCCCCAACACCCCGACACCAAAACGCCACGCACGGAACCGCCACCCACACCGCCCCACACCGCCCCACACCGCCCCACGGCAAAAGCCTACAGCACCCGGTATTCCCAGGCGGTCTCCCATCCAAGTACTAACCGGGCCCGACCCTGCTTAGCTTCCGAGATCAGACGAGATCGGGCGTTCTCAGGGTGGTATGGCCGTAGGCACCCCGCAGCCCCACACGCCCCCTCTCCTGCCCCAAAACCCCCTCCTGACGAAACATTCACACCCTCTCACACCACGCACAGCCCTCACACGCACACCCCTCACCCGCGACCCTCCCCAACACCGAAACGCCACGCACGGCACCGCCACCCACACCGCCCCACACCGCCCCACACCGCCCCACGGCAAAAGCCTACAGCACCCGGTATTCCCAGGCGGTCTCCCATCCAAGTACTAACCGGGCCCGACCCTGCTTAGCTTCCGAGATCAGACAAGATCGGGCGTTCTCAGGGTGGTATGGCCGTAGGCACCCCACAGCCCCACACGCCTCCTCTCCTGCCCCAAAACCCCCTCCTGAAGAAACATTCACACCCTCTCACACCACGCACACCCCTCACACGCACACCCCTCACCCGCGACCCTCCCCAACACCGAAACGCCACGCACGGAACCGCCACCCACACCGCCCCACACCGCCCCACACCGCCCCGCACCGCCCCACGGCAAAAGCCTACAGCACCCGGTATTCCCAGGCGGTCTCCCATCCAAGTACTAACCGGGCCCGACCCTGCTTAGCTTCCGAGATCAGACGAGATCGGGCGTTCTCAGGGTGGTATGGCCGTAGGCACCCCACAGCCCCACACGCCCCCTCTCCTGCCCCAAAACCCCCTCCCGACGAAACATTCACACCCTCTCACACCACGCACAGCCCTCACACGCACACCCCTCACCCACGACCCTCCCCAACACCCCGACACCAAAACGCCACGCACGGAACCGCCACCCACACCGCCCCACACCGCCCCACACCGCCCCACGGCAAAAGCCTACAGCACCCGGTATTCCCAGGCGGTCTCCCATCCAAGTACTAACCGGGCCCGACCCTGCTTAGCTTCCGAGATCAGACGAGATCGGGCGTTCTCAGGGTGGTATGGCCGTAGGCACCCCACAGCCCCACACGCCCCCTCTCCTGCCCCAAAACCCCCTCCCGACGAAACATTCACACCCTCTCACACCACGCACACCCCTCACACGCACACCCCTCACCCGCGACCCTCCCCAACACCCCGACACCAAAACGCCACGCACGGAACCGCCACCCACACCGCCCCGCACCGCCCCACGGCAAAAGCCTACAGCACCCGGTATTCCCAGGCGGTCTCCCATCCAAGTACTAACCGGGCCCGACCCTGCTTAGCTTCCGAGATCAGACGAGATCGGGCGTTCTCAGGGTGGTATGGCCGTAGGCACCCCACAGCCCCACACGCCCCCTCTCCTGCCCCAAAACCCCCTCCCGAAGAAACATTCACACCCTCTCACACCACGCACAGCCCTCACACGCACACCCCTCACCCGCGACCCTCCCCAACACCGAAACGCCACGCACGGCACCGCCACCCACACCGCCCCACACCGCCCCACACCGCCCCACACCGCCCCACGGCAAAAGCCTACAGCACCCGGTATTCCCAGGCGGTCTCCCATCCAAGTACTAACCGGGCCCGACCCTGCTTAGCTTCCGAGATCAGACGAGATCGGGCGTTCTCAGGGTGGTATGGCCGTAGGCACCCCACAGCCCCACACGCCTCCTCTCCTGCCCCAAAACCCCCTCCTGAAGAAACATTCACACCCTCTCACACCACGCACACCCCTCACACGCACACCCCTCACCCGCGACCCTCCCCAACACCGAAACGCCACGCACGGAACCGCCACCCACACCGCCCCACACCGCCCCACACCGCCCCGCACCGCCCCACGGCAAAAGCCTACAGCACCCGGTATTCCCAGGCGGTCTCCCATCCAAGTACTAACCGGGCCCGACCCTGCTTAGCTTCCGAGATCAGACGAGATCGGGCGTTCTCAGGGTGGTATGGCCGTAGGCACCCCACAGCCCCACACGCCCCCTCTCCTGCCCCAAAACCCCCTCCCGACGAAACATTCACACCCTCTCACACCACGCACAGCCCTCACACGCACACCCCTCACCCACGACCCTCCCCAACACCCCGACACCAAAACGCCACGCACGGAACCGCCACCCACACCGCCCCACACCGCCCCACACCGCCCCACGGCAAAAGCCTACAGCACCCGGTATTCCCAGGCGGTCTCCCATCCAAGTACTAACCGGGCCCGACCCTGCTTAGCTTCCGAGATCAGACGAGATCGGGCGTTCTCAGGGTGGTATGGCCGTAGGCACCCCACAGCCCCACACGCCCCCTCTCCTGCCCCAAAACCCCCTCCCGACGAAACATT